>NC_091289.1:28229880-28829880 GCF_032444005.1 Ranitomeya imitator
AGGGGGGGGTTAAAGGTAACCTTTGAAATTGGTTCAACTAGGCTTCGGCCTACACTCTGCTCCTCTACTCCTCCTGCTGACCCTGGGCTCAAACACCGCTAGTTTTTGCCCGGAAATGCTAGCTGCACAGAGAAAAACACCAGCCAATGTGTTAGTGGGGTTCAGCACCGCCAGCTGTTCCCCTGCTGTGTAGTCGGCAACGTGTCCAGCACAAGCCACGCTGGCACAACAGAACAAAAGCTGCCACCAGTGCAGGCTTCGGCCTACACTTTGCTCCTCTCCTCCTCCTCCTGCTGACCCTGGGCTCTAACACCGCTAGTTTTTGCCCGGACATGCAATCTGCACAGAGAAAAACACCAGTCAATGTGTCAGTGGGGTTCAGCAACGCCAGCTGTTCCCCTGCTGTGTAGCTTGCAACGTGACCTGCAAACGCCACGCAGGCACATGAACTGAAATTGAAGGGAGCCTGCCCCCCACCCCCCCAGGTGTTTCTATGTATATCAGCCACCTTGTACAGCAGTACTGCTGCATTTGTACGAGGTGGCTGACTTTTTCTCCTTGCCCACGTGGAACTCAACACGTACAAAATGTGTCTCATTAGAGACCATTACAATGTCCCTGAGGTGTGACTTTCCTTTGTAATGACACGCAGCACCCCCATTGTTAGCGCTGCCCGTCTCCTGACATCATTGGTTGGCTGGCTGTGCCTGTGCGTCCCCCCTGCCCGACACAACGCCCCCCGTTGTCTCATATATTTTGACTGCGAGGGTGTGATTGATGGGCACGAGCAGTGCATATGTTCCCCTGTTTTCACTCCCCTCCTTCCGCCTTCTTCTGACTGTGCGGCCTCATGGCCGCGGCATGCGATAAGGGATCAGCTGAGGCCGCCCAGTCTGAAGCAGGTGTAAGGACATGTGTGAGCGGCGAACATATTTACTGCACAAGGCCACGAATCCCAGCACCGCAGTGTGACTTTAGGAAAAGCCACTGTGGGTCTGGGATTTATGGCCATCGTTAACCGCACCGGCCAACATGAAATGAGGTCATGAGACGGCCTGCACTAACAGGGTATTGCCAAGGGATAACACAAGAGCGCAGACTCCTGTACAGCAAATAACAACGCTCAGGAATCTGCGCCCAGTACCTAGGTGCAAATTTTGACACCTGTGCTGCGTCTCGTTAAAAAGACAAGTCACGCCTCCACAACTGTTTGACAGTATAATGGGCTAAATAGTGTACGTGTTTAATTCAGCGTGTGCAAGGAGCAAAATTAAATAGAGCAACCTTTGACTTGTGCATCATTAATGCTGTTCAAGGTGTGGCTCTTGTACCTTGCAACACCTGAGGGGGGGGGTTAAAGGTAACCTTGGAAATTGGTTCAACTAGGCTTCGGCCTACACTCTGCTCCTCTACTCCTCCTGCTGACCCTGGGCTCAAACACCGCTAGTTTTTGCCCGGAAATGCTAGCTGCACAGAGAAAAACACCAGCCAATGTGTTAGTGGGGTTCAGCACCGCCAGCTGTTCCCCCGCTGTGTAGCCGGCATCGTGTCCAGCACAAGCCACGCTGGCACAACCGACCAAAAGCTGCCACCAGTGCAGGCTTCGGCCTACACTTTGCTCCTCTCCTCCTCCTCCTGCTGACCCTGGGCTCTAACACCGCTAGTTTTTGCCCGGACATGCAATCTGCACAGAGAAAAACACCAGTCAATGTGTCAGTGGGGTTCAGCAACGCCAGCTGTTCCCCTGCTGTGTAGCTTGCAACGTGACCTGCAAACGCCACGCAGGCACATGAACTGAAATTGAAGGGAGCCTGCCCCCCACCCCCCCAGGTGTTTCTATGTATAACAGCCACCTTGTACAGCAGTACTGCTGCATTTGTACGAGGTGGCTGACTTTTTCTCCTTGCCCACGTGGAACTCAACACGTACAAAATGTGTCTCATTAGAGACCATTACAATGTCCCTGAGGTGTGACTTTCCTTTGTAATGACACGCAGCACCACCCTTGTTAGCGCTGCCCGTCTTTTGACATCATTGGTTAGCTGGCTGCGCCTGTGCATCTCCCCTGCTCGAAACAACGCCCCTCGGTGTCTTATTTTTTTGGACAGCGAGGGTGTGATTGATGGGCATGTGCAGTGCATATGTTTGCCTGTGTTCACTCATCTCCTTCCGCCTTCTTCAGACTGGGTGTCCTCATGGCCTCGGCAGGCGATAAGGGATCAGATGAGGCCGTCCAGTCTGAAGCAGGTGTAAGGACATGTGTGAGCGGCAAACATATTTACTGCACCAGGGCACGAATCCCAGCACCGCAGTGTGATTTTTTAAAAACACACTGTGGGTCTGGGATTCATGTCCATCGCTAACCGCAACGGCCAACATGAAATGAGGTCATAAGACAGGAAGCGCTCACAGCGCATGGCCAAAGGATCACAAGAGCGCAGACTCCTGTACAGCAACTAACAACGCTCAGGAAGCTGCGCCCATGCAAAAAGGTGTTTTCGACACCTGTGCTGCTTTTCTTTAAAAAGACAAGTCACGCCTCCACTACTGTTAAACAGTATAATGGGCTAAATAGTCTACGTGTTGCATTCAGCTTGTGCAAGTAGACAAATTAATAGAGCAACCTTTTACTTGTGCAGCATTAATGCTGCAGAAGGAGTGGCTCTTGTTCTTTGTAACACCTGAGGGGGGGTTAAAGGTAACCTTTGAAATTGGTTCAACTAGGCTTCGGCCTACACTTTGCTCCTCTCCTCCTCCTCCTGCTGACCCTGGGCTCTAACAACGCTAGTTTTTGCCCGGAAATGCTAGCTGCACAGAGAAAAACACCAGCCAATGTGTTAGTGGGGTTCAGCAACGCCAGCTGTTCCCCCGCTGTGTAGCCGGCATCGTGTCCAGCACAAGCCACGCTGGCACAACCGACCAAAAGCTGCCACCAGTGCAGGCTTCGGCCTACACTTTGCTCCTCTCCTCCTCCTCCTGCTGACCCTGGGCTCAAACACCGCTAGTTTTTGCCCGGAAATGCTAGCTGCACAGAGAAAAACACCAGCCAATGTGTTAGTGGGGTTCAGCAACGCCAGCTGTTCCCCCGCTGTGTAGCCGGCATCGTGTCCAGCACAAGCCACGCTGGCACAACCGACCAAAAGCTGCCACCAGTGCAGGCTTCGGCCTACACTTTGCTCCTCTCCTCCTCCTCCTGCTGACCCTGGGCTCAAACACCGCTAGTTTTTGCCCGGAAATGCTAGCTGCACAGAGAAAAACACCAGCCAATGTGTTAGTGGGGTTCAGCAACGCCAGCTGTTCCCCCGCTGTGTAGCCGGCATCGTGTCCAGCACAAGCCACGCTGGCACAACCGACCAAAAGCTGCCACCAGTGCAGGCTTCGGCCTACACTTTGCTCCTCTCCTCCTCCTCCTGCTGACCCTGGGCTCAAACACCGCTAGTTTTTGCCCGGAAATGCTAGCTGCACAGAGAAAAACACCAGCCAATGTGTTAGTGGGGTTCAGCACCGCCAGCTGTTCCCCTGCTGTGCAGCTTGCAACGTGACCTGCAAACGCCACGCAGGCACATGAACTGAAATTGAAGGGAGCCTGGCCCCCACCCCCAGGTGTTTCTATGTATAACAGCCACCTTGTACAGCAGTACTGCTGCATTTGTACAAGGTGGCTGATGTTTTCTCCTTGCCCACGTGGAACTCAACACGTACAAAATGTGTCTCTTTGAGACCATTCCACTGTCCCTGAGGTGTGACTTTCCTTTCTAATGATACGCAGCACCCCCCTTGGTAGCGCTTCCCGTCTTCTGACATCATTGGTTGGCTACTTGCGCCTGTTCGTCCGCCCTGCCTGAATAAAATGCTCCTCGTTGTCTTAATTATTTTGACTGCGAGGGTGTGATTGATGGGCACGAGCAGTGCATATCTTCGCCTGTCTTAACTCATCTCCTTCAGCCTTCTTCAGACTGTGCAGCCTCATGGCCGCGGCATGCAAGAAGGGATCAGCAGAGGCCGCCCAGTCTGAAGCAGGTGTAAGGACGTGTGTGAGCGGCCAAAATATTTACTGCTCAAGGCCACGAATCCCAGCACCGCAGTGTGGCTTTATGAAAAGACACTGTGGGTCTGGGATTTATGGCCATCGTTAACCGCACCGGCCAACATGAAATGATGTCATAAGATGGGCAGCGCTAACAGGGCATTGCCAAGGGATAACACAAGAGCGCAGACTCCTGTACAGCAAATAACAACGCTCAGGAAGCTGCTCCAAGCACCAAGGCGTTATTTTGGACACCTGTGCTGCGTCTCATCAAAAAACCAAGTCACGCATCCACTACAGTTTGACTGTAGAATGGGGTAAATTGTGTATGTCTTTCATTCAGCGTGTGCAAGTAGACAAATTAATAGAGCAACCTTTCACTTGTGCAGCATTAATACTGCACAAGGTGTGTCTCTTGTACTTTGTAACACCTGAGGGGGGGGTTAAAGGTTTCCTTTGAAATTGGTTCAACTAAGCTTCGGCCTACACTCTGCTCCTCTCCTCCTCCTCCTGCTTCAACACGGGCTCTAACATCGCTAGTTTTTGCCCGCAAGTGCTAGCTGCACAGAGAAAAACACACGCCATTGTGTTAGTGGGGTTCAGCAACGCCAGCTGTTCCCCCAGTGTGTAGCCGGCAAAGTGTCCTGCAAACGCAACGCAGACACAAAGCTGCCTCCAGTGCAGGCTTCGGCCTACACTCATCTCCCCCTGCTTACCCTTTGCTCCAACACCGCTAGTTGGGGCTCTAGGAAGACAATCTTTAATAGGCAAGGCAACGCATCCGGGTTCCAGCACCGCCAGCTGGTTCTCGGCAGTGTTCTTGTCACAGGTACTCCCTCGTGCCAAGCCTGGTTTCAGCACCGTCAGCTGTTTCCGGGTTGTGTCAACTTCACTGAGACACCTATGCTTGCCTCGTCGTGGTGCGGTCGGGTTAGCCAACTCCAGGGTGCCTCCAGTTTAGGAGCTTCCTATGTGGGCTGCGTGAACTGGTAGTCAAGGCTGGTTCTGTAGTGCCAGTAGGCCCAGCTCCCCCTGTAGGACTGTTGGGGTTCGGTAACTGCGGCTGCCTCGCGGCCTAGCTGTTCTCTCCTCTCCTGTGGACCTTCGGGTCCACCACCTGGTTCCAGCACCGTCAGCTGGTTCCGGGCCGAGCCTTTGGCTTAGGTGCCTCCTCCTGGGTATCCGAGTTCCGCCAACGCCAGGCGGTCCTTGGTAGTGCTTTTAAGCGCGGGCACCTACAGCTTAGTAACCGGGTTCCAGCACCGTCAGCTGGTCCTCGGTCGTGCCATTGGCTCTTGCACACTGGGGCAACGCATCCGGGTTCCAGCACCGCCAGCTGGTTCTCGGCAGTGTTCTTGTCACAGGTACTCCCTCGTGCCAAGCCTGGTTTCAGCACCGTCAGCTGTTTCCGGGTTGTGTCAACTTCACTGAGACACCTATGCTTGCCTCGTCGTGGTGCGGTCGGGTTAGCCAACTCCAGGGTGCCTCCAGTTTAGGAGCTTCCTATGTGGGCTGCGTGAACTGGTAGTCAAGGCTGGTTCTGTAGTGCCAGTAGGCCCAGCTCCCCCTGTAGGACTGTTGGGGTTCGGTAACTGCGGCTGCCTCGCGGCCTAGCTGTTCTCTCCTCTCCTGTGGACCTTCGGGTCCACCACCTGGTTCCAGCACCGTCAGCTGGTTCCGGGCCGAGCCTTTGGCTTAGGTGCCTCCTCCTGGGTATCCGAGTTCCGCCAACGCCAGGCGGTCCTTGGTAGTGCTTTTAAGCGCGGGCACCTACAGCTTAGTAACCGGGTTCCAGCACCGTCAGCTGGTCCTCGGTCGTGCCATTGGCTCTTGCACACTGGGGCAACGCATCCGGGTTCCAGCACCGCCAGCTGGTTCTCGGCAGTGTTCTTGTCACAGGTACTCCCTCGTGCCAAGCCTGGTTTCAGCACCGTCAGCTGTTTCCGGGTTGTGTCAACTTCACTGAGACACCTATGCTTGCCTCGTCGTGGTGCGGTCGGGTTAGCCAACTCCAGGGTGCCTCCAGTTTAGGAGCTTCCTATGTGGGCTGCGTGAACTGGTAGTCAAGGCTGGTTCTGTAGTGCCAGTAGGCCCAGCTCCCCCTGTAGGACTGTTGGGGTTCGGTAACTGCGGCTGCCTCGCGGCCTAGCTGTTCTCTCCTCTCCTGTGGACCTTCGGGTCCACCACCTGGTTCCAGCACCGTCAGCTGGTTCCGGGCCGAGCCTTTGGCTTAGGTGCCTCCTCCTGGGTATCCGAGTTCCGCCAACGCCAGGCGGTCCTTGGTAGTGCTTTTAAGCGCGGGCACCTACAGCTTAGTAACCGGGTTCCAGCACCGTCAGCTGGTCCTCGGTCGTGCCATTGGCTCTTGCACACTGGGGCAACGCATCCGGGTTCCAGCACCGCCAGCTGGTTCTCGGCAGTGTTCTTGTCACAGGTACTCCCTCGTGCCAAGCCTGGTTTCAGCACCGTCAGCTGTTTCCGGGTTGTGTCAACTTCACTGAGACACCTATGCTTGCCTCGTCGTGGTGCGGTCGGGTTAGCCAACTCCAGGGTGCCTCCAGTTTAGGAGCTTCCTATGTGGGCTGCGTGAACTGGTAGTCAAGGCTGGTTCTGTAGTGCCAGTAGGCCCAGCTCCCCCTGTAGGACTGTTGGGGTTCGGTAACTGCGGCTGCCTCGCGGCCTAGCTGTTCTCTCCTCTCCTGTGGACCTTCGGGTCCACCACCTGGTTCCAGCACCGTCAGCTGGTTCCGGGCCGAGCCTTTGGCTTAGGTGCCTCCTCCTGGGTATCCGAGTTCCGCCAACGCCAGGCGGTCCTTGGTAGTGCTTTTAAGCGCGGGCACCTACAGCTTAGTAACCGGGTTCCAGCACCGTCAGCTGGTCCTCGGTCGTGCCATTGGCTCTTGCACACTGGGGCAACGCATCCGGGTTCCAGCACCGCCAGCTGGTTCTCGGCAGTGTTCTTGTCACAGGTACTCCCTCGTGCCAAGCCTGGTTTCAGCACCGTCAGCTGTTTCCGGGTTGTGTCAACTTCACTGAGACACCTATGCTTGCCTCGTCGTGGTGCGGTCGGGTTAGCCAACTCCAGGGTGCCTCCAGTTTAGGAGCTTCCTATGTGGGCTGCGTGAACTGGTAGTCAAGGCTGGTTCTGTAGTGCCAGTAGGCCCAGCTCCCCCTGTAGGACTGTTGGGGTTCGGTAACTGCGGCTGCCTCGCGGCCTAGCTGTTCTCTCCTCTCCTGTGGGCCTTCGGGTCCACCACCTGGTTCCAGCACCGTCAGCTGGTTCTCGGCAGTGTCTTTTGCTCTTGTACCTTCTGCTCCCCATCCTGGTTCCAGTACCGTCAGCTGGTTCCGGGCAGAGCCTTTGGCTTAGGTGCCTCCTTCTGGGTATCCAAGTTCCACCAACGTCAGGTGGTCCTTGGTAGTGCTTTCAGGCACGGGTACCTCCTGCTTAGTAACCGGGTTCCAGTAACGTCAGCTGGTCCTCGGTAGTTCCATTGGCTCTTGGACCTTCGGCTACCCATCCGGGTTCCAGTACCGTCAGCTGGTTCTCGGCAGTGTCTTTTGCTCTTGTACCTTCTGCTCCCCATCCTGGTTCCAGTAACGTCAGCTGGTTCCGGGCAGAGCCTTTGGCTTAGGTGCCTCCTTCTGGGTATCCGAGTTCCGTCAACGTCAGGCGGTCCTTGGTAGTGCTTTTTAGCACGGGTACCTCCTGCTTAGTAACCGGGTTCCAGTAACGTCAGCTGGTCCTCGGTAGTTCCATAGGCTCTTGAACCTTCGGGTAGCCATCCGAGTTCCAGTTCCATCAGCTGGTTCTTGGCATTTTCTCAGCCTTCTTGTACCTTCTGCTACATTTCCAAGTTGAAGACCCTAACGTCGACGACCCGGAAGACCACCACGATGACGACGACACGGAAGACCACCCCGATGACGACGACGACGACGGCGGAGATGACGACACTGGAGACGACGACCCTGGAGACGACAACATGGAAGACCGAGAAGCAGAAGAACAAGAGGCTGCAGAACAAAGAGCAGAAGAACATTAAGCATAAGACTTAATATCAGAGCAAAAGATATTATCTAAATTATATGCAGAAGAAGACTAAGCAGTGTATGGGGGTGAGTCCGTTCCTCCTCGTGGTGCCCCTGGATAAAGCCTGATGCTGCAGGCCAAACTGAACGCGGACAAATGTAACTTTTGTGACTGGCAGAACGGAAGGTGTAATCTTCAAACTTTTATAGATAACAACTACGGGAATGCCTGTCACAAATGAGAATATGATGAAGAAGTAGAATAGGAAGAATAATAACAGTGGAATAAAAAGAATATGTAGAATAAGAAGAATAATAATAGTTGAATAAAATGAATATGAAGAATGTAATAAAAAAAAAAAAATAGGTAGAAGATGAAGAAGAAGATGAATAAGGTGAAGAAGTTGATGTCAAAGATGCTGATGATGATGAAGATGAAAGTGTGGGAAAAGAAAAAAAAAAAGAAAAAAAAGAAGGGGAAGGGCGTGGAATAGTGAAACATCAATATCTGACAAAATAAAAAAAAAATTTACATAGTCAATATCTTTGTCACTCCGAACGTCTTAAAAAAAAACAAAAAACATGCTATTCTATTTGATTGGGATAAACCTCTATGACTTTAATGTCTCCGCCACCTCCCCAAATACATCCGGCATTATTCTTAGTTGTTTTCCTTCATGTAGAATGAACCTACAAGGAAAGAAAGGGTTTATTTTAATTCCGATATTTTGGTCCCATTGACTTGCATTGGGATCGGGTATCGGTATCGGCGATATCCGATATTTTTTGAATATCGGCCGATCCAAACCGATACCGATACTTTCCGATATCGGAAGGTATCGCTCAACACTAATCAGCGGTCATTTACTTACTCCGGTTGGTTTGTATAATTGGACTCTAAGGCTTTATTAGCATTAAAGCGCTTCAACGGGGTTAGATACAGACCTAGGAGACCTCGGAGTTAGAGATGAGTGAATATATTTGAGAGTACTTGAATTTTACAAAATTTTTTACAAGAAAAATGCGGAGGTTTTGCAATTTGCTTCCTCTCACATTCAACAAAATTGTGATAACTGCGACCAATTTTCTAGACCAGAAAGTGCAATCAAAAGGTTAAAAAAATACTCACCTCACCACTTATCTCCTTGGCCTTTCTGGTCTTCACTGTCAAATGTCTGGTCTTTGTCGCATCTTTTGATTGCCATTTTATTTGTCTGAAATCCCAGAGCCTCTCACACTAGGCTTGAACCTCCGGCTTTGGTGACCGCCACAGTTTTTTCAAGGTCAAGGCATACATCTTGGTGTCGCAACCCTTTGTGCACTTGTTGAGAATCCACCCAAGCCCTATCAGAGGTAGAAGTCCTGGTCTAGAGTTAGTGGTCCAAGGATTCCAGTTATCGCGACGACAGTCAGAAGATATGGTGAGGACTGAGCTGATGACAGAGAGGAGCAAAGGGATTGGAGAGGTGAGCATGATTATTTTGGGGGGTTTTTATAGGTAATATTTATTTTGCTCTGGAGTCTGAAGATATGCCAGATCATAAACAAGGACATTAAAATTGTGAAGAATAACTTCTCTTATTGTCCCATGATAATCTGAGAATTCAAATTTTGCCTGATCTGCTCATCTATACCCAAAATGTTATATATGTCTTCTGTGGTCAATTGGAGGCTTTGCAGTCTTACCTATTCGCTCAAAGTGACCAATCAATTTTTGGAGAAAAAAATTGATCTAAGCTGGCAAATTTAAATTTTTTAATATTTTCTCATTTCTAACTTAGAAATTTGTAATTCGCTGAAATTTGCTGTCATGGTATTTGAGTCCCTGGGCTTGCCCCTGATGGTCTCTGTTTAGGGGTCGGTCCTCACTAGGTTCAGCTCACCCAGGGGAGGTTCGGTACCACGACCCAGAGGGTCTACTCTAGGAAACTCTCCTCACTACAGCGTTACAGATACCATGTAAAGTACACCATCAATTGCATTTATATTATCAGATACTTTCAATACCTCCAACAGATGATCTGAGAGATGCAACTGTATGGCCACCTACTGCTATGGAGTTATTAGTACGCAGATGAAGGAAGCAAATTACAAAAGTGGATGCCCAGAATATTGCTAAATTATATGTAAATTCCATACCATTCCCCCTTTAAATCTATATTTAGTCCAGTTAATTATTATTTCTAGAAAGATTAAACATCATAGAATTAAGGCAGAATAAACTAGCAGGTTGCAATATACTGTATTTTATAAATTGTTAACTTAATCTACACTATAAATTTTATTTATAACATCAGTCTTGAAGTTTGCACATTAACGTCTCCAATTTGAAAACTTTTTTGTTACTTATTTACTTTTATTTACCTTAATAAAATAAACAGAAGATAATATTCTGTATATTTTATCTATGACCATATCTTCATTTATTCTCACAGCAGTCCAAGACTTCTAAGCGCTTTGCATTTCATCTCTTCGGCTTATATAGGGCACAAGAAAGGCATCAATCCCTTCATTTTTTATTATGTTGTGCGTCAAGGTGGATATCCTCATTAGTTTAAAAGGGAATACAGAAGTCATCACATTGCACACGAGGCAGAGGGATTAGAAAGTTCTGAATTCAAAGTAAAAAAATATGCAGAATTATGTATAATATAGGGTTTCTGGTCAAAAGTGCAGAACAACATTCGGGGCTAAAATTAATACAAGGAAAGGAGACATGAGGGCAGTGGTTTGAGGCTTAATTAATTTTCTTCAAAATTTAGAAAAAAAAAGGATCATTTTGAATATGATTTTTTTGTGATTCGCTTCATGCAAATTCAGATAGGCACACCAACATTTTTATGCTTTGCATAGGGCCTACTTTGGACACATCATATGAAGAGAGCAATCACTGGAGAAGAACATCATGGTCGGATGAATAGAAAGAAGAAGGCAAATAGGAAGACCAGCAACTCGATGACATGATACCATCAAGATAACGGTGGAGAAGACCTTTTGGACCTATCTAGGAAGTTTGATCTTCATACAGAGCGTTCATCCATCAAGTCACTATGCCTCCAGATTGAGCCAAAGGCCATTAAATAATAAATAGAGGGCTTGGAAATGAGTGAAAAAATATAATACTCACCTTGTAGCTCACCTGTCTTGGCATTACCTACCCTGTTCTGGTCCTCCGTGCAGCTCCCTCCGTCTTCTTCTTTACTCTTGCCCTATATGAGCCATGCTTTTGCTCCATCTTCAGTCTCAGCCAGAACTTCTTCCAATGAAGTAGGTCTATCACCAGATTTCACAAGATGAGCTGCATATATTATGACTTCAAATCTTGTGGGAATCCCACCTGATTTAATAACCATGTGACTGACTCACTAGAGCTCTATGTTCAGTTTCAATAATAAACATCCACCAATGATACGTAACATTTTTAGTAGATGTTCATGAGTTTTTTCAACCTAAGTGACCTTCGTCATTTAACACTGTGGTTTGTCACCATCTTACTGTGAACTGGTGGTTTCACTGGTTTCCAATGAATTTGTTCCCTAATGGTCATATTGAAATCCTTTGTTGCTAAGAATGTATTTATTTAGAATGCAGAGAATACATCACAAACAATTAATTATTAAAATAAAAGAGGAAAGATCATGTTACCAGTTTATTTTATTTTGCAGCTCTAGTGGCTCCAACCAATCTCTTCTTACTTCCCTGCAGCTGGTCAGGGAGTTCCATTCGGTATCATCTTATCTCCCTGCAGCTGCTCTGGTAACTCTAAATGGTCTCTTCTTACTTCTTTGCAGATGGTCTGATGGGTTAAGCCAATCTTTTCTTACTTCCCTAAACATGGTCTGATGATTCTAGCTTGTCTTTTATTACTCACCTACAGGCGGTGTGATGGTTCCAGCTGGTCTTTTCTTATTTCTCTGCAACTTGTATGATGGTTCCAGACGGTCTTTTCTTATACTCCTGCAGCTGGTCTGATGTTTTCAGCTGTTATCTTCTTACTTCCCTGTAGATTTTCTGAAGGTTCTAGTCTGTCTCTCCTTACTTCTTGACAACTGTTCTGATGGTTCCAGCCAGTCTCTTCTTACTTACCTACAGCTAGTCTGATGGTTTTAGCCGGTCTCTTCTTATTTCTCTGCAGCTAGTCTAATTGTTCAATATGGTCTCTACTTTATTTGCTGCAGTTGGTCTGATGGTTCCAGCTGGTCTCTTACTACTCCCCTGCAGCTGGTTTGATGCTTATGGATCGCCCCACCAGGGCAGCGGGGTACTCGGTACCAAGTCTGGTCTTTAAGGGGATGTCATGGTGGCTGAGACCCGGTCCATGGCCCTGGGCGTCCAATTAAAGAGGAAGGTCTGTTAAGGGAATTTGTAATGTCTATGTTTTGCTACCTGTCGTTTTCGGTCAGTGAGGACTGATGCTGCTTAAAGGGGTCCTCTGGGGTGATGGTATGCAGCAAGATGGTGATGCTTCCCACAGGTGAAGCGGGGTCCCCAGGGCTTCCCAAGTGTATGGCAAGATGGTGTAAGCCGATAACTGAGCAAAGAAGGAGAACACAGGTTTGCAAAGTCTTTAGCTGGTTTACTGATAGTAGTAGTAGTCCTCAGTCCAGGGTACCAAGTGCAGGGTAGCTGTGGTCCGGCCGGCTTGGAGGCAATAGGAGATCCCTCTCCCAGGTGAGGTCCAAAAGCATTTCCTACTTGCGCTGTTTAGTTGGTTAGGTCCCTGCCGCTTGAAGGTCAGTGCAAGTCCCCTCTCTCCTATCCTAAGACAGATGTCTGTACGATAGGCAGTTTGAGCCTGTTTATAGGATCTCTTAGATGACCCAGCTCTTAGGGTTACTGCTTCACCTCAGACTTGTTACAGGCAATTGACATATAGTACTATGACCTCCGGTTCTGTTGCACACCATGGAGAACAACACGACCTCGGACTCCCAGTACCGGCTTCTGCGCTCTGGCTCTGAGGGTGTCCTTCCGCTGTTCCCCTCCTGAGCCCTTTCCTCCACTGTGCTTCTTTCCCCTAAGCTCATTCACAATTCAACTCTCCTTCTAATTCTCATTCTTTCCAGGGGTAGCAGCTCCCTCGTGGCTGCTCGGCCCCTATGTCTGCTCCAGATGTCCTTCTCCTCTCCTCTCTCAGACTGGCTGGCTCCTCCTCCAGACCAGGAAACATAAAGTCTAAGAAAGCTCACCTGAATTCGGGTCCTGAGCACCCCCTCCTGGCCTATGTTTAGATGTGTTGAATGAGAGTCCCTTACCTGATAGAGAGAATCTCTCTTGCCTCCAAGCGTGACATCACCCTCCCCGAAAGGAAGGCAACATCATTGCAACAACCGGTTACCTGGGGTGTTGCACTTACAGCTGGTCTCTTCTTACATTCTTGCAGCTGGTCTGATTGATCTTTTCTTACTTACATGCCACTGGTCTAATGGTTCCAGCTGGTGTCTTCTTACTTCCCTGCAGCTGGTCTGATGGGTCTTTGCTTACTTGCCGCAGGTCTCATGGTTCCAGCTGGTGTCTTCTTACTTCCCTGAAGCTGGTCTGATGGATCTCTGCTTACTTACTTGCCGCAGGTCTCATGGTTCCAGCTGGTGTCTTCTTAATTCCCTGCAGCTGGTCTGATGGGTCTCTGCTTACTTGCCGCAGGTCTCATTGTTCTAGCTGGTGTCTTCTTACTTCCATGAAACTGGTCTGATGGGTCTCTGCTTACTTACTTGCCGCAGGTCTCATGGTTCCAGCTGGTGTCTTATTACTTCCCTGCAGCTGGTCTGATGGGTCTCTGCTTACTTCCTTGCCGCAGGACACATTGTTCCCACTGGTCACTTCTTACTTCCCTGCAGCTGGTCTGATGGTTCCAACCAGTCTCTTCTTACTTCCTGCCATCTACCCGTGTGACCGGCTGTAGCCAATCAATGGCTTGTGTGGTACATACTGACACCCTCACTAAGGTTAGTGATTGACTACTGCAGTCACACGGGTAGATGATGCACAAAAAGTAAGCAGGGACCACCAGAGTAATGTTTGTTTATTGTGAACAACCACTCAAACTATATACGAATATGACCCAAATTTTCGACATTGTTCCTAATTAATTCAGCCCTGCATGAAACATTTTAACAAATCGCACTAGATAATGTATCGCAAACACAGGATAATAATCATCACCCATAATGAGGTTTTGTTTTTAACTATATGTGCCGTTGACCTATAAGCATCATCTTCATTGCATATTTATCTGCTCTCGGATAACACAGCAGAACAGAAAAACAAAACTAATCTCCCTACTATTGTTCCCTTTTATCTTTAAAACCAGCCATGAAGTCATTACACTGTGCAGCAAGCTGTCTCTCTCACCCTGAAGGGAATATTATAAGATTAAATGCACAAATAGTATTCCTTCAGCAAGGTGAATGTTTCTCGTTACACACATCCCAGGTTGATCTCTTTAATATAATTCCTCCTATAATAATATGAATCTTTTGAATTATTTATATTCTCATATTAGATCCAGGAATATAATTTTCGGGGAAATAAATGTTTTGTCATCAGCACCGAATTTTCGCGAAGGTTAGTGATATCAGATGGTATGAAGGAAAGCAGATGCTGCCACCTTGTATCGCTACTAACTATTCATCGAATGTGTATCTATCGCTGCCTGGATCACCCTTCCGACTATCACATTTGAAGCAATTGCTAACTCAAAGGTACCGTAAACTTTATTATTCTGAGCAAAATATTCAAAAGGGCATTTCTCTCGCAAACAGATACGCTTTCCTCCGATGCGGAAGGCAGGAAAATGTGCTTTTAAATAATCCTATTCTCTTAGGTGCTTTGTTTCATTTGTATGCAAATGATGCATCACAAGGAACACAGCTTCCTAATCTTCTGTAAACATTGACTCACATTTTAATAGCTTCCCGATAATTCAAATTGCCTTAAAAAAAAAAAAGTAAAGAAAAAGAAACAAACATTCTGGTCTGAATGCAGCAGCTAAGTTCGGATCTGATGTTTTCGGTGCTTTTTTTTTAAGTTCAAGATAACAAAAAGATAGAATGTTAAAAATATATTGCAAGGACTGAGCCACTTTTGTACGTTAATGACCCAGTCCCATTTTCAAAATCTGACGTGTTATATTACGAGGTAATAACTCTTGAATGCTTCTGAGATTCTGAGCTTTTTTTTTTTTCGTGACACGTTGTACCTTATGTTAGTGATATATTTTGGTCGATATGATTTGCGATTATTTATGAAAATATCAAAAATTTGACAAAAAAATTCAAATGTTGCAATTTTCATTTTTTTTATTTATATGCCCTTAAATCAGATAGTTGTATCACATAAAATAGTTAACAAATAATATTTCCCATATGTCTACCTTTTATTTCCATAATTTTTTTGCCATTTTTTGGAGGGTTAGGAAATTAGAAGGGTTAAAAGTTTATCAGCAATTTTCTATTTTTTCATCAAAATGTACCAAACCTATGTATTTCGGGACTATAGCACATTTGAAGTGACTTTGAGGGGCCTATATGACAGAAAATACCCAAAAGTGACATCAATTTAAAAAGTGCACCCCTCAAGATGCTCAAAACCTTATTAAAGAAGTTTATTAAACTTTTAGGTGCATCACAGGAATAAAAACTATTTTAATGACATTTTATTTTTTCTCACAAAAATGTTGCTTTAGCACCGTATTTGTCATTTTTACAAGGGTAATAGAAGAAAATAGAGTACACAATTTGTTTTTTAATGTCTCCTGAGTACACCGATACCCCATGTGTGGTGGAAAACTCCCCATGTGTGGAGTTGAAAATTGTCTGGAATAGATTGCGGACGCTCTATCGAATTTGGAGAGCTGCCAAGATTCCAAAATAGCAGAAACCCCCATAAGTGACTCAATTTTGGAAACCATACCTCACGAAGAATTACTCTGTGGGTGTAGTGAGCATTTTAATCTGATAGGTATATCACAGAATTGTTTAATATTATTATGTGAAAATGGAAAGTGACATTTTTTCCACTAAAATGTTGTTTTAGCCGAGAGGAAACAAAAGAATTGGAACACACCGGCGCTCCTAGAGAGGATACAATGGAAAGCCGCTGGTGCCTAGACAGCCACTGTGCTGAACCTGTCATGTAATAAGGACAATATAATATAGATTAGGACACCTGCGCTAACCTGACGAGAAAGTGCAAAGAACAATAGGTGCAAAAAATAGGTGAGAGAGCCTATAAATGCTGGAAATAAATGGTCAACAGAGTTAGCAATAAGAGCAAAGACAACTAGAATCACCAATAGCAGTAGTGATAATAGTAATGATGGACAAATACCAGACAGCCGTTGGTCATAATCATCAGCAATACTCTATATTAGTGCCGCAATAGGTACATATATAGGAATGATAGATATGTAAAAGTAATCACACACTTACTGGTAGTAGCGTGACCGAGATGAAGGTGCTGGCGTTGTACTGGTGTATATAGGAGCAGGGGCAGCAGCCACCTGTGTGTCCGGAGCTGAGAGGTCCAGACGGCGGTGAGGAGCGGCAGAAGCACTCACTGGTGGGGAGCGTCCTCCCTGGCTAGTGCTCTGTCTCCACTCGCCTGAAGCGCCGTTATCCGGCACACGTGGGCTGTAAGGACGCCGCTAGAGAGAGCGGTGGAGTAAGGGGGCGTGTAGTCTGGGTGACGTCACCAGATACAGAAAGGAGGAAAAGCAGGGGACGGGTGCCGATAGGGACCAAAGTGCCTACGCGTTTCGAAGGTCTCCGGACCTTCTTCGTCAGGGCTATGGGTCCCGGCTGTCTCCTGCTCTTAATATAACCCCTGATGCTCCAAAAAAATAGAATAAAATGAAAGCCACGCCCACTAACAGAACCGGTCTGGAATTAGGTCAGTAGGAGAGATAGATAAATAAATAGATGTAGATATGGAATATGCAACAGTATATAAAAACGGTATGTATCCCTATATGTATAGAAATCCCTACCTATATAAAAAAAGTCTTTATTACATAAATAACATGAAAAAACATTAAAAATGTTAAAAATGGGGGCTCCTAAAAAATTGGACAACTTCACATGAAAAGAACATTCAGCACCACCCCATGATTAAAAATAAATAAATAAGGTCCACCCCATGTGAAGGGGTGCAATGTGCACATGATGGAGCAAAATAAAAGGACAAAAAGAGGGTTAAAAAACAAGAAAGATAAAATCACAAACAGAAACAGGAGGTGGGGGATCATATAAGAATTCAGAGGAGGCTGTTAAGAAACTTTTATATTCATGAGAAAGCATATAATTCAACCTCGTGATTCAAGCCTCTAGGGGCTAAACTATCTAGTGTGAAGATCCACTTGGATTCCGTACGTGACATAAGTTTAATATAGTCACCTCCCCTCCAGTTCCTATGCACCACCTGAATGCCACAGAAAATGAGTCCCCTGGTTGATCTTCCATGGTGCGCCTTAAAATGTCTTGACAGAGGATGGCCCTCAAAACCTTTTTCTATATTGTAAAAATGTTCCTTCAGCCTATCCATCAGTCTACGTTTGGTGCGACCCACGTAGATTTTGTCGCAAGGGCACTTAATGAAATAAATAACTCCCGATGACCAACAAGATATGCCGTCCTTAATTATAAATTCCCGGGTTCCATCCGAGTTGTAAAATTTCAGTTGTTTTATTTTCTTAAAATTTGTACGCACACAACAGGAGCACGTGCCACATGGCGTGAAGCCCGGATTTTTTGAGAATGTTGTTTTAATAGGACCCCTTCTAGTTGTTGGGGCTATAATATTCCCAATAGTTTGAGATTTCCTAAAGATGAATCTTGGATGTTGTGGTAGTAGTTCACCTATCACTCTGTCTAGTTGAAGAGTAGACCAGTGTTTACGTATAATCTTAGTAAAATATTTATACCCATAATGGTATTGCGTAATGATGGGTAACTGACGGATTTGTTCTGGAATATTACCCAGGGCACTGGTATCCCTACTAGCTTTGTGTATAAGGGTGTCTCTAGAGGTTTCGCATATCTCCTTGTTGGCTGCCTCAATTAAATCCTTCGGGTACCCCTTTTCAAGAAATTTTCTTGTCAAGTATTTAGCCTCAGTCTCATAATCCTGTAATTTAGTGCAGTTTCGTCTTACTCGGGTAAACTGACTTTTAGGGATATTGTTCAACCAGATGGGTAGGTGACAGCTACTTATATCGATGAAACCATTGGAGTCCACCGCTTTATGGTGGCATTTAGTCAGCACCTGATTGTTTTCAATAAAAATACTCAAATCTAAAAAATGTATTTCCGTTTTGCTAGTAGTGGCCGTAAATTCAAGCCCGAAATTGTTTAAATTAAGGGTGGCAATAAATGCATCCAGTTCGTGTTGGGGGCCATTCCAAATGAATAGTACATCGTCTATAAAACGTTTCCACATGACTAGCCCAGTATGGGGACTGTCAGTGAGTTAAATATGTAGCTCCTCCCATTTGGCCACATACAAGTTCGCATAGCTGGGCGCAAAACGGGTACCCATGGTTGTTCCCCATGTTTGAAGGTAGAAGTGGCCATCATAGACAAAATAATTATGCTCTAAGATAAATAAGATGCTCTCAATGATAAACCTAATCTGTGTTTCCTTGTAGATATCCAACTTGTTCAAATAGTATTCGGTCGCTTCACATCCTTTTGGATGGCTTATCACCGTATAAAGCGACTTAATGTCAAGTGTCCCTAAAATAAAACCCTCCTCCCAATGTATTTTTTCCAATATTTGGAGCACTTCTGTTTGTGATTTTATCTTTCTCGTTTTTTAACCCTCTTTTTGTCCTTTTATTTCGCTCCATCATGTGCACATTGCACCCCTTCACATGGGGTGGACCTTATTTATTTATTTTTAATCATGGGGTGGTTCTGAATGTTCTTTTCATGTGAAGTTGACCAATTTTTTAGGAGCCCCCATTTTTAACATTTTTAATGTTTTTTCATGTTATTTATGTAATAAAGACTTTTTTTATATAGGTAGGGATTTCTATACATATAGGGATACATACCGTTTTTATATACTGTTGCATATTCCATATCTACATCTATTTATTTATCTATCTCTCCTACTGACCTAATTCCAGACCGGTTCTGTTAGTGGGCGTGGCTTTCATTTTATTCTATTTTTTTGGAGCATCAGGGGTTATATTAAGAGCAGGAGACAGCCGGGACCCATAGCCCTGACGAAGAGGGTCCGGAGACCTTCGAAACGCGTAGGCACTTTGGTCCCTATCGGCACCCGTCCCCTGCTTTTCCTCCTTTCTGTATCTGGTGACGTCACCCAGACTACACGCCCCCTTACTCCACCGCTCTCTCTAGCGGCGTCCTTACAGCCCACGTGTGCCGGATAACGGCACTTCAGGCGAGTGGAGACAGAGCACTAGCCAGGGAGGACGCTCCCCACCAGTGAGTGCTTCTGCCGCTCCTCACCGCCGTCTGGACCTCTCAGCTCCGGACACACAGGTGGCTGCTGCCCCTGCTCCTATATACACCAGTACAACGCCAGCACCTTCATCTCGGTCACGCTACTACCAGTAAGTGTGTGATTACTTTTACATATCTATCATTCCTATATATGTACCTATTGCGGCACTAATATAGAGTGTTGCTGATGATTATGACCAACGGCTGTCTGGTATTTGTCCATCATTACTATTATCACTACTGCTATTGGTGATTCTAGTTGTCTTTGCTCTTATTGCTAACTCTGTTGACCATTTATTTCCAGCATTTATAGGTTCTCTCACCTATTTTTTGCACCTATTGTTCTTTGCACTTTCTCGTCAGGTTAGCGCAGGTGTCCTAATCTATATTATGTTGTTTTAGCCCCAAGATTTTATTTTTTAAATGGGCTTATAGGAAAAAAAAAACAATATAATTTGTCACACAATGACTCTCGAGAATGGCAATGCCCAATATGTGGTCAAAAACTACTTTTTTAGCCAAGTTCAAAACTCAGAAGGGAAGGAGCGCCATATAACGAAGATCAGATTTGCCTGGAATGGTTTGCAGGTGCCATATCACATTGGCAGAGTTTCTGTGGTGTCTGCAAAGCAAGACTCCCCATAAGTAAACCCATTTAACACATTTACACCTCTTAATTAAAACATCTAGCGGTGCAGTGAGCATATTGATACTGAATCTGTTTCATAAAATTTTATACCATTGAGCGGAGAAGAAAAAACTATTTTTTTCCACTGTAATGTAATTTTATCCCTAGATTTTACATTTTCACAAATGGAAGTGGGTATACATAAAGGGAAAATTTGTTACACAATTTCTTGTGAATGTGGCAGTACCTCATATGGGACGGTACACTACTGCTTAGCCACACGACGAGATTCAGTAAGTAAGAAGCGCTATTTGACTCTCAGAGAACAAATTTTCATAGAATAGTTTGCGGACTCCATACACAGAGCACCCAAGTGCCAGAAGAGCATAATCCTTCTTTTATTGAACAAAATTTGGAAATTACACCACTATGGGAATTCAGCTACGGGTGTAGTGATGATTTTGACTTCATGGGTGTCTTCCAGAAACAAGCAGCAATTCACATTGCTTAGTCGACAGTGTCCTCATCTGTCACATTTTAGGTAATCTTCCACAATGGGTTACATCTGTATCACAGAGATGTACGTAAAAACTCCGGTGTAAGCTCTCAATATAGAGTGCAGGATAAATGTGAGCCGAACCTTACTGCGATCTTTGGGAGACAGAATAAACAAATATATATGTTAAATCAATATGGCCACTTTGAACAACTGTATATCAATATCAAATTAAACATGTAAAAGAGGGTTAATAGAATGAGCGTTCACTAGACGAATGTTCATTTAATAGTTGTTCATTCATCGGCTAAGTTCTATCTCCATGACACAGACAGTGCCGCTGCTTTCTACAATGCCACCCTCGCATCAGCTATTGACACGGTCGCCCCTCTTGTTCATGGCAGAGTGCAATGTATCAATAGACAATCCTGGCACAATAACACCACTAAAAAGCTCTGGCAACTGTCCAGGGTTGCAGAGCGGCGTTGGAAGAAAACACATTCGCAAGACGACTTCACAGCATTCAAACAGGCAACAGTCGCTTTTAAATCTTCTCTCACCTCTGCTGAACAGGCCTACTTCACAACCCTCATATCTTTCCTATCCTACAACCCCAAACAGTTATTCAAAACCTTTAACTCCCTCCTCCGCCCCCACTGCCCCTCCAACCTCCCTTATCTCTGCTGAGGACTTTGCCACACACTTTAAAAATAAGATAGACCAAACAAGGCAAGTCTTCATTGTTCAACCACCACAACCCCTTTGTATACCAGACCAATGCCCAAACGCCATATCCTCCCTCTCCAAGATCACTGAAGGGGGGCTTAATTGTCTCCTCTCCAAATCGCACCTCACCACCTGAGCGCTTGACCCCATTCCATCCCACCTCTTCCCCAACCTTACCACCACACTTATCCCATCCCTAACCCACCTCTTCAACCTATCACTAACTTCTGACACCTTCCCTTCTCCTACAAACATGCCACAATTACGCCTATCCTAAAAAAGCCAACCCTCGACCCAACAGCTATGTCCAGCTATCGCCCAATATCGCTGCTTCCATTCGCTTCCAAAATCCTGGAGCAGCACATCCACTCTGAACTTTCCTCCCACCTCTCATCTAACTTGCTCTTTGACAATCTACAATCTTGTTTCCCCATCACTCAACTGAGACAGCCCTGACCAAAATCACTAATGACCTACTTACAGCCAAAACTAACGGACAATACTCTGTACTCCTCCTTCTAGACCTGTCCTCTGCTTTTGACACAGTTGACCACTGCCTCCTATTACAGATCCTCTCCTCCTTTGGCATCAAAGACCTTGCCCTATCCTGGATCTCCTCATACCTTTCCAACCGCACATTCAGCATCTCCCACTCCCACACTACCTCCTCATCCCACCCTCTCTCTGTTGGAGTCCCCCAAGGCTGTGTTCTAGGATCCCTACTCTTCTCAATCCATACACTTGGCCTGGGGCAACTAATAAAGTCCCAAGGATTCCAGTACCACCTTTATGCTGATGACACTCAGATTTACCTTTCTGGCCCAGACGTCACCTCTCTGCTGTCCAGAATCCCTGAGTGTCTATCAGCCATATCCTCCTTCTTCTCCTCTCGCTTCCTCACACTCAATGTGGACAAATCTGAACTCATCATCTTTCCTCCATTTCATAGATCTTCCATACCTGACCTATCTATCGCAATAAACGACATCACGCTTTCCCCCGAACCGGAAGTCTGCTGCCTCGGAGTAACCCTTGACTCTGCCCTGTCCTTCAAACCGCACAACCAAGCTCTTTCCACCTCCTGTTGCCTCCAGCTCAAAAATATCTCCAGAATCCGTCCTTTCCTCAAACGTCAATCTACTAAAATGCTTGTGCATGCCCTCATCATCTCCCGCCTTGACTACTGCAACATCCTTTTCTGTGGCCTTCCTGCTATCACCCTGCACTTCTCCAGTCCATCCTTAACTCTGCTGCCTGATTAATTCATCTCTCTGCTCGCTACTCCTCCACTTCCCCCCTCTGCAAATCTCTTCACTGGCTCCCATTCCCTCAGCGTATCCAGTTCAAATTACTAATACTGACCTACAAAGCCATCCATAACCTGTCTCCTCCATTTATCTCTGAACTAATCTCCTGATATCTTCCCTCACGTAATCACCGGTCCTCCCAAGACCTCCTTCTCTCCTCCACACTTATCCGCTCCTCACCCAACCGCCTCTAAGACTTCTCCAGAATATCCCCCATCCTCTGGAATTCTTTGCCCTAACACATCCGACGATCAACCACATTCGGATCCTTCAGACGGAACCTGAAAACCCACCTCTTCAGGAAAGCCTACAGCCTGCACTGACCCTGCTGCCTCCTCACCACTACCAAAGCTACCGCCTCACCAACACTGGAGCTCCTACAACCCTCAACCTATTGTCTCCATCCCCACATCCTGTAGAATGTAAGCCTGCAAGGGCAGGGTCCTGTATCATTCTGTAATTGTTAGTTTGCTTACTGTAAGTGATATCTGTAATTTGTATGTAACCCCTTCTCATGTACAGCACCATTGAATCAATGGTGCTATATAAATAAATAATATCTCATTTGTAAAGTCACATTTTAGGGACTCTTCTGCAATCGGTTTCATCTGTATCACTTAGTTCAGAAATGTACGTGAAAACTCAGGTGTAAGCTCTCAGTGTAGAGTGCAGGATAAATGTGAGCCGAGCCTTACTGTGATCTTTGGGAGGCAGAATAAACAAATATATGTATGCTAAATGCGTATGGCCACTTTGAACAACTGTATGTCAATATCAAATAAAACATGTAAAAGAGGGTTAATAGAATGAGCGTTCACCAGATGAATGTTCATTTAATAGTTGTTCACACATCAGCAAACTTCTATCTCATATGTAAAGTCACCTTCAGGGCAGGTGCAGATGACTGCGAGGAGAAGATGGAGAACAAAATTTCTCCATCTTCTCCATTGTTTCAGTGTGCAGAAATCGCACCAAACTCAGATGTCATCCAAGCACAGTCCAATGATTTCCACCCTCTCATTGTCTTACGGGGCTGAGTGTGATCCAAATGTCAGATCAAATTAGAACATGCAGCAATTTTTCTGTAAAAAATTAGACATACTGTATGCATGGGCCCCATAAACTAACATCGGTCGGAATGTGTTCCGATGTTTTGACAGATCGCAATTTGGACCGAAAATATGCTGGTCTTCGCCTGACTATAAATGCATCAAGAAAGCACACGTACAAGGGGTTATCCACAATGAAAAGACAATAGTACAATTTAAAGAATGCAGTATAAAAAATAAGCATTACTTAGCTGCGGAAATCCCCATCGCTCCAGTGCCTATACCCTTGTGTTAAACACCAGTATTTGTTTTCTTGGCTGGAGCGCTGTCAGCACTGACTGACAGCCAACTTAGCCCTGATGCATTGTAGACGCAGCTGTCAGTCAGTGCTGGGGCGTGGTTTCAACCGCCACTCACTATGTACGGAGTGGTGACTGAAGATGTGCCAGTCGCGCCTCTAAGACTGAATACCTGAGGCACATTGGGGTTCTTCCCTTATCTCCTGAGTTATGCAATTTAATTAAATCGCCACAAACACATCATAAAACTTTCCTTTAATAGTATTAAATTATTCTTTATTTTCAGCATATGCCAGCTAGATCGTATTACAACAGAAGAACATTTATTAAAAAGTTAACCGATAATTATTTGATATTTGTTTTGCACATTAAACTTTATAATTAATTACAAGTTGTTTTCAGAACCTCTTGACTTCTATATATTATGTTTTTAGAAATTGAAGTTACCCAGCCGCAGCTCCATTGAGCATTAACATTTCCAACGTATTTTTCATTCTGTTCCGAACACCAAAGCAAAATACAGCCCTTAAACTGTGTGAACACAAAGCCTTGCAGGCAAATCATAGTAATATCTACACTGTCTGAATAAAATATTTGCTTTATAAAGTTTTATGTAAACTTTTGAAATATTTCAAACAATAAACATTTTCCTTTGGTAGAAAGACTTTGATTTTCTTCTTTCAGTATGGCTTGATAAGGTCAATCTGTGTTTGTTTAGATGCAATTTTGACTGTGAACAAAGTCCAAAACCAGTTATTTTGTCTAGAAGTCTAGAGCAATGTTTCATAGTTGCAAAGTTTGAAGGTAGACATAAGTCCATCAAATTCAACCTATAGCCCAAACATGTTGATACAGAGGAAGCAAAAAAAAAACCTCGAGGCATATGCTAATTTTGATGGCTGGAAGCACATGCCGCTGTCCGAGTTTGATGGTGGCATTTAACTAGTTAATAGGTGCAGGTGGATCGCGATTCCACCCACGCCTATTGCGGGCACATGTCAGCTGTTGAAAACAGCTGACATGTTGCAGCTTTGAGGTGGGCTCACCCCCGGAGCCCACCTCAAAGCGGGGCTTCTGAAGTCGGACGTATTATCCCATCTGATTTCAGAAAGGGGTTATAAAGATCATTAGAAAGATCTCTGTCCTGACCACTCATATATTTGTAGATTGTATTAAGGTTGCCCCTAAGCCTTCACTTTTCCAAACTGAATAGCCTCAAGTGTAGTGCCGTGGAATCCAAGCTGTGCAGTAATGAGGCAGTGACCCAAAAAAATTCTAAAACAAAAGTCTCTTTAATGCTCAACTTACAAAAATACTGTCACACCGTTAACGACGATAAAGGGGCAGGACGGCATACTGGGACCCGCACCTATCCTTGCCACTTTAATGGGGCCCTGGCTTTCCCTTATCTCAGGGGTACCTAAGATGGTTAGGAGACCTGAGCCGTCAGCGTATCCCTGTCTCCTGTGCAGACCCTATCAGTGGCCCCCTCTCCCCCCAAGGGAGGTGGACTGCACCAGTATAACAATACAACAAATAACAGGGTATACAGACAAGGTAACTAAAAGTCTCAAACTCACCAAATGCTCACACAACCACAGTGGTAACACAGAGAAGGGAAGAGAAGGAATAAACTAGGAAGGAAAACAGGTTTAACATGCAACCAAAACAGCAGACACCAATCTCTGTAAATAAACTTCCAACACCAATACTACGCTCCTTCAACCTCCAAGCCAGGCAGTAAAACTGATCACTGACAATAGCTGAAGTCAGGACTGAGTCTATATAGAGGATCAGATTACAAAATCCGCTTCAGCTGAGAGACCCAGCTCTCAGCAATAAGGTTAACTCCTGCACTGCTGGTACAAAGCAGCCAGGTCAGAATACAGGTGAAGAGCTTCTGTTCACTGTGTGTGAATGAGGCCCAGAGCGCTGCGGTTCTCTGGAACCTCTCTGTCGCGGTAGCCCCGTGACAAATACACAGCACGCGATATCCTCCAGATCGCAGCTGGGAAACATATCCTCCAAATTGCAGCCAATAAACATGCCAATCCACCTCGGAGACCAGTTGCCATGCACGATTGCATTGCTGTGTGTGCTGTGGGTGCCTGGCCTTTCAGCTCCCTTTGTTGTTTGGCTCTGCTTGCCTGTGTTGCCCCACACAGTTGAAGCTCTGCAGAGCCTTCTGCTCTGCACTCCTGCAGACTCCAACCTGACACTGACCTTGACACACTCAGGATTTCTAACTGGAATCTGTGGCCATGGGCCACATGGAAAACCTGGGCTGGGGAAGGAAACGGACTGCCCCACTAACATCCCATAGTCCATTTTCAAAAATAAGAGCCCAGCAGGTTTTCTTAAATCTGCCCTGGACAAATAGCTTGTCCAAGACCTGCACTCACTTTTTATTCTACTTTGCAATCACAGCTACGCCTGTGACTGCAATCCACCCCCATGACCTCAATATGCCTTTGTGCACCTCCTGGGGAGAACACAGAGCGGTCCTCGCATGTGACACCGGTCACTGCCTCACATACCCTTCCTCTGTTCAAACCTGTTGGGTTGAACACTTGTCACCCTACATGTGCACATGACAGGGCATCTGCATGACCCTGTGACACCCCTGCCTGACACTGTACTGAGAGGCAGGGGTAGGGACCTGAACCATCAGTTGATGCAAGCATCCCTCCACTTTGCATTTCTCCACCATACTTTGCTTCCCGACCAACCACCTCCCCGATCTCCTTTGCAGATGACATGCCCCCTCCTGACTGACAGTAGACTTGGGACAGTTTTGGTTGCTGCCACTGCAACTGCAGCACCTTTTGCTGCTGCCGCTGTAACTGTAGCTCCTGCTGCAACTGCAGCGCCTCTTGCTGCTGCCACTGTAACTGTAGCTCCTTCCACTACATTTCTGTTTTTTTTTTAGTCAAGTTGGGGTGCAGAGCATACATTAATGAGAAAAAAATGAACTTTTCTGATTTTACCAAATGGCTGCAATGAAAACAAAGAGTGAAAAGTTTAAAGGGGTCTGACTACTTTCCGCACCCACTGTATATTTATGTATATACAGTACATATATATACATATTTGACACAAAAACCTAATTTATGCAATAAATCATTTTCTGATAACAAATTATTCCTTTTAAAGAGGTTGTCCATTACTTTTATATTCATGGCCTGTTCTTAGGCTAGACCGGTGGGGATGCGACACCTGGCACACCTACTGGTCACCCACTCCTGGTGCCTATGATGTTGGCAGGATGTGATCATTGCAAGTGCAACAGCACATTTCTGCCAACTGAATGGGCTCAGTGGGGTACTGAGGATCCACCCATATTTAATAAAGGTAGTGCAGTACCCAGCCGCAACCACTATACAGTTGACAGAGCTGTGCTGCTCTGCTCCAAAATGGTCACCTCTGGCAGATCAACGGGATGTCGGGTATCACTTCCCCATTGATCCAATTATTGATGACCTATCCTAAGGATAGGCCATCAATACAAAAGTAGTGGAGGATAACTTTTATGTCAATTTTATATAAGCATTATACAATATTTGCAATATAAATATATTTTAAGTGCTCCAATGCAATGTAATGGCTCTTCGATGACACAAAGTTCACTTTTGTTGTAAGCAGGGTATATTTTCTTACTGGTTCATTATTTCTCTATCATGAATGTGAATTTTAATGAATTTATAAATTTTCTTGACCTGTAGTCTTGACCCGAATATAAAATGGATAACAAAATGTAAATGTACAAGCAATTACATAAACAGTATTGTTTTCATGTAATACTGGGAATAGGTTATGGACATATGTATTAAATTACAGCTGCTGACACTGTCAATATCCACTCATCTTTTGCTATCTCTTAGTCATTGCAAAAAGGATATGTAGAAATATATTAACATTGTATTTTGAGTCACAATGAACAGAGCATGTATAATACATACAGGAAAGGAAAAAAAAAAGCATTTCTATAAATCTAATATGTGAGAATACAACGGCTTCCTGGATCATTTCCATAGCTGGTATGAATTCGAGAGTTAGATTTTTTTTTTTTTTGGATTCTAACTACAGACCAATCATGCATAATAAATGTGATCCAAAGATAGATAAATTTGGGGTTTGATTCAAATTAGGAAGAAGGAATCCTTGTTCAACTGTAAATGCAGATTATATCATACCGTAAAGTATATATTCCTTTCACTAGGTGGTGTTTTTAGAAAATTGTGTTTTTCAAACCTTTATCAAATTGTTGCTGATAATTTTCTATCCAGCTTACAGCATCCCGTGTGGCTAGAAATTGCAATGCACTGCGATTTTTTACATTATCTACTGTGTGTACTATATATTATTTCTCAATAAGTTGCTATTAAAAGCGATTCTTTAATGAGATCTTCTACGCTTGATTAATAAGTCTCAATAAATAATAAAAAATACCATACTTTGAACTTAGATATTCAGATCTTCATACTGTGAGTCACTGGTGATTGAGGGGAGATACGTGTCACTGCTCATGATCTTGTCAGTGATGTAAAACCTTTCCTCCAGGTTTTAGTGGACATTCATAGAGCGGGAGGGAGAATGTCCACGTATCTCCACGTATCTCCTGACAGGACCTGTGTGATGTCGGGATCAAGTAATCAATCACATGATGGAGGAGTTACATGGTCTGGGCTTAGATGGAGTTTTTAGTATGTGCCTGGAGAGAGAGAACTCCAGGAAAGTGTGTGTCAGCACATTACATGTTTTGAACAGCTGACATGTGCCCGCAATAGCTGCAGGTGGAATTGTGATCCACCCGTGGTTATTAACCAGTTAATTTCTACTGTCAAACTCTGACAGCGGCATTTAAATCATGCTTCCGGCCATCAGGCCAGAAATACACACACCGATGACCCCCATCACGTGATCGTGGGTCACCAGTGTGTTGGCATGACAACCTGAGGTTTCCAGGAGACCTCTATGGTTGTCAGTGTTGGCTTGCTGTGAGCACCACCCAGTGGTTGGTGCTCATAAAAAGTGAGTGAATCTGCTATATAGAGGTGATCTGAACATGATGAGGCCAGATCACCAAAAAAGATCCGCATGCTGGCACGCCCCAAAGCACCAGCATCTCATGCACTTGCAGTGGTATCTTCTGGAATTTCATCTACACTTTTAACTGGTGGTGGGGCAGCACATTCAACATTCAAGCTACCACTTAACCTGTCTCCCAATGACAGTGCAATTTGCAACATTGCCAAAGGATCAGGTCCGGCTAAAGTGCTTCAAATTTGTAGTGCCATTATTTGGGATAAATGCACGATGTCACACAAGAGGGCTCTGTAAGCAGTGGACAAACTGCTGCAAGACTTGAGTGGAAACAATTCTTTCATGGGAGGTGTAGTTGTTGTTTTGGCAGGTGACTTTTGACAAACACTACCCATTATACCAAGATCAACTCCTGCAGATGAATTCAATGCCTGCCTTAAAGCATCATACCTTTGGAGACAAGTGAAGAAGATGTCGCTGAACACAAACGCTAGGGTCCACATGACAGCCGATGTTTCTGCTGGACTGTTCTCAAGCCAGCTGTTGACTATTAAAGATGGCAAGGCACTAGTAAACTCTACCACTGGACAGATTATGTTTCCAACCAACTTTTGCTACATCATTCCATCAATTGAGGAGCTAAAAGAAAAGTTTTTTTTCAAACATTCAATGCAACTTCATAAAGTCTGGCTGGCTGTGTGAAAGGATTATTCTAGCTCCGAAAAATGAGTGTCAACAAGATCAATCTTCAAATTTTAAGTCTTCTTCCAGGTATGTGCATGACCTACAAGTCAGTGGATACAGTAACAGACCCTGATCAAGCATTATTCTAGTCAATAGAGTTCCTCAACTCCTTGGAACCACAAAGACTTCCTCCGCATAAACTCTTTCTAAAACTTGGAGCACCTATTCTGCTGTTGAGAAATGTAGATCCACCAAAGCTGTGTAATGGAGCAAGACTCTTGATTAAGAACCTGTTTACACATGTAATTGAAGCAACCATTTTGACAGGATGTGCCAAAGGAGAGGACATTTTCATTCCAAGAATTCCACTCATTCCATCTGATTTGCCTCTTGATTTTAAACGCCTCTAGTTTCCACTTTGACTTGTATTTGCAATGTCCATTAACAAGGCTCAGGGACAGTACTTGAAAGTAGTAGGGATCAATTTGCAATCTGCATGCTTTTCTTATGGTCAACTTTACGTGGCCTGTTCAAGAGTTGGAACTGCCAAAAATCTGTTCATCTTTGCACCAGAAGGAAAAAACAAAAATGATGTTTATCAAAAGGTTCGTGAATGAGTTGAAAATAAAATACTATCAATACTCGGGTAATCATTTAGTTAATTTGTGTTGCAAATCTGTAGTGTTGAGTATATGATGTGAAATGTTTTTATGTGCAATGTAATCATTATAATTTGTTATAGCTAACCACAGTTAGTTACTATGCCCTGGCAACGCTGGGCTCTTCAGTTAGTTTTAAATATATAAGAAATGACACCTAGACACAGTAAAGGGGACAGAAAAAAGCTGAAGACACTACCCACAGTCCCACCCAGATGCACAAAGATATAAATATAAGTAAACGTCAAACATTAAAAAGATCTACAGTACAAAATCGGATTTCTTCACCTGAGTTATCATTTTAATCAGTATGGCCCTGTCTGTACTTTAACTAAAAATTGATTAAATAAATGTCATAAAGCATTGATAAAATTGGATTATGAATTTACTACAATAAAATTTCGCAATTTGTATATTTTCTTCACAAACGCAATATTTAATGCCATCCATTTTCTTTTATTTCCCTTTAGCAAAAGTGTCCTGACAAGGTCCCTTGTAAATTGATAGCTGTCTTGCTGCACTGTGATCGCTAAAGTTAGAAGCTGAAATCTGTAGGAATCACCCAGAATATTGTTTTAAACATAAGGAGCATTATGTATAATCTGGAAATAGTACACAGAGATACATACAATGATCAACAGGAACAATTGTCTTTCAGCACTAAGTAGTTGGACAGCGCTAGTAGGCATCTGATAAAAAAGAACTGCAGTGCTTACAATTTCCTAAATCAATCACAAGCTTAGAATCATAGAATTAGGTGATACAGTGTAAATTGTCAACTATTTCACTGGATAATGACTGTCCATATTGGGGCATGCATGTAGGTATCAGTCAGCCAATATAATTCCATAAAGTAAAAATCATCAGAATATGGAGGAGTATAATACAGCATAAACAGTCTTAATTACCAAGCACTAGAGATGAGAAGATCTGACGAGACTCACATTTGCCAAATAGCAAAACTGGAAAAATTAAATTTGCAGCAAATTTATTCCCCTCAATTTGAGTATCCCTTATTATGCTTTGTGGTCTGGATAAACCCAGGGAATAATAAATATAAGATGTAAAACAAAAATCAATTAATACTCAACTGACTGCCTAACTCTTCAACCAACTTCAATGTTTGCTCACCCAAGTATGGTCCTCGGCTCATCTTATCTCCGCCACTGTGCACTTCATTCTGGCCATGACTAGACCCAAGTCAACATTGCACACACCATAATATTAATGCAAATAAACTTGGCACTCAAATGGATAATGTGAAGATAATTTTAATGCAGTCCACATAAAGTACATATGTACAGCTGTTTCAATCGATAGAACCTTCCTAAGTGTACCAACTGCTTGAATAAGTGGTAGTAAGTAATTTTGTTTAGGACTCAAAAGTCCCTTGTGAACCTGTCCCACTGACGACCAGCTGTGGATACCATGTCTGCATCCGGATATACATTCCGTCGGTTGATACCGATTTCACAAGGCCTTCTATAACAACGTTGCACCCACGGGAGAGGTTCACGAGGGACTTTTGAGTCCTAAGCAAAAATTGTCTTCTCATCATCCATTTGAGTGCCAAGCTTATTCACATTAATATTACTGCTTGGGACCCTACTTGTGCACCAGAAACAGTTGTGCCACTGTTTACCTCTAAACATTACACACATCTTAACGTCTTGGCTCTCATCTTGACATAACAACGTCGTTGCGACCTTACAACGTGCATATGTAGAGATGTCCCATAAGTGTTGTGTACTCTTGACCAGGATTTCCCCCCATTATTCGGCCCTAAATGTTTCTGCTTATTTGTGTTGTAAGGTCGCGGTGATGTAGTGACATCACGACATGTGCCGTGTCCTTGCAATATACACTCTGGAACCGGGACTTACATCCGTGATTGGGACATGGATGGCACCACTCATGCACAGTGTCATTCCAAGTCTGGTTATGGCCGAAGTCCTGGCCTAGCATGTGGATCAGTGTCATGAATTCGCACCACTAATCGGCCCTAAATGTTTCTGCTTATTTGTGTTGTAAGGTCGCGGTGATGTAGTGACGTCATGACATGTGCCGTGTCCTTGCAATATACACTCTGGAACCAGGACTTACATCCGTGATTAGGACATGGATGGCACCACCCATTCACAATGTCATCCCAAGTCTCGTTATGGCTTTGAGTCCTGGCCTAGCATGTGGATCAGTGTCATGAATTCCTTGATAAAAAAATGTATTTCACCCACTTCAAAGATTTGTGACATTTAAGAAAGCAGATGCGTCAATAAATCACTATTTGATCCTAGATGTGAATTAAGGACATACATTGTTAGGACTGGCGGAACGCACCAAGAGAGATAATATAGATGCGTTCGCAGTCCGGGGTCCACCGTGCAGGTGAAACCTGCTGCTAAGAAATGACAGACAATATGGCGGTATTCAAAAGTATACACGCGTGGGTTAAACCTCACCCAGCGTGAAGAAAGCGATCCTGTTGTGTCACAGGACCGCGGTACCGCACATAGAGCGCGAGCAAGTGGTCAGCGAACTAAACCCCAACAGGGATTGTAGTCCGATTAGACCCTTGCTGGCACTACACCGCTACTGGGTGTGAAAGGAATAATATAATTAAGGAACCGAAGTGCGAACTGTGCCGTGCTGGCAGGCACCACTAAGCACCCAGACGTGGGTCAGGAAGCGCACACAGGCGCGTGGCACCGCACTGGCGGTCACAGCAGTAGACGCAGACACGTGTGTGACACGTTGAGTGATAAGTCGGGCGCTAGATAGCAGCCATACTCCATACGCGAACAGTCATACAATAGGGTAGGGGTATTTAAAGAACGACTTGCACTCACAACAAACACACGTATTAAATTGTACACTAGCGCATGGCCGTGCGGTCATGCGCAGTTTATATAGTTGCAGGACAGGAAGCGGCCACAGAAACTTTGCCCTTCCAAGACCTGCCAAGAGGACCAATAGAATGCGCTGCAGAGTCTGAGCACATGACCCTCGATCTCCAACGGGAGATCTTGCCCTGGGCATGCTCAGTGTGCGCAGACAAGGACTTAGTCCCAGAGAAGTCCACTCGCTGCTGACCAGTATAGGCATTACAGGCAGAAGCTGGAGAAGCAGCAGTAACTCTTCTCACAGAGTCAGACTGAGCGAGACGCTGGGATCGACGTCCCTGCTGAGCAGGCTCCACTGCGGCTGGAGGAGAATGGGAGACCGCAGCGGAGACGGATCGAGATTCCCCCTGTGCAGCAGAGGAAACTCGACTCCTAACATTACCCCCCCTCCTAGGGCCCCCCCCTCCTTGGGCCTCACTACGTTTGAAGGCAGCAATGAGCTGTGGGGCCCGAATGTTTTCAGCAGGCTCCCATGACCTGTTCTCTGGACCATAACCCTTCCAATCCACCAGATAGAACTTTTTGCCGCGTACCACCTTACACCCTAAAATAGCGCTCACCTCGTAATCGTCCGTAGACGAACCCGATGTCCCGGCAGATGACTCGGAAAACCGGGACATGTATACGGGATTCAAGAGGGACACATGAAAGGTGTCGGTGATACCCAAGCGTGGAGGAAGAGCCAGGCGGTAGACCACAGGATTAACCTGTTCGAGAACCTTGAAGGGACCCAAGTAGCAAGGCGCAAACTTAGTGGACTCAACTCGCAGCCTGATGTTACGGGCGGAGAGCCACACCAAGTCGCCAGGAGCAAAGGTCAGAGCAGGGCGCCGATGAACATCGGCGGAGGACCTCATTCTCTCCTTGGAAGCCCGAATGGCATCCTGAGTGCGATCACAAATGTCCCGTGCCTCCACAGCCCAGTCTGCCACCCTGGAATCGGCGGAAGACACGGGCATGGGCACAGGTACCCGCGGATGCTGACCATAGTTAAGGAGGAATGGGGTCTGTCCAGTGGAATCAGCTACAGCATTGTTAAGAGCAAACTCCGCCCACGGTAGCACAGATGCCCAGTCATCTTGTTTAGCAGAGACAAAATGTCGCAGATATGTGACCAAGGTCTGGTTGGCTCTCTCCACCAACCCATTCGTCTCGGGATGATATGCCGAAGAGAGATTCAACTCGATACTGAGAAGGCGACAAAGCTCTCTCCAGAACCGAGACCAAACTGGGGACCCCGGTCACCGACAATTTTGTCTGGCATACCGTGAAGATGGAAGATGTGTTTAACAAACAATGCTGCCAAGGCCCGTGCAGAAGGTAGCCGGGGAAGCGGCACCAAATGCACCATTTTAGAAAAATGGTCGGTGATAACCCAAATGACAGTACAGCCACGTGACTTGGGCAAACCCACCACAAAGTCCATCCCGACCATCTCCCAGGGCCTGTCTGCCACCGGCAGAGGGTATAACAACCCAGCTGGCCGTTGACGGAGAGACTTATTTTTTGGCACAAGAGACACATGCCCGAACGTAGTCTCCAACGTCACGAACCATATGTGGCCACCAATACATTCTCGCCAACAACTCAGATGTCCTCTTTGCCCCAAAGTGTCCACCCACTCTGGACGAATGAGCCCACGAGAGAACCTCCGGACGCAAATTGATGGGGACAAAAGTCTTGCCCGGAGGCACAGACTCAAGCGAAACCGGAGCTATGGTTCTCAGACTCTCTGAAGGGACAATGAGCCGAGGCTCGTCCTCCTCCTCCTCAGTTGACACCAGGGAGCGAGAGAGAGCGTCAGCACGAATGTTCTTCTCCCCGGCGAGATAATGTAGAGTGAAGTGGAACCGGGAGAAAAACAAGGACCATCTGGCCTGACGAGAATTCAGCCGCTGGGCTGTCTGTAAATAGACCAAATTCTTGTGGTCCGTGAAGACTTGGAATGGGAACCGAGCACCCTCCAAGAGGTGTCTCCATTCCAAAAAGGCCAACTTCATTGCCAGCAATTCCCTATCCCCGATGGAGTAATTTCTCTCCGCTGGTGAGAAGGTTTTTGAGAAGAAGAAGCATGGATGCTTCCGACCTTGAGCATCCTTTTGATAGAGGACTGCTCCTGCACCAACGGAAGAGGCATCCACCTCCATTAGGAATGGCTTATCCACATCGGGACGATGTAAGATGGGAGCGCTAGCAAAGTGGGACTTAATAGAAGTGAAGGCCTTGGAGACCTCTTCGTACCACGATTTAGGATTCGCTCCCTTCTTGGTGAGGGATACCAAGGGAGCTACCAGGGTTGAGAAGTGGGGGATGAACTGACGATAGTAATTTATGAACCCCATAAGGCGCTGCACCGCTTTCAGAGAATGGGGTTCCTGCCAGTCCATCACTGCCTGTAGTTTGGCAGGATCCATAGCCAATCCCTGGGCCGAGATGATGTAGCCCAGGAAAGGTAAAGACCCCTGCTCAAACATACACTTCTCCAATTTGGCGTAGAGGAAGTTTGCCCGTAGGAGGTCGAAGACTTTGCAAACATCTCTCCGGTGGGAGTCAATATCTGGAGAGTAGATAAGAATATCATCCAGATAGACTACGACCGAGGTGGAAAGCATATCCCGGAAGATATCGTTCACAAAGTCTTGGAAAACGGCTGGGGCATTACAGAGCCCGAAGGGCATCACCAGATATTCATAGTGCCCATCCCTGGTGTTAAAGGCCGTCTTCCATTCGTCCCCCTCACGGATGCGAATCAGGTTGTAAGCACCCCGCAAATCTAATTTGGTAAATACCCTTGCTCCCCGAAGTCTATCGAATAACTCAGATATCAAGGGCAAAGGATACTTATTCTTAACGGTGATGGCGTTAAGACCCCTGTAGTCTATGCATGGGCGCAATTCCCCATTCTTCTTCTGCACGAAGAAGAACCCTGCCCCAGCAGGTGACACTGACTTCCTAATGAATCCTCTTGCCAGATTTTCCTGGATGTACTGTGACATTGCCTCCGTCTCCGGGAGAGATAGCGGATAAACTCGACCCCGGGGAGGCTCAGCACCAGGCAAGAGATCAATAGGACAGTCATAGGGGCAATGAGGCGGAAGGACCTCCGCCGCCTTTTTGGAGAACACATCTGCATAAGACCAATACTGCTTGGGGAGAGAGGATAGATCTGCGGGTACCTCAGTAGTAGCAACCTGAACGCACTCCCTCTGACACCTACCCCCACAAGATTCACCCCAACCCAGAATTCTGCCTGAGGACCACTCGATATGAGGAGAGTGGTACCGTAGCCAAGGTATTCCCAACAGGACCTCATCAATTCCTTCCGGAATGACGAGCAGAGAAATTATCTCCTGATGAGATGGCGACATGGACAGAGTAAAAGGGATGGTCTGGTGTGTTATCTGTGAGGGCAATGTCGACCCATTCACCACTCGCACCGTTACTGGTTGAGCAAGCATAACCAGGGGTATTGCGTGACGTTGGGCAAAGGCAGAAGACATAAAATTGCCCTCCGCCCCAGAATCCACGCAGAGCTCTACCGAGTGGGAGGATGAGCCAATAGTAATTGTCCCCTTGAAGGACAACTTAGAGGCAAACGTCGCCGTGTCTAGTGTACCTCCACCTACTACCACTAGACGCTGACGTTTCCTCGACCGCTGAGGACATCTGGTGGCTAGATGTCCTGACTGCTGGCAAACATGACAGACCCTGAGTGCACAAGCGGTCCGGGACTTAGATCCTGCTTGTGACACTTCCCTGGCCTCATGTGACTCAGGAACCAGGACCGGAAATTCCAGAGGTTTGGCGAAAGTAGGAGCCAGCCGAAACCTCTGCCTACACTGGGCTCGCTCTAACCTCCGCTCGTTAAAACGGAGGTCAATTCGAGTGGAGACAGTTATTAACTCCTCCAGTGTGGCAGGAATCTCCCTAGAGGCCAGAGCGTCCTTTACGTGGTCAGCCAAGCCCCTCCAAAATATGGGGATAAGAGCTTTATCCGACCAATCCAGCTCAGATGCTAAGGTGCGGAATTGGACGGCAAAATGACTGACCAAGGACTCACCCTGAGTTAATGCCAGCAATTGGAGCGCAGTATCATGGGTGACTTGAGGTCCTAAAAAGACCTCTTTATTTTTTTTTTTTTTTTTTATATAGCGCTAACATATTCCGCAGCGCTTTACATCACATTATCATCACTGTCCCCGATTGGGCTCACAATCTAGAATTCCTATCAGTATGTCTTTGGAATGTGGGAGGAAACCGGAGTGCCCGGAGGAAACGCACGCAAACACGGAGAGAACATACAAACTCTTTGCAGATGTTGTCCTGGGTGGGATTAGAACCCAGGACCCCAGCGCTGCAAGGCTGCTGTGCTAACCACTGCACCACCTGTTTCAGAGCGCTCAGAAACAGCGGAGCACTCTGCACCACATGATCGCCACGCTCCCACAGCGGCGTAGCCCATTCCAACGCCCTGTCCGACAATAGAGACAGAATAAATCCCACCTTAGCCCGCTCTGTGGGAAAACGTGTAGCCAGGAGCTCGAGGTGAATAGAGCACTGACTCACAAATCCCCTACAAAACTTGCTATCACCAGAAAATTTTTCTGGCAGCGGGAGGCGAGATAATGTCGGAACAGGGGTGGCAATGGACATAGTAGCTGCAGCCACGCTGGCAGCCTGTACAGCTACTGCAGTAACATCCACAGCTGAGGTCGCGCTCTCGAGAGCCGCCAACCTACCCTCCAGCTGCTGGATATGCCGCAGAGATTGCTGTTTGTCTGTCATCACTAGCCAGACCCTGCCGCTAGTGTAATGTTTGGACTGGCGGAACGCACCAAGAGAGATGATAAAGATGCGTTCGCAGTCCGGGGTCCACCGTGCAGGTGAAACCTGCTGCTAGGAAATGACAGACAATATGGCGGTATTCAAAAGTATACACGCGTGGGTTAAACCTCACCCAGCGTGAAGAAAGTGATCCTGTTGTGTCACAGGACCGCGGTACCGCACATAGAGCGCGAGCAAGTGGTCAGCGAACTAAACCCCAACAGGGATTGTAGTCCGATTAGACCCTTGCTAGCACTACACCGCTACTGGGTGTGAAAGGAATAATATAATTAAGGAACCGAAGTGCGAACTGTGCCGTGCTGGCAGGCACCACTAAACACCCAGACGTGGGTCAGGAAGCGCACACAGGCGCGTGGCACCGCACTGGCGGTCACAGCAGTAGACGCAGACACGTGTGTGACACGTTGAGTGATAAGTCGGGCGCTAGATAGCAGCCATACTCCATACGCGAACAGTCATACAATAGGGTAGGGGTATTTAAAGAACGACTTGCACTCACAACAAACACACGTATTAAATTGTACACTAGCGCATGGCCGTGCGGTCATGCGCAGTTTATATAGTTGCAGGACAGGAAGCGGCCACAGAAACTTTGCCCTTCCAAGACCTGCCAAGAGGACCAATAGAATGCGCTGCAGAGCCAGAGCACATGACCCTCGATCTCCAACGGGAGATCTTGCCCTGGGCATGCTTAGTGTGCGCAGACAAGGACTTAGTCCCAGAGAAGTCCACTCGCTGCTGACCAGTATAGGCATTACAGGCAGAAGCTGGAGAAGCAGCAGTAACTCTTCTCACAGAGTCAGACTGAGCAAGACGCTGGGATCGACGTCCCTGCTGAGCAGGCTCCGCTGCGGCTGGAGGAGAATGGGAGACCGCAGCTGAGACGGATCGAGATTCCCCCTGTGCAGCAGAGGAAACTCGACTCCTAACATACATACAATGGATTTTATGATGCTAGTCTGAGCTTGAAAGAAACCTAATTTTTATTTTTGCCATGGAAAACCCCATTTACATCTATTATGAAAGTTAGGAATGCTTTGCCTGACCCACACATAATCAGGAGAAGGTTTCAGCAAATTGTTACATCCTAGAACTTGCTCTTTGACATCACAATCCTGGTGTATTTACTTTATATTAGTGTCCTTGCTCAATATTTAATATTATGCAACAATTACATCTATAACATGGACGACTTGTGTTTATATAGTAGTTGGGAATCTACGTTTTTTTTCCAGTATTGCTGGATTAATTTTTGATATAGATTATTTTTCAGTTGAGCAAACTGGATTTGTTTCAGTTTCTACCTTTTAATTAAGCAACCTCTGGATACACATAGTCGATTCTGAATAATTCAATAGTCTTGGAATTGCTTTCCCCGGTAATATTTGAGTTTATTTGAAGTTGTGAGTTTTAATTAATATTCATAATCCTTGCAACCTAGTAAAGTAACAAATGTTCCCTGTAATCTCCATACCGGAGTCAGATGACAATATGTGATTTATACAGATCCAGTAGGGTAGATGTATATAGGGCCTGTAGTTGAATGAAAATTCTATGTTTCTACATTATATCAAACCATATTGCCAAGATAGGTATTGAAGTCAAGATATTTAAATGGCTACAATACAAAAATACATATTAATGAAGGACTCTCATCAACAGTTTTATGCTCTTAATATATTAATGTCATCATATTATACAGCACTCTGTACTTACAATTGCTCATTTTGCCCTGCTACCCAGCTAACATTTCTCTTTTCCATTCAACCTTTGACATCATATGATTAAAAACAGACTAGCTAAATCCTTTCAAGCTCTAAAGGTACCTTCACACATAACGATTTTGTTAATGATATTGTTGCAACGTCACGCTTTTTGTGACGTAGCAACGATCCCGCTAACGATCTCGTTATGTGTGACAGCGATCAACGATCAGGCCCCTGCTGGGAGATCGTTGGTCGCTGGGGAATGATCAGGACCTTTTTTTGGTCGCTGATCACCCGCTGCCATCGCTGGATCGGCGTGTGTGACCAGGGTAAATATCGGGCATTCTTAGGAATGAGCGCGTTAATGACATTCGATGACGACGCGGCTTGTGATTGGTCGCGTGAGCAAACACGCGCACCATGCTGCAGAAATTGAATGTATTTAAACCTTCAGCACAGGTGTGTGATTAGCAGCAAAAGGTGGAGGTAACTATTGGGTCTTAGAGGACGAAGGATATCGCTCCACAGCAGAGATGCGAAAATCAAGAAGGTACTTGAGCTAAACGCAAAGAGCTTCTACTGCTGGATCCAGGATGACTGTCTGTCACACATGACATACCCGTGACAGTTTGTGAATCAGTTTGCTGTTAAAATAAGTATACAACATTTTCTGACTATATAATCTTTGCAAATTCAATGTTTCATCTGAATACTGTATGCCCGCATTTACATTTTCAAAAGTTTTATATAGAATCCTCATGGATACTATTGTGAAATTCTAACAATACCCTGAAGAGATTTCAGCTCACATCACAACCATTGCATGGCCACATAAAGCATTAACATCTCTCATTAGAGGATCACATCTTTTGCTTTTTTTTTCAAGTTGGTCTTCTCGCATCTCATAAAAGGTTTGTCTGGGACCTTAACATTGATGGTCATCAATGTCTGATTGATGAGGGTGCAACATCCAGCACTCCTGCCAATCAGCTGTTCCCAATGTCAACGGCTGCCGTAACTGCTCTGTTATGGAGCTGCACAGCACAGCTCCTTTGACGGAATAGTGGAACCGCACATCCACCTCTTTTTGATGTGAATAGGTAGCAGATGTGCAGTAAGCGGCCGCGGACATTATATAGTCAATGGAGCTGTGCTGTGCAACTCCCGCCACCCTTGTCTCCACGAACAGCTGATAGACTCCGATGACCTATCCTAAGGATACGCCATCAATCTTAAACAACTTCTTTATCGAGCCAAGAAGAAAGGATCCCTCTGTAATTGTTTTTTATTTTACTCACTTGTATTGCTCCATTAATTTGCACATCATCATCAAGGTCCACTTTGGGGCTCCCAATCTAAATTCCATATAGGTTTGTCTTTGGGGTGCGGGAAGAAACCCTCGCAAACATAGGGAGAACATACAAATTCCTTTCAGATGTTGTCCTTGGTGGGATTTGGATCCAGGACCCTAGAGCTGTAAGGCAATAGTGCTAACCATTGAGCCGCCATGCTACCCTATCTGTATTTCACATTCTATTGTGATTGAGCTCATGCAATTTGACTAATACTGCCTTTATCTAATGTTTTAAGCAGAAAGTGGATAAAAATGAACTCAGCACAGTGTTAAAAAAATAAATCTTGTACGCTAAACGGCAGGAAATAGAAAAAGCTAACCTACTTTATAGCTTATATATGTTCCTGGGATATTGCAGCTTATACAATTTCTTGAAGTCAACTGAGTATTTCATCAAACAACCTCACTTTATTCACACGTCTCGCATGAAAAACAGAAAGTGATTATCATCGGTGGAACGGAAGAACAAGATTTCCTGCCCCGTTTGTCATCTCTTGTATCTGGTTACTAAATGGTTTTTGAGATGCATGAAACCAGTTGGAAAACAGTACGATTGCTAAAATGTCTAATCTCTTAAGCTTCATTGGGATAATGTATGGCAGCGGACAATAGCCGAGCTTTGTGTAGGATGTATAAACCTTCTCACAGGGAGGAATACATTATATGTATTACTATACAGAGTAACAATGCCCAACACAATGTAACTGTAAAGATGTTCTATAATCTAATTTACGGAATGCGTTGAGATCATTCACATCTAGAAACTCGCTACTAGTCCTATTAGTCCTTGTCTTATTCTTTCTGCACCTCTCATACCCAGAAAACTCTCAATAGAGTTAGATAGGAAAGCCAGAGGACCAATCAGAGGGCTAAGGCTCAGATGCAATAATGATATTTTAATACAAGAACGACTTAGAAATTCAGCAGTTAATAAATCCATTTGGAGTTCATAATTTACCACTAGGGTTTATTTTTTACGGGTTGTTACAAATAGGCTTTAGACCTTCTTGTTGACATGAATTATGTCTACAATGATCTCAAAGGTGGTGACGAAATGTAATAATTGTTGCATAGTTTGGTCACAGAAGAAACTTGTGAGAGTAGATTATATGGGGTAATTCAACTTTTATCTACACAAAATATGAGGTACATGCATCAGCTACTTAATACAGCATAACAGGAAGTCTAAAGGACCTTTTACCAGAGAGAACGTGAAACCAAAGTACAACAAATATATGCATTACATTCAACTAAGCATATACAGTAATAACATCACCATCTAATGTCAGAAAAGTGTAAACTCCTCCTGCACACAAATAAGTCTGGATCTGTTGCATATTTGCCAACAATAAAGGCATGTTTGGTGCAGATAGAGTTTGACTTAAAGGCCTTGTGCACATGGCCGCATTTTCGGTCCAAGTACGAATCGACAAAACATTGGATCGGGCTTAGACCAGTGTTATTCTATAGGACTGTGCAATGGTCAGATTTTTTCCTCGGGCCCCCCAAAATTAGCTGTACACCCAAGTTTGATCCAATGCGCAGATCGTATTCGGCCGTTCAAGTCAATGAGTCTGTGGGAAACATCGAACTGCACTCTGATGACAGCTAAGGGCAGTCCAATTTTTGCGCTCTTACAGAATGGAGATGATAAGGAAATTTTTTTTCCATCTTTTCCTCATCCCAGAGAATCAAAGCACACTATGATCACACTGACCAGAGTTTGGTCAGAGTGTCATTTGTATAATTGATCCGATTCTCTCAGATGAGAGAATCTATCACGTTCTGAATTCATCATTCACGTTGAAAAACAGCTAAAATCTATCCTTTACAGACCAGCTCACTGAGAGATCATATTACAGCTGCTTATAGAAGTCTTTAAAGCAAAGGAGAGAGCAGCATGAAAGGCTTAGAGGTAAGAATGGTACTGCTGTGTTTTCCTCATCCAAGTGATGGATTCACAGGTACACTGCCCAGTACAACTTTATTATGATCTCCATGCAACTGCTTTGCTTGAACACACATAGCTTAGAGTCACAAGATTAGGAATCCCTCATTTCACTGTGTGCAATACGTAGGAAACATCATGGCAGCTAATCTCTACCCATTAGCTCAGCGACAGCTGAAAATTAGAGCCTGTAAAAGAGGAAAAACATGTAAAATGTAGTATACAGGTCATATAATGGCCAGAGATAGAAAAGAAAGGTAAGATTTAGGAACTTCAGTCTTATACTACTTTCAATAATGTATTATTAAGGAAAATTTAACAATGTAAATCACATTTCCTGGCCCTATTACAACAACAAAAAATAAATAAAAAAAGCAAATGAAAAATAGACAATTCTCAAACATTCCAGCTTTTCACTTCAACTTTGCTAGTGAATGATTTGCATTCATCAGCCCCCAAAGGTTGCAGGCTCTATTTACTCTACAGTGGTCATTGGAACCCTCCTTCTGTAGTTCCAGTGTTCCTGGTCTCTCGTGCAGTGTAGTCTCTCCCAGCTGTCTACCTGCCAGCAAAATATTGCTCTGGATCCTGTCTGGAACTGAGTTACTCTTGTAAGGTATGACGTCATGGGAAAAGTCAGAGTCTCCTTCATTAAAATGGAAAGAGCTCATTGCAGGAAACAACTCTGTGCTTGTCTACTAGTAACTAAGACGCATGAGTGTACTGCTGGATGGAGCTTTATATATAGGGGCCTGAAAAGAGAGATATGTTGCAGGATAGGGCTGTGTATAGAAGGGGATGAAAATGAAAGGCGTGGTTTCCTGAAAGATGGGGCTGTATATATATAGGGGCAAAAACTGCAGGATGGGGTTGTGTGCAAAGGGACATATAGACTGCAGGAGGCCTTATATAGAGGGCTGAGAAGAATGAAATGCAGCAGGAAGGGGCTGTGTGTAAAGGGACTTATAGACTGCAGGATGAGGCTGTATATAGAGGGCTGAGAAGAACAAAATGCTGCAGAATGGGGCTGTGTATTCATAACGGTGTCTGCCACATAAGCTGCGCTCCAGCTATGGCAATGCAAAATTCAATGCAAACAGTTTAACAATATCAATAAACTACTCTCTTATAACTTGCTACCTGGCTTCAGCTACAGTGCCCTAACACAGTTAAAACCGGTGACTCACTCATAGTTCTGTAGTGCTTAGAAGGTCTGGTAGCTGCTGCTTGGTCCTGATGTAGCAGAGCTGGGTTTGTTGTGTTGAGCACTTCCTTCAGGTTAACTGATCAGTCTTCTTCCAGATCCGGGCAAGTCTCGTTCCCACTTTCAATGTTAAGAGATTACTAGTACCACAGAATTGTTTTCTCTCTCAGGTTACAGGTGCACAGGGAGAACTATGCTGGCTGTGCGATGCGACTCTGGTCCTGGTGATCGACCCTTCAGTAACCAGTCCCTTTCTTCTCCCTTGAAGCAGTTAGTTCATTTACCAGTCTCCTGTTGTTAGGACACACTCATAGTCCTGCCTGTCTCTCACAGGCACAAGCTCCTTCTTTTCTTCCTGATAAGACACTTCCTGCTTTTGCTCAAGACCAACACACAACAAGCTGCAGAGAGGAAAGGTCTAGTTCAAGTGCACAAAAATCAGAGGGGGGCATTGTCTCTTAAAGTCACAGTGTAATTCATTTCTTAGCAGGGACTGACACCGTACATATAGAGGGTCTGAGAAAAAAATGAGCTGTTTCTTGCCTGTTGATGACATATCAAAGATGTGAAAATGCAAATACTGCTTTTCTGTTAAATTTGGCAGAAGATAATCCTCTGCCATATGCTTCAAAATAGCAGCATTTCCAGTTTCACATCCCTGATCTGTCAGCAGCAAGCACAGCCCAACTCTGCACTGACTAGTTATTGCAAGCACTCTTATTGGAGGAGTGTAAGATAGTTAAACTCTGAGAGAATCCAACTAACAATGATGTAAAATCACATAGGCAGCTATACTGATGTTAGAAGTTAAAAATCAGCCAGGCTGTGTACTATACAGGAGGAATCGGAGGCATAAGAGGAATCATACACTTAGATTAGTTTGATGTTAGCTCAGAGAGGTGGTGCTAGTCAGAAGTACACAGAAGGAGGGGATCTGCAGCACTGAGGAGAAGTAGGGTAGTGCACTTTTATTTTGATATGCATATCTGGATGCATAAAGGGGCAGATAAGCATGAAAGAAATCTCAAAAGTCTAAGAAAGAAACTATGTTGAGCTTAGTTTGGGTATTGATCATAAGTGTTGTATGCATTTACTGAGATTTGTAAAAAAAAATAATGTGATTGTGGCAATGATAACCCATTAATTAGCTGCAGAGGCATCTACTGAGCACAAATATATTTAGATATATAATATCTATATGCTGATAACACTGGATCATGGTACACACTAGAAACTGTTCTGAGAGGAGAGCATGTCCATAATTATCTGTCATTAAAGTCAAGTAACAACCCAAGTCTAAATGTTTCTGTGGTCAGTGAAGCGTCGGTAAAGCATATCTGTAACTCTTGTTAACAAAAACTCAGTCAAGATGGCCGATAACATAATTTTGTATAGAAAGTAGGGCTTCAAAACATTCTATATGGAGAAAATAAAAATATTCACAAATAAAAAAGAATCTTCATTAAATTACTTAAAAATATAAATATTTTCAAAAATTGACATGCTCCACAATTTTTGTTTTCTTTCAGCTAATGAAGGTATGCGGCCAAAAAAACAAGTTTGATTTATATCCAATGACGTTGGCACTGTGGTCTATGGTTGATGTCACCGCAGCTCAGAAATTATAATTCTAACATAATTTTTCTTAATTTAATTAATGTGACATCAATTTTAGGACAATTCAGATAACAGAATATCTGAATATCACTGGTGCTTTTTAAATTTTACTAGTACTTTACACTGAGGGATTTGCTCAAGGTTTCCTACAATGAATTGTTGTGTACTACTGCTATTACATACCGTAGTTATTTTGCAAGTACTTAGTACTTGTATTGTTCTACTTGTTACGCATATTAATTTGTGTTATAATTCATCCTCCATGTTTTCCTCCATTGTCACTCCTACTCCTACTCTGTACTTTTAAATTTATGGTGCTGTCAGGCGGTTCAGTGTAGCAGTAAATATATGGCATTATATATGGCAGGTTTTTGTTTTTTTGACGATTTACTAGCCCAAAATCCTTGCAGGCAGGAATACATTTTATCTCTAGATGATGTATGGCTCTGCAACACAATAATTCAGCCCATCAAGGTTCTTACAATCAAATTATTGTACCATAACTGGTGTCTTTCGAAATATTTACGAGCAAGCTCAGACCTCGACCGTGCAACCATAGACTCATTAGTAATGTTACACATGATATTTAGTGCGGAAGAGCACCCTTCTAAAACTGCATTACACTTTGGACCTAGGAGGAGTAAAAGTGTAACTTCAAGCATTTACCATTGTCTATTCTCCCAATGCTACTCTTGAGATCAGAAGGGTAAGTTTGAGATTCTGATCCACAAGGTAAAATGTGTAACGAGCTCCATTTGCATTTTTTATAGCACACAAGTGATTTTAGTTAGGATTCATTTCACATGGGATAAATTATAATTTTTATCCCATTTCCCTTTATCTAAATGCCCAAAGCTAAATCTCTTGCTTGGCCCAGGGTAGGTGTCACACTGCGATGTACTTCAGTAAGGAAGAGGGGCTTCATACTGTACCTGGAGTTGCGATCCTAACTAGCCCTGTCCCAGGGGTACTCTTGAAGGTAGAGAGATTTGATTCTCCAACCTTACTAAGTTCCTGTTAAAACCTTAATCCCCTCCTCCACCCCATGAGGCATGCAACAGACTATTTTTTTTTAATTCTGTGGAAGCATGGTTTAAAAGCAATGTCTGACTTTCATTTGTTCATCTTCAACAATGTTTTATTTATTATTACTTTTGTCAGATTCAAGTTATTTCTGTGACCATTGTGGGTTTTTCTGTCATTAAACGAGGGGTACCAACAATTTTGACTATGTGTGTATACTAGAGTGAGCGAACCCTAAAGCTGGTCATTCCACACCATTCATCTAAGCAGATGTCGAGCTAAGAAGAAAGGTGAGGAAATTCACTGTGGAGACACAGCATTATATCTTAATTAACCAGATGACTATTTTTTAGCAAGCCAAGAAGAATAGACTGTTATCTATATTTTGATTTTTGAATTTAAGTGTTTCTGGTTGGTCAAGAAAACAGACTTTTGCTTCTGTAAACCTGTAATATTGACTTGTAAGTTGGCATTTGATGTAACATAATGTGCTCTTATCCTTGAAGATATGAATCATATGCATTGTGTAGGCCAGATAGTTTGTTGACTTCAAAAAAAGAGGAAGAAAAACTATGCAAATAGATTAAATAATCAAATAATACTACTTGATCTCATCTCCATTCTTACCCTTTATGTAAAGACAGAATGAAGGCCACTTGTTAATTATAAAAATTGGTTACATGTCTCTGTATATAGAGACAGAGAGATAGCCAGAGATTCAGCCAAAACATCATGGCTCCATCACGAGGGACACGGACCTATCATTCTGCAGAAAACTGGCTTAGGGGACCTTGGCCTCAGCTGGAAGAATACAGATCTGCTCCATGGAACATCTCTGAACAATGGATGTGTTTGGAGATAACCAGGATTAGGACCTGCCAGTCACCTGGCTCCATGGAGATGTTCGGAGAAGCCAGGTTGTGACTCTCGGTTTAACTGGCCTTGTACCTCTTGTCATCTCCCTATGCTTGTCGTTACCTCCTCTCTGTATGTGTGTGTCACATGTAAGGTAGTCGACAGTGCAAGATGAAGCCATGTTGTGACCCTCTGATCAACTGGCCTTGTAGTTGAACGGACTGTCATCTTCCTACACTTGTCATTACCTCCTCTCTGTTTGCGTGCCAAAGGTGAGGTAGTCAATCATGGAAGCTCTGAAGTCTCAGCTGCTCTTATCCTGGCGAGTCAGTGAAAGGACTCTGTAATGTGCACCATCTTGGGGTATTTTGCTGGGACTGTTCCACGTGTTATCTGCCTGTTTTGCAGTTCAATAAAATAATGCCACACTGTTTTACCCTCACTCTGTGTTGTCTGAGTAGTGTTTTGCCCATGTTAAAGGGAGAGCGGGCGTTTGGAGGGATGATTCCTGGTCAATGCGATTTCGGCTAACGGTCTGGGGCGCCTGCTGACCTCCCGTGTCTCCACAGTCACATATGTTGATGATTTAGTAAAAGGCAGCATTCACTCATTCAGTGGGTATTGAATGGCTGAAAGGAGTGGGTGGGATTCCCTAGCAACCAGGCAACCCCCACATGTACTTATGCTGTGATGTGTCTCTGCTATACTTTTTCTCTGATTGTTCCACTCCTGGTTTTGTCTTACAAATACTGATGTAAAATACTGACCAAATACTGAATGTGAGAACATGGCCTATGAGTTAGGGATCTTTGAGCCTCATTTTGGGTTTAATAAATGAAAATACCCAATTCCCCCCACACACACACACACTGGCACTGATATACCAACATTGGGGTTTCCCGTTATGGGATTTCATTAGGACTGTTCTATCATTGTGATATTTTAATGTGTAATGTCCCTTTAAACTATTCAATAACCAGATGTAAATGAATGTAAATCTGCACAGGATTTATTGAATTGCTCTTGCTGTAACATTATTATTCCGTATTTAGGAGGTGAACATTTTGGGCTATTGCAAAATTCTAAAAAAAAAAGTTATTTTGTTTGCAGTAGGAAGCGGAGTGATTTTAATAATGAGAACAAAGTTAGGCCTTTGAGGACCTAGACACGGCCTTCTACAATTACCATTCATGAGCTGTTCTGGGATCATTAACCTCAAGAAGCACAGAATGACATTTGGCTCCAATTAATGGAAAACACTGATAAAAGAATGGACGTTCTGGGAAGAAAAGAAAAGATTAGAAACTTGCAAGTTTTAAGTTTTTAGGAGAAGCACAATGTGTGTTGTTAAATTATGTGTGTCTGTACTGTGCGTGTGCATATATTGTGTATATATATATATATATACACATATATATATATATATATATATACACTGCTCAAAAAAATAAAGGGAACACTTAACAGAATATAATTCCAAAGAAATCAAACTTCTGTGAAATCAAACTGTCCACTTAGGAAGCAACACTGATTGACAATTAATTTCACATGCTGTTGTGCAAATGGAATAAACAACAGATGGAAATTATTGGCAATTATCAAGACTTCCTCAATAAAGGAGTGGTTCTGCAGGTGGGGACCACAGACCACATCTCAGTACCAATGCTTTCTGGCTGATGTTTTGGTCACTTTTGAATGTTGGTTGTGCTTTCACACTCGTGGTAGCATGAGACGGACTCTACAACCCACACAAGTGGCTCAGGTAGTGCAGCTCATCCAGGATGGCACATCAATGCAAGCTGTGGCAAGAAGGTTTGCTGTGTCTGTCAGTGTAGTGTCCAGAGGCTGGAGGCACTACCAGGAGACAGGCCAGTACACCAGGAGACATGGAGGGGGCTGTATGAGGGCAACAACCCAGCAGCAGGACTGCTACCTCAGCCTTTGTGCAAGGAAGCACACAAATGTCCATGTGTCTGCGCAAACGGTTAGAAACCAATTCCATGAGAATGGTCTGAATGCCCGACGTCCACAGATGGGGGTTGTGCTCACAGCCCAACAAGGCACTTGGCATTTGCCACAGAACACCAGAATTGGAAAAATCGCCACTGGCGCCCTGTGCTCTTCACAGATGAAAGCATGTTCACACTGAGTACATGTGACAGATGTGACAGATGTGACAGAGTCTGGAGATGCTGTGGAGAGCGATCTGCTGCCTTCAACATCCTTCAGCGTGACCGGTTTGGCAGTGGGTCAGTAATGTTGTGGGGTGGCATTTCTTTGGAGGGCCGCACAGCCCTCCATGTGCTTGCCAGAGGTAGCCTGACTACCATTAGGTACCGAGATGAGATCCTCAAACCTCTTGTGAGACCATATGCTGGTGCGGTTGGCCCTGGGTTCCTCCTAATGCAGGACAATGCCAGACCTGATGTGGCTGGAGTGAGTCAGCAGTTCCTACAAGATGAAGGCAATGAAGCTATGGACTGGCCCGCCCATTCCCCAGACCTGAATCCGATTGAACACATCTGGGTCATCATGTTTCACACCATCCACCAACGTCACGTTGCACCACAGACTGTTCAGGAGTTGGCGGATGCTTTAGTCCAGGTCTGGGAGGAGATCCCACAGGAGACCATCCGCCGCCTCATCAGGAGCATGCCCAGGGATTGTAGGGAGATCATACAGGCACGTGGAGGCCACACACACTACTGAGCATAATTTCCTTGTCTTGAGGCATTTCCACTGAAGTTGCACCAGTCTGTAATTTGATTTTCCACTTTGATTTTGAGTATCATTCAAAATCCAGACCTCCATGGGATATTCATTTTGATTTACATCGATCATTTTTATGTTTTATTGTTCTCAACACATTCCACTATGTAATAATAAAGATTTGCAACTGAAATATTTCATTCAGTGATATCTAGGATGTGGTATTTTAGTATTCCCTTTATTTTTTGAGCAGTGTATAAATGGTTGTCTGTAAATGTGTATTGTGTGTTTAGACTATTTGTGTATTTAGGTATGCATGAGCATATATAGTCTGTATACTTATTTATGCATGAGTTTGTGTATGTGTGCAAGCATGTGTGTGTCTATGTATCTGCATACTTATGTATGCATGAGCATGTGTAGGAGTCATGCATGTGTTTTGGTCTGTATGTGTCTGTGTGCTTATTTATGCATGAGCATGTGTATGTGTGCATGCATGTTTGTGTCTGTACGTGTCTGTTTACTTACGCATGCATGAGCATGTGTATGTGTGCACTCATGGATGTGCCTATGTATCTGTGTACTTACTCTATGTATGCATGAGCATGTACATGTATGCATGAATGTGTGTGTCTGTATGTGTCTGTGTACTTATGTATACATGAGCATGTGTATATGTGCCTGCATGTGTGTGTGTTTGTCTATGTGTGTTTATGTATGTGTGTTTGTATATGTGTTTAAGTGTATTTCTGTCAATACAAGTGTATGTGTGTGCGCACATTTATTTATGTGTGTGCTTGTGTATGTTTATGTGTAGTGAAATGCAAATGCGTGTAGATACACATGACACATGCACAATATTGCACAATTCTTAGTAGGTGACACTGCAGTAATACAAGAGCACTGTCTGATGAAGCTCTCAATTCAAAACTTTGTCAACACATTCCCAATCTGCTAGGTAACATTATTAATAATGCTGTCTTCTTGAGTCTTTGAGTCCAGTTAGTGACCAAGGCCCCAGTGTAACCTACCCCTTGGTATTCCTATATCTAATCTCTGAGCTCAAAGAACCAATCCTTGTCCATAGATGATACCCCTAGTTCTGAAGAGTCCAGCAATGAAAAGGCTTTCCTAGTCCTCAATTCTGAAGGCTGTCAACAATAGTGTTAAAAAAAGGCTTATAGTCCCATTATTGATTGTTATCACCTTTCAACAGGATAGATGACAACTTGCTGCGCCGTGGGGGTCCCATACTGGGGTCCTTGCAGATCCTAAAAATAGGGTTGTGAATTGCATCTTCTATATGTACATGACCACTTCATCGTTTGTCTATAGGGCTTCAAGTGAAAGCTCTTTACTGGGCTGTCTTGAGCAGTGCCAAAGACAATGAATGGAGATATGGCATGAATGCACAGCCGCCAATTCATTCTGATGGAGTATTTCAAAGCCTCGATATCTGGTTTAATGGAAATCTGAGCAGTGGGATCACCAATGCCCAGCTAGTTGGATGGGTGATGAGTTTCAATGTTGAGAATAACCCTTTAACTTCTTTAAACAATCACTCTAGGCCTCATGCCTTGCAATAATGGTATGCATTTACATCAACATGAAAAGTATAAGCTTTATATCCATGCTACAGTTTTCACTTTATATGATTTTAGAACTATCCAATATGCTGGAGATGCTGCTCCTGAGTGCTGTTCCTCCATATGCTATGTCACAGATTGGGGGCCATGGCATCTTTCTTGCTCGTTATGGAAGCTATAACCTTCTCTGCAGTCACAAATTCATGGGACGTGACTCGCTTCTTGCTTATTATGTACATCAGTCGTGAAGGAGCACACGAAGGAGAGCAGGAGTTGTGAGAGAACACAAACTGAGAAAGAACATGCAGGGAGTACAAAACAAGCCATGATAGTGCATAATGTGTACTGACATGGCTCCTTTTGTGCTTCAATACAACACGTTCACAGCCTTATGTGACATATCATGGCTCTCTCCTTGCTTCCAAACTTCTCATACCACACTCCTTGACATGTCACATACAAGCTGTGAAGGTACAGGCTGTGAGCACCAACAAGCCTTGTCAATACACATCCTGCTCTCTCATCATGGCTCCTTCACAGCTGATGGCTTCCTCCAACTTACTGATCTCCCCACCCGTTTCTTGAAAGCACTTGTGTCTTGCAATCCAGCCAGTAATAAGGCTTGGTCAGGGGTCTGGATTGCATAACAAGCGAGAAGAACACCCTTGATCTTTTTTTTTTTGCAGGGAAGGAGGCTCTATCGGGGGACTGATTTACAGAAGGAGCAAAAAAGTAAGCACCTAGAGTCCCAAAATGATGGTGGAGCAATTAGGGGCAGCATCTTCGTCACAGCGAATTTTTCTAAAAAGCACTTAAAGTGGCAATTGGGAAGAGTAATATGAATATGAGCCTTTAACATTTTAGATGCTACGTCGCCGTAAATACATCTTAAACATCTCGGCGTGCCCCTTTCAAGGACTTTTGCTGCCATTATTTTTTTTATGTTTGGAGAAAACAAAGATGAAGAAAGTCAACCCTCATCTTTGCCGTTCCACTTTCCTCTATTTTTCAAACTCGAGAACATAGAAGCTTACAGCACATATTTTTTTTAATTGCCTACAGAGATGATTTCGTGAACAGCAGTATCCTTTTCCTGAACTTTTGCTAATACTTTTTAAGCTGTGTGTATTTCTTTGAAGATATGTTATTGCCTGTTTTCGGGTATTGCCAATCTAATTTGTTTCAAAACGAAAAAATGTGTGCAGTGCAAGACCTCAATAAACACAGCTAACCTTGTGCAAAAGAATCAATTTCTAAAGACAAAACTTAAAAGTGAGTGGTCAAGCAGTAAATTTCTGAAGAGAGGTAAAAAGAGAAATAAGTGAACCATGACCAATAATACACGGTGTAAATAGAGATACTGTATAACATATTTACAGAAATAGATTTGGAGGAATGTTGAAATCCACATATCCATGCGACTATGTCCTAATTGCTAATCATTAATTTGCTACAAATTCCAATACATTTAAAGAAACAAATTAAGCAAATTTGTCAAAAGTTAAAATTAGAATTAGGCGGATCTTTAGTCATTCGAATTTTCCAGCTTCTCCAAATTTTCCTACAAAATTACTCTTGCACTCGATAAATTAGCCACGAATTACAATATTGAGAAGCCTCTAACTGAGTGGCAAATACATGTATAACATTGGAAGTTTGGGAATATATTAAATGGATTTTTGACCTCTTCAATGTAAACACAGCCTTGTTAATGGCCAACCGGCCTGAACCTATCTGGCAAGGGGAAAATAGATAACAAGTGGTAACCAACAGCTGCATTTGGGTGGCTCATTGGACAATAGTTATTAGAATTACTTGAGGATTAATTGGTTAGCATTATCATGGCCAGACAGCAATCTTAAGGGTCTGTTCAAATGTGTGCTATGGTTGCAGGAATGAAATGTGGCGCTCAGCCCAATCATGGTATGTTAGATCCAAATGGTGCTTAAGGGACTCTATTTCATTATAATGGAGTCTGTTGTGGTTTTATCATACTTTTCATAATTTTGATGGTATAAAAGGAGTGTACTATTTCTATTATTTACTGTGAACTGTGGACAGCAGTTGTGACAAGGCCAGTAGTAAACGTGGACTCACTGGGTTGCTAATGGAGTTAGCTCAAGACTAAACCTGGGAACAGAGTGTATGGAATTGTGAAGTCTTCATAATACTGGATGGAGGTATTGACTTACCAATTGGAAATTCTTAGATAGCTTGTTTTTGGGTTGTCCAGGCTGGGGCTCAATTCTGCATTCACTCTATGTAACTGCAAATGCATGAATCCTCACAACTCGCACAGTGCACGCTGTCAAGATTCTCTGTGACTGCAAGTAAGTGATTTGCATACTTCAAGCCACATTCACACTGGACGTGTCCAGCCTCGATCAATTCACTTGTGTTGAGTGAGGCCACACACATTTAGTGGGCACGTGACAGCATTTATGCAAATCACAAACTTCTAGTCACGCTCCCACCTGCTCCTGGCGCCGACACTGAAGAATCCTGACAGTGCGCAATGTGCGTGCTGTGAAAATTCCCAAGTTTGCAGTTACATAAAATGACTGCAGACTTGTAAACAAAGCTTGGACACCTCCTTTAATAATGGAGAATATATAAAGCCTCACAAAAATTTTATTCTGAACTGACACCAAAAGAAATGCAGCTATCATCCAACGTTTCAAACAGGTGGTCTTTATTAAACACATCTGTGTGTGATAAAGCTGGGAATATAATGAATGTATTGGCATTGGTATTAGTCCACTTACGACTTAAAATTGACGCCCCTACATTCCTTATGTCTGGATTTATCACACACAGATATCCTTAACGAAGACCAACTGTTGGTCGAAACATTGGACAATCTCTGTTTTTCTTTCGGTGCCAGATCATAATATCTTTGTGTATCGAGTTCTAATATTAATATTATTATTATTATACATTTTTATAGCGCCATTTATTCCATGGCGCTTTACATGTGAATACGGGGCAAATATAGACAAATACATTAAACATGAGCAGATAACAGGCACACGGGTACATAAGGAGGGAGGACCCTGCCCGCGAGGGCTCACAGTCTGCAGGGGATGGGTGATGAAACACTAGGAGAGGGTAGGGTAAGTTGCGCGGCGGTTCAGTAACTTCAGGATCACTGCAGGCTGTAGGCTTGTCGGAAGAGGTGGGTCTTCAGGTTCTTTTTGAAGGTTTCTATGGTAGGCGAGAGTCTGATGTGTTGGGGTAGAGAGTTCCAGAGTATTGGGCAAGCACGGGAGAAGTCTTGGATGCGGTTGTGGGAAGAAGAGATGAGAGGGGAGTAGAGAAGGAGGTCTTGAGAGGATCGGAGGTTGCGTGTAGGTAGGTACCGGGAGACCATGTCACAGATGTATGGAGGAGAAAGGTTGTGGATGGCTTTGTATGTCATTGTGAGGGTTTTGAACTGGAGTCTCTGGGCGATAGGAAGCCAGTGAAGGGCTTGACATAGGGGAGAGGCTGGGGAATAGCGGGGAGACAGGTACATTAGTCGGGCAGCAGAGTGTAGGATGGATTGGAGCGGTGCCAGAGTGCTAGAGGGGAGTCCAGAGAGTAGAAGGTTGCAGTAGTCGAGGCGGGAGATGATAAGGGCATGCACTAGCGTTTTTGCGGTGTCGCGGTCAAGGAAAGCACGGATCCGAGAAATATTTTTGAGTTTGAGACGGCAGGAGGAGGCAAGGGCTTGGATATGTGGCTTGAAAGAGAGGGCAGAGTCGAGGATCACCCCGAGGCACCGGGCGTGTGGGACTGGGGAAAGTGAGCAGCCATTGACATTGATGGATAGGTCTGGTGTAAGGGTAGAGTGAGATGGGGGAAAGATGATGAATTCTGTTTTGTCCATGTTCAGTTGTAGAAAGCGAGCAGAAAAGAAGGCTGAAATAGCAGACAGACAGTGCGGGATTTTGGTAAGTAAGGAGGTGAGGTCAGGTCCGGATAGGTAGATTTGCGTGTCATCAGCGTAGAGATGGTACTGCATACTGCATATTCTTGCTGTCTTCTTTGGGGCTGAGGTCTTCCCTACAGTAAGCTTGCTTGATCACCATGTGTCATCTGTACATCCTATTCTAATGAATAGGATATATAGACCGTACCTGTCAACCAAGCACATGGATAGCAAGTGACCTGTCTGTGCTACATCATCATCGCCACTCTCCTTCTGATGCAGAAGTGAATGGGAAAGGAAAAAAACTTTAAACATCAAAAAATGGAATGTAATGATGGTATCAAAAGATCTGATAGCTTCAAGTTTAGAGGCTTCTTCCCACGACTGCTCTGTGGACATTCCACTTGTTTAGAAGGTCAAGGGTAGATGAAGTAAGTAAGAAAGCTTAAGTGGAAAATCCTTGAAAAAATATAGTACAATAAGATGAAAGTATCTCCGATTAGCCTGGAATCCTCCGAGCTCTTGGCTTATACACTATCAAAATGAAAGGAAACATAAGCAAATGTTCTAAAAGTCGATGGAATGTGCTAGAAAGTCCTTGACTTTAATTTTCTATCTGCCCTTAACTTCTTTATTTGAATGATTCAACTGCTATGAGACTATACAAATTATGCATGAATAAGACCTTAATTTAGAGCGAAGCTGAACAAAACATGCATTTGGAGTTCAGCTTGTTCATTCATAACGCACCTGTGTTTATACAGCCAGTCTTCGGCACATAACAAACTGGCATGACCTTCCACACACGTGATACAGTGCGCCAGGCTTAACTTTCTCCAATTAGACGCAATTGATGTTGACAAAAGGCTTAATAATTGATGCTCTAAATAAACTGATAATATTGCAGTTCTATGCATATGGAATTCAATTGAATACTAAAAAAACCTTCTTTTGATACTGCAGCCTGAACCGAATAGACCTAGAAAACTGTTAGATTAACTTTGTAGAATTCTCATGAACATTGCCATTAAAGAGATGCATTAATATCTTATTTTTCTTACTATTAGTGTTTATGTAGGCATTGATTTAAAATGAACCTGTCCTTATAATTAACGGTAAGGGAAAGAAGAGGAGCGGAATGATGTCTCAGCATGTGCGTAAAGCTGGTTATGTACCTAAAGTGACAGTATAAAAAAGTCGCGTGGAGAAATTTCACCGCACACTCAAAGAGTTCAGTGCAAGTTTTTAAATTTTTTCTTAAATCAAGTGCAGGTAGCAGACAATAATGAGTATAAAGTGCAAGTGATTAAAGCGACCTTACGTTTCGACCCAATAGCAGGTCTTGTTCACATAGTCGCTCTGGACATTAGGTCGCCTAAGAACTTGCAATGAACTCTTTGCATGTGTAGTAAAATTTCTCCACTGGATGTCCTAGAAGTTCACCACTCCCTTCTACCTGCGTGTGCAGTGAAATTTCTCCACTGGATGTCCTAGAAGTTCACCACTCCCTTCTACCTGCACCGCGCCTTTTTCGCTGTGTGCACGCCAATTTTCGTTTAGTAGTATAACAAAAATTGGTCCGATTTTCATCCAGAAAAGTGGGATGATTTTTTTCTCACTTGTAATCCATATACAATCTGTTTTTGTATAGGAGCAGCTAGTAATCATTTACAAGAACATTTCTTAGGTTACAGAATTTCAGAATCCGTAAAAATCCGATGCTATACTGTGGCTCCTTATGGCATCCAATTTTTTTCTCACACCCATAGATGTGAATGGGTGAGTCTCATCCAATTTTTGGAGTAAACAAGTGCATTTTTTGATTTTATGATTTTTTTTTTTACTGCCCAATTAAATCATATTGGTCCGAGTGCAATCAAATTTTTTAATGGACAGTACTCGGACTAAACACATTATCGTATGCATGAACCCTAAGACAGATATCAGTCAAATGCTCTTCCAAATTCCTCATAGTCATAAATTCTTGTTTCAGCCAATCAACATTGTGTTTTCAGTGAAGACAAAGGAAAAATCTGCTACCAGACAGCTCTAATCTTCCAGAGAACAAGAGTTATAATAGTAATAATAATTTTTTTTATCTATAGCGCCAACATATTTCACAGAACTTCACATTTTAGAGGGACTTGTACAGACAATAAAAGATATTACGGAATAATAATAATCACATAAATCAAAAAATACCAAGAGGAATGAGGGCCCTTCTCACAAGCTTACAATCTATGAGGAAAAAGGGGAGAACAATTGCTTGTATTGTACGGTCCAGCCACCAATATAATATATAGCGTGTTCACGTAATGCTGCATGAACTGGTAACCAACCAATATGTGTACAAGTACAGACACAGAGGACTATTAATTGTATGAAGGGTGTGAGAAGAGATGACACACTGTTAGGGCTAGCGGAATGCACCAAGTAATAGAGAGATTGATACGAGGTGCGTTCGCAGCCCGGGGTCCACCGTGCAGAGATACCTGCTGCAAAGTAATGGCGGATGGACACTGAGCTCACACGTGGGTTATACTTCACCCCGTGTGAAATGAAAGCGACCTCTGCTGCCTCACAGAGTTGTAGCTCTCCAGGACCTTCCTAGTTGACCAATAGGAGCTGCTACAGGACCTAAGCGTGTGACCCTCGACCAATGAGAGGTCTTCCCTTGGACATGCTCAGAAGGAGAAAAGCAGGACTTAGTCCCAGGAACGCCTGCTTGCCGCCAAACAGTGCTGGTTATAATGGCTAAACCTGGAAGGGCAGCAGTAGCCAAACGTGCAGTATCTGTCCGAGCCAGGCGCTGTGACCGACGTCTCCGATGAGCGAGTTCCAATGCGGCTGGAGAAGAATGGGAGACTGCAGTGGATATGGTTCAAGATTCCCCCTGTGCAGTGTCAGTTACTCGACACCTAACATACGAGGATCCTGTTTTTGAAGAAAATTTTGCATGGGCAACACAGAGATAATAAGTATGTTGAGGTGATAGGTTAATCTGAAGAAATGCGTCTTTAGGGCACACTTAAAACTGTTGGTATTGGGGATAAATTTAAGTGTCCTGGGTAATGCAATCCAAGAAATGGAACAGCATGTGAGAAGTCTTGGAGACTGGCGTGGGAGGTTCTGATTATTGAGGATGTTAATCTTAGGTCAATAGCAGAATGGAAGGCACGGCTAGGGTGGTAGACTGAGAAGAGGGAGGAAAAATAGATTGGCGCTGAAATGTGGAGCACTTTGTAAGTGAGAGTGATAAGTGTATATTGAACTCTGTAGCGGATAGGCAATCAGTCAAACGACTGGCAGAGGGTAGCAGCATCGATGTAACAGTTGGTGAGGAATATGATCCTGGCTCCTAAATTCAGGACGGTTTGGAGAACAAAGAGTTTAGTAAGAAGGAGACTGATAAGTAGAGAATTGCAGTAGCTCAAAGAATGGATGGATAGGAGCAACAGTAAGAGTTTCTGCAGAGTTGAAAATAAGTAAAGGTTGAATCCTAGAAATGTTTTTGAGGTGCATACGACATGCGAGTGATTGGATGTAGGGAGTGAATGAAATATCTAAATCAAGTATGACCCCAGACAGCGGGGATATTGCTGGGGAGTAATTGTAGAACTACACACGGAAATGGCAATATCAGTCATAGGTATGTTAGGGGAGGGAGGAAACACAAGGAGTCCAGTTTTTGAAAGGTTCAGTTTCAAATAGCGGGAGACATGAGACCACGGTAAGACAATCACTGGTGTTTTGTAGTTATGCAGGGGCTATGTCAGGAGACGATGTGTATAATTGGGTGTTATCAGCATAGAGATGGTACTGCAAACCAAATCTACTGATTGTCCAATAGGGGCGGTATGCAAAGAGAAGAGGAGGGGGCCTAGGACTGATACTTGAGGAACAAGAGGAACAGGAGAGGAATAGAGCCAGCAAAAGATACAGTGAAGGAGCAGTCAGGGAGGTAGGAGGAGAACCAGGAGAGAACGGTGTCCTTAAGGCCGATAGATTGTAGCATGGTGATGAGGATCTGGTGATCCACAGTGTTAAATGCTTCAGAGAAATCCAGGAGAATTAGCACCGAGTAGTGAACATTAGATTTAGCTGTTAGTAGATCATTAGCGACTTTGGTGAGGAGTGGGGACAGATTCAGTGGCGTGTAAACAGCGGAAACTGGATTGTAAAAGGTCTAGAAGAGAGTTATCTGAGAGATAGCAGATTAGACAAGAGTGGACCAAGCATTCCAAGAGTTTACAGATCAAGGGAAGATTGGAGACAGGTCTATAGTTAGCAGCACAGTTTTGGTCAAGGGATGGTTTTTTTAAGTAATGTGTATATGCTGATATGTTTAAATCAGGATGGAAAGGTACCAGATGAGAGAGAGAGAGGTTGAATATTTTTGTTATTTGAGTGATGACACCCCTTTTTGAAAAAGCATCTGGCGAAACGGCATCGTCAGGGGTGGTGACTTGCTAAATCTACACCATAAAGCACTGGGCACTTTGTAAGTATATTTATTTATTGTGGTTTGACTCATTTCAACCCTGCACCCTCATCCTGCTCCAGAAGCACATTAATCATGTCTTCTTCAGCCTTATAAACTATACACAAGGTGGCAGATGAGGTTTAACAATGATAAATGTAAGGTTATACACATGGGAAGAAGGAATCAATATCACCATTACACACTGAATGGGAAACCACTGGGTAAATCTGACAGGGAGAAGGACTTGGGGATCCTAGTTAATGATAAACTTACCTGGAGCAGCCAGTGCCAGGCAGCAGCTGCCAAGGCAAACAGGATCATGGGGTGCATTAAAAGAGGTCTGGATACACATGATGAGAGCATTATACTGCCTCTGTACAAATCCCTAGTTAGACCGCACATGGAGTACTGTGTCCAGTTTTGGGCACCGGTGCTCAGGAAGGATATAATGGAACTAGAGAGCGTACAAAGGAGGGCAACAAAATTAATAAAGGGGATGGGAGAACTACAATACCCAGATAGATTAGCGAAATTAGGATTATTTAGTCTAGAAAAAAGACGACTGAGGGGCGATCTAATAACCATGTATAAATATATAAGGGGACAATACAAATATCTTGCTGAGGATCTGTTTATACCAAGGAAGGTGACGGGCACAAGGGGGCATTCTTTGCGTCTGGAGGAGAGAAGGTTTTTCCACCAACATAGAAGAGGATTCTTTACTGTTAGGGCAGTGAGAATCTGGAATTGCTTGCCTGAGGAGGTGGTGATGGCGAACTCAGTCGAGGGGTTCAAGAGAGGCCTGGATGTCTTCCTGGAGCAGAACAATATTGTATCATACAATTATTAGGTTCTGTAGAAGGACGTAGATCTGGGGATTTATTATGATGGAATATAGGCTGAACTGGATGGACAAATGTCTTTTTTCGGCCTTACTAACTATGTTACTATGTTACTATGTATGTTACACATGCACTTTATAATTAGGCTACAGCTATCATGCATTTTGATTAATTGTTTTGGGTGATAAAACTCACAGTCAAAACATTGTTCAGCCATCAAAATTGATTACTTAACTTTGCCCCAATATGAAAGCTCTACACATGCTGCATTCATTTTTATTATGTAAATAAGTTACTATATGTTCTAAAGACTTGAATTTTTATTCATAGTTTTTTAATAGAATTCATTAAAAATGTAATCTTTTAAATTATCTTTTGCAATGGACCTTCTTTCCCCCTAAACAACTCTTTATTTAGGAATGTGTTGATATGATATTTATTCTAGAGGTAATTTTTTACCTTGAAAAATATTTTTGGGACTGTGTTTCAAAATATATGGCTGCAAATAAGTAGACAGTAAATGTGCTACACTGCCGTGTGGTCACCCACAGTTGCGTCATTGTTTTTCGGCTTATTCTATCTCTATGACTAAGTTGTGAGCTTTGACGTCTTTTCACTATCCATATTTACTAAAAAATGGCTGATGCATTCCCTACCTCTGCTTTTATACAGGCTACAATAGTACTTTCTGATTAACTGTGCTATATCATATGACGTGTTAGTTGCAAAACATTGAAAAGAAGCTCGCCTAGCCAAGCCTGAGTTCATGTGAGCCTTCACTGCCTGATGGACTCTTCTGCTCTCTGCAATGTGACAGTAGCCATCTCAGGCGATTTGCGCGAAGAAAAATACAAAATTATCAAATTTGCCAGATTCAGCTAGTTCTAAAAATTCAGCATAAGTTTAAGTTGGTCATGTGTACCTACAATCATTTCTAACAGGAAGAATAATTATTGATTTACCGTATATACTCGAGTATAAGCCGACCCGAGTATAAGCCGACCCCCCTAATTTTGCCACAAAAAACTGGGAAAACTTATTGACTCGAGTATAAGCCTAGGGTGGAAATGCAGCATTTACCGGTGAATTTCAAAAATAAAAATAGATCATTATTTCCCCATAGCTGTGCCATATAGTGCTCTGCACCGTTCATTATTTCCCCATAGCTGTGCCCCATATAGTGCTCTGCACCGTTCATTGTGCCCCATTGCTGTGCCCATATACGGTGCTCTGCACCGTTCATTGTGCCCCATTGCTGTGCCATATACAGTGCTCTGCACCGTTCATTGTGCCCCATTGCTGTGCCATATACGGTGCTCTGCACCGTTCATTGTGCCCCATTGCTGTGCCATATACGGTGCTCTGCACCGTTTATTGTGCCCCATTGCTGTGCCATATACGGTGCCATATGCTCCCTGCATGTCCCACATATATACACAGCTCTGCCGCCTGCATGTCTCACATATATACACAGCTCTGCCGCCTGCATGTCCCTCATATATACACAGCTCTGCTCCCTGCATGTCCCACATATATACACAGCTCTGCTCCCTGCATGTCCCACATATATACACAGCTCTGCTCCCTGCATGTCCCACATATATACACAGCTCTGCTCCCTGCACCATTCATTGTGCCCCATAGAAATCTCTGCCGCTGCCGCCGCTGCTGCAATAAAAAAAAAAAACACATACTCACCTCCCTTGATTGCAGCTCCCGGCGTCTCGTTCCGGCGCCTCCATCTTCCCGGCGTCTCTGCTCTGACTGATCAGGCAGAGGGCGCCGCGCACACTATATGCGTCATCGCGCCCTCTGCCTGAACATTCAGAGCGCAGACGTCGGGAAGATGGAGGCGCCGGCCGGGAAGATGGAGCGACGCCCGGCGGCTGGAACGAGGACAGGTGAATATGCTATACTCACCTAGTCCTGGCGATCCTCGCGCTGTCCCTCTGCCTGGTCTTCGGTGCTGCAGCTCTTCCTGTCAGCGGTCACCGGCACCGCCGATTAGAGGAATGAATAGGCGGCTCCGCCCCTATGGGAGGTGGAGCCGCTTATTCATATCTCTAATGAGCGGTCCCACGTGACCGCTGAAGAGAGGAAGAAGCTGCAGCACAGAAGACGGGGAGGAAGGCAGGGACAGCGCGAGGATCGCTAGGACTAGGTAAGTATACCTCAGCGCCCTCACCCCCTCACCCGCCGACCCTGCCACCCACATTGACTCGAGTATAAGCCGAGAGGGGCACTTTCAGCCCAAAAATTTGGGCTGAAAATCTCGGCTTATACTCGAGTATATACGGTAATCTGTTTTTTACGTGGAATAGATTATACTTATAATTTGACACACCGGTAAAATCAAAGAAAAACATGGAAATGCCTGATCTTGTAGCCAGATTTGCACCTGTATACTCCATTGACCTCACAAAGGCAGTGAAAGATATTCTGGATACACAGCGAGCATACATACTGCTTGTTTAAAGCAAGACTGTTTCTCATCTTGACACACTAAACGCTGCGGTTACAATAAGTAAGATGCAGTCAAGTCATTTAAATGTCTCGCCAGATGCGGCATATTGGAGGAGCTGATGTTTTACACGGGATATAAATCCTGAAATATATCCAAGATGAGACACTTTTATTCCTCTGATCTCTTCATAGAAATAAAATGAGAGTTTACCAACCGACTTATGGCGCCTTCAGCAAGTATAAATGTAAATACAGATGACAATGCTTATTATTAAGTGGATTAATATGAACACACAGAAAGGAAAACGCTGCCATCTTTTCTGTACTGGAGATAATGGGGCAGAGTTTATTTAAATCAAACTTGCAGTGATACTAAAAAATGTTTTTCTCGTAGACTATCGGTAAATAAACTAAGCTATATTATGATAGGTCAACCATATCTAATTATTTTAGTGTATATTTCATTATTTACAATTTTTACCTGGAGTGGGCCCTATCTAGCCCTCTCATTAGAGATGAGTGGAACTTTTAAAATTCTAATTCTCTGCCTTTGACAAAGTTTTCCCCCAGAAATTCAATTTGCGTCAAATAAATTTGCGCAAATATTATTATTGAAAAGCTTCTAATGCATGTTGGGGAGGAGAGAAAAAACTCAGCTGACCATAAGAGCCTAAACTCTCCAGGAGAGAGAGTACTCTGCTGACCATAAGAGCTTACACTCTACAGGAGAGAGAGGACCCTGCTGACCATAAGAGCTTACACTCTACAGGAGAGAGAGAGGACTTCACTGACAATAAGAGCTTACACTCTACAGGAGAGAGAGAGGACCCCACTGACCATAAGAGCTTACACTCTACAGGAGAGAGAGGACCCCACTGACCATGAGAGCTTACACTCTGCAGGAGAGAGAGAGGACCTCACTGACAATAAGAGCTTACACTCTACAGGAGAGAGAGGACCCCACTGACCATAAGAGTTTACACTCTGCAGGAGAGAGAGAGGACCTCACTGACAATAAGAGCTTACACTCTACAGGAGAGAGAGAGGACCCCACTGACAATAAGAGCTTAAACTCTACAGGAGAGAGAGAGGACCCCACTGACCATAAGAGCTTACAGTCTATAGGAGAGAGAGGACCCCACTGACCATAAGAGCTTACACTCTGCAGGAGAGAGAGGACCCCACTGACCATAAGAGCTTACACTCTACAGGAGAGAGAGAGGACCTCACTGACCATAAGAGCTTACACTCTGCAGTAGAGTGTTATGTAGGCAATCCAGTGACACAGTGTGCCAGCAATCAGAGCACATACAGTGATTTGACAATAACCCAAAAACAATAGAACGAGCTCTGAGACGTGGAATCTCTGTAGACCGCAATACCTGAACCTATCTTAAACACAACTAAAGGCAGCTGTGGATTGCGCCTGTCACTACCTATGCAACTCAGCACAGCCTGAGGAGCTGACTAGCCTGAAGATAGAAAAACAAGCCTGACTTGCCTCAGAGAAATAACCCAAAGGAAAAGGCAGCCCCCCACATATAATGACTGTTAGCAAGATGAAAAGACAAACGTAGGGATGAAATAGATTCAGCAAAGTGAGGCCCGATATTCTAGATAGAGCGAGGATAGCAAAGAGAACTTTGCAGTCTACAAAAAACCCTAAAGCAAAAAACCACGCAAAGGGGGCAAAAAGACCCACCGTGCCGAACTAACGGCACGGCGGTGCACCCTTTGCGTCTCAGAGCTTCCAGCAAAAACGAATAGACAAGCTGGACAGAAAAAGTAGCAACAAAAGCAAAGAAACACTTATCTAAGCAGAGCAGCAGGCCACAGGAAAGATCCAGAAGCTCAGGTCCAACACTGGAACATTGACAAGGAGCAAGGAAGACAGAATCAGGTGGAGTTAAATAACAAAGCAGCCAACGAGCTCACCAGAACACCTGAGGGAGGAAGCTCAGAAGCTGCAGTACCACTTGTGACCACAGGAGTGAATTCAGCCACAGAATTCACAACAGTACCCCCCCCCCTTGAGGAGGGGTCACCGAACCCTCACCAGAGCCCCCAGGCCGACCAGGATGAGCCACATGAAAGGCACGAACAAGATCTGGAGCATGGACATCAGAGGCAAAAACCCAGGAATTATCTTCCTGAGCATAACCCTTCCATTTAACCAGATACTGGAGTTTCCGTCTAGAAACACGAGAATCCAAAATTTTCTCCACAATATACTCCAATTTCCCCTCCACCAAAACCGGGGCAGGAGGTTCAACAGATGGAACCATAGGTGCCACGTATCTCCGCAACAACGACCTATGGAATACATTATGTATGGAAAAGGAGTCTGGGAGGGTCAGACATAGTAACATAGTAACATAGTTAGTAAGGCCGAAAAAAGACATTTGTCCATCCAGTTCAGCCTATATTCCATCATAATAAATACCCAGATCTACGTCCTTCTACAGAACCTAATAATTGTATGATACAATATTGTTCTGCTCCAGGAAGACATCCAGGCCTCTCTTGAACCCCTCGACTGAGTTCGCCATCACCACCTCCTCAGGCAAGCAATTCCAGATTCTCACTGCCCTAACAGTAAAGAATCCTCTTCTATGTTGGTGGAAAAACCTTCTCTCCTCCAGACGCAAAGAATGCCCCCTTGTGCCCGTCACCTTCCTTGGTATAAACAGATCCTCAGCGAGATATTTGTATTGTCCCCTTATATACTTATACATGGTTATTAGATCGCCCCTCAGTCGTCTTTTTTCTAGACTAAATAATCCTAATTTCGCTAATCTATCTGGGTATTGTAGTTCTCCCATCCCCTTTATTAATTTTGTTGCCCTCCTTTGTACTCTCTCTAGTTCCATTATATCCTTCCTGAGCACCGGTGCCCAAAACTGGACACAGTACTCCATGTGCGGTCTAACTAGGGATTTGTACAGAGGCAGTATAATGCTCTCATCATGTGTATCCAGACCTCTTTTAATGCACCCCATGATCCTGTTTGCCTTGGCAGCTGCTGCCTGGCACTGGCTGCTCCAGGTAAGTTTATCATTAACTAGGATCCCCAAGTCCTTCTCCCTGTCAGATTTACCCAGTGGTTTCCCGTTCAGTGTGTAATGGTGATATTGATTCCCTCTTCCCATGTGTATAACCTTACATTTATCATTGTTAAACCTCATCTGCCACCTTTCAGCCCAAGTTTCCAACTTATCCAGATCCATCTGTAGCAGAATACTATCTTCTCTTGTATTAACTGCTTTACATAGTTTTGTATCATCTGCAAATATCGATATTTTACTGTGTAAACCTTCTACCAGATCATTAATGAATATGTTGAAGAGAACAGGTCCCAATACTGACCCCTGCGGTACCCCACTGGTCACAGCGACCCAGTTAGAGACTATACCATTAATAACCACCCTCTGCTTTCTATCACTAAGCCAGTTACTAACCCATTTACACACATTTTCCCCCAGACCAAGCATTCTCATTTTGTGTACCAACCTCTTGTGCGGCACGGTATCAAACGCTTTGGAAAAATCGAGATATACCACGTCCAATGACTCACCGTGGTCCAGCCTATAGCTTACCTCTTCATAAAAACTGATTAGATTGGTTTGACAGGAGCGATTTCTCATAAACCCATGCTGATATGGAGTTAAACAGTTATTCTCATTGAGATAATCCAGAATAACATCCCTCAGAAACCCTTCAAATATTTTACCAACAATAGAGGTTAGACTTACTGGCCTATAATTTCCAGGTTCACTTTTAGAGCCCTTTTTGAATATTGGCACCACATTTGCTATGCGCCAGTCCTGCGGAACAGACCCTGTCGCTATAGAGTCACTAAAAATAAGAAATAATGGTTTATCTATTACATTACTTAGTTCTCTTAGTACTCGTGGGTGTATGCCATCCGGACCCGGAGATTTATCTATTTTAATCTTATTTAGCCGGTTTCGCACCTCTTCTTGGGTTAGATTGGTGACCCTTAATATAGGGTTTTCATTGTTTCTTGGGATTTCACCTAGCATTTCATTTTCCACCGTGAATACCGTGGAGAAGAAGGTGTTTAATATGTTAGCTTTTTCCTCGTCATCTACAACCATTCTTTCCTCACTATTTTTTAAGGGGCCTACATTTTCAGTTTTTATTCTTTTACTATTGATATAGTTGAAGAACAGTTTGGGATTAGTTTTACTCTCCTTAGCAATGTGCTTCTCTGTTTCCTTTTTGGCAGCTTTAATTAGTTTTTTAGATAAAGTATTTTTCTCCCTATAGTTTTTTAGAGCTTCAATGGTGCCATCCTGCTTTAGTAGTGCAAATGCTTTCTTTTTACTGTTAATTGCCTGTCTTACTTCTTTGTTTAGCCACATTGGGTTTTTCCTATTTCTAGTCCTTTTATTCCCACAAGGTATAAACCGCTTACACTGCCTATTTAGGATGTTCTTAAACATTTCCCATTTATTATCTGTATTCTCATTTCTGAGGATATTGTCCCAGTCTACCAGATTAAGGGCATCTCTAAGCTGTTCAAACTTTGCCTTCCTAAAGTTCAATGTTTTTGTGACTCCCTGACAAGTCCCCCTAGTGAAAGACAGGTGAAACTGCACAATATTGTGGTCGCTATTTCCTAAATGCCCAACCACCTGCAGATTTGTTATTCTGTCAGGTCTATTAGATAGTATTAGGTCTAAAAGTGCTGCTCCTCTGGTTGGATTCTGCACCAATTGTGAAAGATAATTTTTCTTGGTTATTAGCAGAAACCTGTTGCCTTTATGGGTTTCACAGGTTTCTGTTTCCCAGTTAATATCCGGGTAGTTAAAGTCCCCCATAACCAGGACCTCATTATGGGTTGCAGCTTCATCTATCTGCTTTAGAAGTAGACTTTCCATGCTTTCTGTTATATTTGGGGGTTTGTAACAGACCCCAATGAGAATTTTGTTACCATTTTTCCCTCCATGAATTTCAACCCATATGGACTCGACATCCTCATTCCCTTCGCTAATATCCTCCCTTAAAGTGGACTTTAGACAAGACTTTACATAGAGACAAACCCCTCCTCCTCTCCGATTTTTACGATCCTTTCTAAACAGACTGTAACCCTGTAAGTTAACTGCCCAGTCATAGCTTTCATCTAACCATGTCTCGGTTATTCCCACTATGTCAAAGTTACCTGTAGATATTTCTGCTTCTAGTTCTTCCATCTTGTTTGTCAGGCTTCTGGCGTTTGCGAGCATGCAGTTTAGAGGATTTTGTTTTGTTCCAATCTCCTCACTGTGGATTGTTTTAGAAATGTTCTTACCTCCCTTCTGAGTATGTTTTCCTGGGTCGTCTTTGTTCGAGTCTAATGTTTTTCTTCCCGTCCCCTCTTCTTCTAGTTTAACGTTTAGACGAAGACACAGGATTGAGAATCTCAGAAATCCTATACGGACCAATAAAACAAGGTTTAAATTTAGGAGAGGAAACCTTCATAGGAATATGACGAGAAGATAACCAAACCAGATCCCCAACACGAAGTCGGGGACCCACACGGCGTCTGCGATTAGCGAAAAGTTAAACCTTCTCCTGGGACAAGGCCAAATTGTCCACTACCTGAGTCCAGATCTGCTGCAACCTGTCCACCACAGAATCCACACCAGGACAGTCCGAAGACTCAACCTGTCCTGAAGAGAAACGAGGATGGAACCCAGAATTGCAGAAAAATGGAGAGACCAAGGTAGCCGAGCTGGCCCGATTATTAAGGGCGAACTCAGCCAAGGGCAAAAAGGACACCCAATCATCCTGGTATGCAGAAACAAAGCATCTCAGATATGTCTCCAAGGTCTGATTGGTTCGTTCGGTCTGGCCATTAGTCTGAGGATGGAAAGCCGAGGAAAAAGACAGGTCAATGCCCATCCTGCCACAAAAGGCTCGCCAAAACCTCGAAACAAACTGGGAACCTCTGTCAGAAACAATATTCTCAGGAATGCCATGCAAACGAACCACATGCTGGAAGAACAAAGGCACCAAATCAGAGGAGGAAGGCAATTTAACCAAGGGCACCAGATGGACCATTTTAGAAAAGCGATCACAGACCACCCAAATGACTGACATCTTTTGAGAAACAGGAAGGTCAGAAATGAAATCCATTGAAATATGTGTCCAAGGCCTCTTTGGGACCGGCAAGTGCAAAAGCAACCCACTGGCACGTGAACAGCAGGGCTTAGCCCTAGCACAAATCCCACAGGACTGCACAAAAGTACGTACATCCCGTGACAGAGATGGCCACCAGAAGGATCTAGCCACTAACTCTCTGGTACCAAATATTCCAGGATGACCAGCCAACACCGAACAATGAAGTTCAGAGATAACTTTAGTAGTCCACCTATCAGGGACGAACAGTTTCTCCGCCGGACAACGATCAGGTTTATTCGCCTGAAATTTTTGCAACACTCGCCGCAAATCAGGGGAGATGGCAGACACAATGACTCCTTCCTTGAGGATACTCGCCGGCTCAGATGAACCCGGAGAGTCGGGCACAAAACTCCTTGACAGAGCATCCGCCTTCACATTTTTAGAGCCCGGAAGGTACGAAATCACAAAATCGAAGCGGGCAAAAAATAACGACCAACGGGCCTGTCTAGGATTCAAGCGCTTGGCAGACTCGAGATAAGTAAGGTTCTTATGATCAGTCAATACCACCATGCGATGCTTAGCTCCTTCAAGCCAATGACGCCATTCCTCGAATGCCCACTTCATGGCCAGCAACTCTCGATTGCCCACATCATAATTACGCTCAGCAGCCGAAAACTTCCTGGAAAAGAAAGCACATGGTTTCAACACTGAGTAATAGTGTTGAGCGATACCGTCCGATACTTGAAAGTATTGGTATCGGATAGTATCGGCCGATACCCGAAAAATATCGGATATCGCCGATACCGATATCCGATACCAATACAAGTCAATGGGACATCAAGTATCGGAAGGTATTCTCATGGTTCCCAGGGTCTGAAGGAGAGGAAACTCTCCTTCAGGCCCTGGGATCCATAGGGATGTGTAAAATAAAGAATTAAAATAAAAAATATTGATATATTTACCTCTCCGGCGGCCCCTGAACTCAGCGCGGGTAACCGGCAGGCTTCTTTGTTCAAAATCAGCGCTTTTAGGACCTGAGAATCACGTCCCGGCTTCTGATTGGTCGCGGGCCGCCCATGTGACCGCCACGCGACCAATCACAAGCCGCGACGTCACCGCAAGCTATTAACGCGCTCATTTTTAAAAATGAGCGCGTTAATGACTTTCAAAGACGTAGCGGCTTGTGATTGGTCGCGTGGCCGCTTATATATATACTTATACATGGTTATTAGATCGCCCCTCAGTCGTCTTTTTTCTAGACTAAATAATCCTAATTTCGCTAATCTATCTGGGTATTGTAGTTCTCCCATCCCCTTTATTAATTTTGTTGCCCTCCTTTGTACTCTCTCTAGTTCCATTATATCCTTCCTGAGCACCGGTGCCCAAAACTGGATACAGTACTCCATGTGCGGTCTAACTAGGGATTTGTACAGAGGCAGTATAATGCTCTCATCTTGGACCTGACCTGCACATCCAAACATAGACTGAGTGTGAACAGGTGCTGAACCCAGAGTCGCCAACTCGTATATAGTTAAGTAAAAAGGGCAGCACACTGCTAAAAGCTCTCATTTTTCATATTTCTAGTGCAGTAATGCAGTTCAAATTTCGTGTTTTCAAGTTTGCATGTTTTGGTGCTGCAGTGTGCTGCCCTTTTTACTTAACTATATATGAGTTGGCGACTCTGGGTTCAGCACCTGTTCACACTCAGTCTATGTTTGGATGTGCAGGTCAGGTTTTTGAAATGTATTCTTTAGCCTTCTGATCGTGCACTCCCCGCCTCCTAGCCACAGGTGTTTTAATTATAGTAGGTCCAATACCCCTCCACAGAAAGAGAGAATTTGAGTCCAAGAAGAGGTTTCACATGTACCCATTCAGATGGAGACGTTTATTCTCGGTGAGGTCGGTCAAGCGTAGGACCTCGTATAAGAGAGATGCCGTAAAGTGGCTACGAGGTACACATAAATATGGCCATTTTTATGCGCTAAAAGCTCTCATTTTTCATATTTCTAGTGCAGTAATGCAGTTCAAATTTCGTGTTTTCAAGTTTGCATGTTTTGGCGCTGCAGTGTGCTGCCCTTTTTACTTAACTATATACGAGTTGGCGACTCTGGGTTCAGCACCTGTTCACACTGTGTCTATGTTTGGATGTGCAGGTCAGGTTTTTGAAATGTATTCTCTAGCCTTCTGATCGTGCACTCCCCGCCTCCTAGCCACAGGTGTTTTAATTATAGTAGGTCCAATACCCCTCCACAGAAAGAGAGAATTTGAGTCCAAGAAGAGGTTTCACATGTACCCATTCAGATGGAGACGTTTATTCTCGGTGAGGTAGGTCAAGCGTAGGACCTCGTATAAGAGAGATGCAGTAAAGTGGCTACGAGGTACACATAAATATGGCCATTTTTATGCGCTAAAAGCTCTCATTTTTCATATTTCTAGTGCAGTAATGCAGTTCAAATTTCGTGTTTTCAAGTTTGCATGTTTTGGCGCTGCAGTGTGCTGCCCTTTTTACTTAACTATATACGAGTTGGCGACTCTGGGTTCAGCACCTGTTCACACTCAGTCTATGTTTGGATGTGCAGGTCAGGTTTTTGAAATGTATTCTTTAGCCTTCTGATCGTGCACTCCCCGCCTCCTAGCCACAGGTGTTTTAATTATAGTAGGTCCAATACCCATCCACAGAAAGAGAGAATTTGAGTCCAAGAAGAGGTTTCACATGTACCCATTCAGATGGAGACGTTTATTCTCGGTGAGGTCGGTCAAGCGTAGGACCTCGTATAAGAGAGATGCCGTAAAGTGGCTACGAGGTACACATAAATATGGCCATTTTTATGCGCTAAAAGCTCTCATTTTTCATATTTCTAGTGCAGTAATGCAGTTCAAATTTCGTGTTTTCAAGTTTGCATGTTTTGGCGCTGCAGTGTGCTGCCCTTTTTACTTAACTATATACGAGTTGGCGACTCTGGGTTCAGCACCTGTTCACACTCAGTCTATGTTTGGATGTGCAGGTCAGGTTTTTGAAATGTATTCTTTAGCCTTCTGATCGTGCACTCCCCGCCTCCTAGCCACAGGTGTTTTAATTATAGTAGGTCCAATACCCCTCCACAGAAAGAGAGAATTTGAGTCCAAGAAGAGGTTTCACATGTACCCATTCAGATGGAGACGTTTATTCTCGGTGAGGTAGGTCAAGCGTAGGACCTCGTATAAGAGAGATGCCGTAAAGTGGCTACGAGGTACACATAAATATGGCCATTTTTATGCGCTAAAAGCTCTCATTTTTCATATTTCTAGTGCAGTAATGCAGTTCAAATTTCGTGTTTTCAAGTTTGCATGTTTTGGCGCTGCAGTGTGCTGCCCTTTTTACTTAACTATATACGAGTTGGCGACTCTGGGTTCAGCACCTGTTCACACTCAGTCTATGTTTGGATGTGCAGGTCAGGTTTTTGAAATGTATTCTTTAGCCTTCTGTTCGTGCACTCCCCGCCTCCTAGCCACAGGTGTTTTAATTATAGTAGGTCCAATACCCCTCCACAGAAAGAGAGAATTTGAGTCCAAGAAGAGGTTTCACATGTACCCATTCAGATGGAGACGTTTATTCTCGGTGAGGTAGGTCAAGTGTAGGACCTCGTATAAGAGAGATGCCGTAAAGTGGCTACGAGGTACACATAAATATGGCCATTTTTATGCGCTAAAAGCTCTCATTTTCCATATTTCTAGTGCAGTAATGCAGTTCAAATTTCGTGTTTTCAAGTTTGCATGTTTTGGCGCTGCAGTGTGCTGCCCTTTTTACTTAACTATATACGAGTTGGCGACTCTGGGTTCAGCACCTGTTCACACTCAGTCTATGTTTGGATGTGCAGGTCAGGTTTTTGAAATGTATTCTTTAGCCTTCTGATCGTGCACTCCCCGCCTCCTAGCCACAGGTGTTTTAGTTATAGTAGGTCCAATACCCCTCCACAGAAAGAGAGAATTTGAGTCCAAGAAGAGGTTTCACATGTACCCATTCAGATGGAGACGTTTATTCTCGGTGAGGTAGGTCAAGCGTAGGACCTCGTATAAGAGAGATGCCATAAAGTGGCTACGAGGTCCACATAAATATGGCCATTTTTATGCGCTAAAAGCTCTCATTTTTCATATTTCTAGTGCAGTAATGCAGTTCAAATTTTGTGTTTTCAAGTTTGCATGTTTTGGCGCTGCAGTGTGCTGCCCTTTTTACTTAACTATATACGAGTTGGCGACTCTGGGTTCAGCACCTGTTCACACTCAGTCTATGTTTGGATGTGCAGGTCAGGTTTTTGAAATGTATTCTTTAGCCTTCTGATCGTGCACTCCCCGCCTCCTAGCCACAGGTGTTTTAATTATAGTAGGTCCAATACCCCTCCACAGAAAGAGAGAATTTGAGTCCAAGAAGAGGTTTCACATGTACCCATTCAGATGGAGACGTTTATTCTCGGTGAGGTAGGTCAAGCGTAGGACCTCGTATAAGAGAGATGCAGTAAAGTGGCTACGAGGTACACATAAATATGGCCATTTTTATGCGCTAAAAGCTCTCATTTTTCATATTTCTAGTGCAGTAATGCAGTTCAAATTTCGTGTTTTCAAGTTTGCATGTTTTGGCGCTGCAGTGTGCTGCCCTTTTTACTTAACTATATACGAGTTGGCGACTCTGGGTTCAGCACCTGTTCACACTCAGTCTATGTTTGGATGTGCAGGTCAGGTTTTTGAAATGTATTCTTTAGCCTTCTGATCGTGCACTCCCCGCCTCCTAGCCACAGGTGTTTTAATTATAGTAGGTCCAATACCCATCCACAGAAAGAGAGAATTTGAGTCCAAGAAGAGGTTTCACATGTACCCATTCAGATGGAGACGTTTATTCTCGGTGAGGTCGGTCAAGCGTAGGACCTCGTATAAGAGAGATGCCGTAAAGTGGCTACGAGGTACACATAAATATGGCCATTTTTATGCGCTAAAAGCTCTCATTTTTCATATTTCTAGTGCAGTAATGCAGTTCAAATTTCGTGTTTTCAAGTTTGCATGTTTTGGCGCTGCAGTGTGCTGCCCTTTTTACTTAACTATATACGAGTTGGCGACTCTGGGTTCAGCACCTGTTCACACTCAGTCTATGTTTGGATGTGCAGGTCAGGTTTTTGAAATGTATTCTTTAGCCTTCTGATCGTGCACTCCCCGCCTCCTAGCCACAGGTGTTTTAATTATAGTAGGTCCAATACCCCTCCACAGAAAGAGAGAATTTGAGTCCAAGAAGAGGTTTCACATGTACCCATTCAGATGGAGACGTTTATTCTCGGTGAGGTAGGTCAAGCGTAGGACCTCGTATAAGAGAGATGCCGTAAAGTGGCTACGAGGTACACATAAATATGGCCATTTTTATGCGCTAAAAGCTCTCATTTTTCATATTTCTAGTGCAGTAATGCAGTTCAAATTTCGTGTTTTCAAGTTTGCATGTTTTGGCGCTGCAGTGTGCTGCCCTTTTTACTTAACTATATACGAGTTGGCGACTCTGGGTTCAGCACCTGTTCACACTCAGTCTATGTTTGGATGTGCAGGTCAGGTTTTTGAAATGTATTCTTTAGCCTTCTGTTCGTGCACTCCCCGCCTCCTAGCCACAGGTGTTTTAATTATAGTAGGTCCAATACCCCTCCACAGAAAGAGAGAATTTGAGTCCAAGAAGAGGTTTCACATGTACCCATTCAGATGGAGACGTTTATTCTCGGTGAGGTAGGTCAAGTGTAGGACCTCGTATAAGAGAGATGCCGTAAAGTGGCTACGAGGTACACATAAATATGGCCATTTTTATGCGCTAAAAGCTCTCATTTTCCATATTTCTAGTGCAGTAATGCAGTTCAAATTTCGTGTTTTCAAGTTTGCATGTTTTGGCGCTGCAGTGTGCTGCCCTTTTTACTTAACTATATACGAGTTGGCGACTCTGGGTTCAGCACCTGTTCACACTCAGTCTATGTTTGGATGTGCAGGTCAGGTTTTTGAAATGTATTCTTTAGCCTTCTGATCGTGCACTCCCCGCCTCCTAGCCACAGGTGTTTTAGTTATAGTAGGTCCAATACCCCTCCACAGAAAGAGAGAATTTGAGTCCAAGAAGAGGTTTCACATGTACCCATTCAGATGGAGACGTTTATTCTCGGTGAGGTAGGTCAAGCGTAGGACCTCGTATAAGAGAGATGCCATAAAGTGGCTACGAGGTCCACATAAATATGGCCATTTTTATGCGCTAAAAGCTCTCATTTTTCATATTTCTAGTGCAGTAATGCAGTTCAAATTTTGTGTTTTCAAGTTTGCATGTTTTGGCGCTGCAGTGTGCTGCCCTTTTTACTTAACTATATAAGAGTTGGCGACTCTGGGTTCAGCACCTGTTCACACTCAGTCTATGTTTGGATGTGCAGGTCAGGTTTTTGAAATGTATTCTTTAGCCTTCTGATCGTGCACTCCCCGCCTCCTAGCCACAGGTGTTTTAATTATAGTAGGTCCAATACCCCTCCACAGAAAGAGAGAATTTGAGTCCAAGAAGAGGTTTCACATGTACCCATTCAGATGGAGACGTTTATTCTCGGTGAGGTAGGTCAAGCGTAGGACCTCGTATAAGAGAGATGCCGTAAAGTGGCTACGAGGTACACATAAATATGGCCATTTTTATGCGCTAAAAGCTCTCATTTTTCATATTTCTAGTGCAGTAATGCAGTTCAAATTTCGTGTTTTCAAGTTTGCATGTTTTGGCGCTGCAGTGTGCTGCCCTTTTTACTTAACTATATACGAGTTGGCGACTCTGGGTTCAGCACCTGTTCACACTCAGTCTATGTTTGGATGTGCAGGTCAGGTTTTTGAAATGTATTCTTTAGCCTTCTGATCGTGCACTCCCCGCCTCCTAGCCACAGGTGTTTTAATTATAGTAGGTCCAATACCCCTCCACAGAAAGAGAGAATTTGAGTCCAAGAAGAGGTTTCACATGTACCCATTCAGATGGAGACGTTTATTCTCGGTGAGGTAGGTCAAGCGTAGGACCTCGTATAAGAGAGATGCCGTAAAGTGGCTACGAGGTACACATAAATATGGCCATTTTTATGCGCTAAAAGCTCTCATTTTTCATATTTCTAGTGCAGTAATGCAGTTCAAATTTCGTGTTTTCAAGTTTGCATGTTTTGGCGCTGCAGTGTGCTGCCCTTTTTACTTAACTATATAAGAGTTGGCGACTCGGGGTTCAGCACCTGTCCCCACATATAATGACTGTTAGCAAGATGAAAAGACAAACGTAGGGATGAAATAGATTCAGCAAAGTGAGGCCCGATATTCTAGATAGAGCGAGGATAACAAAGAGAACTTTGCAGTCTACAAAAAACCCTAAAGCAAAAAACCACGCAAAGGGGGCAAAAAGACCCACCGTGCCGAACTAACGGCACGGCGGTGCACCCTTTGCGTCTCAGAGCTTCCAGCAAAAACGAATAGACAAGCTGGACAGAAAAAGTAGCAACAAAAGCAAAGAAACACTTATCTAAGCAGAGCAGCAGGCCACAGGAAAGATCCAGAAGCTCAGGTCCAACACTGGAACATTGACAAGGAGCAAGGAAGACAGAATCAGGTGGAGTTAAATAACAAAGCAGCCAACGAGCTCACCAGAACACCTGAGGGAGGAAGCTCAGAAGCTGCAGTACCACTTGTGACCACAGGAGTGAATTCAGCCACAGAATTCACAACAGTAGAGAGAGGACCCCACTGACCATGAGAGCTTACACTCTGCAGGAGAGAGAGGACCCCACTGACCATAAGAGCTTACACTCTACAGGAGAGAGAGGACCCTACTGACCATAAGAGCTTACACTCTGCAGGAGAGGACCCCGCTGACCATAAGAGCTTACACTCTACAGGAGAGAGAGAGGACCCCACTGACCATAAGAGCTTACACTCTACAGAGGAGAGAGAGGACCCCACTGACCATAAGAGCTTACACTCTACAAGAGAGAGAGAGGACCCCACTGACCATAAGAGCTTACACTCTACAGGAGAGAGAGGACCCCACTGACCATAAGAGCTTACACTCTGCAGGAGAGAGAGGACCCCACTGACCATAAGAGCTTACACTATATAGGAGAGAGAGAGGACCCCACTGACCATAAGAGCTTACACTCTACAGAAGAGAGGACCCCACTGACCATAAGAGCTTACACTCTACAGGAGAGAGAGGACCCCACTGACCATAAGAGCTTACACTCTGCAGGAGAGAGAGAGGACCTCACTCACAATAAGAGCTTACACTCTACAGGAGAGAGAGAGGACCCCACTGACAATAAGAGCTTACACTCTACAGGAGAGAGAGAGGACCCCACTGACCATAAGAGCTTACAGTCTATAGGAGAGAGAGGACCCCACTGACCATAAGAGCTTACACTCTGCAGGAGAGAGAGGACCCCACTGACCATAAGAGCTTACACTCTACAGGAGAGAGAGAGGACCTCACTGACCATAAGAGCTTACACTCTGCAGTAGAGAGAGGACCCCACTGACCATGAGAGCTTACACTCTGCAGGAGAGAGAGGACCCCACTGACCATAAGAGCTTACACTCTACAGGAGAGAGAGGACCCTACTGACCATAAGAGCTTACACTCTGCAGGAGAGGACCCCGCTGACTATAAGAGCTTACACTCTACAGGAGAGAGAGAGGACCCCACTGACCATAAGAGCTTACACTCTACAGGAGAGAGAGGACCCCACTGACCATAAGAGCTTACACTCTACAGGAGAGAGAGAGGACCCCACTGACCATAAGAGCTTACACTCTACAGGAGAGAGAGGACCCTACTGACCATAAGAGCTTACACTCTGCAGGAGAGGACCCCGCTGACCATAAGAGCTTACACTCTACAGGAGAGAGAGAGGACCCCACTGACCATAAGAGCTTACACTCTACAGGAGAGAGAGGACCCCACTGACCATAAGAGCTTACACTCTACAGGAGAGAGAGAGGACCCCACTGACCATAAGAGCTTACACTCTACAGGAGAGAGAGGACCCCACTGACCATAAGAGCTTACACTCTGCAGGAGAGAGAGGACCCCACTGACCATAAGAGCTTACACTCTACAGGAGAGAGAGAGGACCCCACTGACTATAAGAGCTTACACTCTACAGAAGAGAGGACCCCACTGACCATAAGAGCTTACACTCTACAGGAGAGGGAGAGAATCCTGCTGACCATAAGAGCTTACACTCTACAGGAGAGAGAGAGGACCCCGCTGACCATAAGAGCTTACACTCTACAGGAGAGAGAGATCCCCGCTGCCCATAAGAGCTTACACTCTACAGGAGAGAGAGAGGACCCCGCTGACCATAAGAGCTTACACTCTACAGGAGAGAGAGGACCCCGCTGCCCATAAGAGCTTATACTCTACAGGAGAGAGAGAGGACACCACTAACCATAAGAGCTTACACTCTACAGGAGAGAGAGAGGACCCCACTAACCATAAGAGCTTACACTCTACAGGAGAGAGAGAGGACCCCACTGACCATAAGATCTTACACTCTACAGGAGAGAGAGGACCTCATTGACCATAAGAGCTTACACTCTACAGGAGAAAGAGTGAGGACGCCACTGACCACAAGAGATTACACTCTACAGCAGAGAAAGGACCCCACTGACCATATGAGCTTACTGTGTATAGGAGCAACAAGGAGATGGCCCTGCTGACCAAAATGTTTACACTTCACGGAAGAAAGAGCACCTCACTGACCATAAGAGCTTACAACTCTTGAGAAGAGAGTGAGAGAGAGAACTCTGTTGACCGTAAGAGCTTACATATTACAGGAGGGAGAGGACCCTGCTGACCATAAGTTGTGTACACTCTGTGAGGGAGAGACAACTTTGCTGATCATAAGAATTAACAATCTACTGAAGAGAGTAACTTAACCATTGACTCTTGTGATGGAAATGACACTGCAGTATAAACTGTGCTCCTCTGTAACCCGATGATCAGTGATGGCCATGGTACTGACCACCACTGAACAAGGTATGATAATCCGCTAGATGACATAGCTGCATGTTATTATAAAGAGGACAGTGAAGCAATGAAAAATGCACCAGATGATTGTCACGTCTGTCAGAGACGACAGGCTCATTAGCCCACCCTCTGGGTGGGAAATGTTGTCAGGCACATTTTTTTTTGTGGACTCTGAATCAAATCTCAAAATGTTTCAACTTGCGTGATACTGCGAATTTCAGGGAATTTGCTGCAGACTCGATCCTCTGCTGATTAATCCTCGCATCTCTACTTCATAGAAGTAAAGATAAATGACAAATCCTTGGCTTCCGGCAGCCACGACTAGTGGGTTCCTAGCATGCAGTGCTCTTGACATTGTCCAAGGTCTTGCCTGCTCAATAGAACAAGCTTGCCTCTCACTTCTGCTTCAATGCAGTTTGATAGTCAGGAGCTCTGGAGCAAAAGTACACCCTGTAATCGTCCTCAGCATGTCTGCTGGCCAAGACGGATTACACTTAACAACAGGCTATGTTAGTGGAAAAAGCAAGGCCGAAAAAAGACATTTGTCCATCCAGTTCAGCCTATACTCCATCAGAATCAATGCCCAGATCTACGTCCTTCTAAAGAACCTAATAACTGTAATATACAACATTGTTGTGCTCATGGAAGACATCCAGGCCACTCTTGAACCTCTCGACTGAGTTCACCATCACCACCTCCTCAGGCAAGGAATTCCAGATTCTCATTGCCCTAACAGTAAAGAATCTTCCTCTATGTTGGTGGAAAAACCTTCTCTCCTCTAGACGCAAAGAATGTCCCCTTGTGATCGTCACCTTCCTTGGAATAAACGAGTTAGACAAAAGGGAAACACTTAGTGGCCAACACTTTGAAGCAGTTTTTTGAGAGTAATTTTGATCTATTTAGAGCAAAATAGTTTAGTATAGTTTTATATGAGCATCAGTAAGACATCTATTTTTTATAAAAGCATTAGATAACAAATCTAATTTAAATTAAATCTAGCACTCCAACCTTGCCAGCAAAGATTATTTATGGTAAGTATTATTACCAGTCAGAACTTTAAGGGAATGTGTCATCAGAAGATAGCTTATTGTTTAAATCAGGCTTTTATGCTAAAAGTATTTAATAATAAAAAATATTTTTTTTACTAAATTTTCCCAATTTTATCACTTTCTGGTATCTGCATAAAAAATTAGTGATGTTACAATTTTCAGGCTTTTCCTTAGGCTTCATATTAGACTCTTTCTTCCTGTTCTTCATATGGACATTAGCACTAACAGACTAACTTAGACCTAATTTGTTTGTGTAGAAGAGTTTTTTTGACATCCTTATCTGAGAAAAAGCCATTGTGAAGGGAGGAGGAAGAGGTGAGCTGTAACATCAGTTGTTGTGATTGGTCTATTCGGTCTAATCCGCTATATGTATAGATGTTCATTTCATTCTGATACTGTCTGCGATGATAATGAGACAACTAAAAAGTTGTCTGTGCAAAACAGGAGTAAGGATGGTATTGGACAGAGTGGCCAGTGTGAACATTTCAAGATTTCTATGTATATACTGTATATATTTATATACATATATATATACATATATATATATATAGAGAGAGAGAAAACAAGGAGAGAGTAAAAAATATTTTTTGTTTTTAAAAAATTATTTAAGACAAAAATTTGATTTAAACAGTAAGTCATTTTATTTTGACTTATTCCCTGTAAATTTCCGAGCTAAATAAACGCAGCTGCTTTTTTAAAATTTTGCTCCATTTTAATATTATCATAATGAATTTAGCACCACGTGATCATACCCTCAATCTCCAGAGAGCTGGACTAAAAAAATGCAGACACAGGTTCCCGCTAATAGGCAGCAGCGTCTCGTCAGTGCACTGTTCTAGCACCGCTAATGTAGGCTAATTATTTCAGAGAATTAAAAAATAATTAGCGTTGTGTCTATAATCAGTCGGGGTCTGGAATTGAAATTTGGTGTGAAGAGGAAAAAGTTCATTGACCGCCAGGCAACTCTTGACTCCAAACTATTATTTTAACCCTTTCAAGATGCTTTTTTTTTGCACCTTTTTATTATTTGTTTATATATTTTTTTCATTCCTAGAGCCATAGTTATTTCACTTTTCTGTTGAAGTTTCGGCGTCTGCTTTTTGCGGCATGAGTTGCATTACCATATATACTCGAGTATAAGCCGACCCGAGTATAAGCCGACCCCCCTAATTTTGCCACAAAAAACTGGGAAAAGTTATTGACTCGAGTATAAGCCTAGGGTGGAAATGAAGCATTTACCGGTGAATTTCAAAAATAAAAATAGATCATTATTTCCACATAGCTGTGCCATATAGTGCTCTGCACCGTTCATTATTGCCCCATAGCTGTGCCATATAGTGCTCTGCACCGTTCATATTTCCCCATAGCTGTGCCATATAGTGCTCTGCACCGTTCATATTTCCCCATAGCTGTGCCATATAGTGCTCTTCACTGTTCATACTGCCCCATAGCTCTGCCATATAGTGCTCTGCACCGTTCATACTGCCCCATAGCTGTGCCATATAGTGCTCTGCACCGTTCATATTTCCCCATAGCTGTGCCATATAGTGCTCTGCACCGTTCATATTTCCCCATAGCTGTGCCATATAGTGCTCTTCACTGTTCATACTGCCCCATAGCTCTGCCATATAGTGCCCTGCACCGTTCATACTGCCCCATAGCTGTGCCATATAGTGCTCTGCACCGTTCATATTTCCCCATAGCTGTGCCATATAGTGCTCTGCACCGTTCATACTGCCCCATAGCTGTGCCATATAGTGCTCTGCACCGTTCATTATTGCCCCATAGCTGTGCCATATAGTGCTCTGCACCGTTCATACTGTCCCATAGATGCTCCACATAAATCTGTGCCGCTGCTGCAATAAAAAAAAAAAAAGCCTTACTCACCTCTCTTGCTTGCAGATCCTGGCGTCCGGTCCCAGCGTCTCTCTGCTCTGACTGATCAGGTAGAGGGCGCCGCGCACACTATATGCATCATTGCGCCCTTTGACCTGAACAGTCAGTGCGCAGAGACGCCGGAAAGATGGAGCGACGCCGGGAAGATGGAGCGGCGCCCGGCGGGTGGAACGGGGACAGGTGAATATGCGATACTTACCTGCTCCCGGCGTCCGGCTCCTTCCCCCGGACAGCTGGTCTTTGGTGCCGCAGCCTCTTCCTCTATCAGCGGTCAACGGCACCGCTGATTAGAGAAATGAATAGGCAGCTCCACCCCTATGGGAGGTGGAGCCGCCTATTCATTTCTCTAATGAGCGGTCCCACGTGACCGCTGAAGAGGGGAAGAGCTGAAGCACCGAAGACCGTGGGACGGCAGGGGGAGCGCCAGGATCGCTGGAAGCAGGTAAGTATGCCTCAGCATCCTCTCCCCCTTACCCACCGACCCTGCTACCCACCTTGACTCGAGTATAAGCCGAGAGGGGCACTTTCAGCCCAAAAATTTGGGCTGAAAATCTCGGCTTATACTCGAGTACATACGGTATTGATTTGTACAATTTTTGCAGTATAAACAATGTGAAGAAAACGTTTACTTTTTTGGGGGGTTGGGTGGGTGAAAATCATAAAAACTACAATTCTGCATTTTTCTTTTGCAATGCAGGACATTTTAATTTTATACTGACATGCAAAGTGTCTCTTCATAGAGGAAGCGGGATAAAACTCTAGTGCTACCTAGGCCATTAGAAGTAACAATCCAAAACGTCAATATCAACCCTTTAATGAACTTTGGTACATGGCTTAGTATTAAATTGAAACCAGAATCTTAATTTGCGGACACGTGTTTTGGTGTTTTTCCCCTCATCAGTGCAAAGCATGAGACCTGATTTGGCTGTATGTTAGTCCTCAAGCTGGCATCTAAGGTGTAACATTTCTCCTTACGGAGAGTGACATGCCAGGTATGGAAGCTTATAAGGCCATGTAATGCTCCTCTCGGAAGTTAACTAAGCAAATTGTCTCTTCGGAGAGGAAGAGCGCTTGAACTGTAGCACCTCCTATTGGAAGTTGCAATCCAAAAAGTGAATATCAATACTTTAACTAACTTTCCCATATGACTTACGATAATAACACAACTAAAAACTCAATTTGTAGACAGTTGGTTTTAACACTTGAGAATGACGCCAGCCCAGCGTAGAAACACATTGGGCAATTAAAAATGCTTCTTTATATTATTGGATCAAGGATTTTCATTTCAGTTAATTCAGCCTAAACAGTGAATTGTCTTTTCCTTTAAGCATTCTGGTGGAGTTCATACTCCAGCCATAGGGCAGCAACAACCATTATGGAGCGCTCAAAAGACTTGTGCCTACACAACTTGCACAGGGGAGAAAATTACATGGATCTACTAAATGTTTTTTATGAACGTATCACTCTATGATTCCTTATAGTGTTTATATACGTCCAATAGGTAGCACTAAGGTTCAATACTTCATCATCTCTGAAGAGATAATTTGCATATATAATTCCTAGAGGGGCATTGCATGGCCGTTTAAGACTCCTTACCCTGGAATATCAGGCATGTCACTCTCCATAAGCAGAAACGTTACCCTTTCAACTTTATTGTCACGCCTGTGTCCGATCCTGTCCCATGTTTATACATAGATCTCAGAAGGATTAGGTCATAGACCTAATGGAAAAGAAAATAATTAACTGGGTAGAAAGGAAAAATGAGCAATTGTAAGTGTACAGTTCTATATAATATGATGACTGCAATAAATTAAGATGGTACAAACTTTAATAGGAGAACTTCTTTGAATCAAGAACGCATCAACATATACTATATAATTGTCTAAGGGTCACTTCCGTCTGTCCTTCTGTCTGTCTGTCTGTCATGGTTATTCATTCGCTGATTGGTCTCTCCAGCTGCCTGTCATGGCTGCCGCGACCAATCAGCGACAGGCACAGTCCGGAAGAAAATGGCCGCTCCTTACTCCCCGCAGTCAATGCCTGTCGCCCGCATACTCCCCTCCGGTCACCGCTAACACAGGGTTAATGCCGGCGGTAATGGACCGCGTTATGCCACGGGTAACGCACTCAGTTACCACCGCTATTAACCCTGTGTATCCCCAACTTTTTACTATTGACGCTGCCTATGCGGCATCAATAGTAAAAAATGTAATGTTAAAAATAATAATAAAAAAAAAACCTGCTATACTCACCCTCCATAGTCGCTCATGCCGGCCGCCATCTTCCGTTGCAGGTTCCGGTGGCAAAGATGGTATGGGAGAAGGACCTGCCGTGATGTCATGGTCATGTGACCGCGACGTCATCACAGGTCCTGCGCTCATACCAACCCTGGGACCAGAAGCTGCCGTGGACTACAAGGGGCCCTCAGAAAGGTGAGTATATGTTTATTTTTTATTTTTTAAACTGTGACAAACCTAGCTGGGCAATATACTACGTAGCTGGGCAATATACTAAGTGACTGGCCAATATACTACGTGGCTCTGTGCTGTATACTACTTCGTTGTGCAATATACTACGTGGCTGTGTGCTGTATACTACATCACTGGGCAATATACTACGTGACTGGCCAATATACTACGTGGCTCTGTGCTGTATACTACGTCGCTGTGCAATATACTACGTCACTAGGCAATATACTACGTAACTGGGCAATATATTATGTAACTGGGCAATATACTACGTGGTTGGGCAATATACTACGTGGCTGGGCAATATACTACGTGACTGGGCAATATACTACGTGACTGTGCAATATACTATGTGGCTGGGCAATATACTATGTAGTTGGGCAATATACTACATGGTTGGGCAATATACTATGTTGCTGGGCAATATACTACGTGGCTGGGCAATATACTACGTGGTTGGGCAATATACTATGTTGCTGGGCAATATACTAAGTGACTGGCCAATATACTACGTGGCTCTGTGCTGTATACTACTTCGTTGTGCAATATACTACGTGGCTGTGTGCTGTATACTACATCACTGGGCAATATACTACGTGACTGGCCAATATACTACGTGGCTCTGTGCTGTATACTACGTCGCTGTGCAATATACTACGTCACTAGGCAATATACTACGTAACTGGGCAATATATTACGTAACTGGGCAATATACTACGTGGTTGGGCAATATACTACGTGGCTGGGCAATATACTACGTGACTGGGCAATATACTACGTGACTGTGCAATATACTATGTGGCTGGGCAATATACTATGTGGTTGGGCAATATACTACGTGGTTGGGCAATATACTATGTTGCTGGGCAATATACTACGTGGCTGGGCAATATACTATGTGGCTGGGCAATATACTACGTGACTGTGCAATATACTACGTGGCTGGCCAATATACTATGTTGCTGGGCAATATAATAATAATCTTATAATAATATAATAATCTTTATTTTATATAGCACTAACATATTCCGCAGCGCTTTACAGACATCATCATCGCTGTCCCCGTTGGGGCTCACAATCTAAACTCCCTATCAATATGTCTTTGGAATGTGGGAGGAAACCGGAGAACCCGGAGGAAACCCACGCAAACACGGAGAGAACATACAAACTCTTTGCAGATGTTGTCCTTGGTGGGATTTGAACCCAGGACTCCAGCGCTGCAAGGCTGCTGTGCTAACCACTGCGCCACCGTGCTGCCCAATATACTATGTGGCTGGGCAATATACTACGTGGGCTGTGCAATATACTACGTGGGCTGTGCAATATACTACGTGGCTGGGCAATATACTGCGTGGCTGGGCAATATACTACGTGGACATGCATATTCTAGAATACCCGATGTGTTAGAATCAGGCCACCATCTAGTATTAATAGATTCTAACACCATATTCACAGTACAGGTTTACATTATTGCATGTTCATGAATATATAATCTTTGGCATTCTGTATATTGGGGAGTTTAACCCCCCATTTGAAAAAAATGCAATTCCGCCATCATTTTTGGATTTCATATTTACGGCACTAATTGCCTGCAGCTTCTAAGGACTTGTCTGTCATCAAGCACATCTGAAACATCATTGTTCGGCAATTGCAAAGGAAGCTGCCAGCAGGGGATCTTGATGATTTGGCAAAATGAATTCAATACGGCAGAACATTCCTCAAATAATCATTAACAACCTCATTGATAGCAGCCGAGGATATAATTGCAGAAATTTCTGCCCATGGTGCATAGTGAATTTACATATCATTGACACGTATATTGATCCTGTGATTTTCATAATTTTCCGAATGCCTATTGTCTGTGTGATTTCTTATAAACCAATTCATTTGTTATTAATTTCTGTGTTATGGTGGTATTTGTCCTAGAAACAAAAACCTTATTGCCTCTATATAATTTCAGTAGAATATTCGAAAATCAGCTTTTGCGTGCGCCATGATAATGTCACGTGCATGAGACATTAGGCCAATGTGGATGACTAAAAAATCACATTCAGCTCATCTACATTAGTATGTCCATAATATATGACCCCTATTTGTAATTTGGCCATAAGACCCACAAAAGACTCTGTTATAAACAGTGTTAAACACACCGAATGAAAATGAATTGTATTCAGCATTTTGTTCTTCCCTTTTCTCTGAGAATATTAGGAAAATGAATATTAAATCAACTTGGTGGTAATGACTCCACTGTTGAAGAAACCGCCTGGGAAGTGGAGTGTACAGGCTGCAGGACTTTTACTTTCTCCAATTAATCAGTCATTGCAGTGATGAGGAAATCTAATTCACATATCATTACTTTTTAATTTATTCTACAGTCATATTCCAAGAGAACATGGCTGGCTGAAAATGAAATGTAACTTAAATATTTTCGGCATTAAAAATATGCAGAAATTCTTATGTATCGAGGCTAATAAAGATTTTTAGCTAATTAAGTACAATAAAAAATTAGAGTTTATGATTGTATATAATTGAAATCTGTACTCTAGTCTTCTAAGAGGTGAATATATTTATATTATTACTGTCATTATTAAATAAATTCTCATTTTTATTTTACATTTTATTATTATATAACCCCTTCACGACCGATGACATAAATGTACGTCATCAGCCGTGTTCTTATCTTTGATGTAGGCTCACATGCTGAGCCTGTATCTTTCTCCCATCTAATAATTGATTTGCCCAATCATCATGTCCCTCTAACAGTTAAATGCCACTGTCGATCACTGACTGCGGCATTTAACATTGATCCCAATGTGCCAATAGGTTATAATGACAGTCGGAGGTCTGTTGAAGAACCCCATGCTTGTCATCATGATCCTCCTGTGAACGCCGGCCTGTGGCCAGCATTCATAGGAGATCTTGATTGGTGCTGTATGTATAGCACAGGCGATCGGATATTCACAGCTTCAAGTCTTCTAAGGGGCTATTAACTACAGTAAAAAGTTTTTTTAAAAGTTCAAAAAAATATAAACAATATAAAAAAACACAAAAATTTAAATCACCACCCTTTTTCCCTAAAAATAAAACAGTAAAAAAAAAAAAAAATACACATGTTTAGTATCGCCATGTTCAGAAATGTCCGATCTTTCAAAATATAAAATGAATTAATCGGATCAGTAAACCGTGCAATAACAAAAAAATATCAAAACGACAGAATTCCTTATTTTTATTGGTCTCCGCATCACTGCTATAAAATGCAATAAAAGGTGACCAAAACATTATAAATAACTTAAAGTGGTAATAAACATGTCAGTTCAGGGCACAAAAATAAAACCTCACACAACCCCAGATCCTGAAAAGTGAGAACATTATAGTTCTCGTAAAATGTTGACAAAAGCAATTTTTTTTTTTACATTTTAAAACATTTCTGAATTTTTTTTCACCACTTAAATAAAAAACTATTCACGTTTGGTATCTGCGCACTTGTACTGACTTGGGGAATCATATAGCCTGGTCGCCTTTACCATATACAGGTCCTTCTCAAAAAATTAGCATATAGTGTTAAATTTCATTATTTACCATAATGTAATGATTACAATTAAACTTTCATATATTATAGATTCATTATCCACCAACTGAAATTTGTCAGGTCTTTTATTGTTTTAATACTGATGATTTTGGCATACAACTCCTAATAACCCAAAAAACCTGTCTCAATAAATTAGCATATCAAGAAAAGGTTCTCTAAACGACCTATTACCCTAATCTTCTGAATCAACTAATTAACTCTAAACACATGCAAAAGATACCTGAGGCTTTTATAAACTGACTGCCTGGTTCATTACTCAAAACCCCCATCATGGGTAAGACTAGCGACCTGACAGATGTCAAGAAGGCCATCATTGACACCCTCAAGCAAGAGGGTAAGACCCAGAAAGAAATTTCTCAACAAATAGGCTGTTCCCAGAGTGCTGTATCAAGGCACCTCAATGGTAAGTCTGTTGGAAGGAACCAATGTGGCAGAAAACGCTGTACAACGAGAAGAGGAGACCGGACCCTGAGGAAGATTGTGGAGAAGGACCGATTCCAGACCTTGGGGAACCTGAGGAAGCAGTGGACTGAGTCTGGTGTGGAAACATCCAGAGCCACCGTGCACAGGCGTGTGCAGGAAATGGGCTACAGGTGCCGCATTCCCCAGGTAAAGCCACTTTTGAACCATAAACAGCGGCAGAGGCGCCTGACCTGGGCTACAGAGAAGCAGCACTGGACTGTTGCTAAGTGGTCCCAAGTACTTTTTTCTGATGAAAGCAAATTTTGCATGTCATTCGGAAATCAAGGTGCCAGAGTCTGGAGGAAGACTGGGGAGAAGGAAATGCCAAAATGCCTGAAGTCCAGTGTCAAGTACCCACAGTCAGTGATGGTGTGGGGTGCCATGTCAGCTGCTGGTGTTGGTCCACTGTGTTTCATCAAGGGCAGGGTCAATGCAGCTAGCTATCAGGAGATTTTGGAGCACTTCATGCTTCCATCGGCTGAAATGCTTTATGGAGATGAAGATTTCATTTTTCAGCACGACCTGGCACCTGCTCACAGTGCCAAAACCACTGGTAAATGGTTTACTGACCATGGTATTACTGTGCTCAATTGGCCTGCCAACTCTCCTGACCTGAACCCCATAGAGAATCTGTGGGATATTGTGAAGAGAAAGTTGAGAGACGCAAGACCCAACACTCTGGATGAGCTTAAGGCCGCTATTGAAGCATCCTGGGCCTCCATAACATCTCAGCAGTGTCACAGGCTGATTGCCTCCATGCCACGCCGCATTGAAGCAGTCATTTCTGCCAAAGGATTCCCGACCAAGTATTGAGTGCATAACTGAACATTATTATTTGATGGTTTTTTTGTTTGTTATTAAAAAACACTTTTATTTGATTGGATGGGTGAAATATGCTAATTTATTGAGACAGGTTTTTTGGGTTATCAGGAGTTGTATGCCAAAATCATCAGTATTAAAACAATAAAAGACCTGACAAATTTCAGTTGGTGGATAATGAATCTATAATATATGAAAGTTTAATTGTAATCATTACATTATGGTAAATAATGAAATTTAACACTATATGCTAATTTTTTGAGAAGGACCTGTATTGAACAATTCCCATGTGTAATTGCACTTTTTTGGAAATGTATCCCATTTTCCAATGGTAAAATGAATGGTGTCATTCAAAATACAACTTGCCCCTCAAAAAACAAGCGCTCATCCCTAGTCACTAATGATTGGCTGTGCTATACTATGTAGTGTAATAATTTCAAGTCATTAAATGGTAGCTTATATGGCTACTCCTGAGGTCATGTGAGCTTTCTCTGGCTAATGTAATTTCTACAATATGTAAAACAACTCAATCATTTTAGACAAATGTGAATTGAATCTCAAAGTCCCAAAAATTCCTTGAAAATTCAAACAGTATTTTATGGATTCGCTCAACGCTAGCATAAATCAGTTATTGTGCTTACGCTAAATTAAAGGATAGTTTTGCTGACATAGCACGGTATCTAAATTTGTAGACCGAGGTAAAGTGGTTGAGGTTTTAGACTTCTATACATCTCTAGTTGTGATGAGTGAGTATACTCGTTGCTTGGGTTTTCCGGAGCACGCTAGGGTGGTCTCCGAGTATTTGTGACTGCTCGGAGATTTAGTTTTTGTTGACGCAGCTGCATGATTTACAGCTGCTAGCCAGCCTGAGTACATGTGGGGGTTGCCTGATTGCTAGGGAATCCTCACATATAATTAAGGTGTCTAGTAGCCGCAAATCATGCAGCTGCGGCAAGGAAAACTAAATGTCCGAGCAGTCGGAGACCCGAGCAATGAGTATACTCGCTCATCACTAATCTCTAGTTATCAATATAAGATCTGCAGGGGTTCGACATCCAGCACCACCATGATCAGCTGCTACCAATTCTAGCAGTATTCGGATGTAAACAATTAATATAGCAAAACACCTCAGCTCCATACGATGTGTAGCAGCCACTCCTGGGTACTAGAGATCAGCTCCTATCTACATCCGGCAAGCGCTTAAAACAGCTGATCGGTGGAAATGTCAGATGTCAGACCCAACCGATCTGATATGAAATCAATTTTTAAATCAAGTAGTCCTAATTGTAAAATAAAAATAACAGATTCTCACTTGCCGTGGATTTGTCGCGGTTCGTGTGAAAATTTTCCGACTAATACATCATTATAAATTGCTAGCGCCACATTATTATTTAACATCTAAACTCCAACCAAGAAAAAAAATAAGTCATTTGTTCAACCACAGTTTAGAAAGATCAGGATCGGGTGTGTATCTATTTTTTTTCGTGACATTAACATTTGCTGACCAAATTTTTCAGTGTATTTGACCTTTACGAGAAATGCCAAGTGCGATCACAGTCTTCCTTCTGATGCTACAAGATAACAGAGTAGAGAGGAAAATTATTCTTCACAGATTTTTGTTTTTTTTTTTTTATAAATTACCACTCAAAAACAGCTTATAAATAGTGAGGGGAGAAAAACACAATTTAAACGCTACACGAAAATCAACCTTCATTCATTGGACTCATCGGATGACTTTTGATTTTTAGAGAACGAGAGCGGAACATAGTCAGAATTTCTAAGCCTCGACAAAACAGAATGTTCTATATTTAGAGCTGACTTGCTTGTCCCATGGGGTTTAGTTGAATTGCTCTGTTCTGATGTACAATGGTTTCCTCACTACTACGTGTAGTCAGCTCTTTAAATTCTTTCCTATTGTAGAGAACATTCTCACAGATGTGCTCTTTGCACCGCGATCTTTGTGAAACCACTTATATATGAAGTAGCAAATTGGTGAGATGTTTATTACCTTAAAGAGAATGTGTTAGCTGAAAATCACCTCTTGTTTAAAACAGGATTGTATGTTAAGTGTATTATATATATATATATGTATATATATATATATATATATATATATATATATATATATATATATATATATTAATTTTGCATTCTCCATATAACTATATTTGAAGAAAAAAAATCAAGTCTTCCTGTAATTGAAGAAAAAATATTGAAATCTTGTAATTTTCAGTAGCAACAAGGTCATAGACTGTGCTGGCTTTAAATTGAAATAAGCAAATCGAGTAAAAGAGAAGCAAATTTGTTTCAAATTTCATTAAAAAAAAACTTGGATTTGCTCAAATTTTACGGTAAAGATTAAAAAGGACCAGAGGCTTCTAAATGAGTACTATAGGAATCTATAAAGTATTTTGAAATTGGGCAGAGAGCTGCATGAAAGAGATGAGTATACAGTATACAGTTAGGTGCAGGAATATTTGGACAGTGACGACAGCTTTTGCATTTTAGCTGTTTGCCACAACATTTTCAAGATACAGTTATATAATAAATATGGGCTTAAAGTGCCGACTCAAGCTTTAATTTGAGGTTATTCACATCCTAATTAGAGTAAAGGTCTAGAACGGCACATGTGTGGAAGTGTAGAAGATCGCTTCTGGTCATGCGTAGGTGAGCGCCTCTGAATCCAGGAAGCAAACACATCGCTTCAGAGATGCGGAATGAGCGGTGCGCATATGCGAGATTTGCATCAGCAGCGATGATCCTCTAACAGGAACTCGATGGAACGCTCACTCTTTCTGCAACAAATTACTGGGAAACTTTCCTCCCTCATCATCACTGAAACATGGCTCTCCTTCATTGACACAGCCACTCCAGCTGCACTTTCGTATGACGGATTCCACCTTTTCCACACTCCCCGCCCCAACAGCAAGTATGGCAGTGGAGTTGGCTTTCTCCTGTAAGATAACTACTCCTTTATCCAAATCCAATTGCCACCCGCCATTACTTTCCCTTCTTTTGAGGTGCACTGTGTGCGCTTCTACTCCCTCTCCAACCTCCAATTGGCTGTCATTTACGACACTCCAGGGCCTGACACTACCTTCTTCAACCACTTCACCACTTGGCTGCTTAATTTCCTTTCTGCTGACAGTCACTATTGTCATGGGTGGCTTCAAAACATAGACACTTCGCACTCAGCTGTCACTAAGCTTCTATCTCTAACTTCCTGCTTCGGCCTCCCTCAATGGTCTTGCACAGCCACTCACAAAGATAGCTACACACTGAACCTCATCTTCACCAGCTTCTGTTCCCTATCTAACCTCTCTAACTCACCTCTTTCTGACCACAACCTACTTGCATACTCTTCCCTCTCCTCTCAATGTGCATAATCCCCACTCCACAAATTTGAATACCCTCGTAGAAACCTAAGACACCTCGACTTACACTCACTCTCTGAATCCCTTCTCTCTCTTACAGACATATATATATGTTGCTTTATATAATACCACAACAGCTGCAGCTCTCGAATCTGTCGCCCCCTCACATATACCAAAGCTTGCACAATTAGCAGGCAACCATGGCACACAGCCTGACTTAGGAATTGAGACACGCTTCCAAGGTTGCTGAGCGGAGATGGAAAAGGTCCCATTTCAAGGAGCACTTCATTGCATACAAACAGTTCCTCACTATTTTCATATCATCTTTGTCTCACCACCCTAAACTGCTGTTCAACACGTTCATTTCTCTCCTCAGTCCCCCAGCATTGCCTTCCTCACTTATCATCTCAGCTGAAGACTTTGCCTCATTTTTCCCGCAGATTCAAAACATCAGAGAAAGCTTTGGCCAACAGCCCCCACAGCCCCTCCTCATAACTACTCAGCTCTCCTCCTCCAAAGCCAGATTCTCCCCCATTACAGAAGACCAACTTTCTTCTTTACTCTCCAAATCACATCTCACCACCTGTGAACTTGACCAAATCCCATCCTACCCCATTCAAAATCTCATCACAGTCTTCATCCCAACCCTAACCCATCTCTTCAACCTGTCACTATCTAGTGTTTTCCGCTCATGCTTCAAATGTGCCTCAATAGCACCCATCCTGGAAAAGCCCTCCCTTGACCCATCCTCTCTGTCTAGCTTTTGTCCCATATCAATTTTCCCCTATGGCTCAAAATTACTGGAACAACAAGACCATTTTGAACTGTCCTCCCATCTTTTCTCCCTCTCCTTCTTTGACCGCTTACAATCTGGCTTCCAACGGCACCATTACACTGAAACTACCCTGATTAATGTCACCAATGACCTACTAACTCCCAGAACCAAGCTACACTACTCTGTGTGAGGATACAGTAGGTGAGGATAGAGCTGGTCGTGCAGTGGTTTGGTCGATTGGTGGTTACTGCAGGTTGTAGGCTTGCCGGAAGAGGTAGGTCTTCAGGTTCTTTTTGAAGATTTCGATGGTAGGCGAGAGTCTGATATGTTGTGGTAGAGAGTTCCAGAGTAGGGGTGATGCGCGAGAGAAATCTTGTATGCGTCGTGTGAATAGGAGATTAGAGGGGAGTAGAGAAGGAGATCTCTTGACTCTGATCTCTCCTTCAAACCACACATCCAAGCCTTTAACACTTCTTGCCAACTCCATTTCAAAAGTAGCTCCCGGATCTGCAAATTGCTCAACCAAGAATCTGCAAAAACACTAGTGCATGCCCTCATCATCTCCCGCCCTGACTACTGCAACCTTCTACTTTGTGGCCTTCCTGCTAACACTATTGCACCCCTCCAATCTATCCTAAACTCCACTGCCTGACTAATCCCCCTTCAACCCATCTATTCTCCGGACTCTCCTTCCTGACAATCTCTTCACTGGCTCCCCATTGCCTAGAGACTCTAGATCAAAAGCATAATCTTGACATACAAAGTCTCCATACATCTGTGACCTAGTCTCCTGGTACTTAACTGCACACAACCTCCAATCCTCACAAAATCATCTATACTCCCCTCAAATCTTCTATTCCCACAATTGCATACAAAATGTTTTCTGTGCATTCCCCTACTGTGGAAATCTCTACCCCAACATCTCAGACTCTCGCCTACCATGGTAATCTTCAAAACCCAGCTCTTCCAACAAGCCTACAACCTGCAGTATACTATATGTAAGATAATGTCAAAAGGTAACACATTTCTGTTTTATTAATTGGTTTTATGTTTGAGATGTATGGTTCCTTAGCATTCCTCCAGGCTTACCATATTCTAAGTGGCACAGGGTGACAAGCTTTAAAAAAAAAATAAAAATAAAACATGACTCTGCAATACTCTGTCAGGAGTTTTTTGCTATACATCTTTATTTATATATGGCCATTCAGTCAGAATATGTTCAATTTGAATTGTGAGAACTTCGAGCCCTTTTTTAAAGTTATGATGAGGTAAAGGTTAGGGATGAGCAAGCATACTCCTTGCTCGGGCTTCCCAGAGCATGCTCGGGTGATCTCCGAGTACTTGAATGTGCTCAGAGAATTCGTTTTTTGTGGCCTCAGCTGCATGATTTACGGCTGCTAGACAGGCTGAATACATGTGAAGAATGCCTGTTTGTTAGGGAATTCCCACATGCTTTTAGGCTGTCCAGAAGCCGTAAATCATGCAGCTTAGGCGATGAAAACTAAATTTCGGAGCACATCGAAATACTCGGAGATCAACCGAGCATGCTCGGGGAGACCAGAGCAACAATGCTACTCGCTCATCACTAGTAAAGGTTGATGTATTCGTATCTTGTAAGATAAAAGTAGAAGTAACACTATGCAAATATTGTACAGGTATGTACAGCATTGTATAGACATTGTTGCATGTGGCCAATACCATTTGGGTCCTGTCCAAGGACACAATTCCATATTTGAAACCCTTGTGACTGCCAATGGGAAAGAGAGGATTCGGTCCTGGTTACCAACATCCCTTTTGTTAGCAGTTTGCAAGATGTTTTGTAGGAATATCCATCAACTGTGACTAATGACATTGGGATTGGCCCAAGAGTCATGGACTTGAGATCAAGGTGGGTGCAAATGTCCTGACTATGTCCTGTGGTCAGATCATAAGGGAGGGGAGGCACAGAGAACTGATGAGGTTGAATTAGTAATAACTTTATATTGCAGTTCTAGACAGCGTCTTTATTTCACAAATGTTTCTCTACACAATCTTTTCCCTTCTGTAAGGCTTAGCTCACCTATTGAGGTGGCTCTCTAAAGCCCAAGGTCCAGGTGGACACATGGTCACGGGCATCAGTGTAGCAGTCAGTTGAGACATGACGGAAACAGGTAGCAGATGTACTGGAGACCATTAGCGAATAGGAGAACTAGAAGCAGAGGTTCTGAAGGCCATAGGCTTATAGGAGCCTGGGAACGTGTAGCAGAGGTCATGGTGAGTGCAGACAAGTAGCAGAGGTCCTGGAGACGTTAGACAGGTAGCAGAAGTCCTGGAGATAGCAGGGGGATAGGAGACTGGGAAGAAATAGCAGTGGTCCTGGAGACTGCAGACAGATAGGAGACTGGAAACAAGTAGCAGAGGTCCTGGAGAGCGCAGATAGGAAGCAAAGGTCCTGGAGACCGTAGACAGGGAGCAAAGTTCCTGGAGACTGCAGGGTGATAGAAGACTGGGAACAAGTAGCAAAAGTACTGGACACCATAGATGGATAGGAGACTGGGAACAGGTAGCAGATGTTTTTTAGACTGCAACCAAGTAGCAGAGGTCAGAGACCAAAGCGGACAGGAGACTGGGAACAGGTAGTACAACCCCTGGCAAAAATTATGGAATCACCGGCCTTGGAGGATGTTAATTCAGTTGTTTAATTTTGTAGAAAAAAAGCAGATCACAGACATGGCACAAAACTAAAGTGATTTCAGCTGCCAACTTTCTGGCTTTAAGAAACACTAAAAGAAATCAAGAACAAAAAATGTGGTAGTCAGTAATGGTTACTTTTTTTAACCAAGCATAGGGAAAATTATGGAATCACTCATAATGTAGATGTCATGGAGGCTGGAGGCACACAGGACTCTGTAGTACTTGGAAGTCTTAATACCAAGACACAGGTGTGTGTCTTGGTGAGCCTTATATAGGTCCAGGTAGATGATCACATGGGATCATAGTAGGCTATCTCCAAAGCCTGACATGTGGACCTAGGTTCAGTGGACCTAGGTGAAGGGAGCAAAGCCCAGATCTGGGACAGGTGTGTAGCACCTTTGATCTGATCTGACTTTCATAGTATGTATAATTTATAAACCGTTTAAAATAAATCATTTAACTGTATTATCTTTAGTAGACAATGCATTTTTTATAAGGATCAGCAGACAATGAGCCGATCATAGAATGTCTTACTGGTGAAACCTCCAGCGATCAGATGTAAACTCTGAGAGAACCTATTGGTAAGTGTTCAATATCCCAACAGCGCCTCGGTAGGAATGATGAAGCATTGCAAAAAATAGATTAGGATTTTTAATTGAAGAGGGAGAATATATGAAATAAAAAACCTATTACGCGTAAAAACGTAAAAAAATTGGTTTACAAACTAGACCATTCATTTAGGCAAACTATTTTCTCAATGATCTATCCTTTTTCATTTTATTATCTCGCCAGTGGTTTAGAAACTTTGCAGTACAGAAGAATTTAAGTAGTATAAAAAGTTGAAAATTAAAGTATTTTTTATCTGTCAAATTCTTCCTACTTGCCTGGTGAAAAGATTTGTTGAATATTTTACTGAAAGCAAATGGTAAAGTTATCCGAGCGTTTTACTGCGTTATAATTTTACTGAATACCCATTTGTTGAATATTTTAGTGAGTTTTTTTTTGCCAACCGTCAAAATTGTCTTTTATGATCAATCGGCTTAACTTACATATAATAAGAAAGTGTCTTTTCTTAAAGAATTGTAGCTAGTGAAACGCGGGATGATAAGATGAGATGGAAAATCAAGCCGTGTGATAGTATTCCACTTTAATACTTCAATTAAACAACCCGAGGTTATCCAGGCTATTTACAAAATAGCTCCGAAAACATCCACCTGACAGATTCTGAACTCTCAAAATCTATCTTGTCGGCATAAACTGTATTTAAATGTAATTCTGCATTCTGTAAGTTCTTGTGCAATGTCTCAGCAATTCGGTTATTTTCCAATCTTCCTTATTAAATATCCAGTTAAAGGGATCGTCCAAACTTAATTGATAAGGCAGTCACTCTATGTGTGACTACAGCCCACAGCACATGTGTGGTGAGCGGAGGGTGAGTGTAATGATTTTTTTTTATTATTATTTTTTACATAATACATTTATCATGCTCTAGGTTTTGAGGGACCCTAGAGGATAATAAGGGACACTAAATTCACAGAAAATAACTTCGAATCAAATTTCCTGGCAAAAATAAAAACGTGAACTGGTGAATTCAAATTTTGCCTGATCCACTTATCTCTACTCAGTACCTTTGTCTCACTAACTCAGGAGATTGTTCTGAAAAGCAGAACTCGAAGAGGTGGAGACGGGTGCTGACACATCACTGCCATCAGCTGTACGCCAGATGAGTACGTACTGATATCAATAAAGCTGAAGGCAGAAATAGACTCACAGTAGATGGATAGATAGATAGATAGATAGATAGATAGATAGATAGATAGATAGATAGATAGATAATAGATAGATAGATAGATAGATAGATAGATAGATAGATAGATACTGTAGATAGATAGATAGATAGATAGATAGATACTGTAGATAGATAGATAGATAGATAGATAGATAGATAGATAATAGATTTATAATAAATAGATAGATAGATAGATAATAGATTTATAATAAATAGATAGATAATAGTTATTTAATAGATAGATAATATATATAACAGATGGACAGATAGATAGTAGTCAAGTAGACCAACAAAAATGTCGTCCACAACTGCCAGGAAAATTGTTCGGGATGCAAAGAAAATCCCACAAATAACATCAGCTGAAATACAGAACTTTCTCAAAACTAGCCGTGTGGTTGTTTCAAGATGCACAATATGGAGGCACTTGAAGAAAAATGGGCTGCATGGTCGAGTCACCAGAGAAAAGCTGTAACTGCACAAATGCCACAAAGTATCTTCCCTGCAATATGCATAACAGCACAGAGACATGGCTCAAAACTTCTGGAACAAGGTAATTTGGAGTGATGAGATCAAAATTTAACGTTTTGGCCACAACAATAAATGTTACATTTGGAGAGAGGTCAACAAGGCATGTGATGAAAGGAACACCATTCCTACTGTAAAGCACGGAGGTGAATCACTGATATTTGGGGGATGTGTGAGCTACAAAGGCACAGGAAACTTGGACAAAGTTGAAGAAAAGATAAATGCAGCACAGTATCAGCAAATATTGGAGGTAAGTTTGCACTCATCAGCCCGGAAGCTACATATTGGACATACTTGGACGTTCCAACATCACAACGATCCAAAGCACAAGGCCAAGTCGACTTGTCATTGGCTGCAGTAGAACAAAGTGAAGGTTCTGGAGTGGCCATCTCAGTCTCCTGACCTCAATATCATTGAGCCACTGCAGGGAGATCTCAGGCACGCACAGGAACTGGAGGCTTTTTGCCAAGAAGTATGGGCAGCTGTACCATCTGAGAAAATAGATAACTTCATCTACAACTACCACAAAAGACTTCAAGCTGTCATTGATGTTAGAGGAGGCAGCAATACATGGTGTTAAGAAATTGGGTATGTGAACTTTTGATCAGGGTCATTTGGGTTGTCATTATGATTTAAAACAGAAAACACAGTAGTCTGACAATAAACGGCTTCACCCAACCACTAACCATGAGTGGAGAAAAAGAGTTGGTGTCATCATTCATATTCTCTGGAAAGAGACCAAGAAAGCAAAAATTCTGCTGGGGTATGTAAGCTTTCGAGGACAACTGTATTTATATAATGTTTCATTTATTTTCAAAATTTCCTGTATCATTGTTTGCCAGGTTTTGTTTTATATATAACATGTCTTAGTTAGGGTCACTGTTTGTGAACAAGATCTTACATATAGCAGTAAATTATTATTTAATATTAGTATTATTTTTATTTTTTATATCTATATTTATTAATTAAGTAATTTATGTATTTATTTATTTTTGTCTGATTAAACCATGAACAAATTTGTAGCATGATCAACCTTCTTACAAATGATCCGGACCAATGGAAGCATCAGCGGTATTATCGCCTGCAGTATATAAACAGTGTTTTTTAGAGTACTGTTTATATTTTTAAATTATGCACTTGGTAGAGGGGTAGATGAAGGGAGCGATTTTTTTATTAGAGAAATGGCTCAAAAAATAAATTAGTTTGATATGCAATTGTGCCCTCGGTCTTTTAAAGTATTGTGCACAGAATACAATTTCAATGGAACAACCAAGGAGACAATAAAATCATTATTTCCAATTTATACCTTTACAGCCCTTGACCTGTTTAGAGGCCTATTCAAGGATCATAATGGAATAAAATCCATCCGGTATCGTATATTATCTTGTCAATTTTGTTTAACAATAAGTCCACGTTTCAGATACATGTAATGGCTTTTCAAACCTAGGACCAAAAGTTTTGCCAGGAAAAAAATATAATGAGAATACCCAGAAATACAAAGCACATATTATTTTCATTTGTTGAGCTACTTAGAGATTCATGATTTGTTAAAGGATGGATTTGGCTGCTATTGTGTAGAAAGTGAACAATCAGCTTTGAGAAACTCGTAATGACAGCAATTTAATATTCATTCTGTTGCAGATTTGACTGTGTTCTGTTTCCTTCTTTTTATTGTCTGTCTAATGTTTATTACTCGTAAAAACTTTCTAATGATCCTAATGGCAGCTGAACTTTTACTGATAATTGCTCAAAGTTGGAAGAAAATCGAGGTTCAGAAAACCTTTTTTCATTAACTTTTCGATATCTACACTGACCGGTTGTGTGCCAATAAAGCATTCACCCCTTTTATCCAGCACACAGGGCAGATGCTCCACACTCTGTGAATGTAGTAAATATAATTGTCCTGATTCATCATTTTTGGGCTTTTTGGTGTTTTTTCTAAGTCACCTTCCTTTTTTACTTTTTCTCTTGTGTTCTTAATTGTCGATTTTGGCACCAAATTCATCAAAATGGCGTACGTGATTCATGAATTTGGAGAAAAGTAAAAAATGGGCTTCTTTCTTTTCTTGAACTGGTTATGCAACTTTTAGCTTCTAAGGAATCACCTTGGCATCAAAAATTACAAAAAATATGCCCATATCCTCGTGGATTCAAAAATAGTAACAAAAAAAGGGGAAAACAGCAGCTCACCATTTCAGCAATACGTCCTCTGGAGCATGGAAAATAACCACTGTCTTGGTCAACTGGTTAAGGATATAGAGAAGAACCACTCTTGTTTTCAGCACCGTGGTCCTCGGTTCAAATCCCATCAAGGACAACAACTGAAAGGAATTTGCGTTGGTTTCCTCTGGGTTCTCCGATTTCCAAATCAATGACACACCAATAGGGAATTGTGATTTCGTGCCCCGATGAAAATGATGTCTGCAACATACTGTGGAATATGATGGCGCTATATAGGCAAAACATGATAAATAAGAAGGAGTTAAAATTCCAGACTTTATTCAACTGAGTTAAAATTGTGACATCAACAGAAAACATGCACCAGTCAGCATGTAGCACCTATTTATTTCTGGTGCGTATATCACCCTTACTCATGGTGGACACATTTTTTTTAAAGTATTTTCATTAGAATTTTTACCAATAGTGAACACATCTTGAACTGGATCTCCTCTAGAGCAAAACTCGAAAATACGACACGGGTGGACTGGAGCAAAGTTGCGCCAAATTTAGAACATTTTGAAAAAGTTGCATTTGATGAATCAGGCTAAAACATCTGGAGTTGCTAGAATCTGTCTACAAAGCAAAATCTAAACAGGAAAAATTAGGAGAGTGTACACTACCATTCAAAAGTTTAGGGTCACCCAGACAAATGACAAGGTTCGAAAAAAAGATTTTTATTTGAAATAATAATTTTCTCCTTCAAACTTTGCTTTCGTCAAAGAATGCTCCCTTTGCAGGAATTACGGCATTGCAGACCTTTGGCATTCTAGCAGCTAATTTGCTGAGGCAATAGGGAGAAATTTCACTTTTTGCTTACCATACAGTCAAGCTGCTCCCACAACAGCTCAGTGGGGTTGAGATCTGGTGACTGCGCTGGCCACTCGATTACAGATAGAATACCAGCTGCCTGCTTCTTCCCTAAATAGTTCTTGCATAATTTGGAGGTGTGCTTTGGGTTATTGTCCTGTTGTAGGATGAAATTGACTCCAATCAAGCACTGTCCACAGGGTATGGCATGGCATTGCAAAATGGAGTGATAGCCTTCCTTATTAAAAATCCCTTTTACCTTGTACAAATCTCCCATTTTATCAGCACTAAAGCAAACCCAAACCATCACATTACCTCCACCATTCTTGACAGATGGCGTCAGGCACTCTTCCAGCATCTTTTCAGTTGTTCTGCATATCACAAATGTTTTTCTGTGTGATCCAAACACCTCAAACTTGGATTCGTCTGTCCGAAACACTTTTTTCCAATCTTCCTCTGTCCAATGTCTGTGTTCCTTTGCCCATATTAATCTTTTCCTTTTATTAGTCTGTCTCAGATATGGCTTTTTCTCTCCCACTCTGCCCTAAAGGCCAGCATCCCGGAGTCGCCTCTTCACTGTAGACGTTGACACTAGTGTTTTGCGTGTACTATTTAATGAAGCTGCCAGTTGAGGACCTGTGAGGCATCGATGTACTTGTCTTGTTGCTCAGTTGTGCAGCGGGGCCTCCCACTTCTCTTTCTACTCTGGTTAGAGCCTGTTTGTGCTCTCCTCTGAGGGGAGTAGTACACACCGTTGTAGAAAATCTTCAATTTCTTGGCAATTTCTTGCATGGAATAGCATTAATTTCTAAGAACAAGAATAGATTGTCGAGTTTCACATGAAAGTTCTTTTTTTCTAGCCATTTTGAGAGTTTAATGGAACCAACAAATGTAATGTTCCAGATTCTCAACTAGCTCAAAGGAAGGTCAGGTTTATAGGTTCTCTAATCAGCCAAACTGTTTTCAGCTGTGGTAACATACTTGCACAAGGGTTTTCAAGGGTATTCTAACATCCATTAGCCTTCCTACACAGTTAGCAAACACAAAGTACCACAAGAACACTGGAGTGATTGTTGTTGTAAATGTGCCTCTATATTCATATGAAGATATTGCATTACAAACCAGACGTTTGCAGCTAGAATAGTCATTTACCACATTAACAATGCATAGAGTGTATTTCTGAATTACTTAATGTTAGCTTCATTGGAAAAAACTGCTTTTCTTTAAAAAATAAGGAAATTTCTAAGTGGTAGTGTATATAAATTAGACTTCAGAAAAGACACAAATAGAATAATGAATTGGGTGCAAACAAAAAGAAAGGTGCAAAACATGCAAAAGTAGACAAAAAAAACCAGTCGCAAAGGCAATGATGAATCACGGCAAATGTGTGAGTCTAGCTGCATACGTTATGGTGCTGGCGGTGGAGTGACCTTTTGTAAACTTTTTCAAGTACAGCTTGTATCTTCTTTTGTTTTCTACAGTGCTCCTTGCAGACTGGAACGACTTCTTTGTAAGTTCCAGTTCTATATTATTTTACCAGTCTCAAGTCAGCAGCTTGTTTCACCGGCAGGTAACATCCTGACAATAGTCTGGGCATTAACCTAATGTTTTCCAATTACAATCCTTGCGATTTAATAACAAAATAACCTTTTTTTGAGATTCCAGCCATGGAAATAATTCTCGCCTGGAGCTAAGTGACCTTACAACTTGTACTATTATATTTTGTCAATGACACAGCAGCTAGAAAGGTGAAGCAATGTCATACTCTCTTACTGTACACTAGGGTTGAGCGAAACGGGTCGAACATTTTCAAAAGTCGCCGACTTTTGGCTAAGTCGGGGTTTCATGAAACCCGATCCGACCCCTGTGCGGGGTCGGCCATGCGGTACGCGACTTTCGCGCCAAAGTCGCGTTTCAATGACGCGAAAAGCGCCATTTCTCAGCCAATGAAGGTAAACGCAGAGTGTGGGCAGCGTGATGACATAGGTCCTGGTCCCCACCATCTTAGAGAAGGGCATTGCAGTGATTGGCTTGCTGTCTGCAACGTCACAGGGGCTATAAAGAGGCGTTCCCGCCGACCGCCATCTTACTGCTGCTGATCTGAGCTTAGGGAGAGGTTGCTGCCGCTTTGTCAGAAGCAGGGATAGCGTTAGGCAGGGTCCATTAACCACAAAACCGCTTGTGCTGCAGCGATTTGCACTGTCCAACACCACCCTCGGTGTGCAGGGACAGTGGAAGTTTTTTTTTTTTTTTTTTCCCCTCAGCGCTGTAGCTCATTGGGCTGCCCTAGAAGGCTCCCTGATAGCTGCATTGCTGTGTGTACGCCGCTGTGCAAACCAACTGCTTTTTTCAAAGCACAAATCCTCTTGTTCCTTCCTTTCTGCACAGCTATCTTTTTTGTTTGTCCACACTTTTTATTTCATTTGTGCATCAGTCCACTCCTTATTGCTGCCTGCCATACCTGGCTGAGATTACTGCAGGCAGGGAGATAGTAGCTGCCTGCCATACCTGGCTGAGATTACTGCAGGCAGGGAGATAGTAATTGTAGGACATTCCCTGTTTTTTTTTTTTTTTTTTTTTTGGTGGGAGATTAAGATTGGCAATTTGGCATTTCTGCTAGAGTGCCATCCCTGTGTGTGCCATCTCTCTCACATAGTGGGCCATAGAAAGCCTTTTCATTTTTCTGTATTTTTTTTTGTGGGGTGTATAAATTCTCCCTGATAAAAATACAGTGGGAGATTAATATTGGCCTTTGGGCTTGTGTGCCAGTCCTGAGTGTGCCATCTCTCTCACAAATAGTGGGCCATAGAAAGCCTATTTTATTTTTTTTTGGGTTTTATAAATTCTCCCTGAAAAAAAGGGAGATTAATATTGGCCTCTGGGCTTCTGTGCCAGTCCTGAGCGTGCCATCTGTGCCAGTCCTGAGCGTCCCATCTCTCTCACAAATAGTGGGCCATAGAAAGCCTATTTAATTTTTTTTTTGGTTTTATAAATTTTCCCTGAAAAAAGGGAGATTAATATTGGCCTCTGGGCTTGTGTGCCAGTTGTGAGCGTGCCATCTGTGCCAGTCCTGAGCGTGCCATCTCTCTCACAAATAGTGGGCCATAGAAAGCCTATTTAATTTTTTTTTTGGTTTTATAAATTTTCCCTGAAAAAAGGGAGATTAATATTGGCCTCTGGGCTTGTATGCCAGTTGTGAGCGTGCCATCTGTGCCAGTCCTGAGCGTGCCATCTCTCTCACAAATAGTGGGCCATAGAAAGCCTATTTAATTTTTTTTTTGGTTTTATAAATTTTCCCTGAAAAAAGGGAGATTAATATTGGCCTCTGGGCTTGTGTGCCAGTTGTGAGCGTGCCATCTGTGCCAGTCCTGAGCGTGCCATCTCTCTCACAAATAGTGGGCCATAGAAAGCCTATTTAAATATTTTTTTGGTTTTATAAATTCTCCCAGAAAAAAAGGGAGATTAATATTGGCCTCTGGGCTTGTGTGCCACTCCTGATTCCTGTGTGCGTCATCTCTCACTCAGTGGCCCATAGAAAGCATATAGTTTGTTACATTTGTTTTCTAAATTCTCCCTGCAAAAATCAATTTTTTTTTTTTGGGGGGGTTTCTAAAGTGTTCCTGAAAAAAATAAAAATAAAAAACAAATAATAGTGTGACATTAATATTAACATTTGTGCTTCAGTGACAGTCCTGCGTGTGGGGCATCTCTCTAATTTGCAGCCACCAAAAAAAGAGTGTGTAACATTGTGCCTGATTTTCGCGGTGGTCTCACCAACCTGTAAAGGGGTAGCTAAATCATACTGAAGTTATAGCTCACCGTGTAAGTTGTGTGACTGCAACAAATAACGTTAGTTTGGTTACGTTTTTAAAACAATGAGGAAGTCTAGTGGAAGAGGTCGTGGCCGGGGGCGTTCATTGTCAGCTGGTAATGAGGGTAGTGGTAGTGGTGGAGCATCAGGTGGTCGTGGGGAAAAAAATATTGCACCTAAGTCTGGAGCTGTGGAGCCAGGTTCGTCGTCCGGCTACACAAGGCCTCGAACGCTCCCTTTTCTGGGATTAGGAAAACCGCTTTTAAAGCCGGAGCAGCAAGAGCAAGTTTTGGCTTATCTTGCTGACTCAGCCTCTAGCTCTTTTGCCTCCTCTCGTGAAACTGGTAAAAGTAAAAGCAGCGCGTCGTTAGTGGATGTTCACGGTCAGGGACAAGTCACTTCCTTGTCCTCTTCAGCAAAAACAACAACAGAGAAGAATGCAGCAGGCGACACAACGGGTTACTCCATGGAGCTCTTTACACATACCGTCCCTGGCTTAGAAAGTGAAGCAGTTAACAGTCCATGCCCATTACAAATTGAATCTGACATGGAGTGCACTGACGCACAGCCACAGCCAGACTACTATGCTGGTCCTTTGACTCAGACCACAACATTGCCCTCGCAGGGTGCTGATCAAGAATCAGACCCTGATGAGACTATGTTGCCCCATCACGAACGCTATACCACCGAACGACACGGTGACACAGACGAAGTTGCGCAGGAGGTACAAGAAGAGTTATTAGATGACCCAGTTCTTGACCCCGATTGGCAGCCATTGGGGGAACAGGGTGCAGGCGGCAGCAGTTCTGAAGCAGAGGAGGAGGAGGGGCCGCAGCAGGCATCAACATCGCCACAGGTTCCATCTGCCGGGCCCGTATCTTGCCCAAAACGCGTGGCAAAGCCAAAACCTGGTGGAGGACAGCGTGGCCATCCGGTTAAAGCTCAGTCTGCAATGCCTGAAAAGGTATCCGATGCTAGAAAGAGTGCAGTCTGGCATTTTTTTAAACAACATCCAATTGATCAGCGCAAAGTCATCTGTCAAAAATGTTCTACTTCCTTAAGCAGAGGTCAGAATCTGAAAAGTCTCAATACTAGTTGCATGCATAGACATTTAACCACCATGCATTTGAAAGCTTGGACTAACTACCAAACGTCCCTTAAGGTTGTTGCACCCTCGGCCAATGAAGCTAGTCATCAACGCAACATCCCTTCCGGCAGTGTAGGACCACCATTTAGCGCACCACCTGCTGTATCTGTGCAGGTATCTTTGCCAGGCCAAAGCAGTCAGGGTCAGGGAATCACCAGTTTCGTAGTAGGAAACACTGCATCTAGGGCACCGGCGGCAACAATACCATCTCCCACCGTCTCTCAGTCTGCCATGTCCATCGGCACCCCCGCTAGTTCCACGATCTCCATCTCTCCAGTCCAGCTCACCCTACATGAGACTATGGTTAGAAAAAGGAAGTACTTAGCCTCGCATCCGCGTACACAGGGTTTGAACGCCCACATAGCTAGACTAATCTCGTTAGAGATGATGCCCTACCGGTTAGTTGAAAGCGAAGCTTTCAAAGACCTGATGGACTACGCTGTACCACGCTACGAGCTACCCAGTCGACACTTTTTTTCCAGAAAAGCCATCCCAGCCCTCCACCAGCATGTTAAAGAGCGCATCGTCCATGCACTCAGGCAATCTGTGAGCACAAAGGTGCACCTGACAACAGATGCATGGACCAGTAGGCATGGCCAGGGACGTTACGTGTCCATCACGGCACACTGGGTAAATGTGGTGGATTCAGGGTCCACAGGGGACAGCAAGTTTGGGACAGTTCTGCCTAGCCCACGGTCTAGTAAACAGTTGTCTGTAGCCGTTTGCACCCCCTCCTCCTCCTCCTCCTCCTCCTCGTCCTCCTGCAGAAGCAAGAGCTCGTCCACAGACCGCAGTCGCACAAACACTCCATCCGCACCTGCCACTGTTGCACACCAGGTCTCCCATTATGGGGCAGCTACTGGCATACGTCAGCAGGCTGTATTGGCTATGAAGTGTTTGGGCGACAATAGACACACCGCGGAAGTTCTGTCCGAGTTCTTGCAGCAAGAAACGCAGTCGTGGCTGGGCACTGTAGATCTTGAGGCAGGCAAGGTAGTGAGTGATAACGGAAGGAATTTCATGGCTGCCATCTCCCTTTCCCAACTGAAACACATTCCTTGCCTGGCTCACACCTTAAACCTGGTGGTGCAGTGCTTCCTGAAAAGTTATCCGGGGTTATCCGACCTGCTCCTCAAAGTGCGTGGACTTTGCGCACATATCCGCCGTTCGCCTGTACACTCCAGCCGTATGCAGACCTATCAGCGTTCTTTGAACCTTCCCCAGCATCGCCTAATCATAGACGTTGCAACAAGGTGGAACTCAACACTGCACATGCTTCAGAGACTGTGCGAACAGAGGCGGGCTGTTATGTTTTTGTGGGAGGATACACATACACGGGCAGGCAGTAGGATGGCAGACATGGAGTTGTCAGGTGTGCAGTGGTCGAAGATTCAAGACATGTGTCAAGTCCTTCAGTGTTTTGAGGAATGCACACGGCTGGTTAGTGCAGACAACGCCATAATAAGCATGAGCATCCCCCTAATGCGTCTGCTGATGCAAAGTTTGACGCACATAAAGGATCAGGCGTCTGCACCAGAGGAAGAGGAAAGCCTTGATGACAGTCAGCGATTGTCTGGTCAGGGCAGTGTACATGACGAGGTACCGGGCGAAGAGGAGGTGGAGGATGAGGAGGATGATGGGGATGAGTATATTTTTAATGAGGAAGCTTTCCCGGGGGCACGGGAAATTGGTGGCGTGGCAAGGCCGGGTTCTGGTTTTTTGAGGGACACAAGTGACGTAGATTTGCCTGCAACTGCCCCTCAACCAAGCACAACCGCAGATTTGACAATGGGAACTTTGGCCCACATGGCGGATTATGCCTTGCGTATCCTCAAAAGGGACACACGCATTACAAAAATGATGAACGATGACGATTACTGGTTGGCCTGCCTCCTTGATCCTCGCTATAAAGGCAAATTGCAAAATATTATGCCACATGAGAACTTGGAACTAATATTAGCAACAAAACAATCAACTCTTGTTGACCGTTTGCTTCTGGCATTCCCTGCACACAGCGCCCGTGATCGTTCTCACACGAGCTCCAGGGGCCAGCAGACCAGAGGTGTTAGAGGGGCAGAAATCAGAAGTGGCGTTGGCCAGAGGGGTTTTCTGACCAGGTTGTGGAGTGATTTTTCTATGACCGCAGACAGGACAGGTACTGCAGCATCAATTCAAAGTGACAGGAGACAACATTTGTCCAGTATGGTTACAAACTATTTTTCATCCCTTATCGACGTTCTCCCTCAACCGTCATTCCCATTTGATTACTGGGCATCCAAATTAGACACCTGGCCAGAATTGGCAGAATATGCATTGCAGGAGCTTGCTTGCCCGGCAGCTAGTGTCCTATCAGAAAGAGTATTCAGTGCTGCAGGTTCAATACTAACAGAAAAAAGGACTCGTCTGGCTACCCAAAATGTAGATGATCTAACCTTCATTAAAATGAACCACAACTGGATTTCAAAATCTTTTGCCCCACCCTGCCCGGCTGACACCTAGCTTTCCTATGAAAAGGTCTTGCCTGTGGACTATTCTGAATGACTTTTCCAATCTCGTAATTTTCTTCACCTGATTGTCCAGCATACGACATGTTTCCACCTCACGAAATGGCCAAACTCCCCACACGGGGTCGTGCTATCGCCACTTTGCGCTTGGACCCTTGAGAGTGCTGTTTGTCTGAAGAGGTGGGTGTGGCCGCTTTTGGTCGACGGCACTGCCACTGGGTCCCTCATAGTACAATAAAGTGTCTCTGGCGGTGGTGGTGCGCACCCAACGTCAGACTCACCGTTGTAATATGAGGGGCCCTGTGCCTGTACCGCCGGCCACAAGCCAGTTCCCCCCCCCCAGCTCAAACAGTGCTCTACCACTAGCAAAATTATCTCTCACAGCTTCACCAATGTGTAGTCTAGGCGCTGACATCCTTCAATGCCTGGCACTGACAATACCATTGTTTTGACATTTTTGTTATGTTAGGCCTTCGAAGCCTGTCTGCGGTCACTCCTTCCACTAGACTTCCACTGACCAGACCACTGCTGCCCGTGTACCCCTGGAACCAATTTAAAATTGCCTACAGCCATGTGTTATTATTTTAGGCCTTCGATGCCTGTCTGCGGTCACTCCTTCCACTAGGCCTCCACTGACCACACCACTGCTGCCCGTGTACCCCTGGAACCAATTTAAAATTGCCTACAGCCAGCCCAATTTTTTTATTTTAGGCCTTCGATGCCTGTCTGCGGTCCATTCTTTCAACTACTACTACACTGACCAGGGCGCTGCTGCCCAAGTACCCCTGGAACCAATTTAAAATTGCCTACAGCCATGTGTTAATATTTTAGGCCTTCGATGCCTGTCTGTGGTCACTCCTTCCACTAGGCCTCCACTGACCACACCACTGCTGCCCGTGTACCCCTGGAACCAATTTAAAATTGCCTACAGCCATGTGTGATTATTTTAGGCCTTCGATGCCTGTCTGCGGTCACTCCTTCCACTAGGCCTCCACTGACCACACCACTGCTGCCCGTGTAACCCTGGAACCAATTTAAAATTGCCTACAGCCATGTGTTATTATTTTAGGCCTTCGATGCCTGTCTGCGGTCACTCCTTCCACTAGGCCTCCACTGACCACACCACTGCTGCCCGTGTACCCCTGGAACCAATTTAAAATTGCCTACAGCCAGCCCAATTTTTTTATTTTAGGCCTTCGATGCCTGTCTGCGGTCCATTCTTTCAACTACTACTACACTGACCAGGGCACTGCTGCCCAAGTACCCCTGGAACCAATTTAAAATTGCCTACAGCCATGTGTTAATATTTTAGGCCTTCGATGCCTGTCTGTGGTCACTCCTTCCACTAGGCCTCCACTGACCACACCACTGCTGCCCGTGTACCCCTGGAACCAATTTAAAATTGCCTACAGCCATGTGTGATTATTTTAGGCCTTCGATGCCTGTCTGCGGTCACTCCTTCCACTAGGCCTCCACTGACCACACCACTGCTGCCCGTGTAACCCTGGAACCAATTTAAAATTGCCTACAGCCATGTGTTATTATTTTAGGCCTTCGATGCCTGTCTGCGGTCACTCCTTCCACTAGGCCTCCACTGACCACACCACTGCTGCCCGTGTACCCCTGGAACCAATTTAAAATTGCCTACAGCCAGCCCAATTTTTTTATTTTAGGCCTTCGATGCCTGTCTGCGGTCCATTCTTTCAACTACTACTACACTGACCAGGGCACTGCTGCCCAAGTACCCCTGGAACCAATTTAAAATTGCCTACAGCCATGTGTTAATATTTTAGGCCTTCGATGCCTGTCTGTGGTCACTCCTTCCACTAGGCCTCCACTGACCACACCACTGCTGCCCGTGTACCCCTGGAACCAATTTAAAATTGCCTACAGCCATGTGTGATTATTTTAGGCCTTCGATGCCTGTCTGCGGTCACTCCTTCCACTAGGCCTCCACTGACCACACCACTGCTGCCCGTGTAACCCTGGAACCAATTTAAAATTGCCTACAGCCATGTGTTATTATTTTAGGCCTTCGATGCCTGTCTGCGGTCACTCCTTCCACTAGGCCTCCACTGACCACACCACTGCTGCCCGTGTACCCCTGGAACCAATTTAAAATTGCCTACAGCCAGCCCAATTTTTTTATTTTAGGCCTTCGATGCCTGTCTGCGGTCCATTCTTTCAACTACTACTACACTGACCAGGGCACTGCTGCCCAAGTACCCCTGGAACCAATTTAAAATTGCCTACAGCCATGTGTTAATATTTTAGGCCTTCGATGCCTGTCTGTGGTCACTCCTTCCACTAGGCCTCCACTGACCACACCACTGCTGCCCGTGTACCCCTGGAACCAATTTAAAATTGCCTACAGCCATGTGTGATTATTTTAGGCCTTCGATGCCTGTCTGCGGTCACTCCTTCCACTAGGCCTCCACTGACCTGTCTACTGCGGCCCGTGTACCCCTTGAACCAACCTAATAAAATATTTAAAAAATTAATTTGATTATAAAAAATAAGATCGTGTTGAGATCTCAAATGCAGACATTTTAACAATCAAAACAAACACACAACAAATATCTGGAACTGTACTACAAAGGTCCAACAGCTACAATTTCTTTCTCCTGCAAGAAGTTAACTGAAAGTTTTTTGGAGTTGTTAACACAGATATGGCATCCACCGAGTGTTGTCCTGTCGCGTCTCCTTTAAATTATTTCCAATAAGATGTTAAACTATTAATTTAATAAAATCAATAATTAAAAAAATAATTGAGTAAGTCAAAAGCACATTGCAAATAAACATTAATTACAAATCAAGAAGCATGGCGCGTCCGAGGGTGAGTAGATACCGAATAAGAATATAATCACCCTCGGGCGCGCAATGCTTATTTACAACAGCCTTCCTTCCTAAGAATCAGCCCTTCCGTGGTGTAGAGAGAGGTTGTTGTTACACTCCAAGGTGTTCCCCAGGTTGCCTTTCCTGAGCTTCGATCTTCATGCTCTCGTTTAGTAGGTGTCGGAAAGTAGGCTGCATTAGGCCTAAAAAATGGGGAATGGGGTGGAGAGAGATGGTGTGTTACACTCCAAGGTGTTCTCCAGGTTTCCTCGCCATTGCTTCGATCTTCCGACTCTCGTTTAGTAGTTGTAGAAAACTACACTGCATTAGGCCTACAAAATGGGTATCGGGTGGAGAGAGATGGTGTGTTACACTCCAAGGTGTTCCCCAGGTTTCCTTGCCATTGCTTCGGTCTTCCGACTCTCGTTTAGTAGTTGTAGAAAAGTACACAGCATTAGGCCTACAAAATGGGTATGGGGTGGAGAGAGATGGTGTGTTACACTCCAAGGTGTTCCCCAGGTTGCCTTTCCTGAGCTTCTATCTTCAGGCTCTCATTAAATTGTGGTTAAATGGAACAACTGCATTTGGCGTACTAGTTGGTTTGGGGCCTACTATCGGTGTCTGCCACTCCTTGCTGTTCTCCTGGTTTCCTGTCCTGAAATTCCATTTTCAGCCTCTCGTTAAGTAGTTGTTAATGTTAGACTGCATTTGGCCTACTAGTTGGGTTGGGGCCTACTATCGGTGTCTGCCACTCCTTGCTGTTCTCCTCCACTGAACAAAGCTGTGCCGCCTGTTTACTACGGTTGCCAATTTTGAACTGCATTTCGACTACTTACTGATTTGGCCCTACTCTCTGTGTCAGCCTCTCATTCCAGTTGTCCTCCACTGCAATGCCCCCTGGTTATTCCTGTGTTACCAATTTTGAACTGCATTTAGCCCACTTTATTCTTTGGGCCTATATCTGTGTTTCCACTTCATCGTGCCCATTGCCCAGCCAGTGATAGATGAGTCTGCTGGTACATTGACCCATAACGCAACATTCCCCGTGCACGCTACACAACAACATTGTGACCCTGCTGAAAGTCAGGTTGCTCTTCCCGCATACCATACCACCTTACACGGGGACAAAGAGGAAGGTGCAGATGAAAGTGCAGGTTCCTTCATCAGGTGGGGGGAGGAATACTAGTTGGCGACGTCACTGGCACAGGGCCTCTCATAGTACGCAAAAGTGTTGCTGCCGGTGGGAGGCGCCCCCGCCGTGCAAACACACCGCTGTACTTTGAGGGGCCCTGTGCCAGTGCCAATGCCAACGAGTGGGCCCCCCCTGCTTGCTCAGGATCACAGCACTTGCAAAGTTGAAATACTTACCTCTCCCTGCTCCACTGCCGTGACGTGGTCCAGATTTACTGGGCCCACTAATTACTTGAACCAGCCCTACCCCCCACAACTTTAGCCAAATGACCCCCAATTTCAAATGCCTTCCAATTATTTTAAGGTAAATTACGCTTGACAAGCTTCATTAAGAAGAATGGATGGTTTTGACATTAAAATGGGCACTCTAGGTGTTTTCCTGGCCCCCACTCACTGCCGACTATGCTGCCCCATTGACTTGCATTGGGTTTCGTGTTTCGGTCGATCCCGACTTTACGTCATAATCGGCCGATTTCACTCGACCCGACTTTGGACATAGTCGGGTTTCGCAAAACCCGGCTCGACTCTAAAAAGGTCAAGGTCGCTCAACTCTACTGTACACCACACTGATGGAAATTTATGACACTTTCCTCTTCCGAAAACTCTTTACACCCTGTTAGAGACAGATTGAACCCCAAAAACGTTAAACTGGAAAAATTCACTCAGTCGGCATTTTGTTGGATGTATTTTTCCGTTATGTTATCTGTCTTGATTCCACCTAATAATGATAATTTTTAGTCTTAGATTAAAATTAGAAATGAGAGAACCAATTAAGACTGAGTCAAAAATCTCCGATTTACACAATTTTGTACATTTTGAGATTCGATTTTTAGGTCACAAAAAAATAATAAACTTTCCGGCATCATTTCCACACTGCTGAAGCATCAGAGAGTGGGCGAACGTGATTTTCCTTCATCCCGCAGCTTCCTCATAATATCTTGAACCTATGACATCTAGCTCATCATACCTTGTACAGTGGTGTCAGTACCAGAGCCATCATAGATCAGTGGTTTCCAGCAGAGCACAGCTTCCAGTAGAGCACCTTTAAAACATTGGAGCTCCTTCATGGGATCGATCCCTTCTTCTTGACCTCCCTTTTTTTTCTGATGGCTTTGTTTGTAAGGGTGGAGTTGTCCGCGATCTCTGCGCAACACGATGAGCCCGGCTGAATGCGTTGAATCTCTTATTTCTGATGACGCTCTCTACACCAGTAGAAGTGTGCGCGATCCCTGCATGGTTCCAACAGCTCGGCTAAATACATTAGAATAACTTGATTATAGTGATAATCCGAGCCTGATATTAGATGGCACATTTGTATAGTTCCATAGAATATCGGTTCTTCATCTTAAGACCATATATCCGCAAATCAAATTTGTGGTTAATAAAATGATTGGTGAATGAACACATTTTTATATAATTTTAATACACATTTTAACATAGTTTTATTGTTGTTCATTGAATTTCAAGATAATCAGTTGTCTTAAAAATCGTTTTACAATTATTTTTATTAAAATCATTTTACAATTATTTGGAGTTAATAAAATAAATAAATAATACATGTTTCTACATATATATGTAAATTTTTGCTTTTCCGTACGGTCGCCGCACACGTCAAATCGCCGCATGCGGACACATCTGCATACAACGCACGTCCCTGCGTACCCAATGTTAAAGATAGGTACGTGGGATGCATGGAGAAGTAGGTGGGCTTCAAGAAGGAAGAAGGGAGGAAGTACGCTGCCATCCGCAGCCCTCCCGACCGCAAATGTGAAACTAGTCTAATATTGGAAACAGATTTTCTCCCTACTAGTTTCCATACAAGACCTAATATTTCCTTCTGAAATCATTAAAAATTGCATTTCCAACAAATGTTAGAATGTTGTCTGCTACGTTTGCATGTTAACCTACCATACATAATTTTACATTTGCAATTCCAAAATGGAATAACGTCTTAGTCCATTGTGTTGTATTGATAGCAGCTCACAATTCATCTGTTGTGTTGCTATAAACAAAATTATAGGTGTTTGGAGCACACATATATTTTGAAGAATGAAGCAACAGTTGCTCTTGAAAATTACTGACTTAAGGATTCAGTGTTTAAACATTGCTGCTATGAATATTCATAAAATGATTTGTAACTCGTTTGTAAATCTAAATAGGTAAACTGTGATATAATGGGGGAAAAAATATGGTTGCGTCTCCAAATCCGTGTAGAATTCAAGACTAATTTTCAACAACAAAGGGTTGTTCAATTCTCTATTGACGAACATTTTTTTGCAGGTTTTTACATCTAGCCAGGTACCTGTGTTCTTAAAGAGAACCTTTCATCACGTTTTCCAAACTAATAGCTTATAAAGGTGCTTTAATGAAGATTAAATTCTCACCTCTCTTGTAGAAATCCATGTTGCTGCTTTGGAGAAATCCACAGTTGAAATTGTTTGCTAAAAAGTTGTGCAAAGGATGCAGCGCAGAAAATCATATATCTCGGCGATGCATCCTCCTCGGTATAGAAGGCTCGCACTGACAAGAACTAAGGCAGCTTATATGGACTGAATGATCTGTTACAGATCCAATAAAAAATGTTCTCAGATTAGCGGTTTTATTGTGGTATGTAAACAGACCCTTTGCCAGGAGTTCTGTTATGACCTGGTGGTCAGGACAATAATGGACCTGGTGGTTAAGAGCACACGGAATGACCTGATAGTTACTGATAATTAAGGACGAGCTCTGGGACGTGGGAACTCTGCTGACCGCAATCCCTAATCCTATCAAACACACTAGAAATAGCCGTGGATTGCGCCTAACGCTCCCTATGCAACTCGGCACAGCCTAAAGAACTAGCTAGCCCTGAAGATAGAAAAATAAAACCTACCTTGCCTCAGAGAAATTCCCCAAAGGAAAAGGCAGCCCCCCACATATAATGACTGTGAGTAAGATGAAAATACAAACACAGAGATGAAATAGATTTAGCAAAGTGAGGCCCGACTAACTGTACAGACCGAGGATAGGAAAGGTTACTTTGTGGTCAGCACAAAAACCTACAAAAAGACCACGCAGAGGGCACAAAAAGACCCTCCGCACCGACTCACGGTGCGGAGGCGCTCCCTCTGCGTCCCAGAGCTTCCAGCAAGCAAGACAACAATAAAAATAGCAAGCTGGACAGAAAAATAGCAAACCAAAGAAATACAAGCTGGAACTTAGCTTATGCTGGGAAGACAGGTCACAAGAACGATACAGGAGTGAACTAGACCAATACTGGAACATTGACAGGTGGCATGGAGCAAAGATCTAAGTGGAGTTAAATAGAGCAGCCAGCTAATGAATTAACCTCGTCACCTGTGGAAGGAAACTCAGAAACACCCACCAGAGGAAGTTCATGGACAGAACCAGCCGAAGTACCATTCATGACCACAGGAGGGAGCCCGACAACAGAATTCACAACAGAGTTCAGGGCAGTAATTTTCTTGACCACTGTAGTACTATCTTCTCTCTTTTAGTACTTTTTTTCAATATACTTTCCTTGCACAGGTGCTTGGAGCATAATGGCGGCCAATCATTTAAATACACCTTGCCACTTGTTTGTGTTGTGATAGGCAATTCAGTATCACAATGGACATAGCGGTCAGAGCACATACAGTGATCTGACAATAACCCAAAATCATAGAACGAGCTCTGAGACGTGGGAACTCCGCAGACCGCAATCCCAAATCCTCTCCAAACAACACTAGAGGCAGCCGTGGATTGCGCCCAACTCTGCCTATGCAACTCGGCACAGCCTGAGAAACTAACTAGCCTGAAGATAGAAAATAAGCCTACCTTGCCTCAGAGAAATACCCCAAAGGAAAAGGCAGCCCCCCACATATAATGACTGCGAGTCAAGATGAAAAGACAAACGTAGGGATGAAATAGATTCAGCAAAGTGAGGCCCGACTTTCTTAACAGAGCGAGGATAGGAAAGATAACTTTGCGGTCTACACAAAACCCTAAAGAAAACCACGCAAAGGGGGCAAAAAGACCCTCCGTACCGAACTAACGGCACGGAGGTACACCCTTTGCGTCCCAGAGCTTCCAGCAAAACAATTAGACAAGCTGGACAGAAAAAATAGCAAACAAATAGCAAAGAAGAACTTAGCTATGCAGAGCAGCAGGCCACAGGAATGATCCAGGGAAAAACAAGTCCAACACTGGAACATTGACAGGAAGCCTGGATCAAAGCATTAGGTGGAGTTAAGTAGAGAAGCACCTAACGACCTCACCAGATCACCTGAGGGAGGAAACTCAGAAGCCGCAGTACCACTTTCCTCCACAAACGGAAGCTCCCAGAGAGAATCAGCCGAAGTACCACTTGTGACCACAGGAAGGAGCTCTGCCACAGAATTCACAACAGTACCCCCCCTTGAGGAGGGGTCACCGAACCCTCACCAGAGCCCCCAGGCCGACCAGGATGAGCCAAATGAAAGGCACGAACAAGATCGGGAGCATGGACATCAGAGGCAAAAACCCAGGAATTATCTTTCTGAGCATAACCTGTTGTGAATTCTGTGGCTGAATTCACTCCTGTGGTCACAAGTGGTACTGCAGCTTCTGAGCTTCCTCCCTCAGGTGTTCTGGTGAGCTCGTTAACTGCTTCATTACTTAACTCCGCCTGATGCTGCTATCCTTGCTCCTTGTCAATGTTTCAGTGTTGGATCTGAGCTTCTCCTGATTGTTCCTGTGACCTGCTGCTCTGTATAGCTAAGTGCTTTTGCTTTTTTGTTGCTTTTTTTCTGTCCAGCTTGTCTTTTGTTTTGCTGGAAGCTCTGAGACGCAAAGGGTGTACCGCCGTGCCGTTAGTTCGGCACGGTGGGTTTTTTTTTGCCCCCTTTGCGTGGTTTTGCTTTAGGGTTTTTTGTAGACTGCAAAGTTCGCTTTACTGTCCTCGCTCTGTCCTAGAATATCGGGCCCCACTTTGCTGAATCTATTTCATCCCTACGTTTTGTCTTTTCATCTTACTCACAGTCATTATATGTGGGGGGCTGCCTTTTCCTTTGGGGAATTTCTCTGGGGCAAGTCAGGCCTATTTTTCTATCTTCAGGCTAGCTAGTTTCTTAGGCTGTGCCGAGTTGCCTAGGTAGTTGTTAGGCGCAATCCACAGCCGCTTTTAGTTGTGTTTAGGATAGGATCAGGTGTGCAGTCTACAGAGTTTCCACGTCTCAGAGCTCGTTCTTGTATTTTTGGGTATTTGTCAGATCACTGTGTGCGCTCTGATCGCTAAGCACACTGTGTTTCTGGATTGCCTTCATAACACCTGTCATTAGCATACATAACAATAACCCTTCCATTTAACGAGATACTGGAGTTTCCGTCTTGAAACACGAGAATCCAAAATCTTCTCCACAATATACTCCAATTCCCCCTCCACCAAAACCGGGGCAGGAGGGTCAACAGATGGAACCATAGGTGCCACGTATCTCCGCAACAATGACCTATGGAATACGTTATGTATGGAAAAAGAATCTGGGAGGGTCAGACGAAAAGACACAGGATTAAGAACTTCAGAAATCCTATACGGACCAATGAAACGAGGTTTAAACTTAGGAGAGGAAACCTTCATAGGAATATGACGAGAAGATAACCAAACCAGATCCCCAACACGAAGTCGGGGACCCACACGGCGTCTGCGATTAGCGAAACGTTGAGCCTTCTCCTGGGACAAGGTCAAATTGTCCACTACATGAGTCCAAATCTGCTGCAACCTGTCCACCACAGTATCCACACCAGGACAGTCCGAAGACTCAACCTGTCCTGAAGAGAAACGAGGATGGAACCCAGAATTGCAGAAAAATGGCGAAACCAAGGTAGCCGAGCTGGCCCGATTATTAAGGGCGAACTCAGCCAAAGGCAAAAAGGACACCCAGTCATCCTGACCGGCAGAAACAAAGCATCTCAGATAGGTTTCCAAGGTCTGATTGGTTCGTTCGGTCTGGCCATTAGTCTGAGGATGGAAAGCCGAGGAAAAAGACAAGTCAATGCCCATCCTACCACAAAAGGCTCGCCAAAACCTCGAAACAAACTGGGAACCTCTGTCAGAAACAATATTCTCTGGAATGCCATGCAAACGAACCACATGCTGGAAGAACAATGGCACCAAATCAGAGGAGGAAGGCAATTTAGACAAGGGTACCAGATGGACCATCTTAGAAAAGCGATCACAGACCACCCAAATGACTGACATCTTTTGAGAAACGGGAAGATCTGAAATAAAATCCATAGAGATATGTGTCCAAGGCCTCTTCGGGACCGGCAAGGGCAAAAGCAACCCACTGGCACGAGAACAGCAGGGCTTAGCCCGAGCACAAATCCCACAGGACTGCAAAAAAGTACGCACATCCCGCGACAGAGATGGCCACCAAAAGGATCTAGCCACTAACTCTCTGGTACCAAAGATTCCAGGATGACCAGCCAACACCGAACAATGAACCTCAGAGATAACTTTATTCGTCCACCTATCCGGGACAAACAGTTTCTCCGCTGGACAACGATCAGGTTTATTAGCCTGAAATTTTTGCAGCACCCGCCGCAAATCAGGGGAGATGGCAGACACAATTACTCCTTCCTTGAGGATACCCGCCGGCTCAGATAAACCCGGAGAGTCGGGCACAAAACTCCTAGACAGAGCATCTGCCTTCACATTTTTAGAGCCCGGAAGGTACGAAATCACAAAGTCAAAACGGGCAAAAAACAGCGACCAACGAGCCTGTCTAGGATTCAAACGCTTAGCAGACTCGAGATAAGTCAAGTTCTTATGATCAGTCAATACCACCACGCGATGCTTAGCTCCTTCAAGCCAATGACGCCACTCCTCGAATGCCCACTTCATGGCCAGCAACTCTCGGTTGCCCACATCATAATTTCGCTCAGCAGGCGAAAACTTCCTGGAAAAAAAAGCGCATGGTTTCATCACTGAGCAATCAGAACCTCTCTGCGACAAAACAGCCCCTGCTCCAATCTCAGAAGCATCAACCTCGACCTGGAACGGAAGAGAAACATCTGGTTGACACAACACAGGGGCAGAAGAAAAGCGACGCTTCAACTCTTGAAAAGCTTCCACAGCAGCAGAAGACCAATTGACCAAATCAGCACCCTTCTTGGTCAAATCCGTCAATGGTTTGGCAATACTAGAAAAATTGCAGATGAAGCGACGATAAAAATTAGCAAAGCCCAGGAACTTTTGCAGACTTGTCAGAGATGTCGGCTGAGTCCAATCATGGATGGCTTGGACCTTTACAGGATCCATCTCGATAGTAGAAGGGGAAAAGATGAACCCCAAAAATGAAACCTTCTGCACACCAAAGAGACACTTTGATCCCTTCACAAACAAAGAATTAGCACGCAGGACCTGAAAAACCGTTCTGACCTGCTTCACATGAGACTCCCAATCATCCGAGAAGATCAAAATGTCATCCAAGTACACAATCAGGAATTTATCCAGGTACTCTCGGACGATGTCATGCATAATGGACTGAAACACTGATGGAGCATTGGCAAGTCCGAATGGCATCACTAGATACTCAAAATGACCCTCGGGCGTATTAAATGCAGTTTTCCATTCATCGCCTCGCCTGATTCGCACCAGATTATACGCACCACGAAGATCTATCTTGGTGAACCAACTAGCCCCCTTAATCCGAGCAAACAAATCAGATAACAATGGCAAGGGGTACTGAAATTTAACAGTGATCTTATTAAGAAGGCGGTAATCTATACAAGGTCTCAGCGAACCATCCTTCTTGGCTACAAAAAAGAACCCTGCTCCTAATGGCGACGATGACGGGCGAATATGCCCCTTCTCCAGGGATTCCTTCACATAACTGAGCATAGCGGTGTGCTCAGGCACGGATAAATTAAACAGTCGACCTTTTGGGAATTTACTACCAGGAATCAAATTGATAGCACAATCACAATCCCTATGCGGAGGTAGGGCATCGTTCTTGGGCTCATCAAATACATCCCGGTAATCAGACAAGAACTCTGGAACCTCAGAAGGGGTGGATGACGAAATTGACAGAAATGGAACATCACCATGTACCCCCTGACAACCCCAGCTGGACACCGACATGGATTTCCAATCCAATACTGGATTATGGGCTTGTAGCCATGGCAACCCCAACACGACCACATCATGCAGATTATGCAACACCAGAAAGCGAATAACCTCCTGATGTGCAGGAGCCATGCACATGGTCAGCTGGGTCCAGTATTGAGGCTTATTCTTTGCCAAAGGCGTAGCATCAATTCCTCTCAATGGAATAGGACACTGCAAGGGCTCCAAGAAAAACCCACAACGCTTAGCATATTCCAAGTCCATCAAATTCAGGGCAGCGCCTGAATCCACAAACGCCATGACAGAATACGATGACAAAGAGCAGATCAAGGTAACGGACAGAAGAAATTTTGACTGTACTGTACCAATGGTGGCAGACCTAGCGAACCGCTTAGTGTGCTTAGGACAATCAGAGATAGCATGAGTGGAATCACCACAGTAGAAACACAGCCCATTCAGACGTCTGTGTTCTTGCCGTTCAACTCTGGTCATAGTCCTATCGCACTGCATAGGCTCAGGTCTAATCTCAGGTAATACCGCCAAATGGTGCACAGATTTACGCTCACGCAAGCGTCGACCGATCTGAATGGCCAAAGACATAGACTCATTCAAACCAGCAGGCATAGAAAATCCCACCATGACATCCTTAAGGGCTTCAGAGAGACCCTTTCTGAATATAGCTGCCAGCGCAGATTCATTCCATTGAGTGAGCACGGACCACTTTCTAAATTTCTGGCAATATACCTCTATCTCATCCTGAGCCTGACAAAGAGCCAGCAAATTTTTCTCTGCCTGATCCACTGAATTAGGCTGATCGTACAGCAATCCAAGTGCCAGGAAAAACGCATCGATATTACTTAATGCAGGATCTCCTGACGCAAGAGAAAATGCCCAGTCCTGAGGGTCGCCACGCAAAAAAGAAATGATGATCCTAACCTGTTGAACTGGGTCACCAGAGGAGCGAGGTTTCAAAGCCAGAAATAGTTTACAATTATTTTTGAAACTCAGAAATTTAGTTCTATCTCCAAAAAACAAATCTGGAATAGGAATTCTCGGTTCTAACAAAGAATTCTGAACCACAAAATCTTGAATATTTTGAACTCTTGCCGTGAGCTGATCCACACATGAAGACAGACCTTTAATGTCCATTGCTACACCTGTGTCCTGAACCACCCAAATGTCTAGGGGAAAAAAAAGGCAAAACACAGTGCAAAGAAAAAAAAATGGTCTCAGAACTTCTTTTTTCCCTCTATTGAGAATCATTAGCACTTTTGGGCTTCCTGTACTGTTGTGATAGGCAATTCAGTATCACAATGGACATAGCGGTCAGAGCACATACAGTGATCTGACAATAACCCAAAATCATAGAACGAGCTCTGAGACGTGGGAACTCCGCAGACTGCAATCCCAAATCCTCTCCAAACAACACTAGAGGCAGCCGTGGATTGCGCCCAACTCTGCCTATGCAACTCGGCACAGCCTGAGAAACTAACTAGCCTGAAGATAGAAAATAAGCCTACCTTGCCTCAGACAAATACCCCAAAGGAAAAGGCAGCCCCCCACATATAATGACTGCGAGTCAAGATGAAAAGACAAACGTAGGGATGAAATAGATTCAGCAAAGTGAGGCCCGACTTTCTTAACAGAGCGAGGATAGGAAAGATAACTTTGCGGTCTACACAAAACCCTAAAGAAAACCACGCAAAGGGGGCAAAAAGTACCGTACCGAACTAACGGCATGGAGGTACACCCTTTGCGTCCCAGAGCTTCCAGCAAAACAATTAGACAAGCTGGACAGAAAAAATAGCAAACAAATAGCAAAGAAGAACTTAGCTATGCAGAGCAGCAGGCCACAGGAATGATCCAGGGAAAAACAAGTCCAACACTGGAACATTGGCAGGAAGCCTGGATCAAAGCATTAGGTGGAGTTAAGTAGAGAAGCACCTAACGACCTCACCAGATCACCTGAGGGAGGAAACTCAGAAGCCGCAGTACCACTTTCCTCCACAAACGGAAGCTCCCAGAGAGAATCAGCCGAAGTACCACTTGTGACCACAGGAGGGAGCTCTGCCACAGAATTCACAACATGTTTGTTTCTCATCCATCTCCACCCTTCTATGGCTCTATGAAGCCAAAGCTGTCAATCAAATTAGAGTGGGGTGGAGAACGATGGAAAACAAGAATGTTGGAAGGGGAATTTAAATTATTGACTTCGCCGGAAAGCACCAATCGGTGGGATTTAGTTTGAACAGTAATTCTATACTGACAGAGTCCCTTTAATGGTAACTTGTCACCTTCAGAAACGCTACTTATCTGCAGATAAATAGGATTTAAAGGAAACTTTTCACCAGGTTTGCCCGATATAAGATACGGCCACCGCCTTTCAGGGCTTATCTACATCATTCTATAATGCTGTAGATAAGCCCCCGATCCAACCTGCAAGAGTAGAAAAATACCTTTTATTATGCTTGTCTGGGGCATCTGGTCCAATGGGTGTCACAGGTCTTGGTCCGGTGCCTCCCATCTCCTTGCGATGCTGCCCTCCTGCCTGTGTCCATGCATCATCCACATGGGCTCCCCGGCATCACGCTCTTGCGCAGGTGTACTTATCTGCCCTGTTGGCAGCAGAGTAAAGTACTGCAGTGCGCAAGTGCTGGGAAAAGGTCAGAGAGGCCCGTCGCCTGCGCACTGCAGTAATTTGCTCTGCCCTCAAAAGGGCAGATAAGTGCGCCTGCGCAGGAACGTGATGCCGGGGAGCCTGTGAAGCAAGCAGGAGGGCGGCGATCATAAGAAGATGTGAGGTGCCGGACCAAGACCTGCGACACCAATCAGAACGGACCACCCTCAGGTGAGTATAATAAAAGTTATTTTTCTTCTCTTGCAGGTCAGATTGGGGGCTTAGAAAGCTGTAGATAAGCCCTCAAAGGTGGGGGCCATAACTCATATTGGCCAAACCTGGTGACAGGTTCCCTTTAAAGCCTGGTTAGCCATTTTAATGAAAAAGCATTTGCTACATGGAGAAAATCAAGTTTTATTCTACCGGCTGTCACTTGCTTAATGTCATAGGGTCGGTGCAAGGAGGGAGTCATTACAGTCACCACTAACTACAAAGTGAGCGTGCTGTAATAATGTACTGGCACCTCGATTATGGCATCCTCCAAAAAGCCCAATCTCATGTGTTGCTGCCTTGTTGTTGTTGTTGTCCTAAGAATTAGCGTCTGAAGGACCTTAGATGACGTCGCGGCTTGTGATTGGTCGCGTGACGCCCATGTGACCGCTCACGCGACCAATCACAAGCCGCGACGTCATCGAAGGCCCTTCAGGCGCTCATTCTTAGGAAGGAAGGCTGCCGGTGAGAACCAGGGCACGTCCGAGGGTGAGTATATCAATATTTTTTTATTTTTATTCTTTATTTTACACTTAAATATGAATTCCAATACTGATTCCCGATATCTTAAACATATCAGAACTCGGTATCGGAATTCCGATTCCAGATCAGAAGATCGCCGACCTCATGGCCGACCCCACAAAGGGGTCGGGTCGGGTTTCATGAAACCCGAGTTTGCCAAAAGTCGGCGACTTCTGAATGTGGCCAATTCGTTTCGCTCAACCCTAGTCATCACTACATGGTACTTTAATTATTGTAATGTCAAGTCAACCCCATACAGCTTTCTATCTCATGACCCGACTACTCCCAGTATGTCCTTAGCAATGGCAAGGAGATAATGGAAGTTGTTGTTGCCAGTCATCATCAGACTGCGGACCATATGGGAACCACAATGATGATGAGAATTAAATAAATATACATTTACATCCAGGTACCTTACCTGTGATGTCTTCTTTAACTAGAGTTGTTGTCTTTCTTTTAGTCTCCATCTTGTCAAGAAGGCAGGATACCTTTTCATACCCACAGATCCCATCTTCCCTAGTCTTCTGCAGCACATCCCTACACGATGCCCATAAAAACAGCATATGGATTATAATGCTCCTGAATAAAAATATCTGCCCTATGCTGAGCCCCTGCATAAACTGCTGCCTCTCACAATGCTCCCTGCACAAAAAATGACCCACACTCTACCCATCTTATGGTACATGTCCTCCACACTGACACTGTCCTCTCTTTTCTCTACTGGACGCCCTATTTACACTGTCCTCTCACACTGTGTCCCCTCTATCCTTCCCAGTCTTTGTACTACGCCCCTTCATTATACTACCCCTCTTCAGCAGAAACTGATCCCCCCCTTGCTGTGACCTTACACTGTCCCCTATGCTGCCCCTCTCTATACCTGCCCCCATAGTGCCCAGTTGTTATTCTGTGTCCCCCTCACACTTTTCTCACCCCATACTGTCTCCTCACACCATTCCCCTCAATAGTCTCCTCACACATTCGCCCCCTCACTCTCCATACTGTCTCCTCATAAATCACCGTTCTCCATTCTGTTCCCCCATCCATTCACCATACTGTTTCCTCACACATTCTCCCCACACTGTCTCCTCAAATTTCTCCCCATCTCTCCCCAATTGTAATAAATCTTCAGAAGAGCATGCAGACATTCTCAAAGACACACATGTAGATACACACACGCAGACATACAGACATGCAGAAGTGCTCATATACACACGAAGATACTCATGCACACAGGAGGAAACGCACATTTACACACGCAGGCATGCACGCAGACATATACACACAGACATGCAGACACACGCACATAGACATGCACACAGATACTTGCAGATATGCACACACACAGAAATACAGACACACAAACACACACAGGCAAGCATACACACGCATGCAGATGCGCTGACACACGCAGAAATGCTCAAGCAGTCATGCACAGACATGCAGATACGCACACAGAAATGCACACTCAGACATGCACACAGATACACAGAAATGCACATGCAGACATGTGCACGCAGAAACATGCATGCAGACACACCCAAATATGCGCACAGAAATGCACAGAAAAGCACGCACATGCAGACACACATAGACACAGAAATGTGCATACAGAAATGGGGACACGCACATATTTACACACAGGAAAGTGCACACACATATACACAGAAATGTACACATTGAATCACGCACACACACCTCGGCAGACATACACACATGCACACACAGACACAAGCAGACATGTGCACACACATGCACATACACACAAAAACGCAAACATAAACACATGCAGATGCACACACGCAGACACGCACGTTCTCACAGACACAGAAATGCATGCGCAGACACGTCCACCCAGGCAGACACACACATGTTGACATACACACTCAGGCAGACACGCACATGCAGACTTGCACACCAATGCAGAAACGGACATGTAGACATGTACACCCAGGCAGACATGTACATGCAGACACACACACAAACGTATGCACAGATTTATATAAACATGCAGGCATATACACAAAAATTCCTACAAACCTACACAAATATGAGGCCCACATTCTTAATTCAAGCATTTCTACGGTGGGAAGCAGAAGCGCAGGACGTGGCCGTGTGTGCAACCTTTGTTCCCTGGCCCAGTCTGGCACTATAATGCACGTCTCTACGGTAGAGCTGGGTGCATGTGCCCCGTTCCGGCAAATATTTATTTTTTATTTTTTTTCTCCTGAGCATGGTCGCACAGGGGATTTCACTGGCACCCCGCCAGGCAAGTCCGACCCTTACTATACAAGCGGCAGAATCCTTTCCAAAAGAGTTTAGGACACTATGTCAATGAATGCGGAAGCCACAACGGTTTCTTGAATAAAGCCTCCCAGTACATGCCTGGTTTTGTTACCTTGGCACAATGTACTATGTCCTCGTAATGTTCAGGCTTGTAAATGCATTGCAGTTTGGCACAGCCGTCGTCATTGTTAGTAGTTTACTCCTTTTTTAACAACTACAGCAGATGTCTGTCACTAATGTTGTTTGATTCCCTGTGTAAATGTTCAGAATCAACAAACCACGCATTTGCCTTAAATCACAGATTTTCATGAGGATTTAACCTAAATGTAAATGACTGGATTTAGCGATTTATGCATTAATCTGTTGTGTTTTTGATGAAAAGTTTTGTTGTTTTTATATTTAACAGATAAAATAATCTATTCTGAATTCATTTTTTTTGTAGAAGATTTAAGCAATGAATGGCGTCTCCAGTTAATCTTTCCTAATCCTTACACTGATTGATACTTACCGCCTTGTATCTGTAATTTATCTAACAAAATTCTGTCACAAGGCCAATATCCAAAACATCTAGGAAGACTTCAATGGTCCAAATTAGAGATGAGAGAATAAAGTTGGGTGCAATTGGATTCCTCTCGAATTTTACAAAAATCTGCTTTAGACAAAACATTTTTTTGTAATTTCCTTCTGTTCAGATTCGGCAAAATGGAGGAAGCTGAACACAAGTTCTGTAAACCATAAAGTGCCACCAAGAAATTAAAAAATCTTTATACTTACCATATGTCTCCAGCACCTTCGTTATTCACTATCACCCGTCTATTCATTGTCAAATCCACTGGTTGTCACCGCGACTGCCAAAATGCCCTCTCACATTGAGCTGGGGCATTTGAGTTTTATGAGGTCCAGGAGATTTCTGCACGTACAGTACAGAAAAAAAGTTTGGACACACCTTCTCATTTCAAGATTTTTCTGTATTTTCTTGACTGTGAAAATTGTACATTCACACTGAAGGCATCAAAACTATGAATTAACACATGTGGAATTATATACTTAACAAAAAATTGTGAAACAACTGAAATTACATCTTATATTCTAGGTTCTTCAAAGTAGCCACCTTTTGCTTTGATGACTGCTTTGCACACTCTTGGCATTCTCTTGATGAGCTTCAAGAGGTAGTCACTGGGAATGGTCTTCCAACAATCTTGAAGGCGTTCCCAGAGATGCTTAGCCCTTGTTGGCCCTTTTGCCTTCTCTCTGCGGTCCAGCTCACCCCAAACCATCTCGTTGGGTTCAAGTCTGGTGACTGTGGAGGCCAGGTCATCTGGTGTAGCACGCCATCTCTCTCCTTCTTGGTCAAATAGCCCTTACACAGCCTGGAGGTGTGTTTGAGGCCATTGTCCTGTTGAAAAATAAATGATGGTCCAACTAAACGAAAACCGGATGGAATAGCATGCTGCTGCAAGATGCTGTGGTAGCCATGCTGGTTCAGTATGCCTTCAATTTTGAATAAATCCCCAACAGTGTCACCAGCAAAGCACCCCCACACCATCACACCTCCTCCTCCATGCTTCACGGTGGGAACCAGGCATGTAGAGTCCATCCGTTCACCTTTTCTGCATCGCACAAAGTCACGGTGGTTGGAACCAAAGATCTCAAATTTGGACTCATCAGACCAAAGCACAGATTTCCACTGGTCTAATGTCCATTCCTTGTGTTCTTTAGGCCAAACACGTCTCATCTATTTGTTGCCTGTCCTTATAAGTGGTTTCCTAGCAGCTATTTTAACATGAAGGCCTGCTGCACAAAGTCTCCTCTTAACAGTTGTTGTAGAGATGTGTTTGCTGCTAAAACTCTGTGTGGCATTGACCTGGTCTCTAATCTGAGCTGCTGTTAGCCTGTGATTTCTGAGTCTGGTGACTCGGATAAACTTATCCTCAGAAGCAGAGGTGACTCTTGGTCTTCCTTTCCTGGGGCCGCCCACATGTGAGCCAGTTTCTTTGTAGTGCTTGATGGTTTTTGCCACTGCACTTGGGGACACTTTCAAAATTTTCCCAATTTTTTCGGACTGACTGACCATCATTTCTTAAAGTAATGATGGCCACTCGTTTTTCTTTACTTAGAAGATTTTTTCTTGCCATAATACAAATTCTAACAGTCTATTCAGTAGGATTATCAGCTGTGTATCTACCAGACTTCTGCTCAACACAACTGATGGTCCCAACCCCATTTATAAGGCAATAAAACCCACTTATTAAACCTGGCAGGGCACACCTGTGAAGTGAAAACTATTCCCAGTGACTACCTCTTGAAGCTCATCAAGAGAATGCCAAGAGTGTGCAAAACAGTCATCAAAGCAAAAAGTGGCTACTTTGAAGAACCTAGAATATAAGACATAATTTCAGTTGATTCACACTTTTTTGTTAAGTATATAATTCCACGTGTTAATTCATAGTTTTGATGCCTTCAGTGTGAATTTACAATTTTCATAGTCATGAAAATACAGAAAAAATCTTGAAATGAGAAGGTGTGTCCAAACTTTTGGTCTGTACTGTACGTGCACAAGGAAACATCTCTAGCCTCATCAGAGCCAGAGGTCCTGGCTCAGAGTGAGAGACTCTGGATTTAAGTGCTCGTGGAAGCGATCAAAAGATGTGATGAGTACTGGACCATTGATAGCAAGGAGCAAATGGCTGGAGAGGCAAGTAGGAAGGTGAGTGCACGAGGAAAAAGGTAGAGAGTCTCAATGCTGGGATCCAAATTCCAAGAGGCGAGTGAGTATAAGGAAGTTGAGTATAAAGATTTTTCTTACATATTACTTTTATTATACTCTTGGGTCTGAAAAGACTATATCAATTTAAGGGAAATTACATTCATGTAGAACAACTGCAAAGTATTGTCTCCAGGGTCTTTTCTAAAGAAGGTCAGCTCTAATTTGTTTAGGAGGTCTGGTCTGAAGTCTGCATTTACTTATAAGGTCTGGTTGAGGTTGGTTTAGGGTTCTACATTTGTTTTCCTCCTGGATCTTGAATACTCTAGGTCTAGGTTCTGGATTTCATTAGGAGGTATGTTATGATTTTAGCATTTTTCCTGGTTCTGTATTTATTCTGGCATTTGATCTAAGGTTCGAATTGAGACAGCAGTCCGGTTTGGATTCTCCATTCCTTTAGGGGGTCTAAGCAGGGATCTGGATTCATTTAGATGTAGGGTTACTCTACACCTGGAAAAGGGTTTGCAAATACTGGACAATGTCTTTGAAGAGAATCTGTCAGCAGGTTTTCCCTATGTAATCTGGGAGCTCCATGATGTAGTGTCAGAGAGCGTGATTCCTACAGCACTTACGGGGCTCCTTGGTGCAGTTTTTGATAGAGGCCCTGTTTTCTTTGCTGTAGATCTAACCCACCCACTCCACTGATCGGTTGGTTGCTTTCTGTGAACACTGTACATTGTCCCCAAGCTGCTATTCAGTGGTGGGGATGGGGTTAAACAGATTAACCTGACTGCTGTGCATGTGAGACCAAGTCAAGCAGTGATAATCTCCTACTGATAAAACATTGATTATATTGAAACTACAGCACACACTAGTAAGTGACACATCAATGGAATTAGGCTCTCTCACTCTATATTATGCTGCTTCCAGATCACTGCCCCCTGATGAAGCTGACGCGAAACGCGCGTTGGGGCTTCGGCGGTGACCCCTGTGTACCTGTGGATTGGGTAAGAGCTATTGAACCGGGTTGGGCACGGTATATACCGAATTTCGATCAGTACCCCACTGTGGGATTTATGTGGATTGACCTTTAGTAACCCGGTCCGTGTAGTTTCTTTACCTTAATATGCACTAGTAGCACTTTAGGATGGAAAATAATCAGAGATTCACAGGGGCTGCCGCCGTTTAGATTATTTCAGTGTTTTCCTTTGGTTCCCTTGCTGTTTACATTATGTCTGTAATGATTAATTGTCTCTAAACATTGTATTTGATTGATCTATGAATAAAAATGTGTATTTATACTTTTTCAAAATGGGACTTATACTCCGTGTGTTATTCCCTGGTTCTCTTAATGCTTCCAGATTAACTAGCAAAAACCTGCTGACATAATCTTTTTAAGTTTGTTGTTCTTTTGTTCTCGTTCTTTTAGAAGTTTCTAAAAAAAACTTACTTATATCCTGACAAACCATTGATTCTATCGAAACTACAAGACACAGCCTAGTAATTGAAACATCCCTAGCATCAGGTTCTCCTGATCTACATTATGCTGCTCTCAGATTAAATAGCAAAAACCTGACGACAGATTCTCTTTAAGTTTGGAGAGCTCTGATGCCTCTTTTGTTAAATTTTTCTAATTCACTTTCTTATATCGTCAATCATTTCTCAAACATCAATTCTCTTTATAAGTATTTTAATGAGATTCCGAACAATTGTTCTTGTCACTATTGTAGAAATTTTGGATGGGGAAAGATTTTTGGAGATTTGAGTACAACACAATATTATATGATATCTTTCTCAAAATATACAATTTGTGCTTTAGTCTTCACAAGGAAATCATTACAAATGGCTCTTTATCACAGAATCGTCCCTGCGGTCCATCCCCCCCAATTCACGCCTATTCAGTCATTCTGAACTTCTTCGCCAATTTAACTATATTAACTATGAAAACAACTCCACGCTCAAAGAAAACAATGAATGGCTTCTAAAGTGTGTTCCCAAAATGTCTTTATCTACATATAATACATACATTCAAATGAATTACGTCTGAACATAGAGGAACGGTACAGCAAATACGCATGATTATCTTCGGAAGATTGCTCTTAGAGAGAATGGAGAGAGAACATCGAGGCTCTGAAAAGACCGGCTGCAATGTCTTCTTTTATAAACTTTTCCATATCTCCTGGCAGCGTCTTCTGGGGAGTTTCTGCTTGACCTCTGTTGTCAAGGAAATAAATTCATATTTAATGCTTTGGCTTTTTTCTCCTTTCTTTAGTAACACAAGGAAATGGTAGACCGTAGAAGAAATCTAACTAAATGGAGTCATAACGCTATTAGAAGCTCACCTATTTTTTATGGAAAACAACCATTAAAGTGGAATGTGAGTTTGAAATGTAAGTTACACAATAGATATTTTTCCTTGTAACTTGGTCATACAGACCTCGAAGAGAGTCAGTTACCAGGCAACTGTTGTAATGACATGTCTGGATGTTCTCCGCTCCCCCATGTTCACAGAGTTATCTCCTATTATTATCGGAAAATATAGCCAGGACCTTTCCACCGACATTTATATATTAGATAAATATATACATACTAGATAGTGGCCCGATTCTAACGCATCGGGTATTCTAGAATATGCATGTCCACGTAGTATATTGCCCAGGCACGTAGTAAATTGCCCAGCCACGTAGTATATTGCCCAGCCACATAGTATATTGCCCAGCCACGTAGTATGTTGCCCAGTGACGTAGTATATTGCCCAGTCACGTAGTATATTGCCCAGCCACGTAGTATATTGCCCAGCCACATAGCATATTGCCCAGCCACGTAGTATATTGCCCAGTCACATAGTATATTGCCCAGCCACATAGTATATTGCCCAGTCACGTAGTATATTGCCCAGTGACGTAGTATTTTGCCCAGCCACATAGCATATTGCCCAGCCACATAGTATATTGCCCAGCCACGTAGTATATTGCCCAGTCACGTAGTATATTGCCCAGTGACGTAGTATTTTGCCCAGCCATGTAGTATATTGCCCAGTGACATAGTATTTTGCCCAGCGACGTAGTATATTGGCCAGTTACGTAGTATATTGCCCAGCCACGTAGTATATTGCCCAGCCACGTAGTATATTGCCCAGCCACATAGTATATTGCCCAGCGATGGAGTATATTGCCCAGTCATGTAGTATATTGCCTAGTTACGTAGTATATTGCCCAGTGACGTAGTATATTGCCCAGCCACGTAGTATATTGCTTAGTTACGCAGTATATTGCCCAGTGATGTAGTATACAGCACAGAGCCACGTAGTATATTGCACAGCAACGTAGTATACAGAGCCACGTAGTATACTGCCCAGCCACGTAGTATATTGGCCAGTCACATAGTATATTGCCCAGCTATGTAGTATATTGCCCAGCCACGTATGTCACAGGTAAAAAATAAAAAATAAACATATACTCACCTTGTATTTCGGTCACATGTCCGTGACGTCATGGCAGGTAATTCTCGCGCAGGCGTGCAGGACCTGTGATGACGTTGCGGTCACATGACCGTGACATCAGGGCAGGTTGTTCTCGCACTGGCGCGCAGGCACTGTGATGACGTCGCTGTCACATGACCATGACGTCATGGCAGGTCCTTCTCACGCAGGCGCGCAGGTCCTGTGATGATGTCGCAGTCACATGACCGTGACGTCACGGCAGGTTATTCTCGCGCAGGCGCACAGGCACTGTGATGATGTCGCGGTCACAGGACCGTGACGTCATGGCAGGTCCTTCTCCCATACCATCCTTGGCACCGGAACCTGCCGGAGGTCACCGGAGCATCGTGAAAGGTGAGTATATAATGATTTGTTATTTTTTTCATTATTTTTAACATTAGATGTTTTTACTATTGACGCTACATAGGCAGCATCAATAGTAAAAACTTGGTCACACAGGGTTAATAGCAGCGGTAACGGAGCGAGTTACCCGCGGCATAGCGCGGTCCATTACCGCTGGCATTAACCCTGTGTGAGCGGTGACTGCGGACTGTGGCCATCGCTGATTGGTCGCGGCAGCCATGACAGGTAGCTGGCAAGACCAATCAGTGACTTGGATTCCATGACAGACAGAGGCCGCGACCAATGAATATCCATGACAGACAGAAAGACAGGACAGAAAGACCGAAGTGACCCTTAGACAATTATATAGTAGATAAATCTATACATATAACCATATGTACTATTTATATACAAAGAAATATTCAGTTTCTAAAATGTCACATCTGAGAAGGGTCATGACATGGTGCATGCATCTTCGACGTGCAAAAAAAATTCCTAGGTTAGTGGATACTTTCGGTTAAAGAAGTTGTATTTGGGTTTACACTGCAATCTTTATTTTACACCTTTCCTTGGTATCCAGATTCTGCTTCCTTCACCTCGGTTCACTGTCCTTTGTTGTGCTTCACGTTGGGTTTTCCAGGTCACGGCGTTGCTCAGTAACATAACACTGTGTTGGGTTTTCCAGGTCACGGCGTTGCTCAGTAACATAACATTGTGTCACAAAAGTTTTGTCCCTCGGACAATTTTTGGCGTTCATAGCAATCTGCCATCAACAACCATAGAGGTCTTGAGGAGACCTCTTGTTGTGATGGCAATGGAGTGATGACCCCCGATCACATGATGGGGGTCGTCACTGTGTGTATTTCCGGACCGAAGTCCGGAAGTGCATTTAAATGCCCGCTGTCAGAGTTTGACAGTGGCATTTAACTACTTAATAGGAGCGGGTGGATTGCGATTCCGCTTGCACCTATTGCAGGCACATGTCAGCTGTTAAAAACATCTGACATGTCATGGTTTTGAGGTGGGCTCACCTCCGGAGCCCACCTCAAAGCGGTGGATACTGCCAGCTGCTGTACTATTCTGTCAGATGGAAGTAAAGGGTTAAGAACCAACAATTTATAGTCTACATTATGACGTCCGAGACACTACATACATGTGCATCAATGTCAGTAGCAAAAGCAATTGTTCAAAAGTGTTTTGCAGACGACTTTCGTTTATAATTGTGTTAGAAAGGTTTTGTCCCTTGTACAAATTTGAGTGTTCCTGATAGATTTTTTCATGCTGATTTCAGAAATGACTTCAGATTTTTCCTATCACGTAAGGCTTTTGAAAAATGATACGGAACATTATCATATTCTGTTATAATTCTAAACACACAGATTATAAACGAACGTCATCTGCAAAACACTTTTGAACATTTGATTTTGCTACTGACATGGGCATGCATTGGCTTCTAGTTTCTTTAAAAGTCTGTAAAAACTAAGTTCTTCAGACTTCAGTCTATACCCACGTGACTCAGGCTAAATTGGGTCTTTCCCACATCACTTTGGGGATGAACAATAAGGTCCATTTAATTCTAGTCTGCTTTGGTTACCTTAGCTCCTGCTGAAAATGGCTAAGACAAGATATTGGTTTTCTTCATCTTGTTTTCTTACTGTTTCCTGTCCTGACCTCCACCTGATCTTGCCTATAACTGAACTTCACTTTCCTTGACCTTATCTATATCTTATTACAGTTCGTGATTGCTTGCTTTTTACTGTGAATTAGGAACTCCTACATGTCTGTAAATCAACCATTGCTAATAGTGCCTACTCCAAAGGTAGTTATCTGGGGATCCCTTCTTGGAATGTCCAAACCTTCTTGCGGGGATTAAGGATAAATAATGCACAATTTCTTAGACTCCTATTCATGGCTTTACCTTAATGGATAATTCCCCCCAAAACAAAGCTCTTCCCCATCAGTGAGGGTGTAACTTATAGGACCATTTGAGATCCAAAGATATGGTATTTAAATCCCTGAAAACGGGGCTCTGCAACCACATACTGAATGGAGTAGAGGTGCATATTGTCTATGTGACCCTACTCTATTCAAGATGGGGCGGCAGAGCTAGTGGAAAGCACCGAGTATAGATAGGTAGCTACAAGGTGCGTTTGCAGCCCGGGGTCCACCGTGCAGAGATATCTGCTGCAAAGTAACGGCGGATAACCTCTGAGCTCACACATGGGTTAAGCTTCACCCCGTGTGAACTGGAAGTGATCTCTGTTGACTCACAGAGTCACGCTGTACACAAAGCTATAACCCTAACTAAGGGTTGTGCTTGCTCTGGAACTCTTCTGTGCTAACCGCACACATGAAGGAACCAGTTGCTAAGCCAAGGCTACTTGCCCCCACTGATGCTAGCTGAATACCTGAGTGTACAGTCCCAAAGCTACAGCCTCACACTACATATGTAAAGAGTGGTATAGTACCCACTGGCATAAGCCAAACATATTTGATGCTAGCGCATGGCCGTGTGGCCATGCAAACCTTTTATAGTTGCAGCTCTACAGGACCTTCCTTGTGGACCAATAGAAACTGCAACAGGGCCTGAGAGTGTGACTCCCGACCTCCAATAAGAGGTCCTCCTATGGGCATGCTCAGTGCGTGAAAAGCAGGACTTAGTCCCAGAAAAGCCTGCTCGCCGCTTACCAGGGCTGGCTACAAGGGCAGAGCCTGGAAAGGCAACAGTAGCCATTCGCACAGTATCAGGCTGAGCCAGACGCTTGGACCGACGTCTCCACTGAGCAGGCTCTACTGCGGCTGGAGAAGAATGGGAGACCACAGCGGACATGGCTCGAGATTTTCCCTGTGGAGCGGCAGGAACTCGACGCCTAACACCCTGTTGTTGGGGTTCTAAAGATCTGATCTCGGATATTCCAGTCGTGAGATCCCCTGTGATCAGTAAGTCTCTTACTGTGATCAGTAAGTCTCCTTTCCAACGGAAACCTAATAGCTTGTTTTGGTGTTTTTTTTTGGAGGGGGGTAACACTTTAATGTAAATTGGCTAGTCAACTAAGGGATATTCATTTCAAGCCTGTCATTTTTTCTTGCTCGGCATGAGATCTGTGTGTCCAGGATAGTTCTGCCTTCACAGCCTAATTCCTGTACTGATTTCCCCTTCTATAGCCTTGAGAGATGTTTTATACCTTATGCTAACAGGCATTGATTCTGAGTGGTATGTGATCAGCCTGCAATATCTGCCATGGATATTTTCCCTCCTATGTCGGTGTATTTCGCCCATCTTGTCAAATTGCCATGTGGCCTTATACTCTCATTCACTACAGGCTGTGTGATCTGCCCTCAAAGAAAATTTGGATGTTCTACATCCCACTCTTTAATCTGCAGTGCACATCCTCCTCCCCCTCTATGTAAATCAAATGTAAAAATTCTGATAAATTAAGATGCAAGTGCCCAGAGTAAAATCCAATGGACAGCAGGTGCACTGATCCTCTCCATTATCCCACGTCTAGCTCTATCTTCACGGATGTGATTGGCATCTGTTCCATGCTGATCCATCCTTATCTACTGCTCTGAAAAGACATAACTCAAGTCCATGGGGTTGGAGCTAGTCGGAGAGTAATGTGGAGGAACATTGACTAGGCCGGAATTGGCCAATGGAAGATGAATTTAGAGATTAATTACATAAAGATTCTAAGTTGATTTTCTAAGCAATAGAAAGTCCATTTACGACCATGTTTGAACATGCCTTTTACTGCCCTACCCAGGAGTATAATTAGTTTGGTGACCCTAAAGCGCCCTTATGCAAATGTGGGGTTATTTAAGTTTCTTCGTAATGATATTGATTTTTTCTTTTTTTTGTATTTGTTTACAATTCTATATTCATTTTTTTAACTTTCTTTCATAGACATATGCCATGTATTTCATGTTTTTCTTGTTAGCTTGTTGATAACCGCATTGTAATTTGTTGTCATTTTAATTTACATTTCATTGCATTTGTGAGGAACAAAAACAGTGGATAAGAAAATTGTTTAGCAGATGTCTTCCTGTCATTTATATTCCTAATGTAATGATAATTATTTATTCAAATTCCTGTGATAAATGAAAGCTTTTTAATTCGTCATTTCCATATTTCCACATTTCATGAAAAGGAACTTATAATGCAATATCATTTAATGTTTAAAAAACTAAATTGACTTCATGGCTAAAGGGTGATCAAATTCCAGATCCAAAAACAAATGCTAAAACCAAATAATATAATTTGGTCCAAGACCAATGGAAATGCTTAACCCCTTGGCGATTGAGCTAAGGACAAGGACAAATTTTTTAAATCTGACCAGTGGTAATAACTAGGGTTGAGCGACCTTGACCTTTTTAGAGTCGAGTCGTGTTTCGCAAAACCCGACTATCTTAGAAGTCGAGTCGAGTGGAATCGGCCGATTATGGCGAAAAGTCGGGTATCGCCCGAAACACGAAACCCAATGCAAGTCAATGGGGGAGCATAGTCGGCAGTGAGTGGAGGCCAGGAAAACACCTACACTGCCCATTTTAATGGCAAAAACATCCTTTCTTGTTACAGAAGCTTGTCAATCGTAATTTACCTTATAATAATTGGAAGGCATTTGAAATTGGGGGTCATTTGGCTAAAGTTGTGGGGGGTAGGGCTGGTTCAAGTAATTAGTGGGCCCAGTAAATCTGGACCACGCCACGGCAGTGGAGCAGGGAGAGGTAAGTATTTCAACTTTGCAAGTGCTGTGATCCTGAGCAAGCAGGGGGGGCCCACTCGTTGGCATTGGCACTGGCACAGGGCCCCTCAAAGTACAGCGGTGTGTTTGCACGGCTGGGGCGCCTCCCACCGGCAGCAACACTTTTGCGTACTATGAGAGGCCCTGTGCCAGTGACGTCGCCAACTAGTATTCCTCCCCCCACCTGATGAAGGAACCTGCACTTTCATCTGCACCTTCCTCTTTGTCCCCGTGTAAGGTGGTATGGTATGCGGGAAGAGGAACCTGACTTTCAGCAGGGTCACAATCTTGCTGTGTAGCGTGCACGGGGAATTTTGCGTTCTGGGTCAATGTACCAGCAGACTCATCTATCACTGGCTGGGCAATGGGCAGGATGAGGAGGAAACACAGATATAGGCCCAAAGAATAAAGTTGGCTAAATGCAGTTCAAAATTGGTAACACAGGACTAACCAGGGGGCATTGCAGTGGAGGACAACTGGAATGAGAGGCTGACACAGAGAGTAGGCCCAAATCAGTAAGTAGTCGAAATGCAGTTCAAAATTGGCAACCGTAGTAAACAGGCGGCACAGCTTTGTTCAGTGGAGGAGAACAGCAAGGAGTGGCAGACACCGATAGTAGGCCCCAACCCAACTAGTAGGCCAAATGCAGTCTAACATTAACAACTACTTAACGAGAGCCTGAAAATGGAATTTCAGGACAGGAAACCAGGAGAACAGCAAGGAGTGGCAGACACCGATAGTAGGCCCCAAACCAACTAGTACGCCAAATGCAGTTGTTCCATTTAACCACAATTTAATGAGAGCCTGAAGATAGAAGTTCAGGAAAGGCAACCTGGAGAACACCTTGGAGTGTAACACACCATCTCTCTACACCCCATACCCAATTTGTAGGCCTAATGCAGCGTAGTTTCCAACAACTACTAAACGAGAGCCAGAAGATCGAAGCTCAGGAAAGGCAACCTGGAGAACACCTTGGAGTGGAACACACCATCTCTCTACACCCCATACCCAATTTGTAGGCCTAATGCAGTGTAGTTTCCAACAACTACTACAAGAGAGCATGAAGATCGAAGCATTGGCGAGGAAACCTGGGGAACACCTTGGAGTGGAACACACCATCTCTCTACACCCCATACCCAATTTGTAGGCCTAATGCAGTGTAGTTTCCAACAACTATTAACCGAGAGCATGAAGATCGAAGCATTGGCGAGGAAACCTGGGGAACACCTTGGAGTGGAACACACCATCTCTCTACACCCCATACCCAATTTGTAGGCCTAATGCAGCGTAGTTTCCAACAACTACTAAACGAGAGCCGGAAGATCGAAGCTCAGGAAAGGCAACCTGGAGAACACCTTGGAGTGGAACACACCATCTCTCTACACCCCATACCCAATTTGTAGGCCTAATGCAGTGTAGTTTCCAACAACTACTAAACGAGAGCATGAAGATCGAAGCATTGGCGAGGAAACCTGGGGAACACCTTGGAGTGGAACACACCATCTCTCTACACCCCATACCCAATTTGTAGGCCTAATGCAGCGTAGTTTCCAACAACTACTAAACGAGAGCCAGAAGATTGAAGCTCAGGAAAGGCAACCTGGAGAACACCTTGGAGTGTAACACACCATCTCTCTACACCCCATACCCAATTTGTAGGCCTAATGCAGTGTAGTTTCCAAGAACTACTAAACGAGAGCCGGAAGATCGAAGCTCAGGAAAGGCAACCTGGAGAACACCTTGGAGTGGAACACACCATCTCTCTACACCCCATACCCAATTTGTAGGCCTAATGCAGTGTAGTTTCCAACAACTACTAAACGAGAGCATGAAGATCGAAGCATTGGCGAGGAAACCTGGGGAACACCTTGGAGTGGAACACACCATCTCTCTACACCCCATACCCAATTTGTAGGCCTAATGCAGCGTAGTTTCCAACAACTACTAAACGAGAGCCGGAAGATCGAAGCTCAGGAAAGGCAACCTGGAGAACACCTTGGAGTGGAACACACCATCTCTCTACACCCCATACCCAATTTGTAGGCCTAATGCAGTGTAGTTTCCAACAACTACTAACGAGAGCATGAAGATCGAAGCATTGGCGAGGAAACCTGTGGAACACCTTGGAGTGGAACACACCATCTCTCTACACCCAATACCCAATTTGTAGGCCTAATGCAGTGTAGTTTCCAAGAACTACTAAACGAGAGCCGGAAGATCGAAGCTCAGGAAAGGCAACCTGGAGAACACCTTGGAGTGGAACACACCATCTCTCTACACCCCATACCCAATTTGTAGGTCTAATGCAGCGTAGTTTCCAACAACTACTAAACGAGAGCATGAAGATCGAAGCAATGGAGAGGAAACCTGGGGAACACCTTGGAGTGGAACACACCATCTCTCTACACCCCATACCCAATTTGTAGGCCTAATGCAGTGTAGTTTCCAACAACTACTAAACGAGAGCATTAAGATCGAAGCAATGGCGAGGAAACCTGGGGTACACCATGGGGAGGCAGACACCGTTAGTAGGCCCTACCAAAGTTGTACCCCCAATGCAGTTTTAAAATTCCTAGAGGCTGAAAACAAGACTATTGACACTCAGCTTTTTTCAAAGGAACACAGATGAATTGAGTGGCACAGACAGACACAGGTAGTAGGACTTAACCCAAAAATGTGGCTCACTGCAGCTTAAAAAAGTTACAGGGGTACACAAGCAGCAGTGCTCTGGGCAGTGGAGGACAATTTCAATAGTGGACCGCAGACAGACTTTGTACGCCTACTATTAAAAAAAGGATGCTCTATGCAATTAAAAATAGGTTCCAGGGGTCCACGGGCAGCAGTGGTGTGGTCAGTGGACGAGTATTGGAAGGAGGGACCGCAGACAGGCGTAGTAGGCCTAACATAACAAAATTAGGCTGTAGACACTGTAAAATTGGTTCCAGGGGTACACGGGCAGCAGTGGTGTGGTCAGCGGAGGAAAATTGGAATTAGGGACTGCAGACAGACTTTGTAGGCTGTCCCCTGTGGACCATGCATCCAACACATTAACCCAGTGCGCCGTAATGGACACGTAACTTTTTGTGGACATGCCTACTGGTCCATGCGTCTCTTGTCAGGTGCACCTTTCTACTGTTTGATTGCCTGAGTGCTATGACAATGCAGACTTTTTCATGCCGGTGGAGGGCTGGGATGGCTTTTCTCGCAAAAGAAATGTCGACTGGGTAGCTTAAACCGTTGCACAGCGTAGTTCATCTGGGCTTTCTAAATATAAAACAAAGAAAAAAAGGAGGCTACATGCACTTTCAGCTGGGTTCCAGGGGTACAAGGCCAGCATTGGTCTGGTCAGTGGAGAACTATTGGAAGGAAGGACCGCAGACACGATTCGAAGGCCTAACATAATAACAGATGGCTGTAGGCAATTTTAAATTGGTTCCAGGGGTACACGGGCAGCAGTGGCGTGGTCAGTGGAGGCCTAGTGGAAGGAGTGACCGCAGACAGGCATCGAAGGCCCAACATAATAACACATGGCTGTAGGCAATTTAAAATTGGTTCCGTGGGTACACGGGCAGCAGTGGTGTGGTCAGTGGAGGCCTAGTGGAAGGAGTGACCGCAGACAGGCATCGAAGGCCTAACATAATAACACATGGCTGTAGGCAATTTAAAATTGGTTCCGTGGGTACACGGGCAGCAGTGGTGTGGTCAGTGTAGGCCTAGTGGAAGGAGTGACCGCAAACAGGCATCGAAGGCCTAACATAATAACACATTGCTGTTGGCAATTTTAAATTGGTTCCAGGGGAACACGGGCAGCAGTGGCCTGGTCAGTGTAGTAGTAGTAGAAAGAATGGACCGCAGACAGGCATCGAAGGCCTAAAATAAAAAAATTGGGCTGGCTGTAGGCAATTTTAAATTGGTTCCAGGGGTACACGGGCAGCAGTGGTCTGGTCAGTGTAGTAGTAGTAGAAAGAAGGGACTGCAGACAGGCTTCGAAGGCCTAACATAACAAAATTGGGCTGTTGGCAATTTAAAATTGGTTCCAGGGGTACACGGGCAGCAGTACAATGGTCAGTGGAGGCCTAGTGGAAGGAGGGACCGCAGACAGGCTTCGAAGGCCTAACATAACAAAAATGTCAATACAATGGTATTGTCAGTGCCAGGCATTGAAGGATGTCAGCGCATAGACTAAACATTGGTGGAGCTGTGAGAGATAAATTTGCAAGTGGTAGAGCACTGTTTGAGCTGGGGGGGAACTGTCTTGTGGCCGGCGGTACAGGCCCAGGGCCCCTCATATTACAACGGTGTGTCTGACGTTGGGTGCGCACCACCACCGCCAGAGACACTTTATTGTACTATGAGGGACCCAGTGGCAGTGCCGTCGACCAAAAGCGGGCACACCCACCTCTTCAGACAAACAGCACTCTCACGGGTGCTGGCGCCAAGTGGCGATACCACGGCCCCGTGTGGGGAGTTTGGCCATTTAGTGAGGTGTAAACATGTCGCATGCTGGACAATCAGGTGCAGAAAATTACGAGATTGGAAAAGTCATTCAGAATAGTCCACAGGCAAGACCTTTTCATAGGAAAGCTAGGTGTCAGCCGGGCAAGGTGGGGCAAAAGATGTCGAAATCCAGTTGTGGTTCATTTTAATGAAGGTTGGATCATCTACATTTTGGGTAGCCAGACGAGTCCTTTTTTCTGTTAGTATTGAACCTGCAGCACTGAATACTCTTTCTGATAGGACACTAGCTGCCGGGCAAGCAAGCTCCTGCAATGCATATTCTGCCAATTCTGGCCAGGTGTCTAATTTGGATGCCCAGTAATCAAATGGGAATGACGGTTGAGGGAGAACGTCGATAAGGGATGAAAAATAGTTTGTAACCATACTGGACAAATGTTGTCTCCTGTCACTTTGAATTGATGCTGCAGTACCTGTCCTGTCTGCGGTCATAGCAAAATCACTCCACAACCTGGTCAGAAAACCCCTCTGGCCAACGCCACTTCTGATTTCTGCCCCTCTAACACCTCTGGTCTGCTGGCCCCTGCAGCTCGTGTGAGAACGATCACGGGCGCTGTGTGCAGGGAATGCCAGAAGCAAACGGTCAACAAGAGTTGATTGTTTGGTTGCTAATATTAGTTCCAAGTTCTCATGTGGCATTATATTTTGCAATTTGCCTTTATAGCGAGGATCAAGGAGGCAGGCCAACCAGTAATCGTCATCGTTCATCATTTTAGTAATGCGTGTGTCCCTTTTGAGGATACAAAAGGCATAATCCGCCATGTGGGCCAAAGTTCCAGTTCTCAAATCTGCGGTTGTGCTTGGTTGAGGGGCAGTTTCAGGCAAATCCACGTCACTTGTGTCCCTCCAAAAACCAGAACCCGGCCTTGCCGCGCCAACAATTTCCAGTGGCCCCGGAAAAGCTTCCTCATTAAAAATATAATCATCCCCATCATCCTCCTCGTCCTCCTCCTCCTCTTCGCCCGCTACCTCGTCCTGTACACTGCCCTGGCCAGACAATGGCTGACTGTCATCAAGGCTTTCCTCTTCCTCAGCTGCAGACGCCTGATCCTTTATGTGCGTCAAACTTTGCATCAGCAGACGCATTAGGGGGATGCTCATGCTTATTATGGCGTTGTCTGCACTAACCAGCCGTGTGCATTCCTCAAAACACTGAAGGACTTGACACATGTCTTGAATCTTCGACCACTGCACACCTGACAACTCCATGTCTGCCATCCTACTGCCTGCCCGTGTATGTGTATCCTCCCACAAAAACATAACAGCCCGCCTCTGTTCGCACAGTCTCTGAAGCATGTGCAGTGTTGAGTTCCACCTTGTTGCAACGTCTATGATTAGGCGATGCTGGGGAAGGTTCAAAGAACGCTGATAGGTCTGCATACGGCTGGAGTGTACGGGCGAACGGCGGATATGTGAGCAAAGTCCACGCACTTTGAGGAGCAGGTCGGATAACCCCGGATAACTTTTCAGGAAGCACTGCACCACCAGGTTTAAGGTGTGAGCCAGGCAAGGAATGTGTTTCAGTTGGGAAAGGGAGATGGCAGCCATGAAATTCCTTCCGTTATCACTCACTACCTTGCCTGCCTCAAGATCTACAGTGCCCAGCCACGACTGCGTTTCTTTCTGCAAGAACTCGGACAGAACTTCCGCGGTGTGTCTGTTGTCGCCCAAACACTTCATAGCCAATACAGCCTGCTGACGTTTGCCAGTAGCTGCCCCATAATGGGAGACCTGGTGTGCAACAGTGGCAGCTGCGGATGGAGTGGTTGTGCGACTGCGGTCTGTGGACGAGCTCTCGCTTCTGCAGGAGGACGAGGAGGAGGAGGAGGGGGTGCGAACGGCTACAGCCAACTGTTTCCTAGACCGTGGGCTAGGCAGAACTGTCCCAAAATTGCTGTCCCCTGTGGACCCTGCATCCACAACATTCACCCAGTGTGCCGTGATGGACACGTAACGTCCCTGGCCATGCCTACTGGTCCATGCATCTGTTGTCAGGTGCACCTTTGTGCTCACAGATTGCCTGAGTGCATGGACGATGTGCTCTTTAACATGCTGGTGGAGGGCTGGGATGGCTTTTCTGGAAAAAAAGTGTCGACTGGGTAGCTCGTAGCGTGGTACAGCGTAGTCCATCAGGGCTTTGAAAGCTTCGCTTTCAACTAACCGGTAGGGCATCATCTCTAACGAGATTAGTCTAGCTATGTGGGCGTTCAAACCCTGTGTACGCGGATGCGAGGCTAAGTACTTCCTTTTTCTAACCATAGTCTCATGTAGGGTGAGCTGGACTGGAGAGCTGGAGATCGTGGAACTAGCGGGGGTGCCGGTGGACATGGCAGACTGAGAGACGGTGGGAGATGGTATTGTTGCCGCCGGTGCCCTAGATGCAGTGTTTCCTACTACGAAACTGGTGATTCCCTGACCCTGACTGCTTTGGCCTGGCAAAGAAACCTGCACAGATACTGCAGGTGGTGCGGAAAATGGTGGCCCTACACTGCCGGAAGGGATGTTGCGTTGATGACTAGCTTCATTGGCCGAGGGTGCTATAACCTTAAGGGACGTTTGGTAGTTAGTCCAAGCTTGCAAATGCATGGTGGTTAAATGTCTATGCATGCAACTTGTATTGAGACTTTTCAGATTCTGCCCTCTGCTTAAGGTAGTTGAACATTTTGACAGATGACTTTGCGCTGATCAATTGGATGTTGTTTAAAAAATGCCAGACTGCACTCTTTCTAGCATCGGATACCTTTTCAGGCATTGCAGACTGAGCTTTAACCGGATGGCCACGCTGTCCTCCAACAGGTTTTGGCTTTGCCACGCGTTTTGGGCAAGATACGGGCCTGGCAGATGGAACCTGTTGCGATGTTGATGCCTGCTGCGGCCCCTCCTCCTCCGCTTCAGAACTGCTGCCGCCTGCACCCTGTTCCCCCAATGGCTGCCAATCGGGGTCAAGAACTGGGTCATCTATTACCTCTTCTTGTAGCTCGTGTGCAACTTCGTCTGTGTCACTGTGTTGGTCGGTGGTATAGCGTTTGTGATGGGGCAACAGTCTCATCAGGGTCTGATTCTTGATCATTACCCTGCGAGGGCAATGTTGTGGTCTGAGTCAAAGGACCAGCATAGTAGTCTGGCTGTGGCTGTGCATCAGTGCACTCCATGTCAGATTCAACTTGTAATGGGCATGGACTGTTAACTGCTTCACTTTCTAAGCCAGGGACGGTATGTGTAAAGAGCTCCATGGAGTAACCCATTGTGTCGCCTGCTGCATTCTTCTCTGTTGTTGTTTTTGCTGAAGAGGACAAGGAAGCGACTTGTCCCTGACCGTGAACATCCACTAACGACGCGCTGCTTTTACTTTTACCAGTTTCACGAGAGGAGGCAAAAGAGCTAGAGGCTGAGTCAGCAAGAAAAGCCAAAACTTGCTCTTGCTGCTCCGGCTTTAAAAGCGGTTTTCCTACTCCCAGAAAAGGGAGCGTTCGAGGCCTTGTGTAGCCAGACGACGAACCTGGCTCCACAGCTCCAGACTTAGGTGCAATATTTTTTTTCCCACGACCACCTGATGCTCCACCACTACCACTACCCTCATTACCAGCTGACAATGAACGCCCCCGGCCACGACCTCTTCCACCAGACTTCCTCATTGTTCTAAAAACGTAACCAAACTAACGGTATTTGTTGCTGTCACACAACTTACACGGTGAGCTATAACTTCAGTATGATTTAGCTACCCCTTTACAGGTGGGTGAGACCGCAAGGAAAATCAGGCACAATGTTACACACTCTGTTTTTGGTGGCAACAAATGAGAGAGATGCCACACACGCAGGACTGTCACTGAAGCACAAATATAAATATTAATCTCCCACTGATTTGTTTTTTTGTTTTTTTTTCAGGGAGACTTTAGAAAAAAAAATAGAATAAAATGATTTTTTAAGGAAGAATTTAGAAACCAAATAAAATAAAATGATTTCTTCAGGGAGAATTTAGAAAACAAATAAAACAAAAAATAGGCTTTCTATGGCCCACTGAGTGAGAGATGACGCACACAGGAGTCAGGAGTGGCACACAAGCCCAGAGGCCAATATTGTTCTCCCAATGATTGATGTAGTGATTTTTTCAGGTATATTTTGGAACCCAAATCAAGCTAAAAAAATAATAGGCTTTCTATGGCCCACAATTGGAGAGAGAGAGAGAGAGAGAGAGAGAGATGGCACACCCAGGAGTCAAGACTGGCACACAAGCAGAAAGGGCAATATTAATCTCCCACTGATTTGATTTTTTTTTTTTTTTTCAGGGAGACTTTAGAAAAAAAAAATAATAAAAAAAAATGATTTTTTCAGGAAGAATTTAGAAACCAAATAAAATAAAACGATTTTTTCAGGGAGAATTTAGAAAACAAATAAAACAAAAAATAGGCTTTCTATGGCCCACTGAGTGAGAGATGACGCACACAGGAGTCAGGAGTGGCACACAAGCCCAGAGGCCAATATTGTTCTCCCAATGATTGATGTAGTGATTTTTTCAGGTAGATTTTGGAACCCAAATCAAGCAAAAAAAATAATAGGCTTTCTATGGCCCACAATTGGAGAGAGAGAGAGAGATGGCACACCCAGGAGTCAAGACTGGCACACAAGCAGAAAGGGCAATATTAATCTCCCACTGATTTTTTTTTTTTTTTTTTTTTCAGGGAGACTTTAGAAAAAAAATAAAATAAAAAAAAAAAGATTTTTTCAGGAAGAATTTAGAAACCAAATAAAATAAAATGATTTTTTCAGGGAGAATTTAGAAAACAAATAAAACAAAAAATAGGCTTTCTATGGCCCACTGAGTGAGAGATGACGCACACAGGAGTCAGGAGTGGCACACAAGCCCAGAGGCCAATATTGTTCTCCCAATGATTGATGTAGTGATTTTTTCAGGTAGATTTTGGAACCCAAATCAAGCTAAAAAAATTATAGGCTTTCTATGGCCCACAATTGGAGAGAGAGAGAGAGAGAGATGGCACACCCAGGAGTCAAGACTGGCACACAAGCAGAAAGGGCAATATTAATCTCCCACTGATTTGATTTTTTTTTTTTTTTTCAGGGAGACTTTAGAAAAAAAAATAATAAAAAAAAATGATTTTTTCAGGAAGAATTTAGAAACCAAATAAAATAAAACGATTTTTTCAGGGAGAATTTAGAAAACAAATAAAACAAAAAATAGGCTTTCTATGGCCCACTGAGTGAGAGATGACGCACACAGGAGTCAGGAGTGGCACACAAGCCCAGAGGCCAATATTGTTCTCCCAATGATTGATGTAGTGATTTTTTCAGGTAGATTTTGGAACCCAAATCAAGCAAAAAAAATAATAGGCTTTCTATGGCCCACAATTGGAGAGAGAGAGAGAGATGGCACACCAAGGAGTCAAGACTGGCACACAAGCAGAAAGGGCAATATTAATCTCCCACTGATTTGATTTTTTTTTTTTTTTTCAGGGAGACTTTAGAAAAAAAATAAATAAAAAAAAAAAGATTTTTTCAGGAAGAATTTAGAAACCAAATAAAATAAAATGATTTTTTCAGGGAGAATTTAGAAAACAAATAAAACAAAAAATAGGCTTTCTATGGCCCACTGAGTGAGAGATGACGCACACAGGAGTCAGGAGTGGCACACAAGCCCAGAGGCCAATATTGTTCTCCCAATGATTGATGTAGTGATTTTTTCAGGTAGATTTTGGAACCCAAATCAAGCTAAAAAAATAATAGGCTTTCTATGGCCCACAATTGGAGAGAGAGAGAGAGAGATGGCACACCCAGGAGTCAAGACTGGCACACAAGCAGAAAGGGCAATATTAATCTCCCACTGATTTGATTTTTTTTTTTTCAGGGAGACTTTAGAAAAAAAAATAATAAAAAAAATGATTTTTTTCAGGAAGAATTTAGAAACCAAATAAAATAAAACGATTTTTTCAGGGAGAATTTAGAACCCAAATCAACCAAAAAAATAAATAGGCTTTCTATGGCCCACTATTTGTGAGAGAGATGGCACGCTCAGGACTGGCACACAAGCCCAGAGGCCAATATTAATCTCCCACTTTTTTTTTTTTTTTCAGGGAAAATTTATAAACCCAATAAAATAAATAATAAATAGGCTTTCTATGGCCCACTATCTGAGAGAGAGAGATGGCACGCTTAGGACTGGCACACAAGCCCAAAGGCCAATATTAATCTCCCTTTTTTTTTTCAGGGAGAATTTATAAAACCAAAGAAAAAAAATAAATAGGCTTTCTATGGCCCACTATTTGTGAGAGAGATGGCACGCTCAGGACTGGCACACAAGCCCAGAGGCCAATATTAATCTCCCACTTTTTTTTTTTTTTTTTCAGGGAAAATTTATAAACCCAATAAAAAAATAAATAGGCTTTCTATGGCCCACTATCTGAGAGAGAGAGATGGCACGCTTAGGACTGGCACACAAGCCCAAAGGCCAATATTAATCTCCCACTGATTGATTTATTGATTTTTTCAGGTAGAATTTAGAACCCAAATAAAGCAAAAAAAAAAAAAAAATAGGCTTTCTATGGCCCACTGAGTGAGTGATGATGCACACAGGAGTCAGGAGTGGTACACAAGCCCTGAGGCCAATATTTTTCTCCCACTGATTGATGTAGTGATTTTTTCAGGTAGATTTTGGAACCCAAATCAAGCAAAAAAATAAATAGGCTTTCTATGGCCCACTGAGTGAGAGATGGCACACACAGGAGTCAGGAGTGGCACACAAGCCCTGAGGCCAATATTTTTCTCCCACTGATTGATGTAGTGATTTTTTCAGGTAGATTTTAGAACCCAAATCAAGCAAAAAAATAAATAGGCTTTCTATGGCCCACTGAGTGAGAGATGGCACAGACAGGGATGGCACTCTAGCAGAAATGCCAATCTTAATCTCCCACAAAAAAAAAAAAAGGAACTGTCCTTCAATTACTATCTCCCTGCAGTAATCTCAGCCAGGTATGGCAGGCAGCAATAAGGAGTGGACTGATGCACAAATTAAATAAAAAGTGTGGACAAACAAACAAGATAGCTGTGCAGAAAGGAAGGAACAAGATGATTTGTGCTTTGAAAAAAGCAGTTGGTTTGCACAGCGGCGTACACACAGCAATGCAGCTATCAGGGAGCCTTCTAGGGCAGCCCAATGAGCTACAGCGCTGAGGAAAAAAAAAAAAATGTAGCTTCCACTGTCCCTGCACACCGAAGGTGGTGTTGGGCTGTGGAAATCGCTACAGCACAAGCGGTTTGGTGGTTAATGGACCCTGCCTAACGCTATCCCTGCTTCTGACGAAGCGGCAGCAACCTCTCCCTAAGCTCAGATCAGCAGCAGTAACATGGCGGTCGGCGGGAACGCCCCTTTAGAGCCCCTGTGACGCCGCAGACAGCAAGCCAATCACTGCAATGCCCTTCTCTAAGATGGTGGGGACCAGGACCTATGTCATCACGCTGCCCACACTCTGCGTTTACCTTCATTGGCTGAGAAATGGCGCTTTTCGCGTCATTGAAACGCGACTTTGGCGCGAAAGTCGCGTACCGCATGGCCGACCCCGCACAGGGGTCGGATCGGGTTTCATGAAACCCGACTTTGCCAAAAGTCGGCGACTTTTGAAAATGAACGACCCGTTTCGCTCAACCCTAGTAATAACTGGAACGCTTCAACAGATCCCAGCGATTCTGATTTTTTTTTTCCTAACATATTGTACTTCGTGTTAGTGGTAAATTTTGGTCGATATGAATTGCATATATTTTAAAAAATCTTGAAAGTTTGACAGCATTTTTTAAAATTTAGCAATTTTCAAATTTTAAATTTTTATGCCCTTAAATCGGAGAGTTATATCACACAAAATAATTAAAAAATTACATTTTCCATATGTCTACTTTACATCTACATTACTTTTGAAACATTTTTTTTTGGTTAGGAAGTTGTAAGGGTTAAAGGTTGACCAGCAATTTTTCCAACAAAATTTACAAAACCTTTTTTTAAGGACCACATCACATTTCTATTGAATTTTGGGGGTCCTATATTACAGAAAATGCCCAAAAGTGACAACATTCTAAAAACTGCACCCCTCAAGGTGCTTAAAACCACATTCAATAGCTTTGTTTACCCTTCAGTTGCTTTACAGCAATTAATAGAATGTGGATAGAAAAAATGAACGTTCCTTTTTTTTTGCAAAAATGTTACTTTCGCCCTAATGTTTTTACTTTCACAAGGGTAGCAGGATAAAATGAATCCCAAAATTTATTGTGCAATTTCTTCTCAGTATGCCGATATCCCATGTGTGGGGGGAAATTACTTTTGGGCACACAGCAGGGCTTGGAAGGGAAGCAGGACTGCTTGACTTATTTAACTAAAAAATGGCTGGCATCGAGAGCAGACGCCATGTTGCATTTGGAGAGCACCTGATGTGCCTAAACAGTGGAAACCTCTCACAAGTGACTCCATTCTGGAAACTACACCCCTCAAGGATTTTTCTAGAGGTGAAGTAAGGTTTGGGAACCCACAGGTACGACACAGAATTTGATAATATTGGGGTGTTACATTGAATTTGTCGTCATTAGTGTTGAGCGCAAGAGCTCACTACTCGAGTTTGCATACGGTGCTCATTTATGCACCTAGTATTGCGGGCGCTCAAGTGACATGCTCGAATCCCCACCCTGCATATTTCACGGCAGTTAGACAGCCAAAAAACATGTGAGGATTCCCCATGTATGGCAGGCTATATTCTGTGCATACCGAGGACCTGATGAAAACTAGAGTAGTGAGCACTTGTGCTCAACACTTGTCATTATATCATCATCATTTTTTTTTTAAAACTTTTAAAAGAAAAACCATTAGCCTAACCCTGACCCTCAGCCCAACTCTAACCCTTAGCCCAAACCACTACCCTAACAGCAAATAATGGAAAATAAATAAAGTGAAAAAACTTAATCTGACTAAGGGGATGACACAGGGGAGGATGATTTACTAATCATTGGCATTTGATAATTGTGATAGGATCTTTCACAGTGATCAAAAGGAATGAATAGGAAAAATCCCTGTTGTTGCCGGGTGCCGGCAGATCTCGGTGGGTGTACTGCGCATGTGCCCGTTTTTTTTTCAGAAGGACAAGTACCGTTGAATGGAGCAGGGGACATCATTTCTCTCTCCTCTGACATGTTTATCATGTCAGAAGAGAGATAAATGATTTTTATAGCAGACTCACTTTTTTAGCATTGAATAATGGTGATCACATGATCGGGGACAGGAAAATCTGGCCTTGATCATGTTCTGCAAGGTCTCAACTACCCCAGGCAGCTAAAACCCCTTTGATTTTCAGACTCTGGGAGGTTCTATACCATTACTACTGAGGGCATATTACCCCTTATCTGTTTTAACGCATATAGGCAGTCGTTAAGGGGTTAAAATGTGAACTGAAAAAACTTAACAGACACCATGGCTTAAAAGTAACAAATCAGACATACTCACTTGCTGTCATCCCTGTGAATTAAACAGCACATCATTGAATCTAACTCTGATGATGTGCCTGTCATGATCCATTCCAGGGTTTAATCCTGTCTGCCCTTTTTCCAGGCGGATCATGTAAAGGGTTAACTTTGCTCTGCCTTATTATGGGTTCAGGTTTGCTATTTAGCTCCTGTTCATCCTGCTTGTGGTGTCAGCTATAGTTCTGCCTTTGGCGTGTGAACTTGACTCTGGTAACCCTTGATTTGTCCTGCTGTGATCCCTGACTTGCCCCGTGTCTGTTGTCTTCCTCTGTCCGCCCTTTCCCCAGCATATCGCGGTTTGATTATCTGGTTTCTGACTCGGCCTGTATTCGGACTCGCTTCTGCTTTCTGTCTTTGTCTTATCTGCTTCTGACTGTTGCTGAACCCCCTGGCTTACTCCTGACCACGTATACTGTTTACTCCGTTTTGTACTTTGCATCTGAACGTTTTTGACTCAGCTTGTCTGACCACTCTCTCGCCACTTGGTGGTACCTGTGCTGCTGCTCTGTGGAGCTACTCTGTGTATGCAGTCTCACTTCCCTCTCAAGCTCCCTCTGGTGGAGGTTGTGTTACACTGCACTGCAGCAGCATGACAGTGCCATTTCAGTCAATCAGAGGCCTCAGCAGTCAGGTGTCAGAGAAAGGGAAGTTATCATTTCCTGTCCTAGCACAGACAACTGGAACAGCCTACGTTGGATCCACAGGGTTAACAGCAGGTGACTTGATATTTTATGTGATCTATGTCATCTGTGATGGAGTACTGAGTAGAGATGAATTGATCTGACGAGAGTCAAATTCGCCAGATCATGTGGATTTTACCTGAAATACAATTTGTAACAAATGTATTCTCTACAAATTGAATGTCCCTTTTTATCCTTTGGGCGTCTAGAGAGACCCCAGGGCATAATAAAGTTAAGCTGTATGCATGAAAAAAATAATTATAATCTCATCACTCACTTCCGGGGCTCACTCTTCCCCATATGTCCTCGGTACCAAATGCTGCATCTTCACGCTAGGCCGAGTTGTTACCAGGGTTGACCTATGTTTAGTCATGGCCAGAAGTCCCTTACAAATGCAGAAAATAATTAATGAAGGGATAAAGAAGTAATAAAAATAACATTTACCTCGTCATTCACGTGTCCCACAGCTCTGGGTCAGGTCCTCCACATAGCTCCCTCCAGGGTCTTCCTTGTGTTTGCATGGCATATGATGTCCTCGATATACATCTTCACTCTGCTCCATGCTGAGTAGACTACACTATATACCACTTTGCTGAATTGTACATGGCCAGGAAAAGGGTGAAAAAAATAATACTAGCACTGGCAAAACGCCTTTCCTCCTGTCGCTTGCTGCCAGTCCAATGTGTGTTCCTCAGCAGAGCTCCTTCTACCCTCACACAAAACATCATCCTCTTCTTCCAGCCTTGACATGTGTCATGTTTTCCACAGCCAGGCAGGCCTTTGCTTCCACGGCATACAAGTGCTTCTCACTAATTTAGAATATCATCAAAAGGTTAATTTACTTCAGTTCTTCAATACAAAAAGTATATTATATAGTGTCATTACAAGCAAAGTGATCTATTTCAAGTGTTCATTTCTGTTAATGTTAATGATTATGGCTTACAGCCAATGAAAACCCAAAAGTCATTTTCTCAGTAAATTAGAATAAGTAACAAAAATACCTGCAAAGGCTTCCTAAGCATTTAAAAAGGTCCCTTGTCTGTTTCAGTAGGCTCCACAATCATGGGGAAGACTGCTGGCTTGTCAGATGTCCAGAAGGCAGTCATTGACTGACTCCACAAGGAGGGTAAGCCACAAAAGGTCATTGCTAATGAAGCTGGCTGTTCAGAGAGTGCTGTATCCAAACATATTAATGGAAAGTTGAGTGGAAGGAAAAAGTGTGGTAGAAAATGGTGCACAAGCAAACGGGATAGCCGCAGCCTTGAAAGGATTGTTAAGAAAAGGTCATTCAAACATTTTGGGGAGATTAACAAGAAGTGGACTGCTGCTGGAGTAATTGCTTTAGGAGGCACCACGCAAAGACCAGTCCAGGACATGGGCTATAAGTGTCGCATTTGTTGTGTCAAGCCACTCACGACAAACAGACAATGCCATAAGCGTCTTTCCTGGGCCAAGGAGAAACAGAACTTGACTGTTGCTCAGTGGTCCAAGGTGTTGTTTTCAAATTAAATTACATTTTGCATTTCATTTGGAAATCAAGGTCCCAGAGTCTGGAGGAAGAGTGGAGAGGCCACAATCCAAGCTGCTTGAGGTCTAGTGTGAAGTTTCCACAATCAGTGATGGTTTGTGGAGCTATGTCATCTGCTGGTATAGGTTCACTGTGTTTTATCAAGACCAAAGTCAGCGCAGCCGCCTGCCAGGAAATTTTAGAGCAATTCATGCTTCCCTCTGCCGACAAGCTTTTTGGAGATGGAAATTTCATTCTCAAGCAGGACTTGGCACCTGTCCACACTGCCAAAAGTACCAATAGCTGGATTAAAAAGAACGGTATCACTGTGCATGATTGGCAGCAAACTCGCCTGACGTTAACCCCATCGAGAATTTATGGGGTATTGTCAAGAGGAAGATGAGAGACACCAGACCCAACAATGTATACGAGCTGAAGGCTGCCATCAAAGCAACCTGTTCTTCCATAACCCCTCAGCAGTGTAACAGGCTGATCGCCTCCATGCCACACTGAATTGATGCAGTAATTAATGCAAAAGGAGCCCCGACCAAGTACTGAGTGCATTTACTGAACATACATTTCAGAAGGCCAACATTTCGGATTTTAAAATTATTTTTCAATCTGGGTGTTATAAAATATTCTAATTTACCGAGATAATGACTTTTGGGTTTTCAGTGGCCGTAAACCATAATCATCAACATTAACAGAGATAAACACTTGAAATAGATCACTCTGTTTGTAATGACTCTAAAATATACGAGTTTCACTTTTTGCATTTAAGAACTGAAATAAATTAACTTTTTGATGATATTCTAATTTAGTGAGAAGCACCTGTATACCACCCAAGGGAGAATCTAAATTCTTTGCAAAATTTAAAGCAGATGGAATTCCCTTCAAACCGATTGACCCATCTCTACATTACGACCATTGTATTTTCTTGTTGCCGTTTGACCACAATTGACTTTTTTTTTTATCGTAGCACAACCTGGAAATCATGACATCATTTGAAGCCACGTTCGTTGGAGCGAACAAGGTTAATTGGACTTTTATTTATTTTAAAACACGACCTCAACGTAATATGATTTTGTGGATGAAGTATTCTCTCTGTTTTTTAGGATCCAGCACCATTATCCTGAAACAAAGTAACACAAACCCAGGGGCAAACGGCTCAATTACCGTCGTCGTTATTGAATATAATTACCTTAGCTTTCTCCGAACTGCTAATGTAACATTATTATCCTGACTTAATGGACCTTAGTTATTCCGCTGCTAAGCACTGCAAAATATAGTGCACTTTCTAGAGAGTGACACATTTCCTCCACTACAGCAGACCTAACGCATTACACTGTCTCTAGGTAAGTGTTTGGAATTACCTCTTGAAATTCGATTTACATAGAACATATTTTTTTTTTTTATATTTTGCTTTTACATTTGCAATTTGTGAAGGATGCAAAACAGAAAGTCTGTCTGGGAATTTAAAGAAATCATGTCATCAACCATTGTACACATCATCAACTTACACTATGTTATATATACGACGCCAGAGACGGCAGTAATGGGCTGTATAGTGGCGGTGCCAAACGTAATGTCAACGAATCCTAAATATTCTGTTCTGCTATCTATATGTCCATGGTGTGCTGTCAGTATTCTCCCTTTTTCTGTACTGCAATATAAAGCACTGGTACCAAGAGCGGGCATATTATTGGTGCAGCCATTGCAGACACGCAGGGACCCAAGAGGTAAAGGAGCCCATTGTCACCTGCAAAACAGCAAGCAGCACAATTATTGGACTGCAAAGGACGAATTTACGGTTCTTGCATGAGGGCATCTTTCTGTCTTTGTCCGCCATTGACCTGGACTACATATACCGTATTACTATTATTTACTGCGACTGCATGATAGTATTAGTGTATTGCACCATCTTTCATCTGTATTACAACTATAGTTCTACATTTTACTTTTTACGTGTATTTTTGTATTGCCAATATCCTTATTACACTTCTATCTGTGCTACCTATATTTCATTAAGGGTAAGTTCACACTAGGCATTTTTTCAGTGTTTTTATTCCGCAGCAAATCCTGATCTTTTGGCAGGAAAGAAGCTGCAGAAAAGGCATGTTTTCCTGTTTTTTTCTTGCATTTGTTTTGCGGCATTTTTGATGCGTTTTTTGTGCATTTTTTGCAGCGGTTTTGGAATATTAGATTTGTCACTTGTGCATTCTGATAAAGGTTAGTGTTGAATAAAAAATGTCCTATTCCATAGAATCCGGTTTTGGCACAAAAAAACGGCAAAACCTGATACCTGCATTTTTTGTGCATTTTTTTCCAACCTTTTTTCACCATTAATGGGTGAAAAACGCTGAAAAAACACTTAAAGAAGTGACATGCTCTGTGTCCGAAAAACCGTGCAAAGCACAAAATACTGATGAGTGATGAGAAAAAAAAAATGTGTGTGCATGAGATTTCTGCAATCTTATAGGCTTTGATGGTACTGTAAAAAGCAGCTGAAAATTTGCATTAAAAATGCATCAGAAAAACGCAGCAAAATGCCTAATCTGAACCTAGCCTTAATGTAATGACTTCTACCTGTTTTACACTTACCGTTCTGTTCCCTAACTGTCATGTCCCACAACTTGGGAATCTCACAGTATTAGGGCTTGTTTTCACTTGCGAGGAACACGTCCGTGTCTCGCATGTGGAAACGAAGCTCTGGTGCCGGCACTCCGGAGTGGAGCGTGCGGCTCCATGTGTTGCTATGCGGCCGCACGCTCCGCTCCACAGTGCCGCCACCAGAGCTTCGTTTCCACATGCGAGACACGGACGTGTTCCTCGCAAGTGAAAACAAGCCCTTATATTGTTGCTATTACACCGCTATGGAATCAGTTTGCCTTAAGCAGTTTGTCCCGTCTCTTTTCCTGTAGCACAGCTCTGATGTCAGTACCCATCCCTTCTTCCTCTTTAGTTAGTGCTTGTCAGCCATCATGCTAGTTTCATCTCTGTAAATCACTGGTTCAAAATTGTCTTTTTAACTATTGAAGCTACTACTACAGCTACTGCTGTTATTATTGTGCATAATGCAAAAATTTAGCCTTAGTAAAAACTTCTTATAAAATCAAGCTATCTGATGAAGTTCTTGGTGTGAGTACTTGTCAATAGAGATATCCATAGAAGCAATATTTCAAGAGCCCACACTTGCAGCCTAGTTATTGAGACAAAAAACTAACTGTGTTTCATCTATTGTACTGCTATCTACCTGTACTGTGACCCGTGTCTTGCAGTCACAGTGTATGTGCTCCCCAATGACTATGTTTTCTAAACAGAAGACATAGTCATTGGGGAGTATGAAATTAATGTGCAGGTGCACATACACTGTGACTGCAAGACAAGGGTAGGTATACAAGCACTATATAGCAGCAGTACCCTGCAATTAAAGAATGCATTATCTCCTCTAGTGCTACAAACTTAAAAAAAAATATAAGATACTTACTTAGTTTACAGGTTTGATCAAAATTGCGTGAGCCCGATTACCGGTGACAAGGTGACTCCTTACTCTAGACATTCACCTCCTTATGTGTCTAGACTTGAAATCAACTGGATCCAACTAAATTTCTATAATTAAGAAAAAAAATTATTTATTTAAAATATGCTGAATTTCTCTCTACCTGTACTATATCTTCTATACTTTTATCCACCAGCACTACCTATACTTTGCTATTCTCTATCTGTATTATATGTACTGTACTGCTCTCTGCCATTATTAAGTCCACTTTACTATATGTAATGTAGTTTTCTTTACCTGTACTATACTTACTGAACTGCTATATACCTTTACTATATGTATTGTATTTCTCTACCTCCTGAACTACATGTACTATACTGCTATATACCTAAACTATTTGTACTCTATTGTTCGCTACCTCCTGAACTACATGTACTATACTGATATATACCTGTACTCTATGTACTGTATGTTTCTCTACCTCTTGAACTACACGTACTCTACTGCTATATACCTAATCTGTTTGTACTGTATTGTTTGCTACCTCCTGTACTATATGTTCTGTATTGCTATATACCGGTACTATATACTGTATTTTTCTCTACCTCCTGAACTACATGTTAAACACCAAAAACCCTAAATAGGAATACAATATGAGCGCAAACTCAACGAGCAATATCATACACAAAACCCCAACAAGCTTAGGTAAAGCAAAAATGGGGACAAAAGAGTATTTTAGGCCACAAAATATTTTATTATAAACACATATTAGTATATACAAAGTTTTGAACAGAATATTCAAGCCGAAGCAGGTAGAGGTGGATCCCGTAAGTAATTATTATAATTCCATACTACTACCATCAGTAGTCACACTAATCCCATAGAAATTAAAATTAAATGTGTATCTGGACAACTCTCAGAGACCAATATATTCCCTGAGGACAAAATTTAGTGTTAGGGTAACCCATTAACAAATTGTACATGTGTATGGAAAAGAATCCCAGTGACCAAAATCTCCGATCATATGCTGATTAGGAAGCCGTATTATATGTGCTCAATAGTAAAGTGCTGGTGCTAAGGTGCCAATAATGCAGCTACCATAATAATCACTACCATATGGACCAGATAGGGATTGCTAGAGCCGTTACTTACTAGTATTCAAAGGGATCCAAACCTGCCGCCCCTACGCGCGTTTCAAAGTCTCTTCTTCAAGAAGCGTGAACTACACCTACTATATTCCTATATTCCTAAACTATTTCTACTGTACTGTTCGCTGCTTCCTGTACTATATATACTGTGCTGCTCTCTACCTCCTGTACTACATGTACTATACTACTCTTGACCCGAGTCATAATTGTTCCTTTGAATATCAGGTGAAAGGATAGCTATTAAATGCAAGGGTAGACACATCGTGAGTATGACCTGTGCTGCTAAACAGGGGTCCCGTAGGGCCACAACTCTCATAAAAATGGAAGTACAGGCTGCTTAGCAGTTAGTGTAATTTAGTACATAGTTTTTTGCACTGGCATTTTTTTAATTAAAGTCAGAAATGGACACAAGAAGAAGTATAAAGCTTTTTTTAAAAAATTTCCTTTAATTGTGCATAAGTTACAGCTTGGGCTCAAAAACATTTATCGAAAGCTGAGAGGTATTTAAAATATTCTCCATGTGCAACCATATAATTACTTAGGAAAAAATACGCACTAGAAAGATAGGTATAAGGGAGACATTTGCGTCTACAATATGTCCACCTCATGTTTGCCTTACACTGTATATATTATACAGGGAAATGAAGCTCCTGTTGCTTCCCATATATATATATATATATATATATATATATATATATATATAATGTAAGTTACAAAGATTGTTCTCAAAATAAATAATGTTGTAACTTTATGAACTTTTAGTAGAAATTTAGTGGACCTTAGAAGTCAAGGAGGAAGTCAAGCTCTAAGATGTCCTTCTTCTCATGTATTCTTTTAAGCACTCTAAAAGAATATCTAGGAAATTCGCGAAGGAGCCGAAAAAAAAAAGAAATAAAACCTTTAACGCAATTTATAGGGTTCTGACATATTCTGTCATTTTATCCATGTAGTTATAGTGAATAAGTTATCTTAATAAATATGATCCTGTGTACTCAGAAATGTTAAAATTTAATTATTACCCTCTTCACCTCTGACACTGGTAAGTGACCCAAGCAATTCCACAACTTTGGCTTTTTATCTTGAGGAACATAACTGAATCACTTAAATTCCTTTTGGTTTGCTCGTTTTCACCCCAAAGTAAGAAATCATTTTAACTTGAGAAAGAGCACATATGGAACATTTCCAAAACAAGATACCTGTGAGGTCATATTTTACCAGAAATATATTCTTTTAGTCTCTCGAACAGAAACTGAAAATGAACAAAGAATTTACAGAAAGTTTTGCCACAAATTATTTTACGGACATAACACTTTACAAAAGCAATGGATGATTATAGAGAATGGGGGAAACAGAGGTGGAAGACTCATCCGAGTCATAGTCTTTATACCATCTATAAAGGCGCTAGTACAATAAATGACGTATAGTAGGCCGAGAACCAGTTATATATTTTATAACATGGTCTTCACACTTGTTTTTCATGGTGAATTTAACAGAAAATACTTCTGCATATTTCTGTATGAAGGTAGATGAATTTTAAGGTAGAAAAAAAGTCCTACAGAAGGCTTTGGGGTCAGTGTTACTGCTCCCAGAATAGTTGTTTTTTGGTAAGTTTCAAGGAGATTTGGCTGGAGTCACGAGACCTGCTAACCTCCCTAGAAGTTCTGGAGGTCTTCTGATATTCTAGGAGAATTCTAAACTTTCCATAAAACCTAACAAGTATGCTTCTACTTCACGACATATTGCTAGAGATAGGAAGACCACTTGAAATTAATATTTATTAGCTTTGCTGAATTTCCCCCCTAAAAATGTGGTTTGTGCTTATCACAATACTGAAAGGCCACTAATTACTTGTAAAGAAGAAGAGAAAGAGACCAAATTAGCACTGAGGGGTTTAATATTGCCCTCCTTGTTGGAAGTATGTAAGGAATAAGAATGAAAAGGCTGTTATATCATGGTGCTGTTACTGCAGTATATCTGAGATCAAGCAATTAATACTAAATGACTATGAAGGTCCAGGACTTGCCTCACTTGACTCTTTACGGACTGAGACTACCACTCTTGTTTTCAATTGCTTGAGCAATTAGTACAAGTAGTGCACTACAACCAGATTAAACCTTTTTATATCGCTATGTGGAATGAGCTGTGCTCTTTGACTTCCATCCCTACACTTTATATGCATAAAATTGCGTTGCTTGACCGGCCACCAACTTTTATACTGCCAGTGATAGCTCACCTAATTGGCTGTGCCAAAACCATATAATATGATAAATACAGGACATTATGAGAAAGCCTGCTTGGCTGTGGGGGACACCATTAGACCATTTCTCGAGTCTTCTACAGTGCCTGAAATGACACTGAGAATTATTTTATTTTACTATCAAAAATGTGAGAAAGTGTAAATTTTAGGAAATTCAACTCAAAATCAATGTCCTTCAGATCGATTCACTCATCTCTGCTTATTACCCAATTAAATAAAAATGTAAAGAATAAAAAATATCTTAATTCTCAATATCATGCACAAGGTGAGGCATGAAAAGCAGAACCTTGTTTCCCTTTCATGGTCTCTACAAAATAATGGATTATTGGAAGAATTATGCTCTTAAAGAGTATCTATCATCGGTATGTGACTGCCAGTTCTACTTCAGAAAAGAAGAGGCAGCCATGTACTAATGACTTGCATAAAAAAAATTATAAAAAATCTGTCTCCAAACTGCCTCTAAAGGACGTGACTTTCCAGCAAAAGTTGGGTCCTAACCTTCAGACTATGAAAACCCAACATGTTGAGTAGCCACATTTGCTGTCGGACTTCAAACTCTCGTTGTTCTGACCAAACAAGTTCTGCTTGATCTTTAAGACAACAATTATTGGTTAGTAACAGTATTTTTTTAATGTCCACATATTGCTTACTTAGAACAGCGAAATTTTGCAATAACTTGTAAGATCTCGTTGTCTGGTGCAGATGTACTCATGGAAGAATGTGGAACCTTGCTCAACATGCCAAGAAATCCGGACTTAACTTTTGCTAGAAAGTAGAACGTGTGGGCCTTTCATGGCTGTTCAGGACCAAATTTCTTTACTATTTTTAATTATTTAGTCATTTAGAAAATAACACTAATTAAAAATATATATCCCGATTCATTAAGACTGACATCTCATAGGCCAGTCTTAATGAGGGCTGTTGTTATGAACAGGTAATTCAGAACCACAATGGACCTTGAAGTTCAGAGCACACAAAGTGACCTGACATTTACCAAAAACATATGACGAGCTCTGAGACGTGGAAACTCTGCTGACCGCAATCCCTAATCCTATCACACCACACTAGAGGTAGCCGTGGATTGCGCCTAACGCTCCCTATGCAACTCGGCACAGCCTGAGAAACTAACTAGCCCTGAAGATAGAAAAATAAGCCTACCTTGCCTCAGAGAAATTCCCCAAAGGAAAAGGCAGCCCCCCACATATAATGACTGTGAGTAAAGATGAAATACAAACACAGAGATGAAATAGATTTAGCAAAGTGAGGCCCGACTTACTGAATAGACCGAGGATAGGAAAGATAGCTTTGCGGTCAACACAAAAACCTACAAACAACCACGCAGAGGGGCAAAAAGATCCTCCGCACCGACTAACGGTACGGAGATGCTCCCTCTGCGTCTCAGAGCTTCCAGCAAGCAAGAAAAACCAATATAGCAAGCTGGACAGAAAATATAGCAAAAAATAACATAAGCAGAACTTGGCTTATGCAGGATAGACAGGCCACAGGAACGATCCAGGAGGAAGCAAGACCAATACTAGAACATTGACTGGAGGCCAGGATCAAAGCACCAGGTGGAGTTAAATAGAGCAGCACCTAACGACTTAACCTCATCACCTGAGGAAGGAAACTCAGAAGCCGCAGTACCACTCTCATCCACCAAAGGAAGCTTATAGACAGAACCAGCCGCAGTACCACTCACGATCACAGGAGTGAGCTTGGCCACAGAATTCACAACAGGCTGTGTACTAATAATAACAGTCAAATTCATTACAAAATGCACGCCACTAAATGAATTCAGTGTATCTAATTAGTGGCGTGCACCTTGCCAAGAATGTTACTTCAGTCGATGACCGGAGTAACATTTCTTTTATAAGAAACACTGCCATTACTGATAAACTTGACGGGCAGCCATAGCTAACTAGGCTCCATCCTGTCCCACCTCCTCCTCAGCTCTGCTAATTTTTTTGATCAGCTAGAAATTTGTGTGAAAATGGCAAAAGTCACAAAATATGTATCCAACTCCAAATTTTGTGACTTTTCAAAATGTTTTACCCCAAGAGTTTGATGACTTGTCCCTTTATTCCATAGTATATGGCTTCCTATAGTTTCGGAAATAAAATAGTCAAACCACTACTAGTGGGAGATACTCTTGAACTGTTGCAGGAGATGTTGAATAGCCAATTTTCCAACTAAAATCACATCGAATAGTTAATGAAATTAGGCTCACACTTCTGTTTATCTCCTCCTTTAACTCTTACGAGTTAGGTACGGCATCAACTGAAGTGATTTCAGAACATGTTGACTTTTTCTTCTGCTGACGTTCACCTGGATAATTTTTGGGCTCATTTTCTTGGGCTTCTCACAATTCTGACATTTTGAAGTAGAGTGAGAGGCTTCTAAACAAATATACTGTAACATACTGTACATATTGGAAGGATACCATGGGCCTAATTAATTTCTTACTTTTTTTGTAGGAAAATGTACAACGAATTTTGTTGTTTGCTTTGGGCAACCGACACATTTTTATTGATAAATGGAGTCCAAAAATTATTTTCTTGCAAAAGAAAACTAGAGGCTGGTTTTCGTGACCCTGAACATTAACTGATTATTACCACTGAAGTATTTACTCTCATTTCAGGAGAACTTGAGGCAGAATGTCTGTGTCTGCCTATAGCTCCTCCCTTTTCCCCTCCATAGAATCCTATAACCACCAATTGTCATCATCTATCTCAGTCGTGTGAAAATCTCTCTTTATTGAATAGTTTTTGCTGCTTTTACCCGTTAATTGAGAGTGAAATATCAGTCCAGGAGGAGAAAGAAGCTGATTTCTCTGATAAGTAATATTACAAAGTTGTTTATTTTCATGAGTACCATTATAAAATAAAAATTAAAATGATGACAACTCTTTAAGTAGAGCATTTCATTGCTCACTGCAATTTGCTACTAAACACTTCTACAATAGTTGCAGATCGCACTTAAACTTTATTAATGGCAAAATGAGATATACTGTATGTGTTATTAAGTGATTTTCACAGAGACGGAAAGTGAAAATGAGAGCTCGTTCAGATGCCGCACTTTCAAATGTGAGGCTTTTTTTTAACAATCTTTTTGACAGGAGCCGCAGTAAAGAGATTCTGAATTTGCTATTAGTCCCAATTCATTTGAATGTGATGTGGAATTTGGGACACACGCCATAGACAGAAGTAGAACTGTTGAGGGTATAAAGGGAATAAAATATATTAATTAATTAATTAATTAATCCCTCCTATGTAAAAAATAATTGTGTGCTTATGATTGCTCTGGTTTCACACCTTCTCATTTAAAGATTTTTCTGTATTTTCATGACTATGAAAATTGTAAATTCACACCGAAGGCATCAAAACTATGAATTAACACATGTGGAATTATATACTTAACAAAAAAGTGTGAAACAACTGAAATTATGTCTTATATTCTAGTTTCTTTAAAGTAGCCACCTTTTGCTTTGATGACTGCTTTGCACACTCTTGGCATTCTCTTGATTAGCTTCAACAGGGTGTCACCGGGAATGGTTTTTCACTTCACAGGTGAGGTTTAATAAGTGGGATTTCTTGCCTTATAAATGGGGTTGGGACCATCAGTTGTGTTGTGCAGAAGTCTGATGGATAAACAGCTGATAGTCCTACTGAATACACTGTTAGAATTTGTATTATGGCAAGAAAAAAGCAGCTAAGTAAAGAAAAACGAGTGGCCATCATTACTTTAAGAAATGAAGGTCAGTCAGTCCGAAAAATTGGGAAAACTTTGAAAGTGTCCCCAAGTGCAGTGGCAAAAACCATCAAACGCTACAAAGAAACTGGCTCACTTGAGGACCGCCCCAGGAAAGGAAGACCAAGAGTCACCTCTGCTTCCGAGGATAAGTTTATCCGAGTCACCAGCCTCAGAAATCGCAGGTAAACAGCAGCTCAGATTAGAGACCAGGTCAATGCCACACAGAGTTCTAGCAGCAGACATATCTCTACAACAACTGTTAAGAGGAGACTTTGTGCAACAGGCCTTTGTGGTAAAATAGATGCTAGGAAACCACTGCTAAGGACAGACAACAAGCAGAAGAGACTTGTTTGGGCTAAAGAACAGACCAGTGGAAATCTGTGCTTTGGTCTGATGAGTCCAAATTTGAGATCTTTGGTTCCAACCACCGTGTCTTTGTGCAATGCAGAAAAGGTGAACGGATGGACTCTACATGCCTGGTTCCCACCGTGAAGCATGGAGGAGGTGTGATGGTGTGGGGGTGCTTTGCTGGTGACACTGTTGGGGATTTATTCAAAATTGAAGGCATACTGAACCAGCATGGCTACCACAGCATCTTGCAGTAGCATGCTATTCCGTCCGGTTTGCGTTTAGGCTACGTTCACATTAGCGTCATGCGACGCTGCGTCGTCGACGCACAACAACGCATGCGTCATGCACCCCTATCTTTATCATTGGGGACGCATGCGTTGCGTTGTCATGCGTTTTTGTAAAAACGCACAACGCATGCGTCGTTTCACCGCACCTGGGTGGCGTCGGAGACGCTACATGTTGCATTTTTGTAGCGTTTAAAAAACGCATGCGTCGCACTTGCGTCGCTCGTGCGTCGTCATTGCGTTACAATCTCCCATTGAAACCAATTGACAACGCACGAGACGCAAGTGCGTGCGTCGTGCGTGCGTTGTGCGATGCATGCGTCGTTAAATAAAATTAAACAAAAAAGTGTCTAGACAGTGTCTAGACAGTGAAAACCAGTGATAAAAACATCCCCCATATATAAAGAAAATGTTTGGATTGTTTGTCACTTCTGCTGCAGCATCTACAGGCAACACACCAGACCAGACTTCTTCATCTGCTGTCCAGAGATGTAAGTATAGAATGATTCTGTACATTTTCTACATGTTTTATTTTTAAATTGTTTTTGCAAGTTGTGTATTATATTCTGCACTGTGGTTGTTTAAAGACATTGTTGTATTTTTAGTCTGGTTGTGATGTATGGCGTTGCATAGGATGGCGTTTCATTGTCTGCGGCCTTGATTATTGTTCTTTCCAGGATAGATTTTTCTTTTCCATTTATTGGTTTGGTGGTGTTTTTTGTATTCAGTTGTGATGTATTTTTCTTGCGTCATATGAATTTAATTGTCTCCTGCCCTGTCGGTTTTATTGTAAAGTATGGTAGTATAGAATGATTCTGCGCCCTTTTATTAAATGTAATAATTTTTATTGCAAGTTGTGTATTATGTTCTGCACTGTGGTTGTGTAAAGACATTGTTGTATGTTTCTGGTTGTGATGTATGGCGTTGTATGGCCTTTTATTGTCTCCGGCCCTGTCGGTTCTATTGTAAAGTATGGTAGTATAGAATGATTCTGCGCCCTTTTATTAAATGTAATAATTTTTATTGCAAGTTGTGTATTATGTTCTGCACTTTGGTTGTGTAAAGACATTGTTGTATGTTTCTGGTTGTGATGTATGGCGTTGTATGGCCTTTTATTGTCTCTGGCCCTGTCGGTTTTATTGTAAAGTATGGTGGTGTATCCAGGATTGCCGTTTCTGTCCTTAATTTTTGGGGGTTGTTAATTTTTTCCTTTCAAAAATCTATTGTGTTTTTTGGGTTGCTTCGTGCATACTGTTGTTCCAAATTTTTTTTTTATTTTTTAAATATAAATGCTTGCTTTTTTAATCAGTTTGGTATTTAAGGTCTTTATAATGTTTTTTTCTTTTTTTTTCTTTTTTAATTGTCACGTATGGCGGTATGGTTTTGCTTTTATTTTGACTTTTTGCAATCAATGTAGTAAACATTTTTTTAACAAAACTCTCTTTTTGGATTACGACATAGGGTCTGTTGTGTATTTGTTTTGTTATCTTTAGGCTTTTGTTTACTCTGGCATTGTGTTGTCTCTGCCATTGTTTTTTTTAATCAATGTGGCAGTGTTGCTTGCTCAGCGTTAGTTCAGTTGGCATTAGTGCAATGTTCTTTGTGGTTGAAATGTAAATGTTTTTTTTTTTTATATATTTTACTATGTTCCGCTGTATTGTGCATAGGATAAATTTTATTTTATTCTTTATTTCAGAATTGCATTAGTAATGGCCAGCGAGTCAAGACCCATCCCACCGCTGAGGAGTCCGGTGAGTACATGATCTACTGTTGCTTACTATTCGCTGTCATTTGTACATGGGTCACTCAACTTTTTTTAACCCCTTAATGACCGCCAATACGTCTTTTAACTGACCTGAGATATAAGAGAATAGCCTCCCCATACAGGTGACAATCCAGCATCTGTCGGTTGTACACTACAGGTCCTTCTCAAAAAATTAGCATATAGTGTTAAATTTCATTATTTACCATAATGTAATGATTACAATTAAACTTTCATATATTATAGATTCATTATCCACCAACTGAAATTTGTCAGGTCTTTTATTGTTTTAATACTGATGATTTTGGCATACAACTCCTGATAACCCAAAAAACCTGTCTCAATAAATTAGCATATCAAGAAAAGGTTCTCTAAACGACCTATTACCCTAATCTTCTGAATCAACTAATTAACTCTAAACACATGCAAAAGATACCTGAGGCTTTTATAAACTCCCTGCCTGGTTCATTACTCAAAACCCCCATCATGGGTAAGACTAGCGACCTGACAGATGTCAAGAAGGCCATCATTGACACCCTCAAGCAAGAGGGTAAGACCCAGAAAGAAATTTCTCAACAAATAGGCTGTTCCCAGAGTGCTGTATCAAGGCACCTCAATGGTAAGTCTGTTGGAAGGAAACAATGTGGCAGAAAACGCTGTACAACGAGAAGAGGAGACCGGACCCTGAGGAAGATTGTGGAGAAGGACCGATTCCAGACCTTGGGGAACCTGAGGAAGCAGTGGACTGAGTCTGGTGTGGAAACATCCAGAGCCACCGTGCACAGGCGTGTGCAGGAAATGGGCTACAGGTGCCGCATTCCCCAGGTAAAGCCACTTTTGAGCTACAGAGAAGCAGCACTGGACTGTTGCTAAGTGGTCCCAAGTACTTTTTTCTGATGAAAGCAAATTTTGCATGTCATTCGGAAATCAAGGTGCCAGAGTCTGGAGGAAGACTGGGGAGAAGGAAATGCCAAAATGCCTGAAGTCCAGTGTCAAGTACCCACAGTCAGTGATGGTGTGGGGTGCCATGTCAGCTGCTGGTGTTGGTCCACTGTGTTTCATCAAGGGCAGGGTCAATGCAGCTAGCTATCAGGAGATTTTGGAGCACTTCATGCTTCCATCGGCTGAAATGCTTTATGGAGATGAAGATTTCATTTTTCAGCACGACCTGGCACCTGCTCACAGTGCCAAAACCACTGGTAAATGGTTTACTGACCATGGTATTACTGTGCTCAATTGGCCTGCCAACTCTCCTGACCTGAACCCCATAGAGAATCTGTGGGATATTGTGAAGAGAAAGTTGAGAGACGCAAGACCCAACACTCTGGATGAGCTTAAGGCCGCTATTGAAGCATCCTGGGCCTCCATAACATCTCAGCAGTGTCACAGGCTGATTGCCTCCATGCCACGCCGCATTGAAGCAGTCATTTCTGCCAAAGGATTCCCGACCAAGTATTGAGTGCATAACTGAACATTATTATTTGATGTTTTTTTTGTTTGTTGTTAAAAAACACTTTTATTTGATTGGATGGGTGAAATATGCTAATTTATTGAGACAGGTTTTTTGGGTTATCAGGAGTTGTATGCCAAAATCATCAGTATTAAAACAATAAAAGACCTGACAAATTTCAGTTGGTGGATAATGAATCTATAATATATGAAAGTTTAATTGTAATCATTACATTATGGTAAATAATGAAATTTAACACTATATGCAAATTTTTTGAGAAGGACCTGTATAGCTGACAACTTGCTGTACCAGCCACGATCAGTATTTGCACCATCTAAATCTGTTTAACCCCTTAGATGCTGCTGTCAATAGTGACTACATCATTATAAATGGTTAACAGAGTGTGGGGGGCTTCATCTTTATCCCAATTGGTGCCCTCAGATCATGATTTTGTGGTCCTGATGTTTGCCATGGCAATTCATGACCAAATAGCGGCCTTAGAGTCTGACGGCTGTAGTAATCTGTTTAGAAGTTAGCAACATTTAGGTGGTAAAAATACACATTTTCATGTCTGTTATACCACTTTGCATTAATTCCTGTAAAGCACCTGAAGGGTTAATAAACTACCTGACAGCAGTTTTCAATATGTTTAGGGGTGCTGTTTTTAAAATGGTATCACGTTTGTGGGTTTCCCAATATATGGGACCCCTAAAGTCACTTCAAACATGGATAAGTCCCTAAAAAAATAAATTTTGTAAATTTCTTTGAAAAAATGAAAAATTGCTGCTACATTTTTAAACCTCCTAAAATGCTAACAAAATAAAATAACATTTTACAAATGACGCTGATGTAAAGCAGACATGTGGGAAATGTTATTTATTAATGGTTTGCTGTTGTATGACTATCTGGATTAAAGGGATAATCATTCAAATTTAGAAAATTGCTAATTTTTTAACATTTTTCTCAAATTTTTGATATTTTTTATAAATAAACACAAAAAATGTTGAACAAAATTTACCATTATCATAAAGTATAATGTGTCACGAAAAAACAGTCTCAAAATCACTGGGATTTGTTGAAGCGTTGCAGAGTTATTACCACATAAAGTGACACTGGTCAGATTTCAAAAATTTGGCTCGGTCACTAAGGGGTTAAACTATTTTTACAGACTTCTTCAAGTGAGGAGGAGAGCCAGGAGGAAGAGAGCCAGCAGGAGCAGAGACCACGGGACCAAGCTGTGGTGGTAGGACGGCGAGTAAGTTTTTATGTCAAACCTATTCCTTTTTTTTCTTTAACTTTTTTGATTTTGGGGGTATGGGGGGTGGTGGGAGGGGGGGGTGGAGGTGGTAGGTGGTGGTGGAGGAGGTAGGGAGAACAATTTTTATCTTGCAAACATTAATATTTTCCATTTATTCTAGGTTTCACAATGGGCCCATGATGACCCACTGGACGTAGACCTGATGGTGGCATCCATACAGGAACGAGGCCCATTGTGGGACAGCCGTGACCCCCGGCACGAGGACCAGGGCGTGTTGCGCCGTTTGTGGATTGAGGTGGCAAAATCGCTGTGGGATGGCTTCGACAGCGCTTCCCCCACGGGCAAAGATAAATTTCGTAAGTATTTCCGAAATGCTGCTATGACCCATCATGCCAGGATACACAACCGTCTGTGATGTCTTCTATTGGGATTGCACACGGTTGCGTTATCAATTTCAATATTTTCTCTCAAACTAATTTTTTTTTAAAATTTATACACAGTTAAACAATTGAAGACCAGATGGCGCTCCATGAAGGACCGTTTCAAGAGGGGCCTGAAAAAGGAGGGACAGATCCGTAGTGGTGCTGCAGCTTCAAGGACCTCTATCTACAAATATAATCGTATTTTGCAGTTCCTGCGACCGGTCCTTGAAAGCAGAGAGTAAGTATAGTACCTATTCACACACCTAGTTTTGAAAACATGCATATTCACGTACTATATTTACATTTACAATGGTAAACAGGGAAAACATCGTGAGTGCGGCCATGCGCTTCATAACACAATGGTTACCCAGATTACATGGGGACTTGCTATTTTTGGGTCGCTGGAGAGCTGTCTGTGTGACAGCTCTCCAGCAACCACGCGACGACTAACAACGATCACGGTCCGGTCGTATCACTGGTCGGGATCGTTGGCTAATCGGTACCTTAAGAATATTGGTCAGGTGAGGTGGTAGCAATGTTCACAGTGTCGCCACTATTTGACTCTGGACGTATTCTAGCATCCTGAGTCCAATAGTGTTAACTCTGCAGAGTTTTGCAAACATGATCGTCTCCCTCCTTGTCAAGCCAGGTTCCATATGCAAATAGTCTGCAAGATTAAAAATGGTTGACAAGGTGGGAGCCGATCATGTTATATGTCAAAACTATGGAACACACGGCTGAAAAATTTTTTTGTTTTGTCACAGTCAATTTGGGTACTGGTGCTCACATAAATTTTGTGGGACACACATTAGTTTCTAGAACATTGGATTTTAAATTTTGTTTACCATGGAAAAACATATGGGAGATTTGTTTTGTTAAAACGGAAAGGCACAAGAACTTTATTTCAAAACACAACGCATTAGAAATTCAGGGGACATTAACAACATTTAAATAACATTACATAGGCTGGTAAAATGTCATGGACTCCACAGTGTTTACATGACAGTGTTTTTATTGTATCATAATACCAAGAAGAATTAAACCATTTGATCTTGCCATGAAACACGCCCAACATCTGAAACAAAGTATGCAGCAAATCGGTCCCTCATATGAGCAATGTCCACAGTTGTCCGCAGAGGATGATCTTGATAATCAGGCAATGGATTTGGTATGGGTTCATCGAGTTCCACGTTGACTCTCTCTTTATCAATAATATAACTGTGGAGAACCACACAAGCCTTCACCACCTCATCCACTGTCTCAATTTTCAAATTTATAGCGGATCCTAAGATACGCCATTTGGAGACAAGGATTCCAAAGGCGCACTCCACAGTTCTTCTGGCCCTGGACAGTCTATAATTAAAAATACTTTTTGTGCGGTCCAACCCCTGACTGGAGTACGGTTTAAGTAGGTTGCCACTCATTTGAAAAGCCTCATCCCCAACCACAACAAATGGCATGGCCGGGCCTTCGGTGTTGGGAAGAGGTCGTGGCTGGGGGAAATTAAAATTGTTCTCGTATAATTTTCGGCCCATGTCAGACTCCTTAAATATCCGTGAATCATTTGCACGGCCAAACGCTCCAATGTCCACAGCGAGAAACCTGCAGTCCGCACCTGCAATTGCCATGAGCACGGTGGAAAAGTATTTTTTATAATTAAAAAACAGAGATCCACTTCTTGCAGGCTTTGTAATCCTAATGTGCTTCCCATCCACTGCTCCAATACAGTTAGGGAAAGAACACAGTTGTTCAAATTTTTGGGCGTTGGCCTGCCATAAATCAGTTGTAGGGATGGGTAAAAATTCCTCCCGGAGGTTGTCCCACAATGCGCGGCATGTGTCGGCAATAATACCAGAAAGTGTGGAGACTCCAATCCTAAACTGGAAATGCAGTGATCTCAAGGTCTCTCCGGTAGCCAGGAAACTGACAAGAAGAAAAATAAATAAATTTAATTAATTACATTGTTATGAAATAAATTTTCATTTTTAATTACAATCCCCCACCCCACAAAACCAAAACACGTTACTTTAAAAAATGGCAAGAACATATAAATCCTTCACATTGCATTACGCACCGTAGAGTCACCAGCAGACGTTCCTCGGGGGAAATTGATTTACGGAGCTGCGTGTCCTGCCTGGAAATGGCTCCTTCCACCAGACGCAGCAGATATCGGAAGCTGTTTTGAGACATCCTGGTGTACTCAAAGTATTTCTCCTGGTTGTCATTTAACTAGCCAAACAGACAATGGTAGGCTCCACGACTCTCTCGGACTTCCACTATAGGGTGTAGCCAAAAACGCAGACGACTCCTTCTCCGTAGTTTTTCTCTTTTCCTCTGTTCATGACAGGCAATAGCGTAAGCAATAGCAATGGCAAAATCCAGCTCCATATTGAGGTAGATACTCTCCATGGGACGCTCCATCTTGATGCTGTATGGTTGGAATTTATCTATGCCGGGGTATATATACCACAATTCCATTATACCCACCCTCATCTACCCATTGGTGGCATTATCTAGTGTCTAGACACTAGACCCACCCTCTTCTATTCATTGGTGGTATTATCTAGTGTCTAGACACTAAATTGTGTTGAAAGATGACATCATTGTTTGACAACGCATGTGTTGTAAAACGCTGCGTTTTTTGGAAAAAGGCAAAAACGCACAAAAAACGGTGCGTTTTACGACGCATCCGTTCGACGCATGAGTCAAAAATGGTGCATGACGCTAATGTGAACGTAGCCTTAGTTGGACCATCATTTATTTTTCAACAGGACAAGGATGCCAAACACACCTCCAGGCTGTGTAAGGGCTATTTGACAAAGAAGGAGGTTGATGTGGTGCTACGTCAGATGACTTGGCTTCCACAGTCACCAAACCTGAACCCAATCGAGGTGGTTTGGGGTGAGCAGGACCGCAGAGTGAAGGCAAAAGGGCCAACAAGTGATAAGCATCTCTGGGAACTCCGTCAAGATAGTTGGAAGACCATTCCTAGTGACTACCTCTTGAAGCTCAGCAAGAGAATGCGAAGAGTGTGCAAAGCAGTCATCAAAGCAAAAGGTGGCTTCTTTGAAGAATCTAGAATATAAGACATAATTTCAGTTGTTTCACACTTTTTTGTTAAGTATATAATTCCATGTGTTAATTTATAGTTTTGATGCCTTCAGTGTGAATGTACAATTTCCATAGTCATGAAAATACAGAAAAAACTTTAAATGAGAAGGTGTGTCCCAACTTTTGGTCTGTACTGTACGTGTGTCATCTCCTCCTGTATATAGTATATACCTGTATGTCATCTCCTCCTATATATAGTATATACCTGTATGTCATCTCCTCCTGTATGTAGTATATACCTGTAAGTCATCTCCTCCTGTATATAGTATATACGTGTGTCATCTCCCCTGTATATAGTATATATCTGTGTGTCATCTCCCCCTGTATGTAGTATGTACCTGTATATAGTATCTCCTCCTGAATTAGACCTCGTTCACATGTTATTTGGTCAGTATTTTTACCTCAGTATTTGTAAGCTAACTTGGCAGCCTGATACATTTCCAGCCAACAGGAAGCCCTCCCCCTGGCAGTATATATTAGCTCACACATACACATAATAGACAGGTCATGTGACTGACAGCTGCCATAATTCCTACATGGTACATTTGTTGCTCTTGTAGTTTGTCTGCTTATTAATCAGATTTTTATTTTTGAAGGATAATACCAGACTTTTGTGTGTTTTAGGGCGAGTTTCATGTGTCAAGTTGTGTGTGTTGAGTTGCGTGTGGCAACATGCATGTAGCGACTTTTGTGAGATGAGTTCTGTGTGGCGACATGCGTGTAGCCACTTTTTGTGTGTCGAGTTGCATGTGACAGGTTAGTGTAGCAAGTTGTGTGCAGCAAGTTTTGCGCATGGCGAGTCTTTTGCGTGGCGAGTTTTATGTGTGGTGCGTTTTGAGTATGTGCAAGTTTTGTGTGAGGCAACTTTTGCATGTGTTGCAACTTTTGTGCATGTGGCGATTTTTCTGCGCGTGGCGAGTTTTCCACGAGGTGAGTTTTGCACGTGTGGCGAGTTTTGTGTGAGCCTAGTTTTGCATGTGGCAAATTTTGCGCGTGGTGAGTTTTGAGCAGTGACTTTTGTGTTTCGACTTTTATGTGGCGAGGTTGGTGTATGTGTGGTGAAATGTGTGCTGAGGGTGGTTCAAGCACATGGTAGTGTGTGGCACATTTTGTGTGTGTGTTCATATCCCCATGTGTGGTGAGTATCTGATGTCGGGGCCCAACTTTAGCAACTGTACGGTATATACTCTTTGGTGCCATCGCTCTCATTCTTTAAGTCACCCTTGTTCACATCCGGCAGCTGTCAATTTGCCTCCAACACTTTTCCTTTCACTTTTTCCCCATTATGTAGATAGGGGCAAAATTGTTTGGTGAATTGGAACGCGTGGGGTTAAAATTTCGCCTCACAACATAGCCTATGACGCTCTCGGGGTCCAGACATGTGACTGTGCAAAATCTTGTGGCTGTAGCTGCGACGGTGCAGATGCTAATCTCGGACACACATACACACACACACATTCAGCTTTATATCTATATCTATCTATATATATAATTGTCTAAGGGTTTTTCCGTCTGTCTGTCTGTCTGTCTGTCCTGGAAATCCCGGCTCTCTGATTGGTCGAGGCCGCCAGGCCTCGACCAATCAGAGACGGTCACAGCATCGACGTAGAAATCCCGCGGGCACAGCGACGATGATGTCATAAAGGACGTAGACATCCCACGTCTCTGATTGGTCGAGGCCGCCAGGGCACAGCGACGATGATGTCATAATGGTTGCCATGGCGACGATGATGTCATAAATGTTGCCTCGACCAATCAGCGATGGGCACAGTCTGCCGCGAATTCTGGAATCATCATTGTCCATATACTACGGGGACATGCATATTCTAGAATACCCGATGCGTTAGAATCGGGCCACAATCTAGTATCTATATATATATATATCTATATATATAATTGTCTAAGGGTTTTTCCGTCTGTCTGTCTGTCTGTCTGTCTGTCCTGGAAATCCCTCGACCAATCAGACGCGGGATGTCTACGTCCTTTATGACATCATCGTCGCTGTGCTGGTCGCTGATTGGTCGAGGCCTGGCAGCCTCGACCAATCAGAGACCGGCACAGCATCGACGTAGAAATCCCGCGTCTCTGATTGGTCGAGGCCGCCAGGCCTCGACCAATCAGCAACGGGCACAGCGACGATGATGTCATAAAGGACGTAGACATCCCACGTTTCTGATTCAGCGACAGGCACAGTATCGACGTAGATGTCATAATGGTTGCCATGGCGACGATGATGTCATAAAGGTTGCCTCGACCAATCAGCGACGGGCACAGTCTGCCGCGAATTCTGGAATCGTCATTGTCCATATACTACGGGGACATGCATATTCTAGAATACCCGATGCGTTAGAATCGGGTCACAATCTAGTATATATATATATATGTATATATACTGTATAGAGAGAGAGAGAGAGAGAGAGAGAGGAATAAAAGCATTTGCCAGCTACATTTAAGAAAAAAGCAAATAGGGGTGCACAGCTTCCCAGCATAAGCCTAAACTGAATAGTTGATACAAAAAAAGAACAGTGGAAGCAGTTCTCCATAAGGAGTGCAAGTTATGGGACTTTAATGGCCCATGTGGCAACATTTCGGATTATAGTCCTATGGGTTACACTATTTTTGGAGTGCTGCTTACATTTCTTGTTTATATGTATTTATAGATCACCAGATAAGTTTTTTGGTATTAGGGTGTTATTAATAATAATAATAATAGTATTATTATTATTATTATTATTATTATTATTATTATTATTATTATTATTGTTATTATTATTATTTATATAAACTAAAAATAAAATATTTTACTTTATATTTTTAAAAATATTTCTAAAAGATGCTATCCTTGGAATTATGAACATAAGCTCTTAAATTATAGCTTGGAGCCCCATTGCTGAGGTTCCCGATATTCAGTAGAATAGGTATCCTGAGCCCCCATTTCAGGGGAGTTTGAATGATAGTCAATTGTGTGTACCACCGAACAATTCAATGTCTATGGGAAAAGCAGAGGCAGCCAAGCACAGCAGTGGGACCTAAAACGCTCATACAATTATCACTTATTCCATGGGTAGGCGATAAATGTTTTACTAATGTTCTAGAATTTTGACTCTTTACTTCCCAGCAGATTATATTTTGAGGATTCCAATGAGAATTTCCCGCATACACAAGTTCCACGTAAAATACTATACACTATGAGCGGATTAATAGCTTATAACACTTTTAAGCTGTTGAGCTTCCAATTTTTCTTTCAATGAGTCTGTGGCTTCATAGCAGACAAGGTGATATTACACCTTAAAAATAGTTCATTATCATGTTCTACAAATTTGTTTGTACAATACAGACAAAGCACAATGCTGTGAAGGAAATATTTGCGAACAAACGTGTGTATTATCCAGTAACTCAATATATGTAATAAGCTCCCTGCTGTGGAAAATGGGCACCACCACACCTTACTTAAACTCCCAAGATGCTGCTGGGAGTTGCTGGTTATTGTGTTTGATTACCATATCTCCCGGGCTGTATCTCTTGATGTCCTGATTCTTACCTTGTTTGTTTCCTTACCTCATACTCTCCATTTTTTCTCTGGGCTCTGACACTAGCCTGTTTGACTTTGCTTTTGACTGACCTCGTAGTGCCTGATCTCAGTTATTTCCCAGAATATGTTTTTGTCTCAGGCTTGCTTTTGCCTCACTCCTCTGGCCAGCAGCTACTTTGTGGACACAACCCAGTGGGCCCCATTGTAAATGGAAAGTGCAGATCCATGTATGGGGGTAAAAATTTTGAAGACTGACGTTTATCTCCGACCTGTTAGGTGCTGCAAGTGCAAAATATTTTGAGCTAATTTTTTTTAGCTGATGGTATCTGACACATCTAACCGAAATGCCTTGCAGCATGGGTGTCAAACTGCATTCCTCGAGGGCTGCAAACAGGTCACGTTTTCAGGATTTCCTTGTACTGCACAGGTGATAATTTAATCACCTACACAAATAATGAGTTGGTGATTAAATTATCACCTGTGCAGTACAAGGAAATCCTGAAAACATGACCTGCTTGCAGCTTTTGAGGAATGCAGTTTGACACCCCTGCCTTGCAGAGTTTAAAGGCTATGTACAACTTCGCATTGAATTTTAGTACTGCTTGCTTCTTAAATGAAAGGTTAAGCAACTTTCAAAATAGTTTTCATTAAAAAAAATGCAACTATTTTGCTGCTGCAGAGTTTCTATAAAAATTGTATCTAGTTTTGTGCCCTTTAAATTTCACATAAATCTATCAGAGCTCATGACCCCTCCCTTCTCTCCATATTAGAAGCATTAGTATTGGCAGTAGGGATGGGAAGGAGTTATACACAAATCGGAACAGTGGAGAGAAGGGAAAGTATCTACAGTCTCAAGGTAGGCAGAGAAAAAAGTCTCTAGATAAGTAGGCAAGCACATGAAGAGGACATGAATGCAGTATTAGAGATGTGCTAATTCAAGAGTTTGCAAAGACAGCAGCACCCTGGATGCACACAGAACTCACGTCCAGCCTGTATTACTGGGAGAGACACTCCAATGAAAGAAAAATCCCTGCATGTGTTAAGGCTGTCGAACAGCTGCGAGACATGCAGCCGTGGGGACTCGAACATAATATTCGAGCACGCCGAAGACACTCGGGTAGCACCCGAGCATGCTCGGATAACACATTATCCCAGCACGTTCGCTCATCACTGGAGCCTACGAGTGACTTATGCCACTATACCCCAACTCTGTGGCACCTGTATACCTCCAGTGGGCAACTCAATGTTCTTCAACTCTACTTAATATAAAGGGAAGAGAAAAAAAAAGTAAATGCTTGATGGAAAGTAAAGCAAAAATTGAAATTCTGGATATTTTTGCATAATTATTATGATAGAAGAAAGCTAAAATAGCATCAGTATTAAAGGTTGTAAAGGCGTAATATTTCATCGTGGTTGCCTTAGTTGACTTTGTGAGTAATTCTCTAAGTAAAAGAAACATGTGAGTGGCTAATAATGTACTATCCTTTTTTTTTTTTTACATGTAAACTTTTTTTTAATTTTCCAATGGGAAAAGAGATGTAAATGAATGTAAAAGTTGATCGGCGAGCACACGTTCCCTGGTAGCTGGGTATGAAGAAGTGAGGATAGGAGTGTGAGAGTGTTGATTTGTATGGCAAGGACACGTTTTACATTGTAAATTAGTCCCTACTGTGAGACGGTGACCACATTTCCAATCAGAGGTAAACACTTCAATTAGTTGTTTGCAACATCTGTGCATTTCATGGAGAAGTAAAAGCTGGAAAAACTACAGAAAATCAGAGAAAACGTGTGATAATCAGGAATAAATAGAATAGTTTTCGAAGACAAAAAATAATTGAGAGAGACTTTATAGAGCAATTAGGATTCTCACGTGTATACCTATTTTTATCCAGGGCCGTCGTTCACTATGGTCCGGATTGTACCTCCAGGATTTAACTTGGGAGATCCATTACCTTCTCCCTCAAGTTTATTAATTGTTCATATATGATGGTCCAGTGCTTTTTCGTTTTCTTCTGATACTCCTGGGGATCAAACCCTTGAGCCTGTGTTTTGTGGCCGGCATCTTTGTCCACCGAGCCACAGCAGACACACCTATTTCTCCTGGTAGTTAGGCTCTGGAATTCTGGCTGCAGGCTGTTTAACATGATTTCATTTGTCTGCCCTATCACCCTTTTGGTGCAGCTTTATATTCTATCCCCCTGCTGCATATAGTAGGCGGCATATTTACCAACAATACGTACTTTATACTTTATTTTTCATTTTACGTTTAATTTTACTCACTCTGGGATCTTTCTTCTTCTCTTTTGCGGGTAATTTGCACTCTGCTCTGCACTCCGGTTCTTTAGGGAAAACATGATGCGCTCGACGGCCTTTTACGCAACATAGGTCTGAGTTGCCATAGTTTAGTCTGTGGCTAGGGCTATCTCTGCTCAACCAGGAACCAGTAGGGACTGCAGAGTCATGACCTCTAGTCTGTACAGGAACCGACAGGGTGAATAGCAGTATTTAGATTTACCGAGTGAGTTGCTACTTTATCATAACAGCTGCAAGTCCAGTGGGTAGGTGCTACAACTGCAATTACGGCTCTCCTGCCCACTTCCCCTATTGCCTGCTTACTGCCTGACTTCTGTCTCAGACAGACAGAAAAAATATTTAGAATTGAGAGTCCTCAGTGGTTGACACCTTTTAATGGACTCTGACTGACAGGTCACTCAGGTTTCAGTGACTTGTCAGTCAGAGACAGAAGGCAGATAGCAGATGGGGAAAAGGCAGACAAGCTGGAGAGTTGTAAGTGCAGGGTCCACCTCCACTGCACTTCTGGCACCTGACACATTAGCATACAAATTATCAGAAGGCCAGGAGAGACAGTTGATGTAGGATAGAGGCCCAGCATAGTGTCCCATTACTTGATCTGATGAATATGCTTGTGGTTCTATATATTTTTACCTGACTTGCCTTCCAATTTTATTTTTTTGATCCTCCATTTCGGACCATTATCTGGGGCTACCTCTACCTGGTTCATGAATATGACAGGGATTTATAGGGAAGGTTAGGGAGAGCCACCGTTGACTGGTGGTGTCATTCTCGTTTATCAATTATGGTGCCAAACTCCGCAGCTAGGCAGTATCAGAATACAGGACATTATTGTAGGGATTTACAGGGTCCCTGTTTTCCCCCGGTGTCATAGTGGACCTTATCATCCTAGGTCCTTATCTATACTTTTTTGGGGGGGTTATTCATTGTTTGTTTTTGTCTATATATTTTTGGCTTGGTTTTTAATGCTTAACTGGTAACTTGGTCTTTTAAGGGGATTTACATGTTGAACCGATTTGATGATCGTTATGTTATTACTACCATGCATGTTAATTCGTCAAAGTTAAGGCGGACTCACAAAAGTGAGTGAGCTGCGGTATTGTCTCATTATGAGGCCTTGTGTATTTTTCTAAAATCAGGCATGCCGTTCAATAATAAGCTGCAACGTTTTGCTTGCTTTACCGTTACACTAAACGATTTACCAAGGATCACAACCTGGCCGTAATCGTTGGTAAGTCGTTGTGTGGTCGCTGGAGAGCTGTCACACAGACAGCTCTCCAGCGACCAACGATGCCGAAGTCCCCGGGTAACCAGGGTAAACATCGGGTTACTAAGTGCAGGGCCGCACTTAGTAACCCGATGTTTACCCTGGTTACCATTGTAAATGTAAAAAAAAGACAGTACATACTCACATTCCGATGTCTGTCACGTCCCCCGGCGTCAGCTTCCCGCACTCACTGTGTCAGCGCCGGCCGGCCATAAAGCAGAGCACAGCGGTGACGTCACCGCTGTGCTTTACGGCCGGCGCTCACAGTCAGTGCGGGAAACTGAAGGCGGGGGGACGTGACAGACACCGGAATGTGAGTATGTACTGTTTTTTTTTTTTTACTTTTACAATGGTAACCAGGGTAAATATCAGGTTACTAAGCGCGGTCCTGAGCTTAGTAACCCGATATTTACCCTGGTTACCAGTGAACACATCGCTGGATCGGCGTCACACACGCCGATTCAGCGATGACAGCAGGTGATCAGCGACCAAAAAAAAGGGTCCTGATCATTCCCAGCGACCAACGATCTCCCAGCAGGGAGATCACAAAAAGCAACGCTATCGTTAAAGAAATCGTTATGTGTGAAGGTACCTTAACAACAGTATCTGATCAGCAACTTTTATTGTGGGCCTTAAAATTAGCACTTTGACACTCTGGCACTAGAAAATAATGGCGTCTGACATCTTTTAACCAGATTGACATTTAGGTCTTTTTCCTCTGTTTTGTTTGCTATGTTTTTCCCATTACTGTTAGCACTGGTATAAAGGCATTACTTATTGACATTGTGGGATCCGTCCTCTCTATGTTAGACATGAATAAGCAGAATCCAATTTGCATATGGCAGTCGGATGATCTTGGCCCCTAATGACCTTTGTTTTCTTACTGCTTTGGTTTACATAATCTGCAAGGTTCTCATTTATTTTCGGAAATTCTCAAAACCTCATGTTCCCGCTATTCCCTCAGATTACTCAACAGCCTCTTATTGTCTTCCAGTTTTTTAACTGTCTTCCCAGCTTTTTTATTCCATTTCCCTGGACAACGTAATGTTTTCCATATCTATTTTATGTAAGCAGAATATTGTACTTTTCTTATTTAAAGAAATTGCATGAGAATAAAAATTGCTGATCTCTTCCATAAACAGCAAAAGTTTGAGATGACAGTTGGTGCTTTTCAAATTCTATGGAGGAGGGCGGGGCAGATTCTTCATAGAACATTATGAGCACCAACTGTCATTTCCTATCTCAATAATGAGAAAATCTGTCTTCACCGAAGACAGATTTTACCAGTGAATTGAGAATTTAAAGAATGACCGATCGGTCCTGAAACAAGTGGATTTCTCTAATAAGATATGTTACAAAGTTTCTTATTTTCATGTGTATTATGAAAACAAAAATTAAAGCAATACTCGTCTTGAAATGTAATGTGGCTTGATGTATGGTGCCATGCAAATGTATATAGACACTGGGATAAAATAGCAAACCAAAATAGAAAAAACTAGGTGCGGCTCTAAGCGTAGAGAAAATTTTATAATTCTGGACCACAAGGAGTGTAATTAGAAATGAGCAGTACTGTAAAACTAGAGTTTGCCTGTTCACCTGGTTTTAATTACTATTATTAATTCTAATTAATGAATTATAATTAATTCATGATAATTCTGCTTCACGTCACTTGTCTTATCTATTGCCTTCTTTCTCTCTGTGTGTGTTGCGTTTAAGTATGTGATTCTTCAGATTTTGCACTAGTCTTTGCCTGATGAAGGGACCTGAGTAGCCTCAAAAGCTTGCAATTTGTTACCATCTTTTCAGTTAGCCATTAACCCCTTCATGACCTTGGGATTTTTCGTTTTTCCGTGTTCGTTTTTCACTCCCCTCCTTCCCAGAGCCATAACTTTTTTATTTTTCCGTCAATTTGGCCATGTGAGGGCTTATTTTTTGCGGAATGAGTTGTACTTTTGAACGACATCATTGGTTTTAGCATGTCATGTACTAGAAAACGGGAAAAAAATTCCAAGTGCGGTGAAATTGCAAAAAAAGTGCAATCCCACACTTGTTTTTTGTTTGGCTTTTTTGCTAGGTTCACTAAATGCTAAAAATGACCTGCCATTATGATTCTCCAGGTCAGTATGAGTTCATAGACACCTAACATGACTAGGTTATTTTTTATCTAAGTGGTGAAAAAAAATTCCAAACTTTGCAAAAAAAAAAGAAATTGCGCCATTTTCCGATACTCGTAGCGTCTCCATTTTTCGTGATCTGGGGTCGGTTGAGGGCTTATTTTTTGCGTGCCGAGATGACGTTTTTAATGATAGCATTTTGGTGCAGATACGTTCTTTTGATCGCCTGTTATTGCATTTTAATGCAATGTCGCGGTGACCTAAAAAACGTAATTCTGGCGTTTCAAATATTTTTCTCGCTACGCCGTTTAGCGATCAGGTTAATGCTTTTTTTTATTTGATAGATCGGGCGATTCTGAGCGCGGCGATACCAAATATGTGTAGATTTCATTTTTTTTTATTGATTTATTTTGATTGGGGCGAAAGGGGGGTGATTTAAACTTTTACATTTTTTTTATTTTTTTCACATTTTTTTAACTTTTTTTTTTTTACTTTTGCCATGCTTCAATAGCCTCTACGGGAGGCTAGAAGCAGGCACAATTCGATCGCCTCTGCTACATAGCAGCGATCTGCTGATCGCTGCTATGTAGCAGAAATGGAGGTGTGCTGTGAGCGCCGACCACAGAGTGGCACTCACAGCTACCGGCGATCAGTAGCCATAGAGGTCTCTAGGACCTCAATGGTTACCATCCTGACGCATCGCCGACCCCTGATCATGTGACGGGGGTCGGCGATGACGTCATTTCCGGCCGCCCGGCCGGAAGCGGTAGTTAAATGCCACTGTCTGCGTTTGACAGCGGCATTTAACTAGTTAATAGGTGCGGGCAGATCGCGATTCTGCCTGCGCCTATTACGGGCACATGTCAGCTGTTCAAAACAGCTGACATGTCCCGGCTTTGATGCAGGCTCATCGCGGAGCCCTGCATCCCATCCGAGGTCAGAAAGGGGTTAAAAGGTATCAACCTCTGAGGATTCTCACGTCTAAATATTTTATTATTAATAAAGGATACATGTTTTATTCTTATTTCTTGTCTGGCATCTATCCTGCTTTTGGTTATATTTATTTGGCAGTGGCCCAGAACCCTCTCTAGTCCCCTCACAGTCGGAAGTCCTGGCTCAGCGTGAGAAACCTGCGGGGGATCAGAGAGACCTCAAAGAATAAAAGTGTATCTCTGCCATATACATTGATTGGCATATTATCTGTTATCTTTGTACTTCAGCCTTCCATGTATTTATTTCATAGCCTCTTCAGCACGATACTTAGTGTTGCATATCTTCCCTCCTTTAGGGATGCAAGAAGTATCGTTTCTCCTTGCGGAGAGTGACATGATAAGAATGTCGAGGTGAGGAGACTTAAAGCTGCAATGCTCCTCTGGGAAATATGCAAATTGTCTCTTCAGAGAGGAAGAGGACTAGAACTCTAGTGCCACCTATTGGAAGTAGCAATCCTAACAGTCAATGTCGACCCTTTAACGAGCCTTGTCACATGACTTAGGATAAGTCATTTTGCAGACACTGTGTTTCGGGGTACTGCCCCTCGTCAGTGCAAATTGAGATTCTGGTTTGGCTGATTGAGAGGCGTCTGAGCGGGATTGAGATTCTGGTTTGGCTATTATCCTAAGTTATGTGACAAGGCTCGTTAAAGGGTCAACATTGACTGTTAGGATTACTACTTCCAATAGGTGGCACTAGAGTTCTAGTCTGACTCCTTTAGGGTATAATCTTACTTAGTATCCTTTGTGACAGGGTCACTTGTCTTGTACAGAAGGGGAGATGTGTGTCACAAAGGTCCCTTTCCTGCATGATGTGAAAGCCATAAGTGTTTTTATCCAGCATGATGGGTGCTGAGAGCAATCCAGTTGCTATATGGGCATGGCTTTTATGGTGGGTAGGTCAGAGATTGGCGGGATGCCTACCCACCATATCCCTACCTCAAGGGTGTGGCTGGAGGGTGTTAAATGTGCAGCTAGTTTTCTTTTCTCTATGTGTGTGTGGAGGAAAGGAAGCCTCCAGACTGATAGCTCCTGCGAGAGCTGCCATAAGTGTTGTCCCAGAGGAACTGGGCAGAACTGTATATGAACTTTTTATTTTTATTTGAGCTGGATATGCTGTTTTTCTGTTACCAGTTTGGGTTTTTGGTTTATGATGCAATAAACCACCCAGAGACTTGACCACACGTGTGCCTGTGTCTACCCCGAAGAGCCGACCTCCCACACCTTATAAATTACCATTTCCATATATAATATTTTGTGCTAACATTCTTATAGCCATTTTTATTGTGTTTATGTATGTATGCATGTTCCACGTTAGTTATAGCCATGATCTCATTTTATTTTGCACATTGTTTGTTTTTTTATCACTATTGTTATTAAACGATACATTTTTTTTCTTATTTTTTTGTCTGGTATTTATTCCTATCTTAGTAATATCTTGAGTGTGCACAAGCAGAACCATCCGTCATGAGAGTCGAAATCCGTGGATTTTAGCGCTCGCGACGGGGATCAGAAGTGACAAGGCCCCGGAGGGGTGAGCCATAAAGGTGAATATAAGGACTTTGTTTTTAAACCTTTTGATGGCTTTTACAGTTCCGAAAAATGGCGACTAGAGGTCATCAGTTTGCAAAATACTAAAAATTCCACATTTTGTTGAAGACAGATTTTTTTTTAAAATATATTTCTGTAAAATCCAATTCCACATAAATGTATTTGCTCTTCTCTACACATAATCTACCAGCTCGTCCACTCCGGACAGAACATCAAGCAGTAAATACTTTTATATATAATTAGCAGACCGGCAGGATTCGTCAATTTACTGCTATTGCTTGGGGACTTGACCCTGGGAACTATACTTTAGTAATGTTCTTTACCATCTCGGAAATGTTGTCCGGTATATAGATATGCCCTGAAGCCAGTAAAATAAATCAGATTATTCTGTTGTTTTTACAGGGACATTATCACTTGAGTTCAAAGCATTCAGCGGCTTCCGTATGAAACATTTGCAAAAAATCTACAAAAAGAACATTGCCCTTAATGGCGTCATTATGTAAACAATGACAATGCTTGGCAATAGCGGCTTGTTTTTATTAGATATGGGAATAAACTAAGAAAACCAAAAATGAAAAAATGTTTTTGACTATTTTTTTTCCATCTGCTCCATATTAAGATAATAAGATACGAAAAAAAACATATTGTCGGTAATGTAAGTATTAGATGTAAATATTTCTACATCGTTTGTTGATTTTTGCTTAGGAAATAGAGTATGATGAATGTGCGCAGCGAGCCCGGATTTGGCACCGCAGAGTGAGCCGATATACAGGTGTGTTTCATAGATATGAGCCGTAGAGACAAACTGCAGGTTAATGTGCTGGAAATTCTGGAACCTTCTCAAACATTCTCTTCGTTAGGTTTACCCCATCATGTGTAGTCACGTATTGCTAAATAAGTTGTGGCCAAAACTGGTTCCAAGCGTTGCTTTGTTTTTTTTATCACAGAGGTGATTATACATAAATTTTCTTATCTAACACAGTCCATTGAATTCACCGGTTTACATCCTACAGAAATAACAAGCGGATTTTGTGACTGACATGCAAAACTTTGTCACCACAACTTTATTGCATTATTATTATTATTTGACACCTTGAGCAAAATTTTAACAAATCTTCACCCACATTTTGTGTTCTTGTATAGATTTTGGAACTTTTTTTAGGAAATCATTTATATATGAGCATGTCCCCTGGCGTACAACTGATATCATGATTTCTACTGTTTCGCCTTTGGACGCAGTCAGACGGGTGTATAAATCCGACCAAGGATGGAACGCAAAGCACGGAGTGGTTGGCGGTTCTCTCTACCCAATGTGATGGTGGGGAATTTTTAGGATAAAGGACTCCCCTCCAGATTTGAATTCTGATTGGTGCAAAGCAGGAACTCACTAGAAGGAATGTCTCTCACTCAGGAGGACCTGACATGTTCTTCTATTACCAGAAAGCTTTTTGATTTAGATTGGTACTGTGTAATACTTAATTTCTCCTTGGGAGGCACTGTAGGGAAATTGAACTCTTAAAATTAGACTCCCCAACAGATTGCAGTTGATCACTGAAAGTCTCAGTGACTTATGATATAGGCTCAAAATTCAAACTAAAGTGATAAAGTCACGCTTTACAGTCAACAAAGATGGGAAAATGTGTCAAAATTTGAAATCGAATGTATTTGATATGAATTAAATGTCTCGTTGTTGCCCATACATAAAAAAAATATTATTCTCACCTCTCATCTCAACTGTTTTCTCCCTTTTCCTCCATTGGCTCCCTCCTTTTGGTTCTTGGCTTCTTATTTTCAGTCTTCACTTTTCCGAATAGACCTACCACAATGTCTTAATGTTGTGTAGCAATGCATGTCATGACGTGGTGTGAGGTATGGTCAATAGTTTTCATGCAAAATTGGCCAGCAGGTTTCTGGACTTGGGCAAATCAAATCGCAAAAGATTTCGATTGTGGAAACTCAATTTTTTTTTTAGAAATTTATAGCGAAATTAATTTTGTTTCTTATATATTCACTATATTTTAAACTTCAATAATAGAATTGTCTGAAAACCCAAATTTCTTGGGGTGTAGTACATACATGCTAGCCACCTTAGGGAGAGACCCAAGTTGGGCTAAATGTAGCGGGACGAAAGAGACCGAAAAGCCCTCTACTTAAAGGAAATACATAGTGGATGCTTTCCTGAAACGGAAAGTACTTGCAAGCAGCATAATACAAAGAATAGCAGGTTTACCCAGAATCCTTTGCAGTAGGCGGAGCTATGCAAATCATCTCTTTCCACCCCAGTCTAATCCACAGCGCTTGGAATCGCCAAGCGTGCAATGCTGCGGATTAGTTTCTAAATTTACACAGCCAACCAATTCCTACCTGTGGACACGTGTTTCGGGCTTCAGGCCCTCATCAGCACAGGGCTGGAATTGGTTGGCTGTATGGAGTGGGGCTCGGTGAGCAAGCGATACATACATGCTAGCCACCTTAGGGAGAGACCCAAGTTGGGCTAAATGTAGCGGGACGAAAGAGACCGAAAAGCCCTCTACTTAAAGGAAATACATAGTGGATGCTTTCCTGAAACGGAAAGTACTTGCAAGCAGCATAATACAAAGAATAGCAGGTTTACCCAGAATCCTTTGCAGTAGGCAGTGCTATGCAAATCATCTCTTTCCACCCCAGTCTAATCCACAGCGCTTGGAATCGCCAAGCGTGCAATGCTGCGGATTAGTTTCTAAATTTACACAGCCAACCAATTCCTACCTGTGGACACTTGGGGTGTAGTAAATATTTAGTAGAACTGATAAAAGTTTGACTGTTGTGACCATAAGAAGGACCCTAAAAGTTGAGTGAAGAGTAGTGATGAGCGAGTAAGCTCGTTACTCGAGATTTCCCGAGCACGTTTGGGTGGTCTCCGAGTATTTGGGTGTGCTCGGAAATTTAGCTTGTGTCGCCGCAGCTTCATGATGTGCAGCTGCTAGACAGCCTGAATACATGCTGGGATTGCCTGTTTACTAGGGAATCCCCGCATGTATTCAGGCTGTCTAGCAGCCGCAAATCATGCAGTAGCGGCGACAGAAACTAAATCTCTGAGCATGCCCAAATACTCGGATAACACTGGCACATGCTCGGAAAATCTCGAGTAAGGAGCATACTCGCCCATCACTAGTGAAGAGCTCAAAGCAAGTTGGGAAAGTAATTTTTAGACTAATCCTTTTCTAAGTCAAAGAAAACCATCTTAACCTTATTAATGTTAGGTCTCGAGTTCCCGCTTCTGCACAGGGGGAATCTCGAGCCATCTCCGCTGTGGTCTCCCATTCTTGTCCAGCCGCAGTGGAGTCTGCTCAGCAAGGACGACGGTCCCAGCATCTTGCTCGGTCTCACTCTGTACAGAGAGTTACTGCTGCTTCTTCAGCCCCTGCCATTAAAGCCAGTGCTGGTCAGCGGCGAGCGGACTTCTCTGGGACTAAGTCCTTGTCTGCACACACTGAGCATTCCCAGGGCAAGATCTCCCGTTGGAGATCGAGGGTCATGTGCTCAGGCTCTGCAGCACGTTCCATTGGTCCTCTTGGCAGGTCTTGGAAGGGCAAAGTTTCTGTGGCCACTTCCTGTGCTGCAACTATATAAACTGCGCATGACCGCACGGCCATGCGCTAGTATATTATTATGTGGTGTGTGTGTAGATGGATGTATGTCGAAGGATGAAAGCTCCTAAGTATCCCTCCCTAGAGTTGTTGTCTGCTCGCGGATGATGGTAGCTCTCTAGCGCCCGACTAACCATCTGCACGATACACACTTCACAGCGTCCTTTTGCTGTGTCCGCCAGTACGGTGCCGTGCGCTTGCCTTGCGCTTTCCATTCCCAAGTCTGGGTGGTTAGTGGCGTCCGTCAGTGCGGCATAGCACGCACTCTTGTGCTCATATTATATTATAAGGTTCTTTATACACCTAGTTTCGGTGTTGTGCCAGCAAGGGTCTAATCGGACTTCTATCCCAGTTGGGATTTAGTTCGCTGACTACTTGCTCGCGCTCTAAGTGTGGTACCGCGGTCCTGTGACGCTAACAGGATCGCTTTCTTCACACTGGGTGAGGTTTAACCCACGTGTGTATACTTTTGAGTACCGCCATATAGTCAGCCATTTACTAGCAGCAGGTTTTACCTGCACAGTGGACCCCGGACTGCGAACGCATCCACATCATCTATCTTGGTGCGTTCCGCCAGTCCTAACATTATACTAGCGCCAGGGTCTGGCTAGTAATGGCAGACAAACAGCAATCTCTGCGGTATATCCAGCAGCTGGAGGGTAGGTTGGCGGCTCTCGAGAGCGCAACCTCAGCTGTGGATCTCACCGCAGTTGTTGTACAGGCTGCCAGCGTGGCTGCAGCAAATATGTCCATCGCCACCCCTGTTCCGACATTTTCTCGCCTCCCGCTGCCAGAAAAATTTTCTGGTGATAGCAAATCTTGTAGGGGATTCGTGAGTCAGTGCTCTATTCACCTCAAGCTCCTGGCTGCACGTTTTCCCAAAGAGCGGGCTAAGGTGGGATTTATAGTCTCTCTCTTGTCAGGCAGGGCGTTGGAATGGGCTACGCCGCTATGGGAGCGTGGCGATCATGTGGTGCAGAGTGCTCCTCTGTTTCTGTGCACTCTGAAACAGGTCTTCTCAGGACCTCAGGTCACCCATGATACTGCGCTTCAACTGCTGGCATTAACTCAGGGTGAGTCCTTGGTCAGTCATTTTGCCGTCCAATTCCGCACTTTAGCATCCGAGCTGGATTGGTCGGATAAAGCCCTTATCCCCATATTTTGGAGGGGTCTGGCTGACCACGTAAAGGATGCTCTGGCCACTAGGGAGATTCCTGCCACACTGGAGGAGTTAATAACTGTCTCCACTCGAATTGACCTCCGTTTTAACGAGCGGAGGTTAGAGCGAGCCCAGTGTAGGCAGAGGTTTCGGCTGGCTCCTACCTTCGCCAAACCTCTGGAATCTCCGGTCCTGGTTTCTGAGTCACTTGAGACCAAGGGAGTGTCACAAGCGGGATCTAAGTCCCGGACCGCTTGTGCACTCAAGGTCTGTCATGTTTGCCAGCAGTCAGGACATCTAGCCACCAGATGTCCCCAGCGGTCGAGGAAACGTTAGCGTCTAGTGATAGTCGGTGGAGGTACACTAGACACGGCGACGTTTGCCTCTAAATTGTCCTTTAAGGGGACAATTACTATTGACTCATTCTCCCACTCGGTAGAGCTCTGCGTGGATTCTGGGGCGGAGGGCAATTTTATGTCTTCTGCCTTCGCCCAATGTCACGCAATACCCCTGGTTATGCTAGCTCAACCAGTAACGGTACGAGTGGTGAATGGGTCGACACTGCCCTCACAGATAACACACCAGACCATCCCTTTTACTCTGTCCATGTCGCCATCTCATCAAGAGATTATTTCTCTGCTCGTCATTCCGGAAGGAATTGACGAGGTCCTGTTGGGAATACCTTGGCTACGGTACCACTCTCCTCATATCGAGTGGTCCTCAGGCAGAATTCTGGGTTGGGGTGAATCTTGTGGGGGTAGGTGTTAGAGGGAGTGCGTTCAGGTTGCTACAACAGAGGAACCCGCAGATCTATCCTCTCTCCCCAAGCAGTATTGGTCTTATGCAGACGTGTTCTCCAAAAAGGCGGCGAAGATTCTTCCGCCCCATCGCCCCTATGACTGTCCTATTGACCTCTTGCCTGGTGCTGAGCCTCCTCGGGGTCGAGTCTATCCGCTATCTCTCCCAGAGACGGAGGCAATGTCACAGTACGTCCAGGAAAATCTGGCAAGAGGATTCATTAGGAAGTCAGTGTCTCCTGCCGGGGCAGGGTTCTTCTTCGTGCAGAAGAAGAGTGGGGAATTGCGTCCATGCATAGACTACAGGGGTCTTAATGCCATCACCGTTAAGAATAAATATCCCTTGCCTTTGATATCTGAGCTATTCGATAGGCTCCGGGGAGCAAGGGTATCTACTAAATTAGATCTGCGGGGTGCTTACAACCTGATTCGCATCCGTGAGGGGGACGAATGGAAGACGGCCTTTAATACCAGGGATGGGCACTATGAATATCTGGTGATGCCCTTAGGGCTCTGTAATGCCCCAGCCGTTTTCCAAGACTTTGTGAATGATATCTTCCGGGATATGCTTTCCACCTCGGTCGTAGTCTATCTGGATGATATTCTCATCTACTCTCCAGATATTGACTCCCACCGGAGAGATGTTTGCAAAGTCTTCGACCTCCTACGGGCAAACTCCCTCTATGCCAAGTTGGAGAAGTGTATGTTTGAGCAGGAGTCCTTACCTTTCCTAGGCTACATCATCTCTGCCCAGGGATTGGCTATGGATCCTGCCAAACTACAGGCTGTGATGGACTGGCAGGAACCCCATTCTCTTAAAGCGGTGCAGCGCTTTATGGGGTTCATCAATTATTATCGCCAGTTCATTCCGCACTTCTCAACTTTGGTAGCTCCCTTGGTTGCCCTTACCAAGAAGGGGGCGAATCCCAAATTGTGGTCTGAGGAGGTCTCCAAGGCCTTTATCTCTATAAAGTCGCACTTCGCTAGCGCTCCCATTCTACATTGCCCCGATGTTGATAAGCCATTTATCATGGAGGTGGATGCCTCTTCTGTTGGTGCTGGAGCAGTCCTCTTCCAAAAGGATGCTCAAGATCGGAAGCACCCTTGCTTCTTTTTCTCCAAGACCTTCTCACCAGCAGAGAGGAATTATTCCATCGGGGATAGGGAGTTGCTAGCCATGAAGTTGGCTTTCTCGGAGTGGAGAGACCTCTTGGAAGGAGCACGTTTTCCCTTCCAAGTCTTCACAGACCATAAAAATTTGGTGTACCTGCAGACAGCCCAGCGGTTGAATTCTCGCCAGGCCAGATGGTCCTTATTCTTCTCCCGGTTTCATTTCACCCTCCATTTTCTTTCTGGGGAGAAGAACATTCGGGCCGACGCTCTCTCTCGCTCCGTTGTGTCTTCTGCGGAGGAGGAGGAGGAGCCTCGGCTTATTGTCCCCACCGAGAGCTTGAGAACTGTGGCCCCGGTTTCGCTAGAGTCTGTGCCCCCGGGAAAGACTTTTGTTCCATCCAGTTTGCGACCGGAGGTTCTCTCTTGGGCACACTCGTCCAGGGTGGGTGGACATTTTGGTACCAAAAGGATATCTGAGTTACTGGCGAGGACATACTGGTGGCCGCATATGGCTCGTGATGTCGCCGAGTATGTTCGGGCGTGTGTCTCTTGCGCCAAGAACAAGACTCCTCGGCAACGGCCTGCTGGTTTGCTTTATCCTCTGCCGGTGGCAGACAGGCCCTGGGAGATGGTCGGGATGGACTTTGTGGTGGGCTTACCCAAGTCTCGTAATTGCACCATTATCTGGGTGATCACCGATCATTTTTCCAAAATGGTGCACCTGGTGCCTCTTCCATGGCTACCTTCTGCACGGGCGTTGGCTGTTCTATTCATCAAGCATATCTTTCGCCTACACGGTATGCCAGACAAAATTGTTAGTGACCGGGGTCCCCAGTTTGCGTCTCGATTCTGGAGAGAGCTTTGTCGTCTACTCAGTATTGAGTTGAATGTCTCTTCGGCATATCATCCCGAGACGAATGGGTTGGTAGAGAGGGCCAACCAGACCTTGGTCACATATTTACGACATTTTGTTTCGGCCAGGCAGGATGACTGGGCATCCTCGTTACCGTGGGCAGAGTTTGCAATTAACAATGCCGTATCCGACTCCACCGGTCAGACTCCATTCCTCCTAAATTACGGCCAGCATCCGCGTGTTCCTGTGCCCATGCCTGTGTCTTCCGCTGACTCCAGGGTGGCAGACTGGGCTGTGGAGGCACGGGACATTTGGGACCGCACGCAGGATGCCATTCGGGTCTCCAAGGAGAGAATGAGGTCCTCCGCCGATGTTCATCGGCGTCCCGCTCTGACCTTTGCTCCTGGCGATTTGGTGTGGCTCTCCGCCCGTAACATCAGGCTGCGAGTTGAGTCCACTAAGTTTGCTCCTCGCTACTTGGGACACTTTAAGGTTCTCGAACAGGTTAATCCTGTGGTTTACCGTCTGGCTCTTCCTCCACGCTTGGGTATCACCGACACCTTTCATGTGTCCCTCTTGAAACCCGTATACATGTCCCGGTATTCCGAGTCATCTGCCGGGACATCGGGTTCGTCTACGGACGACTATGAGGTGAACGATATTTTGGGTTGCAAGGTGGTACGCGGCAAAAAGTTCTATCTGGTGGATTGGAAGGGTTATGGCCCAGAGGATAGGTCATGGGAGCCTGCTGAAAACATTCGGGCCCCACAGCTCATTGCTGCCTTCGAGCGTAGCGGGGCCCAAGGAGGGAGGGGGCCCTAGGGGGGGTAATGTTAGGTCTCGAGTTCCCGCTTCTGCACAGGGGGAATCTCGAGCCATCTCCGCTGCGGTCTCCCATTCTTGTCCAGCCGCAGTGGAGTCTGCTCAGCAAGGATGACGGTCCCAGCATCTTGCTCGGTCTCACTCTGTACAGAGAGTTACTGCTGCTTCTTCAGCCCCTGCCATTAAAGCCAGTGCTGGTCAGCGGCGAGCGGACTTCTCTGGGACTAAGTCCTTGTCTGCACACACTTAGCATGCTCAGGGCAAGATCTCCCGTTGGAGATCGAGGGTCATGTGCTCAGGCTCTGCAGCACGTTCCATTGGTCCTCTTGGCAGGTCTTGGAAGGGCAAAGTTTCTGTGGCCACTTCCTGTGCTGCAACTATATAAACTGCGCATGACCGCACGGCCATGCGCTAGTATATTATTATGTGGTGTGTGTGTAGATGGATGTATGTCGAAGGATGAAAGCTCCTAAGTATCCCTCCCTAGAGTTGTTGTCTGCTCGCGGATGATGGTAGCTCTCTAGCGCCCGACTAACCATCTGCACGATACACACTTCACAGCGTCCTTTTGCTGTGTCCGCCAGTACGGCGCCGTGCGCTTGCCTTGCGCTTTCCATTCCCAAGTCTGGGTGGTTAGTGGCGTCCGTCAGTGCGGCATAGCACGCACTCTTGTGCTCATATTATATTATAAGGTTCTTTATACACCTAGTTTCGGTGTTGTGCCAGCAAGGGTCTAATCGGACTTCTATCCCAGTTGGGATTTAGTTCGCTGACTACTTGCTCGCGCTCTAAGTGTGGTATCGCGGTCCTGTGACGCTAACAGGATCGCTTTCTTCACACTGGGTGAGGTTTAACCCACGTGTGTATACTTTTGAGTACCGCCATATAGTCAGCCATTTACTAGCAGCAGGTTTTACCTGCACAGTGGACCCCGGACTGCGAACGCATCCACATCATCTATCTTGGTGCGTTCCGCCAGTCCTAACAATTAACACTTTTATTTTCTACTTCATCCTAATTGAGGAAGAAAACAATTAAAAACACATCAAGAACTGAAAAAAAAGTTATTGTGATCCTGATGTTTTCTACTTGCTCTTTACACAATTACTGGAATCATTGTCTATGGTAGCGGCATTTCTATGAAATGTTTATAAAGGGGATTTGTTAACCAATGACATAATGGTGATGATAATGACATTTCCTAGAAGAAAGCGCCATGTAACGTGGAATCTGATTCTCGACTTCGGATATGATCTTCTGACATGCTTGCTGGATTTTATGAAATTAGGCCGCAAGAAAAATTGCAGAGGGAACGATCTTCAGAAATGAAGTATGAGAGCAGCATGAGGCAAAGTCATGAGCATAAAATGCACTTTACAGTTCAGCTGTTTAGCGATATTGCCAACACAATCTAATTAGATAGCAATGCTTCATATAGTTGATGGTTTCAAGTACATGGGATGTACCATAATATGCTCAGGCTGACTCAAATGATTATTACAGGGGTTGTCCAGGCTTGGGGCTCAAGTCTGCCGTCACTCTTTGTGATGGTAGACTTGTGAATCCTCACAGTACACACAATGCGCGCTACTAGGATTCTCCGGTTTCGGAGGAGGGGCAGGTGATTTTAATTGCTCTGGACACATTCTGACTAGACATGACTGGTTGTCATGTCACCACATATAGTCAAATCACATACTTGCCATCACACTCCCGCCAGCTCCCGGCGCCACCACCAAACAATACTGACAGTGCGTACTCTGCGTGCTGTGAGAATTCACAAGTCTGCAGTCACATAAAGTGACTGCAGACTTGAATCCCAATCCTGGGCAACCCCTTTAAGTATGTGCTAACTAGAAGCATGATTTGAGGCTCCTGGGCCCCAATATAAAACTTGTTGCAGAGCCCTCCTTTTACCATATGCATTTTATAATACTAGTATCTATTTATGTGTTAGAAGGGTCTTTGGTCTTCTTTTTGGCACCAGGGTCTGAGGGTGACCATTATTTCATCACCCCATATACAGCTTTGGAAAAAACTTAAGAGACCACCACATCAAAACCCTGTCATGGGCAGCCCAATCTCCAGACCTGAACCCCATTGAAAACCTCTGGAATGTAATCAAGAGGATGATGGATAGTCACAAGCCATCAAACAAAGAAGAACTGCTGACATTATTGCGCCAGAAGCAGTGTGAAAGACTGGTGGAAAGCATGCCAAGACACTGTGATTAAAAATCATGGGTTATTCCACAAAATATTGATTTCTGAACTCTTCCTGAGTTAAAACATTAGTATTTTTCTTTCTGAATGATTACAATATTTGAGGTCTGAAAGCACTGTTTTTTTAATTTTGACCCTCTCTCCTTTTTCAGAAAAAAATACAAATTTTATTGCTTGGAAATTTGGAGACGTGTTGTCAGAACTTAGTTTATAGACTAAAAGAACAATTTACATTTTACTCAAAAAATATACCTATAAAGAGAAAAATCAGACAAACTGAACATTTTGCAGTGGTCTCTAAATTTTTGCCAGAGCTGTAACCACTTCCTTGATGCAGACTGTACACTTATGATCCAGTACACGGTTCAGTAAAATTTACAATGGCAAGAGCACATAGGAGTACACTCAGGCATCACTACAACATGATATTTACAAAGAACCTGTCATCACATCAAAATTTGCCAGTACTTGCTCTTATTTTATTCCCGATACTCTTTTGAGTATTCTGTGTTTTCTGCCAAACAGTTCCAGAGCAATAGGTGCGTTCGCAACCCCGGGGTCCACCGTGCAGGAGAGGAACCTGCTGCTAGCAATTGGCAGCACTATATGGCGGTATAAGCAAACTGTGTTACATCACAATTAAGATAGGAAAACGCTGTGCCCTGTTAACCTCACAGAGGATCACAGCTACCTAACAGAGCAGAAAGCAAACAGTGGTCACGCAGTCAGCCTAGTACACGAACAACTCCTCTCCGGTGGAGCCGGAATTCGAGTGGCTATACACCAGCCCTGAATTCATACACACAAAACTCCTCACCGGAGGTGCCGGTATTCTAGGGGCTTATTTCAGCAAACCCTGACCACATGCAGACATGACCACAAAGTAGCAAAACTCATAACATAGGCTGATACTAGCGCATGGCTGTGCAGCCATGCAAACCTTATATAGCTGCAGCAGACAAGGACCTTCCTAGTGGTCCAAAATGAGCTGCTACAGGACCTGAGCGTGTGACCCCAGACCTCCAATGGAAGGTCGACCCTTGGGCATGCTCAGTAGAGGAAAAGCAGGACTTAGTCCCAGGAGCATCTGCCCGACGAAGAATAGTGCTAGTTACAATGGCTGAGCCTAGAAGATCAGTAGTAACCAAGCGCACATTATCTGCCTGAGACCGATGTCTCCACTGAGCAGGTTCCACTGCAGCTGGAGGAGAATGGGAGACCGCAGCTGACATGGTTCGAGATTTCCCCTGTGCAGCAGCGGGAACTTGACACCTAAGGGCTTTTTTCCATTTGCGAGAAAAACGTCCGTGTCTCGCATGTGAAAACCAAGCTGTGGCACTGGCACTCCAGAGTGGAGCGTGTGGCTGCATAGCAACACATGGAGCTGCACGCTCCACTCCCACATGCCGGCGCCACAGCTTGGTTTTCACATGCGAGACACGGACGTGTTTCTCACAAATGGAGAAGAGCCCTCACAATGGGTCCTTTCATTTAATGCTAGCTTTTTTGGTCTTTACTAAGGGGGCGGAGCTCACAGGATAAATACGCAGAGCAGCCTAAAGACACGCCCCAGAGGATCCGGTGAGCCACAGTTCCTTAGTAAAGACCAGAAAATAGCACTAAGTAAAAATACCCATATCTCTGGAACTGCATGGTGCATTTAAAAAAACAAGCCAACAATCACTGAATACTCAGGGGAAGAGTAAAAATAAGAGGTAAAATTGGCCACTTTTGGTGACAGGTCCTCTTTAAATGAGGTGCATATTGGTTTAGCATGCGCTAATAAATTAATGCCAGGGAGAATGGGCAAAGTATGTTAAAATTATAACTATATGCAACCAAGATCTGTATGTGTGGATGGGTAAAGGACTCATGAATGTTCTCAATGAGGGGAATTTATCAATTGCTTTTTGCAAGTTTTCTGTCTGGAAAAATGTGTTGCTTATGACGGACGTCATTGTTGCACCATCATTTGAAAATTCTAAAAAGTTGATGAAGCTTATTAGTAAGGGAATGGTGCTCCCATGGCCTGACAAATTTCCAGCAATTTATTGATAAAGTTGGACTAAGCTGGAATAGACTGGATTTTCTGGTGCGCACAATGCAAGATAAAATTTATAAAAAAAGACTGCTCCTCTTATTCAAATAGGCACATCTTATTCCAGAGCATTTCATAGCAACTGGTTATTTCCCAAATTGAAGTTATTCCCTATCAACAGGATGGGGGCTACTATACTCATCAATGGGGGTATAACCACTAAGGTCTGCAGAATTTCCAAGAACAGGGATCCGGAGCTAACAGACAGGGCCTATCTAGAATAAAGTAGAGGTGCACATACTCGACCTCTGCTCGATTCATTGTCTATTGGACTGCTGTACTCAGCTTTCTCCAGCAGTCCTATAGACAATGAATTTGAGTATCTCTGCTCAATTCCAGACTCTTCACAGCTCTGCTTTCTCAGCTCTAAACCCTTGTTCATGGGATTACTGGGGGCCTCAGTGGTCAGACCCTAAGTAATCAGTAGTGAATGGGAAACAACTTGCAATTTTGGGAATAACCCTTTAAGACATGTATGTGAATCAAGTAGTAACTCTACTGAGTCCTGGCAGCAGCTATGCAGCATTTTACATGAAAACACTGAATTAAATGCTAAAATATTATATTCCTCCCATTTCAGGGTTTCTTCTCTGGTATATTGCCCTCAGACCTTGCAGGGCACATGGACAGGAGTTATCTTTTAACAAGTGAAAGGGCAAATAGTGAAGTCATGGTGCTTACAAAGAAGTTAAAAATGGCTGACAACTATTTCTTGGCTAATGCCCCATACACAGAAACACTCAGCTTGGCAGAGATGTTCGGTGTTGCCTATAATAATAATAATAATTATTATTATTATTATAATATTAGAGAGCAGATGCCATATTTCTCTGGCAGTGGCTTATCTTCACAAAAAAAGGTGAGTTTTAGCATTTTCAAACCAGTTGGGTGGGGCTGGGAAAGAGACAGAGATGTATAGGGCTGCGCGATGCTCACCCATCAAATTCAGAAAAAATACCGGGGTTTTGTACTCCAAAAATGTTAATCCAGTTGACGACTGCGCCAAGAAGTAGCGCCAAATTCATTAAGTAGCATGTACCTCTTAATGAGTTTTGTGCATCCTACTCCTGTGAGCCCTTCATTAAGACTGGCGTGCGCAACGTCAGAAGACGGAACTCACCGGGTAAAGATATTCCTTTATTGAAGTCCTTCTATAAGCATGAGGTCAGGGAGAGGGAGCAGGTGCGGGTGGTCAGACGACGGCCGTTTCGTGTATGGAACGCTTCCACCTGTGGCATACATTAAAGCCTTCCTTTGAAGAAACATATTAGGAAAGGCTAAAATTAAATCCTATGTTTAGCAATATTGAGATACTTTAAGAAGAACAATAATTCTCTATTTATGTGTAGCAAAATCACATCCCCCTCACCAACAATATGAAAATGAAGAAAACATAAATCACATCAGCCTCTGACTGTGGATGAATAGACTGTCATCTATCAGTATTCAGTGCCTGGAAATTCTGGATAAAATACTTGAAAGAAAGATGAACGCTTCTTTCAAATGTGGGAATATTTTCCTTTATTTATTTATGACTTAATTTATGTGGCTCTGGCGTGTCAATGTTGTGGCATAAAAAACACACATAAAAAAGAATAGTCTATGAAATGTAAGAAAAAAACACATTCAGGGATAGTTCTGTGCTTCGCGAATCAGTATATTTTATCAGTCGGCGCTGGCCAAATATGTGACAGAAAGTCTCCGTTCACCGTACACAGAGAAGCATATACAGTAACTTACAATATTTCTTAGCCTAGACCTTTCCCTTTGTGTCTTGATTGTTTTATATGCTGAAACGCTATGATTTATTGTGCATTCTTCTCATGCTTGGTGGATACATAGTTTTAGGGGTAAGCACTAAGGGTGAGCGGATCTGGCAAAATTGGAATTCACCTGTTTGTGTTGATTTTCCCGGGAAGTTCAATTTGTAGCCAAATTATTGAACGTGATTTATGAAATTTGCAAATTGAATGTCCCCTATTATTCTTTGGGGTCTGGAGAGACCCAAGAGCATAGTGAACCAAAGATTTGAAATATTAAATAAATCCTTTATACTCACCGTACCACTCACTTCTTCGTTCCCTCTGCTCCACACCTTCACCGGTCTGGTCCTCATCATATCTTGTTATCACCACCGCCAAGGCCCTAATCTTCTATCTAGGCAGGGACTCTCATCTTGGATGATTTTGCCCATGCGCGTGAGGTCATGATGTCATGACGTGCGTTGTGACCTTGAGGGATTCTACCGGCCCACATCATAGCTGGAAGTCTCAGCCTAGAGTGAAGGGTCCTGGAGAATCAGCACTAAGAAATGGTGACAAGATGATGTGATGAGGACAATACTGGTGATGGTGAGAAGCAGAGGGGTCGGAGAGGTGAGCGACAAGGTGAGTATAAAGATTTCTATTTTTTGACGTTTTTACTGCCCTTTGGGTCCCAACAAAATGGCGGCTAGGGCTGGACATGTGATATTTAGCAGCTATGATTTCATGAGACTCATTCTTGTTAGGCTTTACTTGGTTAAGAAAATCCTTGAAGCCTTTTGTATGGATGAGTGGTTCTTGAGCAACATGGACAGGCAGCGCTGGTTGATGACTGGATTAGCAGAGCTGTATGAGAGTTGGGGTGATTTGATGTCTAAGAAATAATGGGCTGTAGACCAGATGTCAACTGGTGTAGCAGAGCTGAAACAGTGATGACCTGAGTCAGGTTTTACTCTTGTAGCAGAGTTTTCACAGTTGATAATTACACTGCAGAGGCTTATGTAGTGGAACTGGAGTATCTACCGTGTTTTCCAGAAAAAAAGACCTATGTCGCAAATAAGCTCAGCATGATTTATACAGGATTTTTGAAGCATGCCTGGAAAATAAGTCCTACTCCAAAAATAAACCCTTGTTACAGTTAGGGGCTGCATTGGGAGGGGTGGGAGTAAACTGGGCAAGTGCACAGGGCTCCCACTCTGAGAAACCCCCAACATTTCTATTCCGAAGTTAAGACTGCGTAAGGACCTTTGGTGACTTCATGGTCGTGTTACCATAATGTCACCAAAGTTCCTTTAACTGCGGGAGTCTAGAGAAACAAGAATGGTATGTACCATATGTGCAGTGTGTGTATACAGATGTGTATGTACAGTTAGGTCCATATATATTTGGACAGAGACAACATTTTTCTAATTTTGGTTATAGACATTACCACAATGAATTTTAAACAAAACAATTCAGATGCAGTTGAAGTTCAGACTTTCAGCTTTCATTTGAGGGTATCCACATTAAAATTGGATGAAGGGTTTAGGAGTTTCAGCTCCTTAACATGTACCACCCTGTTTTTAAAGGGACCAAAAGTAATTGGACAATTGACTCCAAGGCTATTTCATGGACAGGTGTGGGCAATCCCTTCGTTATGTCATTCTCAATTAAGCATATGAAAGGCCTGGAGTTGATTTGAGGTGTGGTGCTTGCATTTGGAAGGTTTTGATCTGGCTTCTTCTTCAGGAGAATTAATAGTGCAAACTTTGCAGTTGCTATGAGGGTTCTTGAATGGAGAAGAAAGATGAGCCCGCAGAATCAAATATTCTGGTGTGCCCAATGATCTTCAGTCAGACACTGGTGATAGGAGAGACAGAAACCTGCTGGGAGAGCTGTTCCAAATTTGAAAAAGGGTCCCCTGAAAAAAATCAACCCCCCCAAAAAAAAAACCTGCCAAACTTACAATAAATATGTTTTTCAAAACTTTTTCTATGCCTATGTAGGTATAGGGATAGCGTGAGCGTTAAAGTAGTAAATTAGTTACATAAAAGAAACAAAAAAAAAAACAATAAAAAAACACTATTACAACAAGGTATAACTTCTATTTGTAACATTTTATGTTGGATTTAAAAAAAAAGGAAAAAAAACTAAAAACTAGAAGGCCAAAGGGGCATACTACAATTACATTCATATATTTTCCTAAAATACAGGGGGGGCCGTATATATGGATACACCTAAATAAAATGGGAATGGTTGGTGCCATCAACTTCCTGTTTGTGACACATTAGTATATGAGAGGGGGAAAACTTTTTAAGATGGGTGGTGACCATGGTGGCCATTTTGAAGTCTGCCATTTTGGATCTAACTTTATTTTTTCCAATGGGAGTAGGGTCATGTGACACATCAACCTTATTGAGAATTTCACAAGAAAAACAATGGTGTGCTTGGTTTTAGTGTAACTTTATTCTTTAGTGAGTTATTTGCAAGTTTATGACCACTTATAAAATGTGTTCAAAGTGCTGCCCATTGTGTTGGATTGTCAATGCAACACTCTTCTCACACTCTTGACACACTGGCAACATCGCAGAAGAAATTCTAGCACAGGCTTCTAGTATCCATTGTTTCAGATGCTGCACATCTCGTATCTTCACAGCATAGACAATTGCCTTCAGATGACTCCAAAGACAAAAGTCTAATGCGGTCAGATCGGGAGACCTTGGTGACCACTCAACTGTCCCAAGATGACCAATCCACTTTCCAGAAAACTGCTCATGTAAGAATGCTCGGACCTTTTATCTTTGGGGTCATCTGAAGGCAATTGTCTATGCTGTGAAGATACGAGATGTGCAGCTTCTGAAACAATGGAAACTGGAAGCCTGTGCTAACATTTCTTCTGCGGTGTTGCTATCAGTGTGTCAAGATTGGGAGAAGAGGGTTGCATTGACAATCCAACACAATGGGCAGCACTTTGAACACATTTTATAAGTGGTCATAAACTTGTAAATAACTTATGAAAGTATAAAGTTACGTTAAAACCAAGCACACCATTGTTTTTCTTGTGAAATTCTCAATAAGTTTGATATGTCACATGACCCTCTTCCCATTGAAAAAAATGAAGTTGGATCGAAAATGGCAGACTTCAAAATGGCCTCCATGGTCACCAGTCAACTTGAAAAGTTTTCACCCTCCCATATACTAATGTTGCACAAACAGGAAGTTGATATCAACAACCATTCTGATTTTATTTTGGTGTATCCATATAAATGGCCCACCCTGTATAATACATGTGCTTGAGGGATGAGGGGTTCAGTAATGGGCTGGTGGAAGGGACTCAATAAGAGTTAATGGTGGGGGCACAGAATACTAGCCTTGTCTTGGGTGCTGGTAGCCCACCTATGCAACTAATGCAAGGCTATGGGGGAAAAATAAACAATCACCCATGTCTTGGCTAGGATATATTCACAAAAAGGGATAGGGCACCGAAAAGAATTTGCCCCAGGTGAAGGGAAGTCTTGCTGTATAAGGAAACCTAATGTCAGGCAGTAATTAACTTCTGTTTTCTGAATGCCTTGACTGACATTTGATTCATTTGCACAGTTGTCATTTCATCTCGATTGTTATATTGCATGAACTGATTTTAATTTAACACTGAAGGGCTCTTTTCAAAGTTATTTACTGAGTGATGTATAAAACAATCAATATCTTCTATTTTCAATTACTATTTAGTATTTAAATGCCGGTGATACAGATTTTCTACACTTTGCAGCATGTTTGCCTTCATCTAATGTAATTTGTATTGATCTCAGTTACTTATTGATTGGACACATCATAAGTGAGAGAGGTTTGAGCATTCAGGGTTCAATCAAGAATTCTGGAAATACAGAAAAAAAGGAAAGTTGCCTGTATTGTATAACTTGTATAACTTGGAGGCAGCAATGTTTAAAATGTATCAGCAACTCACAATCATCTATTACAAAGTATTAATAGTACTATCAAGTCTTAGTCTTTGCTCTCACTTATGTTAGTCATCAGGCTCACCTGGTTAGGTGGATTCACAAAGTCACAGGTCAAGGCGGACACTCGGAACCAGAACGTTGGTATAGCTAGCTGGAAGGCACGAGATAGTAAAGTCCATAGGAGATAGAAACACAATGTGAACTGACCAAAAAAATAACATCTTGTGATGCTTACAGCAAACAATGGGATAACCAGAGCAGATGCAAGTTACCAAATCCACAGCACATGGTAATGAAGTGAGACCAGTCTCTAATAAAAGTTCACGATGTTAGCAGAAAAGAATTGGTTACCAAGCACGAAACGCAAGTGATGTGAACAGAAACTAATAACTGTTCGTCAGGCTTACAGCAAGCAAGAGGTTAACCAGCTGCTCCTATGGTTGCAGAAAGTCTAAGGAAGTAATAGCAGCAGAAGAAGATAGATTTTGGCTGTGTCCAAGCACAAGGCATCTGACTACAGTACTGTCTTAATAGACAAAGATGTGTCCAACTGGGCCTTAAATGGCATAGGTAGATGATGTCTCAGATATATGCCAGGCAACCATAGGGGAAGGGAGTGGATCTCGGCAAAAGAAAAGTCCAGGCTGGCCATTAAAAGTCAACTAGGATTTTTTTTTTCCCAAAAAAGTTGTAGTACAAATAATATTCCAAATCTCATAGTCTTCTGTAATTTATTTGCAAGCAACAGAAGGCTATGGGGCAGGAGAAGAGCAGTGGTATATTGTGGAATAGGTTAAGGACCAGTGGGGAGTATTTTACGTGACTGCTGCAGTTCTTCTAAATAAAGTAAATAAAACGTCACATATAAAGTTGTTTTTCCAGACCTCACTCTATGTGAAATATATTCTGTAATCTATTATTTCTTCCCATCTGATACCATTAGCCAAAAACATTTACGATAGAAAACTTGACATCTATAGGTAGAGGACAAGAAAATACTTCTGCTACGATTAATGGGAATAGCTGGTAGAGTAGTAAAACGGAACTATCATGCCAACCAGTTTAGAAATCACTCTGGATGTTTCATACATCACCGAGCTCATCCATCAATCAAATTTATATTTAGCTCCTAATGGCATCTTCATGATACACATCAGCTATATGTTACACATATGGGACCCGGTTATTGATTTTGCACAGTACTGTAGGCACAGTAATTTCTTTTCGCAAAGTGAAAGTGTCAGCAGGTACCATGTTTTATTTTCTGTCATTCCATTAGAGAACGATCGTAGATTTTTTTTGCCCTCGGGAGGATCACTACTGGTGAATATTAAACCCTGTGCACTCAGGTCCCATTCATTACGAATAATGTTACAAGGCACACAAAAGGAGCTAAACTGATTGAATGGGATTAGCTGTGAAATGCCGAGACTGATGATAAAGCTGTTCTATAATTTTAGAAGTCACTAGATACTGCTGACATCGTGGCAGATTTTTCTTGGATCAACGTAGCATGATGATTTTGCATTCAATGGTTTCACTTCTACGTTTCTGCTTAATCCCATACTAATAAGATCTTATGAGCACATATGGCATCCCTCGTGTTCAGGGGGGTAGCTACATGAGACGGAGAGGTAGCCATCACACCCAAGGTCTTGGGTGGACCTAAAGAGCCTTTTACCACTTAAGCATACTTGCCAATAGTCCCAAATTTCCTGGGACTAACCTGATTTTTGCAGTCCCAGCAAATTTGGGCAAGGGCTGAAACATCCTTAGAAATTTTAATAACTGTTTACGTGCAGTGCCCAGGGCTCTGTATAATAAAAGCCCCATCCCACTGCCCTATATGTAGGGCATAAAAGTGTGAATTTCCTGTTAACGCAACCTGTCTAAGTACCACCTTCTCTATGGTTACACTGCACTCTCCATCCTCTATAGTTTGAAGGGGTAAAAGCTGCTTACGTCACTGCACCTTTGTCTATTTAAAGTAAGGAATCCTAGAGCTAGAAATCTCAAGTGGAGAACTCCTGACCTTCTTTCGTTTGAATGGAGATTGGCTGCAATAGCAGAAAGGCAAACAGTTGGGTAGTACATTAACAACTTCATTTAAATGGTTTCTTCAATACTATATTTTTTTACTATTGGCTTAAAGACTAACAGGTCAGTCGGTGATACTTACCTGCCTGTAGTGCCCAGTGCCAACCTATGAGGGTACAGAGCAGTCACAGACTGCTGATGTCGACATTTCACTGGTTTCTGATTACGTTACGTTGACAGAGCAGCAGCTTGTTTTCTGCTCCACTCTGTTGATGGGGCATAACTGCTGACATCATGCTGAATGACAACCAGCTCCCCACTGCCTAACTGTGGGGAGCCAGCTGTCAATCAGTATGATGCCGGCAGTCACATCCCGTTGACAGAGCAGCCCGGAAGAGCTGCTCTGTTGATGTGGAGCAGATGAAATGCTAGCAGGAGTGGGTTCAACAGGCAGGTAGTTAGCACCTACCTGCCTGTTTTTACTATGGGCTTAAAAAGTCCTTGATAAAACCTTTAGCTTGCGTAGTTGGGTGAACAAGTTTTCCAGGCAAGACTTCCAGATGTATAAACCACAGCTCAATTTCTACAAAACGTAAAGAATGTCTATAAAATAGAAAAAAATTAGACCCATCTGTATTTTAGCTGAGGATACCTTATTAGGTCTATATATCTTAGGTTCCAATTCCAAATCCATTATTTCCTAACAAATGCCTACAACAGAAGACCCTGACGTATACGATCGAAAAGGTCAAGTCAGTGGGGCCCAATGCTGCTTTACCGGTACATAAGTTTAACATAGTATTAAAATGCGTTGTGTACTAAGCCGTGTTGTTAATGATGTTTGTACGTTTCATCCTAGTCGGCAGTGTAGCGGGCTAGAGCTGGTTTATGAAATATATATTATTATTTACGCTATTCTATACATTCCTGTCTAGAGTTGTCTTATTATGGAGATACTTCGCATTCAGTTTTTACCCTCCACAAGCTGAATTCCTTAAAAAAAAACAATTAATTTGTATTCAAATATTCATCTAACGATGGGTTGAGAAGGTTTTTTTCATGCTCCCCAATTCCCTTTGGGCCGAAGCAGAATATGTTATTTCTCTTTGTCAAGTTTGTATTTATTATGTATCTTTCCAATTTATTCCGAAACCTTGAACATTTCTCTTCCCCCACCTGTGACACCGGAATACTTTCTGACACCGTCGTTGTGCACTGAATTCTTCATAAGAGAAGAAAAAAAAAATCATTTGACACAATCAAGTCTTGCAATATAAATGCAAAACCAGACGGTAAAGGATTCAACTCACATTGACGCGGCTCGATACATCAGAATTGTTTAAACAACATTGATTACATATGTGGACAGTCACGTCTGAAAGGATCTGTTTAATTAAGAGTTTTCTCAGCAGTAATTACCTACAGCCAAGTGCAGGTTAATTGAGAGAGAGGCTATACAACCTAATCCTTTTAAGAGGAGATAGACAGATGCGCTGTCGCCGGTGCTCCGGATCACAAACACCGAGCAGGCAGAACATGCCTATATATCTCCAGGAATCAGGTGTAAGTGACACGGAGACAGCAGTCAAGTGGGACAGTGATATTGTCTTGTCAAGGAGCTCAGTCAGTGTCAGTGAAATGGCCTGTCAGACCAGATCCAGCCGGCCATTGCGAGACATTTCTGAGCCTTCAATTACTTATACGTCGGCAATGTCAGGATAAGAAGGAGAACATTAGAAGCATATTATACACAGCGCCACTTCAAATGTGATTACACTCACTCTCCATCAATCACTTTTTTTTTTTAAGGCGTTTTGATAGGCCTATTTTTCTTACCCAAGATAACAAAAAATAGAAAAACCATATTCAGGACCAGTGAGCTGAATTATTAAAGTGATGAAATGTTCAGCAGACTTGTAACGTAACATTAGGGCGGGTAATTCTTAGGAGATGGTATTTACAAAGTCAAAAATTTGGATCGAAAGCATGGCGGGGAAATTGATTCAGGAATATAGAAATTCTGCAAAATCGGTTGTAGACGTAGAGTAGTTGTGGGTAAGGGCACGGTCAGATGGCTATATAAATCGGACCGAGATCGGTCTGCAATGCACGGACTGGTCATCAGCTTTCCCGACCCGATCATGAAAGCTTTATGTGTTTCTATGCAGCTGTCATGCTCGGGTCGGGAGAGCTGCAGCCTGTCCGAACATTGCGTTCTGATCTCGGTCCGATTATATGGCTGACTGCTCCCTAATTGTAATCATCCATTTTGTTGGAGGTGTTAAAGGGAATATTCAACTTCTTTAGAAAGGTAAGTAACAAATAGTAAAAAAAGGAACACTTCTCCCTCAATAATCCAACGCCGATGATTCAATAATTAGTTTTTTGTTTTGTTTTGTTTTTTATACAATCAATGCTGTACTTTTTTGGGAACATCCATCAACAAAAAGCCATGATGCCCCTAGAATTCACTAGAAAAAGGACATAAATGCAAAAAAAAAATGTGAAAGAAGAAAAACAAAAGGCAGCCACACTTACCAATACCATGTCCAAACTCAAATTCACAACAGGATGTTGTTCACAGTCACAGGGGGGAATTTGGGGAACATTGTGCTATGCCAGACCTGCGTGGGAACAGTTTTTCTAATAAATTTCTGAACAATGGACAGTGTCTTGCTTTTCTTTCTTGCTCTTTTGATTTTCAGGTTTCCATCTGTGGACTATGTCGGATTACCTGGACTACGGCGAATTCCCAGGATTATGCCGAACCTGTAAGTGTTTTCTTTTTCAAAAAATTGGTAAACCAGGGACAGTGTGATTACTCAAGTAAAATATTGTTGTGTATGTTTTTTTCTTTGATTACTTGGTTAGTATTGGGGCTGTCTGATAGACAGTTCTCCATTGCTAACACCAGGTCTTGATGCCAGCTGTGATTTTTGACAAAAGAGGAGGGATAGATACTGGAAGAGAGAGAAGTTGAATATTTTTGTTAGGTGATTGGGGAAATGGACTGGAGGAGATGTGAGGGAATAAGGTCACTGTTGCAAGCAGTAGGGCGAGAAGATGCAAGGAGCCTGATCACGTCTTCTTCTGTGATTGGTTCAAACACAGGGAGTGAGCTAGATGCAGTGGGGGAGAGAGGACAGTGCATGTTATGAAAGGATTGGGAGAAAATTTCCTGTTGAATCTGGTCAATTTTTTCTTTGAAATAATTGGCCAGATTGTCAGCGCTGAGATACGTGGTTGAGGACTGCACTTTTGGATTGAAGAGGAAATGAAAAGCGTCAAAGAGACATTTAGGACTGTTGGATAGTGAGGTGATGTTTGTTTGGAGAGGTGAAGGGCAGAGTTGTATGTTTCAAACATAAACTTAAAATGGATGAAATCTTCGGCCAGATTGGATTTTCTCCACAGACATTCAACATACCTGGAGCACCGCTGTAGGAAACGTGTTTGCAGCGTGTGCCAGGGTTGTCGCCGTCTATGCTGAATTGTTTTATGAGTGCATTATACTATATTGATACCTATTGGGTCCATTATACTGTATTATATATATGATATGGAGAACTTTGGGGAGTGTATTATACGGTATGGGAAACTGTGGGGAGTGCATTATATTCTAAGAAGGACTATAGGGAGTTCCTTATACTCTATGAAGGACTATGGGGAGTGTATTTTAATGTATGGAGGACTGTGGGGCATGCATTATACCATATGGAGAACTATTGGGAGAGCAATATACCTTATGGAGGACTATGGAGTAGAGCATTATATTATATGGAGGACTATGAGGAGTGCAATATACTATATGGAGGATTATAGGGAGTACATTATATTGTATAGATGACTATAGGGAGTGTATACTGGGTGTAATGAGAATTACACCCAGTATGCAGGACAGAAGTGGTACTGTGCAGTGTATATATACAGGATAATACAGATACTGAGAATTACACCCAGTATACAGCCAGGAGAAGTTATACGGTGCAGTGTATGCATACAGAATAGGAGCGTATAATGAGATACAGGCTTCATACAGCCTTAACAGGTATCATCCAGGCATACTGCCTCCATACATCCATAAGATATTGTGCCACCATACATGCACTTTGCAGCCATACAAATATTGTGCACATGCCTTTCTATATACTTTTGCTGTAAGGCATGTCAGATATTATACACAGCAGCACAGACCAATATAACTAGTAATTAGAAAAAAATTGTTTGTCTACGTTTTTAGTTCCTGGTATTTAAATTCTTTTTTTTTTCCTAATGAGAAAGGGGTTCTTTAAGCTGCGCGAGCTGCATCTGCACCATAATTACTGTCATTCCGCTTCCAACAGGAAATGAACCACAGTAACATTTTAATCCTTAGAGCCTCTGATGGAGGCATTTCTTTTTCTCCCAATGCCATTGATATGATTATTCTGATTAAACACGACTTTAAAGAAAAGTGTCATGTGATATTAGTTTGCATATCTCCCACTTTATTCCATAATTAAAACCTAATTTTTGCCGGCGTCTCATTTTCAGATTTCAGTTTAATGAGGATTCATGTAAACTTATGCCAGAATATTTTTTTTTGTTGTTGTTGTTGCTAAATAGCACATTTGGGAATTAACCCAGATTGTATTATCAACATAATATATCATTAAAATAATGACAGTAAATGATAGCGTGCACGGCTAAAAACACATTGAAGCGGAAAAATAATTAGTGCTTCCATCAAACGTCTCGCTGTCAGTTCATAAACCACAAGCAGGAACCGACTTCAGAGAAACGCAGAAGCGTTGTGATGTGCGATACGGCACGGAGCAGAGGTACAGTCTGAGTGTGGGCTTAGGAGGTAACCAACAGAGACAAGGGAGAAAAACGAATAAGAAACGCAATCTATTTCTGGTTAATTAAAAATGGAAAAAGCAAAAAAAAAATTTATTTAATCTGACATCCGATAATCTCGGAAATCTAATAATGTGTCAGGAATTGGAACGTAATGTGGTCATTTACCAAACAAGAAGCAAAAGACGGAGTAAGGGCTCGTATAGATCGAAGTATCGCCTGACAGATAGAACCCGTCCCATGCTATTCTATGGATCCCCGCTCATGTCAGATTTTTCCCTTGACCCGAATGGGTCAAAGGAAAACATTGAAGCATACAAGATTTGCCTCCGAGAATTGGTTGACACCTGCTCATTCAACTCTATAGGTCCATGGAAAAAAATTGGGCCACGCTCGGATTACATGCCAGTGTGATCCGCTTTTTACGGACTGAGAATATAGAGAAGGTGGAGAAACTTTTTTTTGTTTTCTCCTCTTAGGAAAAAATTGGATCCTAGTTGTGAAAAGAGGTTTTTTCAACCTAGCAAAGCGAATTAACAGCAAAAATACTTTCTTGTGACTTAATAAAATAGTATCATATCTACGATTAAGAGTCAGCTAGACTCGAAACGTGTCAAATATATTCTTAATGCCCATGCTACTATTTTACTGAAGTCTCGCATGGCTCTACCCCTCAGTGTGTCTGGGATGCAGTTACTGACAGCTCAGCCATCCAATATGGTACAGGGGCGTGCTGAGCTGTCAGTGTGTTGATTGACAGCTCGACTATCCAATCTGAGACTGGGAGGCAACGGCTGTCTCCAAGTGTTCATTATCCCAGGTGATTGCCATGCTACTTAACTGAGCTGTTTCTCCCAGACCTCTGTCAGATGTACATTTAGCATGTGTGGCTTGTTTCCTCTGTGCCTCAAGTTCTATTTGTTGATCTTTCGTTGCCTGACCTTGGACCTTGTTCTGGCCATCCATTTGTTTAACCCCTTCTGCTTTGATCCTCTATCCTCCTGGTATTCTGACCTCAGACTTCCCCTTTTTTCTCATCCTGCTGTTTATGACGTTCCCTCGTGGCTTCTGATCTTGGACTTCTAAACTATCCTGACTCATGGCTAGGCTGTGAAAAGTGACTAACGTCACAAGTAGGGTTGAGCGAAACGGGTCGTTCATTTTCAAAAGTCGCCGACTTTTGGCAAAGTCGGGTTTCATGAAACCCGATCCGACCCCTATGCGGGGTCGGCCATGCGGTACGCGACTTTCGCGCCAAAGTCGCGTTTCAATGACGTGAAAAGCGCCATTTCTCAGCCAATGAAGGTAAACGCAGAGTGTGGGCAGCGTGATGACATAGGTCCTGGTCCCCACCATCTTAGAGAAGGGCATTGCAGTGATTGGCTTGCTGTCCGCGGCGTCACAGGGGCTATAAAGGGGCGTTCCCGCCGACCGCCATGTTACTGCTGCTGATCTGAGCTTAGGGAGAGGTTGCTGCCGCTTCGTCAGAAGCAGGGATAGCGTTAGGCAGGGTCCATTAACCACCAAACCGCTTGTGCTGTAGCGATTTCCACAGCCCAACACCACCTTCGGTGTGCAGGGACAGTGGAAGCTACATTTTTTTTTTTCCTCAGCGCTGTAGCTCATTGGGCTGCCCTAGAAGACTCCCTGATAGCTGCATTGCTGTGTGTACGCCGCTGTGCAAACCAACTGCTTTTTTCAAAGCACAAATCCTCTTGTTCCTTCCTTTCTGCACAGCTATCTTGTTTGTTTGTCCACACTTTTTATTTAATTTGTGCATCAGTCCACTCCTTATTGCTGCCTGCCATACCTGGCTGAGATTACTGCAGGGAGATAGTAATTGAAGGACAGTTCCTTTTTTTTTTTTTTGTGGGAGATTAAGATTGGCATCATTTCTGCTAGAGTGCCATCCCTGTCTGTGTCATCTCTCACTCAGTGGGCCATAGAAAGCCTATTTATTTTTTTGCTTGATTTGGGTTCTAAAATCTACCTGAAAAAATCACTACATCAATCAGTGGGAGAAAAATATTGGCCTCAGGGCTTGTGTGCCACTCCTGACTCCTGTGTGTGCCATCTCTCACTCAGTGGGCCATAGAAAGCCTATTAATTTTTTTGCTTGATTTGGGTTCTAAATTCTACCTGAAAAAATCAATAAATCAATCAGTGGGAGATTAATATTGGCCTTTGGGCTTGTGTGCCAGTCCTAAGCGTGCCATCTCTCTCTCTCAGATAGTGGGCCATAGAAAGCCTATTTATTATTTTTTTTATTGGGTTTATAAATTTTCCCTGGAAAAAAAAAAAAAAAGTGGGAGATTAATATTGGCCTCTGGGCTTGTGTGCCAGTCCTGAGCGTGCCATCTCTCTCACAAATAGTGGGCCATAGAAAGCCTATTTATTTTTTTGGTTGATTTGGGTTCTAAATTCTACCTGAAAAAATCAATAAATCAATCAGTGGGAGATAAATATTGGTCTCTGGGCTTGTGTGACACTCCTGACTCCTGTGTGCGTCATCTCTCACTCAGTGGGCCCTAGAAAGCCTATTTTTTGTTTTATTTGTTTTCTAAATTCTCCCTGAAAAAATCATTTTATTTTATTTGGTTTCTAAATTATTCCTGAAAAAATCATTTTTTTTGTATTTTTTTTTCTAAAGTCTCCCTGAAAAAAAAAAAAAAAATCAAATCAGTGGGAGATTAATATTGCCCTTTCTGCTTGTGTGCCAGTCTTGACTCCTGGGTGTGCCATCTCTCTCTCTCTCTCTCCAATTGTGGGCCATAGAAAGCCTATTAATTTTTTTGCTTGATTTGGGTTCCAAAATCTACCTGAAAAAATCACTAAATCAATCAGTGGGAGATAAATATTGGCCTCTGGGCTTGTGTGCCACTCCTGACTCCTGTGTGCGTCCTCTCTCACTCAGTGGGCCCTACAAAGCCTATTTTTTTTATTTGTTTTCTAAATTCTCCCTGAAACAATCATTTTATTTTATTTGGTTTCTAAATTATTCCTGAAAAATTCATTTTTTTGTATTTTTTTGTTCTAAAGTCTCTCTGAAAAAAAAAAAAAAATCAAATCAGTGGGAGATTAATATTGCCCTTTCTGCTTGTGTGCCAGTCTTGACTCCTGGGTGTGCCATCTCTCTCTCTCCAATTGTGGGCCATAGAAAGCCTATTAATTTTTTTGCTTGATCTGGGTTCCAAAATCTACCTGAAAAAATCACTAAATCAATCAGTGGGAGATAAATATTGGCCTCTGGGCTTGTGTGCCACTCCTGACTCCTGTGTGCGTCCTCTCTCACTCAGTGGGCCCTACAAAGCATATTTTTTGTTTTATTTGTTTTCTAATTTCTCCCTGAAACAATCATTTTATTTTATTTTGTTTCTAAATTCTTCCTGAAAAATTCATTTTTTTGTATTTTTTTTTTCTAAAGTCTCCCTGAAAAAAAAAAAAAATCAAATCAGTGGGAGATTAATATTGCCCTTTCTGCTTGTGTGCCAGTCTTGACTCCTGGGTGTGCCATCTCTCTCTCTCTCTCCAATTGTGGGCCATAGAAAGCCTATTTATTTTTTTGCTTGATTTGTGTTCCAAAATCTACCTGAAAAAAATCACTAAATCAATCAGTGGGAGATAAATATTGGCCTCTGGGCTTGTGTGCCACTCCTGACTCCTGTGTGCGTCCTCTCTCACTCAGTGGGCCATAGAAAGCCTATTTTTTTTTATTTGTTTTCTAAATTCTCCCTGAAACAATCATTTCATTTTATTTGGTTTATAAATTCTTCCTTAAAAAATCATTTTTTTTTATTATTTTTTTTTTCTAAAGTCTCCCTTTTAAAAAAAAAAAACAAATCAGTGGGAGATTAATATTTACATTTGCGCTTCAGTGACAGTCCTGCGTGTGTGGCATCTCTCTCATTTGTTGCCACCAACAACAGAGTGTGTAACATTGTGCCTGATTTTCGTTGTGGTCTCACCCACCTGTAAAGGGGTAGCTAAATCATACTGAAGTTATAGCTCACCGTGTAAGTTGTGTGACAGCAACAAATACCGTTAGTTTGGTAACGTTTTTAAAACAATGAGGAAGTCTGGTGGAAGAGGTCGTGGCCGGGGGCGTTCATTGTCAGCTGGTAATGAGGGTAGTGGTAGTGGTGGAGCATCAGGTGGTCGTGGGAAAAAAATATTGCACCTAAGTCTGGAGCTGTGGAGCCAGGTTCGTCGTCTGGCTACACAAGGCCTCGAACGCTCCCTTTTCTGGGAGTAGGAAAACCGCTTTTAAAGCCGGAGCAGCAAGAGCAAGTTTTGGCTTTTCTTGCTGACTCAGCCTCTAGCTCTTTTGCCTCCTCTCGTGAAACTGGTAAAAGTAAAAGCAGCGCGTCGTTAGTGGATGTTCACGGTCAGGGACAAGTCGCTTCCTTGTCCTCTTCAGCAAAAACAACAACAGAGAAGAATGCAGCAGGCGACACAACGGGTTACTCCATGGAGCTGTTTACACATACCGTCCCTGGCTTAGAAAGTGAAGCAGTTAACAGTCCATGCCCATTACAAGTTGAATCTGACATGGAGTGCACTGATGCACAGCCACAGCCAGACTACTATGCTGGTCCTTTGACTCAGACCACAACATTGCCCTCCCAGGGTGCTGATCAAGAATCAGACCCTGATGAGACTATGTTGCCCCATCACGAACGCTATACCACCGACCGACACGGTGACACAGACGAAGTTGCACACGAGCTACAAGAAGAGGTAATAGATGACCCAGTTCTTGACCCCGATTGGCAGCCATTGGGGGAACAGGGTGCAGGCGGCAGCAGTTCTGAAGCGGAGGAGGAGGGGCCGCAGCAGGCATCAACATCGCAACAGGTTCCATCTGCCGGGCCCGTATCTTGCCCAAAACGCGTGGCAAAGTCAAAACCTGTTGGAGGACAGCGTGGCCATCCGGTTAAAGCTCAGTCTGCAATGCCTGAAAAGGTATCCGATGCTAGAAAGAGTGCAGTCTGGCATTTTTTTAAACAACATCCAATTGATCAGCGCAAAGTCATCTGTCAAAAATGTTCAACTACCTTAAGCAGAGGGCAGAATCTGAAAAGTCTCAATACAAGTTGCATGCATAGACATTTAACCACCATGCATTTGCAAGCTTGGACTAACTACCAAACGTCCCTTAAGGTTGTAGCACCCTCGGCCAATGAAGCTAGTCATCAACGCAACATCCCTTCCGGCAGTGTAGGGCCACCATTTTCTGCACCACCTGCAGTATCTGTGCAGGTTTCTTTGCCAGGCCAAAGCAGTCAGGGTCAGGGAATCACCAGTTTCGTAGTAGGAAACACTGCATCTAGGGCACCGGCGGCAACAATACCATCTCCCACCGTCTCTCAGTCTGCCATGTCCACCGGCACCCCCGCTAGTTCCACGATCTCCAGCTCTCCAGTCCAGCTCACCCTACATGAGACTATGGTTAGAAAAAGGAAGTACTTAGCCTCGCATCCGCGTACACAGGGTTTGAATGCCCACATAGCTAGACTAATCTCATTAGAGATGATGCCCTACCGGTTAGTTGAAAGCGAAGCTTTCAAAGCCCTGATGGACTACGTTGTACCACGCTACGAGCTACCCAGTCGACACTTTTTTTCCAGAAAAGCCATCCCAGCCCTCCACCAGCATGTTAAAGAGCGCATCGTCCATGCACTCAGGCAATCTGTGAGCACAAAGGTGCACCTGACAACAGATGCATGGACCAGTAGGCATGGCCAGGGACGTTACGTGTCCATCATGGCACACTGGGTAAATGTGGTGGATGCAGGGTCCACAGGGGACAGCAAGTTTGGGACAGTTCTGCCTAGCCCACGGTCTAGGAAACAGTTGGCTGTAGCCGTTCGCACCCCCTCCTCCTCCTCCTCGTCCTCCTGCAGAAGCGAGACCTCGTCCACAGACCGCAGTCGCACAACCACTCCATCCGCAGCTGCCACTGTTGCACACCAGGTCTCCCATTATGGGGCAGCTACTGGCAAACATCAGCAGGCTGTATTGGCTATGAAGTGTTTGGGCGACAACAGACACACTGCTGAAGTTCTGTCCGAGTTCTTGCAGAAAGAAACGCAGTCGTGGCTGGGCACTGTAGATCTTGAGGCAGGCAAGGTAGTGAGTGATAACGGAAGGAATTTCATGGCTGCCATCTCCCTTTCCCAACTGAAACACATTCCTTGCCTGGCTCACACCTTAAACCTGGTGGTGCAGTGCTTCCTGAAAAGTTATCCGGGGTTATCCGACCTGCTCCTCAAAGTGCGTGGACTTTGCTCACATATCCGCCGTTCGCCCGTACACTCCAGCCGTATGCAGACCTATCAGCGTTCTTTGAACCTTCCCCAGCATCGCCTAATCATAGACGTTTCAACAAGGTGGAACTCAACACTGCACATGCTTCAGAGACTGTGTGAACAGAGGCGGGCTGTTATGTTTTTGTGGGAGGATACACATACACGGGCAGGCAGTAGGATGGCAGACATGGAGTTGTCAGGTGTGCAGTGGTCGAAGATTCAAGACATGTGTCAAGTCCTTCAGTGTTTTGAGGAATGCACACGGCTGGTTAGTGCAGACAACGCCATAATAAGCATGAGCATCCCCCTAATGCGTCTGCTGATGCAAAGTTTGACGCACATAAAGGATCAGGCGTCTGCAGCTGAGGAAGAGGAAAGCCTTGATGACAGTCAGCCATTGTCTGGCCAGGGCAGTGTACAGGACGAGGTAGCGGGCGAACAGGAGGAGGAGGACAAGGAGGATGATGGGGATGATTATATTTTTAATGAGGAAGCTTTTCCGGGGCCAGTGGAAATTGTTGGCGCGGCAAGGCCGGGTTCTGGTTTTTGGAGGGACACAAGTGACGTGGATTTGCCTGAAACTGCCCCTCAACCAAGCACAACCACAGATTTGAGAACTGGAACTTTGGGCCACATGGCGGATTATGCCTTACGTATCCTCAAAAGGGACACACGCATAACAAAAATGATGAACGATGACGATTACTGGTTGGCCTGCCTCCTTGATCCTCGCTATAAAGGCAAATTGCAAAATATTATGCCACATGAGAACTTGGAACTAATATTAGTAACCAAACAATCAACTCTTATTGACCGTTTGCTTCTGGCATTCCCTGCACACAGCGCCCGTGATCGTTCTAACACGAGCTGCAGGGGCCAGCAGACCAGAGGTGTTAGAGGGGCAGAAATCAGAAGTGGCGTTGGCCAGAGGGGTTTTCTGACCAGGTTGTGGAGTGATTTTGCTATGACCGCAGACAGGACAGGTACTGCAGCATCAATTCAAAGTGACAGGAGACAACATTTGTCCAGTATGGTTACTAACTATTTTTCATCCCTTATCGACGTTCTCCCTCAACCGTCATTCCCATTTGATTACTGGGCATCAAAATTAGACACCTGGCCAGAATTGGCAGAATATGCATTGCAGGAGCTTGCTTGCCCGGCAGCTAGTGTCCTATCAGAAAGAGTATTCAGTGCTGCAGGTTCAATACTAACAGAAAAAAGGACTCGTCTGGCTACCCAAAATGTAGATGATCTAACCTTCATTAAAATGAACCACAACTGGATTTCGAAATCTTTTGCCCCACCTTGCCCGGCTGACACCTAGCTTTCCTATGTAAAGGTCTTGCCTGTGGACTATTTTGAACGACTTTTCCAATCTCGTAATTTGCAGCACCTGATTGTCCAGCATCCGACATGTTAACACCTCCCTAAATGGCCAAAGTCCCCACACGGGGCCGTGGTATCGCCACTTGGCGCCAGCACCCGTGAGAGTACTGTTTGTCTGAAGAGGTGGGTGTACCCGCTTTTGGTCGACGGCACTGCCACTAGGTCCCTCATAGTACAATAAAGTGTCTGGCGGTGGTGGTGCGCACCCAACGTCAGACACACCGTTGTAATATGAGGGGCCCTGGGCCTGTACCGCCGGCCACAAGACAGTCCCCCCCCCCAGGTCAAACAGTGCTCTACGACTTGCAAAATTTTCTCTCACATCTCCACCAATGTTTAGTCTATGCGCTGACATCCTTCAATGCCTGGCACTGTCAATACCATTGTATTGACATTTTTCTTATGTTAGGCCTTTGAAGCCTGTCTGCGGTCACTCCTTCCACTAGGCCTCCACTGACCTGTCTACTGCTGCCCGTGTTCCCCTGGAACCAATTTTAAATTGCCTACAGCCAGCCCAATTTATTATGTTAGGGCTTCGAAGCCTGTCTGCGGTCCCTCCTTCCACTAGGCCTCCACTGACCTGTCTACTGCCGCCCGTGTTCCCCTGGAACCAATTTTAAATTGCCTACAGGCCAATTTTTGTTATGTTAGGCCTTCGAAGCCTGTCTGCGGCCTGTTCTTTCCACTACTACTACACTGACCTGGCTACTGCCGCCCGTGTTCCCCTGGAACCAGTTTTAAATTGCCTACAGCCAGCCCAATTTATTATGTTAGGGCTTCGAAGCCTGTCTGCGGTCCCTCCTTCCACTAGGCCTCCACTGACCTGTCTACTGCTGCCCGTGTTCCCCTGGAACCAATTTTAAATTGCCTACAGCCAGCCCAATTTATTATGTTAGTGCTTCGAAGCCTGTCTGCGGTCCCTCCTTCCACTAGGCCTCCACTGACCTGTCTACTGCCGCCCGTATTCCCCTGGAACCAATTTTAAATTGCCTACAGCCAGCCCAATTTATTATGTTAGGGCTTCGAAGCCTGTCTGCGGTCCCTCCTTCCACTAGACCTCCACTGACCTGTCTACTGCTGCCCGTGTTCCCCTGGAACCAATTTTAAATTGCCTACAGCCAGCCCAATTTATTATGTTAGGGCTTCGAAGCCTGTCTGCGGTCCCTCCTTCCACTAGGCCTCCACTGACCTGTCTACTGCTGCCCGTGTTCCCCTGGAACCAATTTTAAATTGCCTACAGCCCAATTTTTGTTATGTTAGGCCTTCGAAGCCTGTCTGCGGCCCGTTCTTTCCACTACTACTACACTGACCTGGCTACTGCCGCCCGTGTTCCCCTGGAACCAATTTAAAATTGCCGACAGCAAGCCCAATTTATTATGTTAGGCCTTCGAAGCCTGTCTGCGGTCCCTCCATCCACTAGGCCTCCACTGACCTGTCTACTGCTGTCCGTGTTCCCCTGGAACCAATTGTAAATTGCCTACATCCCAATTTTTGTTATGTTACGCCTTCGAAGCCTGTCTGCGGCCCGTTCTTTCCACTACTACTACACAGACCAGGCCACTGCTGCCCGTGTTCCCCTGGAACCAATTTTAAATTGCCTACAGCCAGCCCAATTTATTATGTTAGGCCTTCGAAGCCTGTCTGCGGTCCCTCCTTCCACTAGGCCTCCACTGACCTGTCTACTGCTGCCCGTGTACCCCTTGAACCAACATCAGAAAATATAAAAATAAGTATTTTGCTTATAAAATAGAAAATACTGGAGAGATATCAAATGCAGACATTTTAACATTAAAAACAAACACATACAACAAAAATCTGGTACAGTGCTAAAAATGGCCACCAGCTACAATAACTTTCTCCTGCAAGTAGTTAACTGAAAGTTTTTTTCAATTTAAAACACAGATATGGCATCCACCGAGTGTTGTCCTGTCGCGTCTTCTTTATATTATTGCCAAGAAGATGCAAAACAATGAAAATAATAAAATCATTATTTACCAAAAAAATAGAGTAAGTCAAAACCACATTGCAAATAAACATTCATTACAAATAAAGAAGCAGGGCGCGTCCGAGGGTGAGTATATACCAAATAAGAATATAATCACCCTCGGACGCGCCCTGCTTCTTTCCGACAGCCTTCCTTCCTAAGAATCAGCCCTTCCGTGGTGTAGAGAGAGGGTGTGTTACACTCCAAGGTGTTCCCCAGGTTGCCTTTCCTGAGCTTCGATCTTCATGCTCTCGTTTAGTAGTTGTCGGAAAGTAGGCTGCATTAGGCCTACAAATTGGGTATGGGGTGGAGAGAGATGGTGTGTTACACTCCAAGGTGTTCCCCAGGTTTCCTTGCCATTGCTTCGGTCTTCCGACTCTCGTTTAGTAGTTGTAGAAAACTACACTGCATTAGGCCTACAAAATGGGTATCGGGTGGAGAGAGATGGTGTGTTACACTCCAAGGTGTTCCCCAGGTTTCCTTGCCATTGCTTCGGTCTTCAGACTCTCGTTTAGTAGTTGTAGAAAACTACACTGCATTAGGCCTACAAAATGGGTATCGGGTGGAGAGAGATGGCGTGTTACACTCCAAGGTGTTCCCCAGGTTTCCTTGCCATTGCTTCGGTCTTCCGACTCTCGTTTAGTAGTTGTACAAAACTACACTGCATTAGGCCTACAAAATGGGTATCGGGTGGAGAGAGATGGTGTGTTACACTCCAAGGTGTTCCCCAGGTTTCCTTGCCATTGCTTCGGTCTTCCGACTCTCGTTTAGTAGTTGTAGAAAACTACAATGCATTAAGCCTACAAAATGGGTATCGGGTGGAGAGAGATGGTGTGTTACACTCCAAGGTGTTCCCCAGGTTTCCTTGCCATTGCTTCGGTCTTCCGACTCTCGTTCAGTAGTTGTAGAAAACTACACTGCATTAGGCCTACAAAATGGGTATCGGGTGGAGAGAGATGGTGTGTTCCACTCCAAGGTGTTCTCCAGGTTGCCTTTCCAGAGCTTCGATCTTAATGCTCTCATTTAGTAGTTGTTGGAAACTACACTGCATTAGGCCTCCAAATTGGCTATGGGGTGGAGAGAGATGGTGTGTTACACTCCAAGGTGTTCTCCAGGTTTCCTCGCCATTGCTTCGATCTTCCGACTCTCGTTTAGTAGTTGTAGAAAACTACACTGCATTAGGCCTACAAAATGGGTATCGGGTGGAGAGAGATGGTGTGTTACACTCCAAGGTGTTCCCCAGGTTTCCTTGCCATTGCTTCGGTCTTCCGACTCTCGTTTAGTAGTTGTAGAAAACTACACTGCATTAGGCCTACAAAATGGGTATGGGGTGGAGAGAGATGGTGTGTTCCACTCCAAGGTGTTCTCCAGGTTGCCTTTCCTGAGCTTCTATCTTCAGGCTCTCGTTAAATTGTGGTTAAATGGAACAACTGCATTTGGCGTACTAGTTGGTTTGGGGCCTACTAACAGTGTCTGCCGCTCCTTGCTGTTCTCCTGGTTTCCTGTCCTGAAATTCCGTTTTCAGGCGCTCGTTAAGTAGTTGTTAATGTTAGACTGCATTTGGCCTACTAGTTGGGTTGGGGCCTACTATCGGTGTCTGCCACTCCTTGCTGTTCTCCTCCACTGAACAAAGCTGTGCCGCCTGTTTACTACGGTTGCCAATTTTGAACTGCATTTCGACTACTTACTGATTTGGGCCTACTCTCTGTGTCAGCCTCTCATTCCAGTTGTCCTCCACTGCAATGCCCCCTGGTTATTCCTGTGTTACCAATTTTGAACTGCATTTAGCCAACTTTATTCTTTAGGCCTATATCTGTGTTTCCTCCTCATCCTGCCCATTGCCCAGCCAGTGATAGATGAGTCTGCTGGTACATTGACCCATAACGCAACATTCCCCGTGCACGCTACACAACAACATTGTGACCCTGCTGAAAGTCAGGTTGCTCTTCCCGCATACCATACCACCTTACACGGGGAGAAAGAGGAAGGTGCAGATGAAAGTGCAGGTTCCTTCATCAGGTGGGGGGAGGAATACTAGTTGGCGACGTCACTGGCACAGGGCCTCTCATAGTATGCAAAAGTGTTGCTGCCGGTGGGAGGCGCCCCCGCCGTGCAAACACACCGCTGTACTTTGAGGGGCCCTGTGCCAGTGCCAATGCCAACGAGTGGGCCCCCCCTGCTTGCTCAGGTTCACAGCACTTGCAAAGTTGAAATACTTACCTCTCCCTGCTCCACTGCCGTGACGTGGTCCAGATTTCTTGGGCCCACTAATTACTTGAACCAGCCCTACCCACCACAACTTTAGCAAAATGACCCCCAATTTCAAATGCCTTCCAATTATTATAAGGTAAATTACGCTTGACAAGCTTCATTAAGAAGAATGGATGGTTTTGACATTAAAATGGGCACTCTAGGTGTTTTCCTGGCCCCCACTCACTGCCGACTATGCTGCCCCATTGACTTGCATTGGGTTTCGTGTTTCGGTCGATCCCGACTTTACGTCATAATCGGCCGATTTCACTCGACCCGACTTTTGAGATAGTCGGGTTTCGCGAAACCCGGCTCGACTCTACAAAGGTCAAGGTCGCTCAACTCTAGTCACAAGTCTCAATAAAGTATTTTTTTGTTTTTAATTTGCTTTGCTGAATTGAAAAACCTTTTTTTTCACAACTATGAACAAAGTTGCTTGATACCTCACAAACTTTATCCGTGCACAGCGGAGTGGATTGCCCAGGAAACGAGGCAGAACGACATATAAATATTGGATGGGATGAACTGTATCTACAAACTGCTTTATATCGCTGTTCTAAAATCCAATCTTAAACTGATGAAACCGATTAAAGTCTGATCAGAATGTAATTATCATAAATGGTCCATTTTTCTCGAGTGAGAGAAAAATGGTTGTGTGACCCTACCTTAAAAAGCATAATTTAGGAAATTTCTCTGATTAAAAAAACTTTTTTGTAGAATACATTTGAAGTTTTTAATTGAGCCCATAGTTGGCTGAGCTCTCTGATATTCATGCCCTATCCTAAGGAAGCCTGATGAAGAGCCCAGTATGGATTTGAAAAAAAGAAGTTTTTTTTTGTATAAAAGTTGGAGCCTGGAGATTTCTATTTATGCCTGTTTAATGGTAATTGAAAAGAAGATATTTCTGACCTTCTATCCTGGTATTTCCTAGGAATAGGCAATCATACTAAAGTTCTGGAAAATGCCTTCAAAGAGAACCTGTCAAGACATTATAGGCCCTACTACAAAAAAAAGATACCTGTCTTGTAGTAAAACGATGTGCCAGCGCTGAGAAATCAAGCTTTAAAGACTCCTACAAATTGGCCTGGAAGTGCTTTGGGGGCGTGTCATTACCTCTAGTGCACTTCCAGGCTAATTTGCATGTGACTTCAAAGATTGATTTCTCAGCGCTGGCATATCGGATTAGTACAAGACAGGTATCATTTTTATTGTTGTATTTGGCCCTTTACAGCCAGACTGCTAGTTTCTGTAATTATATTACCCTGAAAGGTTCCCTTTAAACAGACATTATGCAATATTTGATGTTTAGCGGTCACATGTTTAAAGATAAATGGCCTACATTTACAGATAGACAGCAGCGCTAAGACGAGGGGAAGAGTTTAACAATTTCTTCTTTCTTTCATTGAACGCACAGTAATCAGGAAACTCCGCTGAATTATTGTTGTGATGTCTGAAGATGCCAATCCTCCTCCCCCTGGTTTCTATCCAGCAGCATTCAGAACAGTTTTAATTCTCAGTAATGAACTGCAAATCTTAATTAAGCAAATATTGGAAAATGAAGATAAGCTTTGGAGAAGTCTGGCAGCAAAATCATCCATGGCAGAAATTATCATAAGGGACACTTTGTTCAAAAGGTTTGTTAACAGCGGGAATGGCTTACAGAGAGAGGTGAAATGGCTAAAATATTCGATAATGAGCAGATGATGTGTAATGAAGTGGTTACATGTGGTCATACTCGCAATGGCTAGTGATGAGAACATCTCTCGAAGCTCCAATTTGGTAGTTTGCTCGAATTTGGCCAAGAATTTCGATTCGTATTAAATTTATTAAATGAGAATGAAATGTGACTTATTGTACTTTGGAGCATAATAAGCATAGGGGTACAAAAATAACAAAAAAATTGTATACTCAACTTTCTCGTGTCTCATCATGGTAGCTTCCCTGGATTCCAGCACCACGCTCACACATTCAGTGTTTGGTCAGTATTTAACATCAGTATTTGTATGTACACCTACACGAACTATCCCATAGATTAGGCCATAGATAAGAATACAAATGCCAAAATAGAGCAATAAACTTTGAGGCCAAGATATAATTGCAAAATTTAATTAAATAATCAAAATAAGAATAAAATCATGTTATAGTGATGTATATATTAAAAGACCAAAAACACACATGAGGCAATTGGTGAGTGAATGTGGACCATAAAATATAAAAAGGAGTTATATATATATACTAGCTGAAGAGCCCGGCGTTGCCTGGGCATAGTAAATATCTGTGGTTAGTTATAGCACCTCACTTCTCATATTTTCCCATCACGCCTCTCATTTTCCCAATCACATCTTTCATTTTCCCCCTCACATCTCTCATTTTCTCCCTCACACCTCTCATTTTCTCCCTCACTCCTCTCATTCCCCCCTAACACTTGTCATTTCAACCTCACATCTGTCATTTTCTGATCACTCCACTATTTTCCCTCACTCCTCTCATTTTGCACTCATACCTTTTCATTTTTACCTCACACCTCTCATTTTCACCTCATCACCTCAGTATATACATGTTTGTCATCTCCCTTATATATAGTATACATCTGTATGTCATCTCCTGAATATAGTATATACCTGTATGTCATCTCCCCTGTATATAGTATATACCTGTTGTGTGTCATCTCCCCTATATATAGTATATACCTGAATGTCATCTCCTTCTATATATAGTATATATCTGTATGTCATCTCCTCCTGTATATAGTATATACCTGTGTGTCATCTCCTCCTGTATATAGTATACACCTGCATGTCATCTTCTATATATAGCATATACCTGTATGTCATCTCCTCCTGTATATAGTATATACCTGTAGGTCATCTGCTCCTGTATATAGTATATACCTGTGTGTCATCTCCTCCTGTATATAGTATATACCTGTGTGTCATCTCCTCCTGTATATAGTATATACCTGTATGTCATCTCCTCCTGTATATAGTATATACCTGTATGTCATCTCCTCCTGTATATATATGTACCTGTATGTCATCTCCTCCTGTATATAGTATATACCTGTGTGTCATCTCTCCTGTATATAGTATATATCTGTGTGTCATCTCCCCTGTATATAGTATATACCTGTGTGTCATCTCCTCCTGTATTAGACCTCGTTCACACGTTATTTGCTCAGTATTTTTACCTCAGTATTTGTAAGCTAAATTGGCAGCCTGATAAATCCCCAGCCAACACGGAGCCCTCCCCCCTGGCAGAATATATTAGCTCACACATACACATAATAGACAGGTCATGTGACTGACAGCTGCCGTATTTCCTATATGGTACATTTGTTGTAGTTTGTCTGCTTATTAATCAGATTTTTATTTTTGAAGGATAATACCAGATTTGTGTGTATTTTAGGGCGAGTTTCGTTTGTCAAGTTGTGTGTGTTGAGTTGCGTGTGACGACATGCATGTAGCGACTTTTGTGAGATGAGTTTTGTGTGGCAACATGCGTGTAGCAACTTTTTGTGTGTCGAGTTGCATGTGACAGGTTAGTGTAGCAAGTTGTGTGCAGCAAGTTTTGCTCATGGCGAGTTTTGCGCGTGACAAGTTTTATGTGTGGTGCCTTTTGAGTATGTGCAAGTTTTGTGTGAGGCAACTTTTGCATGTGTTGCAACTTTTGTGCATGTGGCAATTTTTCCGCGTGTGCAAGTTTTGCGTGTGGCGAGTTTTCCATGAGGTGAGTTTTGCACTTGTGGCGAGTTTTGCAAGAGCCTAGTTTTTGCATGTGGCGAGTTCTGTGCGTGGCGAGTTTTGAGCGGCGACTTTTGTGTTTCGACTTTTATGTGGCGAGGTTGGTGTATGTGTGGTGAAATGTGTGCTGAGGGTAATATGTGTTCAAGCATGTGGTAGTGTGTGGCGCATTTTGTGTGTGTGTTCATATCCCTGTGTGTGGTGAGTATCTCATGTCGGGGCCCCACCTTAGCAACTGTACAGTATATACTCTTTGGCGCCATCGCTCTCACTCTTTAAGTCCCCCTTGTTCACATCTGGCAGCTGTCAATTTGCCTCCAACACTTTTCCTTTCACTTTTTCCCATTATTTTGATAGGGGCAAAGTTGTTTGGTGAATTGGAAAGCGCTGGGTTAAAATTTCGCCTCACAACATAGCCTATGACGCTCTCGGGGTCCAGACGTGTGACTGTGCAAAATTTTGTGGCTGTAGCTGCGACGGTGCAGATGCCAATCCCGGACATACACGCGCACACACACACATTCAGCTTTATATATTAGATATTTCAATGCGAGCGCGCATCAGGTATGATGGGTTCATGGACACTATACGTTCTAAGGTAATTCCATGTATTTGGACATTTCTGTTATGTAAACATATACATGTGCATAATTAATATACGGTTTTGATATGTCATGATGAATAAAAGGGTTGCATTGATATTATACTTTCTTTGTTAGGTTTATTTGTGAAGGGCATATTTTTTACCCTACGTGTCACGTACCTGGCTACTGAACTATACTCCAATATCTTATGCATACTGTTATGTGCCTCATTACATCACGTTATCCACGTGCTTAGTCAGTTGTTGACATATTTGTTTTTGCTTACTATCCATATTAAATGGCAGGGTGTACTCATAGGTCAGAGATTGTGTCATGTTAAATGGTTTTTTTTCTACACTATGACTAGAATGTGGGACATATTTAATTTTATGGCATTTCTAATGGCACTAGCCATATATAATAGCCTTTAATCTGCGTTCTGAGATCTATTGAAGAGAAGGAATATAAACCAGCTCACCCGTGATGCATAAGCTGAGTTTCGGGAGCACGGACCCGCTGTGTCCAGGCGTGTAGAATCCAAAAGGAAAAAAATGTCCAGCTTGACCAAATCCGTGAAAAAAGTTTTCTTTATTCACAAACTTAAACATGGAGGATACAAACTTCAGCACAAACCATATGGGTATGAATCTCATCGGGTTTCTGGAGACTAAGCTCCCTTAATCATGATTCGGTGAAGCTGGACATTTTTTTCTTTTGGGTTCTGAGATACCGTATATACGCATACTCATTAGTGATGAGCAAGTATACTCGTTACTCAAGATTTCCTGAACGCGCTCGGGTTGTCTCCGAGTATTTGTGATATATATATATATATATATATATCTATATCTATATCTATATATATATATATATATATATATATATATATATCTATATAGTTAGAAAAAGGGGTCATATTGTATATATATATTTATATATATATATAACCCCTTTTTTGTATTGTGTGGTCCAGGTTCACTCACCAATTACCTCATCTGTGGTTTTTCCCTTTTAATATGTATCTGTATTATACCTTGATGTTATTCTTATTTTGATTTTTTAAATAAAGTTTTGCAATTTTATCTTGGAAAACCACAGAAAACAACTTCACACAGGGCAACATCATAAAATACATACATATATATATATATATATATATATATATATATGGATAGCTTTATTGAAAATTATTGTTTTAAAAAAGCACAGCAATTCCCACAAGTACAGGAAAAACGGTGGGACATAACCCCCCAAGTCCTACTTCATAGGGCAGCAGAAAGCTTACACATAATGCATAAGTAGATAGTTAATTTGCGAAATGCGGATAGCTCTAAGTGTGCACAACAGGACCATAAAGTGCAAATATGCATTAATCTATATATAATATAATAATTAATGAACATATCAATATCAAAGTGAAAGGTATAAAAAGAGTATAATATAGATCCTGTATGGGCACACTAGGAGTGAGCATGTAACACTGTCAGCAAAAGAAGTTAGTCATGGTACATATCAAGGCATAGTTACCAATGGGAGAATGTACGGAGGACCCACCACACCCGACGCGCGTTTCGCAAGAAATTCTTCGTCCAGGGGTCAAATTTATCTTGGCCTCAAAGTTTATTGCTCTGTTTTGGCATTTGTACTCAGCATGTGTCTAAGCCAAAATCAGAAATGGAACAACCAGAGCAAAAACAGAATAGGAACACATCACCACTTCTGCATTTTTCACCCACTCCTGATTTTGGCTTATAACTATTGATGTAAAATACTGACCAAATACTGAGCGTGTGATCATAGCCTTACAATGTAAGTCTATGGAGCGTCAGAATGGGATTCCATAAACTTACAACGTAAAAGCGACTTCCATCTCACTCATAGACACCAATGTGATCTGCCAAGTTGGAATTTCAATGAAGTCATTGCGTAGGGAACCGGAGCAGTGTTGAAAAGCAGTGAAGACAGTGATGGGTATTTTATTGCACAAAGACTATACTATATACTCATTAAGTCAGGCTTAAGGAACAAATACATTCATGAGAATGCTTGCTTAAGTGATGCACGTTATGACATCTTGACTTTGTGCATCATATTAGGCCTACTCGATGCAGGAGTCACCGGAACAGAGTAAAGGAAGAAAAGAAGTGACCGGAGCCAGTGTAGAACCGGACAAGGAACTGTGACGGCGGGACAGGTGAGAGGTGAAGTGACAATACTATTTTTCTATTTTGAAAGGAGGTTTTCCATTGCTCGGACAACATCTTCTCATTTCCTATATTGCTCCGTAGCAAAAAGATAACACTTATAATGACCTCCAGTGCTGGCACTGTTCTAGTGGTGTCGGCACTGGCTTCACCTGGGCTCGTGTGACATAACTATCCTTTCCTACAGACGTAATTGACATCTTCGGGAAATGAGAGCTGAGGCTGCTCTTTCCCTTCCTCTGGATGTTTCATTTGTCTGAAGGAAGAAAGAGTGAATCGGTCGCACGGATTGTTATGACACACAAGCCCTGAAAGAGCCGGTGTTGATACTGCTGGAAAAGCACTGACACTGGAGGTGAGTATAGGCGTTATTGTTTTACTGCAAGGAAACATAGTCAATGAGAAGGGATTGTCTAACTAATAGACAACAACTTTAACTATTTTCTAGTCCTTTACAGTTCAGCAAAGTGGTGAGTTGGCATTTTGATGGATTAGCACAAGGAGAACTCAAATAATTTAGATTTGGGCAAATACATTTTTTGGGGAGTTGAGTTGCTGACTCCTATTACAGCTGCAAATAAAAATATATCACTTTCCGTCCAACCCTTTTGGAAGGAGAGTGACACTGATGTTTTGGGAGACCTCCTGATGAGGTGCTTACGTTCTACTAATTTTAAAATCCAACATTTGTCATCTGCACCAAAAGCAAATCCACCAAAAATTGTTTCAGGTAGATTGATCCGAGCTGAATAAAATGTAATCCAAGTCAAATCTTATTATGCCTCTTATATATCTGTGATACTCACCTGTCCTATGCCTGCCCACACCTGTCTTACTGCCATGGGTCACGGACAGTCTGTTTCTAAGTCTTTTTTTTTGTTCTTCTCTTTGGTCTTCAGTTTGAATCTTAAACTGCTGACTAGGACTCATTGGGTCACTTGGGGTGTGCCATGTATCAATGATGCAGTTAAATAAGGTGTGTCGCACTTCATTGATATACACTGAGCCCCATGTGTCCACATGAGGTCAAGTCAACTCCAGAAGATCCAGACTGAAGACCAAACAGAAAACTGATCTGAAAACTGAGCCAAACTCGGATCCTAATTGCTGCAATGTTTCTGGGTTCAAATGCTTCAAATCCAGAAAATCGGACTCTGGTAAATCGTGATTTTTTTGGGGGAAAGTTGTAACACATTTTATTTGTTATGAATTGATTCACTCGTCTCCAAATGATACCATTACTCTCATTTGATGTTCAGTACATGAAAATGTTGAATGTCTTTCCAAAGCATTAAGCTACTTACTGGTAGCGGCATTTTTCGGAGGCCCATGACAGCACTACGAGAGAGGGGATCCGCCCTTCAGGAACAGGAAACCTACAGATACAAAAGGGCGGTACCTCTCCCTATGCATCAGTTGTATTTCAGAGCCTGAGAGGACTACCGCGGTTAGTAGCACACAAATATGCATTATACAGTTTATGTACAAAAATAATCCATCATATTGAACTATATACCACACGTGAGATCTATCTATCTCATTATATATACTATAGGAAGTGCAACCCCCACGTGAATAGGGAGGGAACTAAGGGTGCTGTCATGGGCCTCCGAAAAATGCCGCTACCAGTAAGTATTATTCGGATTCCCATGACAGCACTACGAGAGAATTACAGAGATGTAAACTACCTTAGGGAGGGACTATAGCCTGCAGCACCCTTAACCCGAAGGTGAGATCAGAAGAGAACCCCAAGTCCAACCTATAGTGCTTGAAAAAGGTGGAAGGGGATGACCACGTAGCTGCCTTACATATCTGGTCGATCGACACTCCAGATCTTTCAGCGCAGGATGTAGCCATGGCACGGGTGGAATGTGCCCTCAGATTCTGCGGAGCTGGACCTCCACCTGCAGTATAAGCCAGAGAGATAGCCTCCCTAATCCACTTCGCTAGCGTGTACTTTGAAACTCTAAGACCTTTCCTGGGACCTTGGAAGGATAGAAACAACGCATCCTCTCTCTTCCAAGCATCAGTGACTGATATATATTCTAATAGACATCTCCTAACATCTAATGTATGGAGTAACTCCTCTTTGGAATTAGAAGGATTAGGGAGAAATGACAGTAACACTATCTCCTGAGATCTGTGAAAATCTGAGGCCACTTTTGGTAAATAAGCTGGATCTGGTCTGAGGACTACTCTGTCCTGTAGAAATTCTGTATAAGGGGACAGCCTAGAAAGAGCCTGTATGTCTCCTACCCTACGCGCAGATGTAATTGCCACCAAAAAAGCTGTTTTGAGGGATAATAATTTAAGTGAGGCTGAATGTAAGGGCTCAAATGGTTCCTTAGTCAAGGCTGAAAGGACTAGATTGAGATCCCAAGGCATTGACCTATTCCTGTGTATAGGTCTGGATCTACTAGATGCTTTGATAAACCTTGATACCCAATAATTACCCGCAATGTTACAAGAAAATAGAGCCCCCAGGGCTGATACTTGTACTTTTAGTGTACTTGTGGATAGATTTAGCTCTAGCCCCCTCTGCAGGAATTCTAGAATCTGGTTGATTGGTATACCCTCTTCAATATTAAAATTTGAAGAGGCCAGAAACTTCCTCCAAGTTCTAGAGTAGATCTTAGTTGTTATGTTTTTCCTACTCTTCATAAGGGTATTAATTAGGTTTGGAGAAAAACCTCTGCTTTTTAACAATGACCTCTCAAAAACCATGCCGTCCAATGGAGACCCTTCACTTGTGGATGGTTGATCGGACCTTGATGAAGTAAGCCCGGAATGTCCGGCAGCACCCAGGGGTCTTTCACGGACATGGTCCTGAGCCAGGAAAACCAAGCTCTTCTGGGCCAGAACGGAGCGATCAGTATGACTCTCGCTTGATCCTCCCTTATCTTTCTGACCACCAGCGGCAATAGATTGAGCGGGGGGAACGCATATGCCAATCGGAAATCCCATCTGATCAGGAAGGCATCCACTGCCAGTGGATATTCCCTGGGATTTAAGGAACAGAAATTTATCGTCTTTCTGTTGTGCTTGGTGGCAAATAAGTCCACTTCTGGATGACCCCACATGCGGACAATCCGGTTGAAGATCTTTGTGTTCAGAGACCATTCTCCTTGTTTTAAGGTGTTTCGACTTAGAAAGTCTGCTCTTATATTCTCTCTCCCTCTTATGTGAACTGCGGATAAAGATAGAAAATGGTTTTCTGCTGTCTGGAGCAGGCGATCCGCTACTTCCATCAGGGATTTGGAGCGTGTTCCACCCTGGTGATTCACATAGGCCACTGCCACCTGGTTGTCGGAGAGGATTTTGACATGGTGACCCTGTAGATATACGAGGAGTTCTTTAATTGAGAATTCAATTGCCATTAACTCCTTCTGATTGGAAGAGGCTGATGTTTGGGGATCCCATAACCCCTGGACTACTACGTCACCCATGTGAGCCCCCCACCCCGTGGGGCCGGGCTCCGTCGTAATTACCCGAGTCACTTGAGTCACCCAGGGAACTCCTGCTGACAGATTGTCTTCCTCTAGCCACCATTTAAGAGATGCCAGAACCTCTGGACTCAATGTCATCTGACCCTGCAAGGAACCCTGTAAGACTCTATCATAATTCAGTACTTCAAACTGTAAAGGTCTGGAGTGGAACTGTGCCCAACGGACGGCGGGAATACAGGAAGTTAGGGAACCTAATAAAGACATAGCCTGTCTAAGAGTCATGGTTGGTTTATTAATTGCTTTTAATACCTGTTGTTGGATATGGAGCAGTTTATCAGGTGGAAGACGGCATTGTTGGGACTCGGAATCTAACAGCAGCCCTAGAAATCTCTGGGTTTTTAGGGGTTGTAATCGGGATTTTTCATAGTTTATAATCCAGCCCAGATGTTCTAGTTTGGACATAGCTGTTTTTACCTGAGCAAGGCAATGGTCTGCTGAGTTTCCAACTATCAGGAAATCATCCAGATAAGGGATTATGAGGATATTAGATTCACGTAAGTGCGCCATGACCTCCGCAACAACTTTAGTGAATACTCGGGGAGACGTTGAGAGGCCGAAGGGAAGTGCTCTAAATTGAAAGTGTCGAACAATACCCCCCATAGACACCGCCACACGTAGAAACCTCTGAAAGTTTTCATGGATAGGAACATGATAATACTCATCTTTTAAGTCCACAACTACCATGAAGCAGTGTTTGAACAATATTTTTATTGCAGAGCTGATTGACTCCATTTTAAATGTGGCCTTAACCAGGTATTCATTAAGGGATTTAAGGTTAATAATAGTCCTAAATGACCTGTCTGGTTTTTGAATCAGAAATAGAGGAGAGCAGAATCCACTCCCTCTATCTGACTCTGGGACCTCAATCAGCACGTTCTTAAGGCATAAACTCACAACTTCTGCCTCTAAAGCCGTCTGTTCAATAGTGGAGGAGCGTAAGGGGGTTAACATAAATTTATCCCGAGGCCAGTGAATAAATTCCAATTTCAGACCTTCTGATATAATACCTCGGACCCAGTCACTATTTGAGATGTTAGTCCATGCGGAAGAGAAGGCTGACAATCTCCCTCCCACAGGGATTGCTAGTCATTGGTCCGGTTTCTTACGTTCTTTTGAGGAACGGCGGAACATGTAACCCGTACCTCTCCTGCGTCTATCCTCCCATCTAAAATTCTCTCTAGAGGGCGAGGATGCGCGCTTCCTTCCGCGACCAAATCTCCTCCTGTTGAATGGACGCCGATAAGAGGCTGATGACAAACTAGGGAATTTTTTCTTGTCATCTCCAGCCTTTTCAAGCAGCTCATCCAAGGTTGGCCCAAAGAGATATTCCCCTTTGCATGGAATAGCGCATAATTTGGACCTTGATTGAATGTCACCCGACCAACATTTCAACCACAGGGCTCTACGAGCCGCGTTGGAGAGTCCTGCTGCTCTGGCCGCCATTCTGACCGAATCGTCCGACGCGTCCGACAGGAAAGCCGCAGCATCTTGAATCACCGGAAGCGCACTTAGAATAGAACTTCTGGAAGCGCCTTCTTTAAGCTGGGATTCCAACTGTTCCAGCCAGACCATTAGGGATCTGGCTGTACAAGTCGCAGCCACTGCCGGTCTCAAGGATCCGGCTGCCATCTCCCAAGTACCTTTAAGGAAGGTATCCGCCTTCCTGTCAAGAGGGTCTTTAAGGGATCCCATGTCCTCGAAAGGTAAAGCGGCTCTCTTTGATGCCTTTGCCACCGCGGCATCTAATTTAGGGGCCTTGTCCCAGGTATCCACAGTCGTATCCTCAAAGGGATACCTGCGTTTTAAAGCTGGTGGTAATGAGCCTTTCTTCTCCGGTTTCTTCCATTCTCGGAGAATCAGGTCTTGAATTTTATCATTCACCGGGAAGGATCTACGCTTCTTGTGTTCCAAGCCACTGAACATTAGCTCCTGACGGGAAAGCTGAGTCTTAGGTTCTTCTAGGCCCATCGTACCTCTGACTTAACTAATTTATCCACCCGGTCCAGAGGCAGACAGAATCGGCCAGATTCCTCTTCTGATGATGAGGAAGAGAGATTTGAGCCATAAGAACCTTCCTCTTTATCTTCCTCTGACGAATCAGAGATCACCGAGGCTCTCTGTTTTGAACTTCCCGCCTGGGACATAGACCGCAGGGATTCCCTTACTTCTGTACGGATCATCTCACGTAGATTAGCCGTAGAAGCAGATTCTTCCGCTACCTAGGGGAGGACAATAAGGGTGATACCATCTATCTAGCCTGATGTCACTCAACCCCTCCACTCCTGTAGACCTCACCGTCTGTTGTATACAGGAGGCGCATAATTTTTTAGTATAAGAATCTGGTAACGGGACTTCACACAGGGCACACTCCTTATGTTTCGACTTTGCACTTTTCTTCCCCTAGAATGACAAAGTATAAGGGGCCCGCGTCACTGAGTGAGCATTCACGTAGATCTCTTACCAGTGTACGCCAACAAAGGTACCGGAACACGAGGGGGTTCTTTGCCAGTCGATGCTCTAGATCCCTGCTTGGACGAGCTTTTACGGCTGGATTGGTCACTCCTGGCATGCTCCTTCTCCGTGGGCTTTTGTCGCACCTCCTCCGACAGCTGAAGCTGCCGCTCACCATCACTCTCCATGATGTGGATGTGACCAAAGGCAGAGCTCTAAATCCAGCTCCTGCTTAAATCCCCCTCAGATCCGGTCAGCAGGCTGCCTGGCGCCACTCTCATTGGTTCCTGCTGATGAGGCTACAGCTGGGGGGTGAGCGCAGTGTGTGAGGAGTCCGGCGTTCAGGATCGATGGGCGCCGCCATCTTGGATGAACTGCGCATGCGCAGTTCCCCAGTGACCCGGAAGCGCCTGCTGACTCCGCCTCCTCGACGTCACTGCACCCGGAAACACTCCAGCTAATGCTGAGAGCGATGCAGGACGCCGAAGAGCACGCAGCAGCGCTCCGGATAGCGTTCCCCTCCTGGCACCGCTATCTCACCACCGCGCTGCCACCACATGAACCGAAGGAGCGCTATACTTACTGGCGCCGGCGCTGAAGGAGATCAGGAATCCTCCGGACTCTGCTCCCTGCTGTCTACGTCACTGACGTGCAGTCCAGCCAGGACCACCATGACGTCTTCCAGGGGCTTCCGCACCGGCCGAGGTAGGAGACCCCCCCGCTACCTGATTCGGTCCGGCCGGCCTGGGATCCATTACGAGATTCATCTGTAGGATCCTGTCCCTTCAGGAACAGGAAACTAACTGATGCATAGGGAGAGGTACCGCCCTTTTGTATCTGTAGGTTTCCTGTTCCTGAAGGGCGGATCCCCTCTCTCGTAGTGCTGTCATGGGAATCCGAATAAAATTATTATCATTTTGGCGTATCAATAGGTGGCCTTGTGTCCCTTGGCACCAAAGGTTGGCATTACAGATGGTAACACACTTATTATTATTATTGAAACTTCTACTTATTTCATATTAGTAGACATATAAGAATTTTTATGCCCAGGATCAAGGCAAAGCTGCAATCTGTAGGTAGATCTTCAAGGGTTTATATTATACAGCAATAAATAATTTACTTTACACAATATATACAACACCTCAACGTAGTGGGTTCCGATGACATATGAAGAATATCATTATATGGATGCATTAGCTCAAATCATTGAATTATTCATTAAATTTGGAATATAAATGAACAAATGCATTCATAAAGGACATCATAATAATGGAAAGCATTGAAATTCTAAGAAAAACAAAGGCAATGTAATAAAAAGAACCTGTGCAAAAGTACTACAGGGGAGTTCAAACCTTGAAAGCTTTTATGCCGCCAGTGTAAACCATAATTGTCTGAGTCCCAGGTAGAGAGAAATCTCACAATACTTGTCAAGGCAGATTTTCTGGAAAGATTGCATATCAAAATGATAAGACACCGAGGAAGTCTGAAAATAAACTTCACTACCCATTGACAGCTTTGCTAAATTCAATGTCCTCTTATCAGGGCTTCCTTCAGGGCGTTACTGATATTACTGGTATATGGGACCCGGTGAGCAGAAGCAAAGATCCGGGCCTGGACTGGGTGAGACAGCAGAGCTGTGACACTGGCCATCTTTGTCTGCTGCCTGCCTGCAAACTACTAAGAACTACTATGTTCAACCCTACTGAATGCTGCCTGTCTGCCTGTCTGCCTACCTGCTTGCCTTCAGTACGGTAGTTTCCTGTCTTAAAGGGGATATTCTAGTAACCTAAAACATATCCCCTATACACACCATATGGGATAAATATTAGGGCCAGTTCCCATGGCGGATCTTCAAGCAAAAGTTTGTCGAGGACAGACACGCTGACATTCTGCTGAATATCCATGGCTGCCGCTTCATTCTTTCCACCCATTCATCTCTTTGTGAGACAACGATGAGGATTGCCAAGAAATGACTCGTCCATGTCAAAATTCTGCTTAAAAATCTACCATATGGTCTGGCCCTTACAATCAAGTAGCTGAACGCATGCCCAATTAACTACTTCGCTCATTTCAGGGGGGCGATGAAATTTACAGGATCCGTGTTCTTAGTTTAAGAAATTTTTAATAGGCTGGGGAGTAGAGTATGGCCCAGCCAAAAGAGTCTACCTTGTCATCATGGCGGCATAAAAAATCTTTTGGACAAAATAAAAGCTGATGGCTGATGTGATATAGTGTTAGATGGGAACTGTTAATGTGTGATTGATGAGGATGTGGTTAGAAGTAGAGTTTTTCCCAGAGTGGGCGGTGGGACTGTGGAAGGTTCCAGAGTTGGAGGCGAAGCTGAGGAGGAGCCTCGGAAGAGTCTCAAGGAGGCCCGAAATGTTGCAAGTATGGGGCCCAGAAATTCCTGGTGGCCGCCCTGTTTCTCAATAAAGAAAAACTCTACAATTTGGTTTTAGGTCCCACATTCTCTGCTCGTTAAATTAATAATATATTTGACAAGGAGAATTTTGGTTTCATAACTTGAAAAATTATACAGTTTTGGTTTGACTAACAGTAAAATCAATTGGAAATTTGATTCTAGTCCCTTTGTTTTGGTGACAGCTTGAAAAAAAAGCTGTTGTCTAGTGATGAGATTTCTCGAGCACGCTCGGGGGTCCTCCGAGTATTTTTTTAGTGCTCGGGGTTTTAGTTTTTCTTGCCGCAGCTGAATGATTTACATCTGATAGCCAGCATAAGTACATGTGGGGGTTGCCTGGTTGCTAGGGAATCCCCACATGTACTTATACTGGCTAACAGATGTAAATCATTCAGCTGCGGCAAGAAAAACTAAAACTCCGAGCACTAAAAAAATACTCGGAGGACCCCCGAGCGTGCTCAAGAAATCTCGATTAACGAGTACATTCGCTCATCACTACTGTTGTCATAAAACAGTATAATAAAATTCCATTCAATGACAGTTCTCGAGATGTAGATTTGAAGATAAAAATGTCTATGGCACAACTGCAGAAAGCCGCAGCAAAATGTGCAGCTGTTAATCTACACTAAGAGCAGAGGTAGACGACCGTAGATTCACTTATCAAGAAAATCTGGCCGATTATGCTAATCACAGTCTGGACAGAGTTTGATCAGAGTGTAATCACAGTTTGATCAGATTCTCTCAAAAGTAGAAAATATGGAGAAAAAATGGTCTCAATCTTCTTTATTCTGTCAATCCATGGAAATCAGATTACACTCAAACGACATCCAAGTGCAGTCCGTCCGATGATATTGCACATACTGACTTACATGACCGAATGCGATACGGATATCAGATCAAACTTGGACATTCAGCTATTCTTTCTGCTGAAGACAGTGTCCGAGGAAAAAAACATAGATGAGCACTGGCCCATAGACTATCAGGTCCAGGAGCAATCCGAGGTTTTTTCGTACTCAGGCTGAAAATACAATGATCTGCACTTGATTGTAATCATGCTAATTTGGTACAACTTTACCTGCTGATTGCAGCAATGGATCTCCGAACATAAATTAAAATTTGTATGCTCATCTCATATGGGAAAGACAGGCTGGTCCTCCAATGGTCTCTACGTCCTGATCATCAGAAATTTGTCACGTTGCTACACTTCATTGCTGGAGGCTGGGTGTGCTGAGATTGGACAGGTCAGACTATCGTTATGCAAAAGATGAATATGCCTGGATTTGTAGAGTTAGCTGTTGATCCATAAGTAACGTGTACAATAATCTGCAACAATTGGAATTCTGAATTTTTACTTCAATGGGGTCCAAGAAGTATCCTTTTTCCTTGTGGAGAGTGACATGTTAAGCATGCCGAGATGAGGAGACTTAAAGACACAATGCTCCTCTGGGAAATATGCGAATTGTCTCTTGAGAGATGAAGAGAACTAGAAATCTAGTGCCACCTATTGGAAGTAGCCATACTAAAAGTCAATGTCATCCCTTTAACCAGCCTTGTCACATGACTTAGGATAAAAGCCAAACCAGAATCTCAATTTGCAGACACGATGTTTCAGGGTATTGCCCCTCATCAGTGCAAAGTGTGAGATCTGGTTTTGCTGTATGAGAGGCGTCTGACCGGGATCCAGGAGTTATCATTGCTCCTTGCGGAGAGTGACATGTTAAGCATGCCGAGATGAGGAGACTTAAAACCCCAAAGCTCCTCTGGGAAATATGCAAATTGTCTCTTCAGAGAGGAAGAGAACTAGAACTCTAGTGCCAGCTATTGGAAGTAGCCATCCTAATTCACAGACACAGTTTTCAGGCTAATAGCCCTCGTCAGTGCAAAGTGCGAGATCTGATTTGGCTAGGTGAGAGGCTCTGGACTAGGGTCTAAGGAGTAAAGTTTCTCGTTGTGGAGAGTGACATACGAGCTCTGGCTTGTCAAGGAAAGGAGGCTTATTCGCCGTGCAATGCTCCTCTGGGAAATTGTATATGCAAATTGCCTCTTCAGAGAGGAAGATGACTTGAACTCTAGAGTGCCACCTCAACCTTTTAACGAGCCTTGCAATACAATTTAGAATAAAAGCCAAATTAGAATCTCAATTTGCAGACAGTGTTTCAGGCTATTGGCACTCATTAGTGCAAAGCATGAGATCCGATTTGGCTAGGTGAGAGGGTCTGGACTGGGGTCTAAAGGAAAAAGTTTCTCCTGTGGAGAGTGACATACCAGCTCTGACTTGTCAAGGTAAGGAGGCTTATTCGCCGTGTAATGCTCCTCTGGGAAATTTTATATGCAAATGACTTGATTGTGACTTGTAGAATCGCTGCTTCCAACAGGTGGCGCTATAGAGTTCAAGTCCTCTTCCTCTCTGAAGAGGCAATTTGCATATTAAATTTCCCAGAGGAGCATTGCGAGGCGAATAAGCCTTCTTACGATGACAAGCCAGAGCTAGTATGTCACTCTCCACAAGGAGAAACTTTACCCTTTAGTCCCCAGAGGAGAATAGACATCTTTCGGATCAAATTTGACTTAGACCTAATTTATTTCAAACCAAATCCCATCTCTTGGCTGATTTGAGTGAAGATTTACTTATCTCTACTTTTTTTTCTTAAGAGGTACGACTCTTGTTTAAAGATTATTTCTGTTCTTACTGTTTACCCCATTTTCGTAAAATAGGATTAGTTGAAATACCAAGCACAAGATTGGCGCTGTTTAAGAAAAATAAAAAAGTACCGATTTTCATTGCTCATTTTTTTTTTTATAAAGCTGGTTTTAAACTACAGTATATATTCACTTTAACAATAGAATAACCTTCCAAAATCATGAATATAAAACTTTAACGTTACGCTTAATTTTTTTTTTTTTTACTTTTGCACATTTGGACAATTACTTTGATGTCATTTCATGTAGTAATCAGCATATTGTTGTCCCCGTACAATTTTGTTAATCTGTGAACTTTGGTTATATAAAAGAAACTGAATGTGTAATGTAATCATAAAACCTCATTTTGCTATGTGATTGCCACCTACTTTCTACTTGTATCTTTTTATTTAAATCATACACTTAAAATTAGAACATATACAACTAAACGTGGCCTGAAGCCCATGAAAAAAAAATTCATAATGTGAGATAAAGGACATTCGCAAAGGTTAAAATGCATTTGTTTACCTTCAATATGTTAAGAAATTGGAATAGAATTCCAAAAACAATGAAGAAAAATCTGATGTCCTCTCAATAAAAGCCTGATAACATAATAAATAAGAGAAAAAAAAAGAAATCTGTTTCATATATTTCAAAGCCGTGCTCTTTTGGGCTGGTGTTATATACATTAAAAGGTCAAACTTAATAGTAAGAACATGTAATAACATATCACCTGAAATGCTACACAAATCACCGGTCTATCACATAATTAGAAGAATTCTAGCATAGACAGTAATAATTTGATATTTCAAACTCTGCAATAATAGATGAATATATTGTTAATTTTTAAGAAAGTGGAATAATCTTAAGGAATTAGCCAATGTGTTCAAATAGAAGAAATACAATTATCCCTGTAGTGCCACCTATAAGCAAAATGCTAAAATAAATTACCGTATATACTCAATCGAGTATAAGCAGACCTGAGTATAAGCCGAGACCCCTAATTTTGCCACAAAAATCTGGAAAAACGTAATGACTCGAGTATAAGCCTAGGGTGGGAAATGCAGCAGCTACTGGTAAATTTAAAAAATAAAAATAGATACCAATAAAAGTAAAATTAATTGAGACATCAGTAGGTTAAGTGTTTTTGAATATCCATATTGAATCAGGAGCCCCATATAATGCCCCATAAAGTTTATGATGGGCTCCATAAGATGCTTCATACAAAAATATGCCCCATATAATGCTGCATAAAGGTTGATTATGGCCCCATAAGATGCTCCATAGAAACATTTTCCCCATATAATGCTGCACAACGGTTGATTATGGCCCCATAAGATGTTCCATAGAAACATTTTCCCCATATAATGCTGCACAAATGTTGATTATGGCCCCATTAGATGCTCCATAAAAACATTTGCCCCATACAATGCTGCACAAAGGTTGATTTTGACCCAATAAGATGCTCCACAGAAATATTTGCCCCATATAATGCTGCACAAAGGATGACTATGACCCCATATAATGCTGCACAAAGGTTGATTTTGGGCCCATAAGATGCTCCATAGAAACATTTTCCCCATATAATGCTGCACAACGGATGATTATGGCCCCATAAGATGCTCCATAGAAACATTTGCCCCATATAATGCTGCACAAAAGTTTATTTTGGCCCCATTAGATGCTCTATAGTAATATTTGCCCCATATAATGTGGCACAAAGGTTGATTACGGCCCCATAAGATGCTCCATAGAAACATTTGCCCCATATAATGCTGCACAAAGGTTGATTATAGCCCCATAAGATGCTCCATAGAAACATTTGCCTCATATAATGCTGCACAAAAGTTTATTATGGCCCCATTAGATGCTCTATAGAAACATTTGCCCCATATAATGCTGCACAAAGGTTGATTACGGCCCCATATAATGCTGCACAAAGGTTGATTATGGCCCCATAAGATGCTCCATAGAAACATTTGCCCCTTACAATGCTGCATAATGGTTGATTATGGCCCCATAAGATGCTCCATAGAAACATTTGCCCCATACAATGCTGCATAAAGGTTGATTATGGCCCCATAAGATGCTCCATAGAATATTATGCCCCATATGCTGCTGCTGCAATACAAAAAAAAATGACATACTCACCTCTTGTCCTGAGAAGGCGGGGACACTGGCACTTGCGATATTCACCTGTCCCGTTCCACCACTGCATGGCACTCTGTCTTCCGGGTCTCTGCAGTGACTGTCAGGCAGAGGGCGCACACTAAACACGTCATCACGCCCTCTGACCTGAACGTTACAACCAGAGGACGTGGAAGACTGAGCCCGGTGGTGGAACTGGGACAGGTGAATATTGCATGGCTCACCCTTCCCATTATACTCACCCTCCTCGTGCGGTCTCTGCTTCTCTGATGGTCTCTTGCGCCGGCAGCTTGTTCCTTTGTTCATCGGTCACTGGTACCGCTCATTAAAGTATTGAATATGCGCTCCACCACTGGGAGTGGAGTCGCGTCCATATTCATTACTTAAATGAGCGGTACCATGTGACCGCTGAACACAGGAAACCTGCCGGCGCCCAGAGACCATCTGTCAGTGAGAAGCAGAGACGCGCCTAGAGCAGATGAGTATGATGTGACAGCTGCCGCTCCCCCGCCAACCCCCCTGGGACAATGACTCGAGTATAAGTCGAGAGGGGCACTTTCAGACCAAAAAAAATGGTTTGTAAATCTCTGCTTATTCTCGAGTTTTTACGGTATGTCAATTTACCCACAAGGCTACGATTATACGCTGCATACAGTAAGCATAGTGTGAGTCTATCCACAAAGACATTGTGCAAAATTGAGATCGTCAGCCTTAGGCCAGTGTCACACTTGCGAGTGTGATGCGAGAAACTCGCACGAGTCTCTCGCATCAATACCCGGCACTGCCGCCGGCACACGGGACCGGAGCGTTCAGCTGCATAGATATATATGCGCCCACACGCTCTGGTCCCGAGTGCCGGGTATTGATGTGAAAGACTCGCACGAGTTTCTCGCATCACACTCGCAAGTTTGACCCAGGCCTTAAAGGGAATGTGTCACTAGGGTGCCCCCATTTGTTTGCTTTCCCTCTGCTGGTTGCAAAAATTGCACGGGAGCCCACGCCATTTTTTTTCCATAAAATAACCTTTTATTAATTAAATACATGTACAGTAATTTGCACACACACTCTACTGATTGTATTTGTCACTGACATCTATATATCTACCTATTCTATTTGTATTTACTGTATGTAATCCATCTCTTTTATCCTGTCAGCTCCTGCAATGATTTTACAGAACCCAACAGATTCATTACAGCTTTTCTTCTATCTCTCTATGCAATATAAATATATAATACTAGATTGTGGCCCGATTCTAACGCATCAGGTATTCTAGAATATGCATGTCCCCGTAGTATATGGACAATGATGATTCCAGAATTCGCGGCAGACTGTGCCCATCGCTGATTGGTCGAGGCAACCTTTATGACATCATCGTCGCCATGGCAACCATTATGACATCTACGTCGATACTGTGCCCGTCGCTGATTGGTCGAGGCGAATTCATGGCAGACTGTGCCCGTCGCTGATTGGTCGAGGCAACCTTTATGACATCATTGTCGCCATGCTGTGCCCGTCGCTGATTGGTAGAGTATGCATGTCCCCATAGTATATGGACAATGATGATTCCAGAATTCGCGGCAGACTGTGCCCGTCGCTGATTGGTCGAGGCAACCTTTATGACATCATCATCGCCATGGCAACCATTATGACATCTACGTCGATACTGTGCCCATGGGATTTCTATGTCCTTTATGACATCATCGTCGCTGTGCCCGTTGCTGATTGGTCGAGGCCTAGTGGCCTCGACCAATCAGAGACGCGGGATGTCTACGTCCTTTACGACATCATCGTCGCTGTGCCCGTCGCTGATTGGTTGAGGCCTGGCGGCCTCGACCAATCAGAGATGCGGGATTTCCAGGACAGACAGATAGACAGACAGAAAAACCCTTAGACAATTATATATATAGATGTGTGTGTGTGTGTGTCACTGACATCTATATATACACTGCTCAAAAAAATAAAGGGAACACTCAAATAGCACATCCTAGATCTGAATGAATGAAATATTCTCATTGAGTACTTTGTTCTGTACAAAGTTGAATGTGCTGACAACAAAATCACACAAAAATCATTAATGGAATTCAAATGTATTAATCAATGGAGACCTGGATTTGGAGTCACACACAAAATTAGAGTGGAATGTAATGTCCTTAAAACAAGTCAAAATGAAGTTCAGTTGTGGGTGTGGTGTCCACGTGCCTGTATAACCTCCTTACAATGCATGGGCATGCTCCTGATGAGGTGGCGGATGGTCTCCTCAGGGATCTCCTCCTAGACCTGGACTAAAGCATCCGCCAACTCCTGGACAGTCTGTGGTGCAACATGACGTTGGTGGATGGAGCGAGACATGATGTCCCAGATGTGCTCAATTGGATTCAGGTCTGGGGAACGGGCAGGCCAGTCCATAGCTTCAATGCCTTCATCTTGCAGGAACTGCTGACACACTCCAGCCACATGAGGCCTGGCATTGTCCTGCATTAGGAGGAACCCAGGGCCAACTGCACCAGCATATGGTCTCACAAGGGATCTGAGGATCTCATCTCGTTACCTAATGGCAGTCAGGCTACCTCTGGCGAGCACATAGAGGGCTTTGTGGCCCTCCAAAGAAATGCCACCCCACACCATTACTGACCCACTGTCAAAACGGTCATGCTGAAGGATGTTGCAGGCAGCAGATCACTCTCCACTGTGTCTCCAGACTGCCACGTTTGTCACATGTGCTCAGTCTGAACCTGCTTTCATCTGTGAAGAGCACAGGGCACCAGAGGCGAATTTGCCAATTCTGGTGTTCTGTGGTAAATGCCATGCGTCCTGCATGGTGTTGGGCTGTGAGCACAACCCCCATCTGTGGATGTTGGGCACTCAGACCATCCTCATGGAGTCAGTTTCTAAACATTTTTACAGATACATGCACATTTGTAGCCTGCTGGAGGACATTTTGCAGGGCTCTGGCAGTGCTCCTCCTGATCCTCCTTGCACAAATGCGGAGTTAGCGGTCCTGCTACTGGGTTGTTCCGCTCCTATGGCCCCCTCCACATCTCCCGGTGTACTGGCCTGTCGCCTGGTAGCATCTCCAGCCTCTGGACACTACGCTGACAGACACAGAAAACCTTCTTGCCACAGCTTGCATTGATGTGCCATCCTGGATGAGCTGTACTACCTGAGCCACTTGTGTGGGTTGTAGAGTCCGTCTCATGCTACCATGAGTGTGAAAGCACAACTAACATTCAAAAGTGACCAAAACATCAGCCAGAAAGCATTGGTACTGAGATGTGGTCTGTGGTCCCCACCTGCAGAACCACTCCTTTATTGAGGGTGTCTTGATAGTTGCCAATAATTTCCATCTGTTGTCTATTCCATTTGCACAACAGCATGAGAAATTGATTGTCAATCAGTTTTGCTTCCTAAGTGGACAATTTGATTTCACAGAAGTTTGATTTACTTATATTCTGTTGTTTAAGTGTTCCCTTAATTTTTTTCAGCAGTGTATATACAGCTCTGGCAAAAATTAAGAGACCACCACATCAAAATCTTGTCATGGGCAGGCCAATCTCCAGACCTGAACCCCATTCAAAACCTCTGGAATGTAATCAAGAGGATGATTGATAGACACAAGCCTCTGCTGTCAGGAAAACCTCCCCTGTTATGGCTGGCAATCAGGCAACACAGCGTGCAGTAATCAGCGCACATACAGAGATCTGGCAATAACCAAAAACAATAGGACGAGCTCTGAGACGTGGAATCTCTGTAGACTGCAGTACCTGATCTATCCTCACACAACTATAAGCAGCAGTGGATTGCGCCTATCAACTACCTATGCAACTCGGCACTGCCTGAGGAGCTGACTAGCCTGAAGATAGAAATACAAGCCTGACTTACCTCAGAGAAATACCCCAAAGGAATAGGCAGCCCCCCACATATAATGACTGTTAGCAAGATGAAAAGACAAACGTAGGAATGAAATAGATTCAGCAAAGTGAGGCCCGATATTCTAGACAGAGCGAGGATAGCAAAGAGAACTATGCAGTCTACAAAAAACCCTAAAACGAAAACCACGCAAAGGGGCAAAAAGACCCACCGTGCCGAACTAACAGCACGGCGGTGCACCCCTTTGCTTCTCAGAGCTTCCAGCAAAAGTTAATAGCAAGCTGGACAGAAAAAACAGAAAACAAACTAGAAGCACTTATCTAGCAGAGCAGCAGGCCCAAGGAAAGATGCAGTAGCTCAGATCCAACACTGGAACATTGACAAGGAGCAAGGAAGACAGACTCAGGTGGAGCTAAATAGCAAGGCAGCCAACGAGCTCACCAAAACACCTGAGGGAGGAAGCCCAGAGACTGCAATACCACTTGTGACCACAGAAGTGAACTCAGCCACAGAATTCACAACAGTACCCCCCCCTTGAGGAGGGGTCACCGAACCCTCACCAGAACCCCCAGGCCGACCAGGATGAGCCACATGAAAGGCACGAACAAGATCTGGGGCATGGACATCAGAGGCAAAAACCCAGGAATTATCTTCCTGAGCATAACCCTTCCATTTGACCAGATACTGGAGTTTCCGTCTAGAGACACGAGAATCCAAAATCTTCTCCACAATATACTCCAATTCCCCCTCCACCAAAACAGGGGCAGGAGGCTCCACAGATGGAACCATAGGTGCCACGTATCTCCTCAACAACGACCTATGGAATACATTATGTATGGAAAAGGAGTCTGGGAGGGTCAGACGAAAAGACACCGGATTGAGAATCTCAGAAATCCTATACGGACCAATAAAACGAGGTTTAAATTTAGGAGAGGAAACCTTCATAGGTATATGACGAGAAGATAACCAAACCAGATCCCCAACACGAAGTCGGGGTCCCACACGGCGTCTGCGATTAGCGAAAAGCTGAGCCTTCTCCTGGGACAAGGTCAAATTGTCCACTACCTGAGTCCAGATCTGCTGCAACCTGTCCACCACATAATCCACACCAGGACAGTCCGAAGACTCAACCTGTCCTGAAGAGAAACGAGGATGGAACCCAGAATTGCAGAAAAATGGAGAGACCAAGGTAGCCGAGCTGGCCCGATTATTAAGGGCGAACTCAGCCAACGGCAAAAATGACACCCAATCATCCTGGTCAGCGGAAACAAAACATCTCAGATATGTTTCCAAGGTCTGATTGGTTCGTTCGGTCTGGCCATTAGTCTGAGGATGGAAGGCCGAGGAAAAAGATAGGTCAATGCCCATCCTACCACAAAAGGCTCGCCAGAACCTCGAGACAAACTGGGAACCTCTGTCAGAAACAATATTCTCAGGAATGCCATGTAAACGAACCACATGCTGGAAGAACAAAGGCACCAAATCAGAGGAGGAAGGCAATTTAACCAAGGGCACCAGATGGACCATTTTAGAAAAGCGATCACAGACCACCCAAATGACCGACATTTTTTGAGAAACGGGAAGGTCAGAAATGAAATCCATCGAAATATGTGTCCAAGGCCTCTTCGGGACCGGCAAGGGCAAAAGCAACCCACTGGCACGTGAACAGCAGGGCTTAGCCCTAGCACAAATTCCACAGGACTGCACAAAAGCACGCACATCCCGTGACAGAGATGGCCACCAGAAGGATCTAGCAACCAACTCCCTGGTACCAAAGATTCCTGGATGACCGGCCAGCACCGAACAATGAAGTTCAGAGATAACTTTACTAGTCCACCTATCAGGGACGAACAGTTTCTCGGCCGGACAACGATCAGGTTTATTAGCCTGAAATTTCTGCAACACTCTCCGCAAATCAGGGGAGATGGCAGACACAATGACTCCTTCCTTGAGGATACTCGCCGGCTCAGATAACCCCGGAGAGTCGGGCACAAAACTCCTAGACAGAGCATCCGCCTTCACATTTTTAGAGCCCGGAAGGTATGAAATCACAAAATCAAAACGAGCAAAAAATAACGACCAACGGGCCTGTCTAGGATTCAAGCGCTTGGCAGACTCAAGATAAGTAAGGTTCTTATGATCAGTCAAAACCACCACGCGATGCTTAGCACCCTCAAGCCAATGACGCCACTCCTCGAATGCCCACTTCATGGCCAGCAACTCTCGGTTGCCCACATCATAATTACGCTCAGCAGCAGAAAATTTCCTGGAAAAGAAAGCACATGGTTTGAACACTGAGCAACCAGAACCTCTCTGTGACAAAACCGCCCCTGCACCAATCTCAGAAGCATCAACCTCGACCTGGAACGGAAGAGAAACATCAGGTTGACACAACACAGGGGCACAGCAAAAACGACGCTTCAACTCCTGAAAAGCTTCCACGGCAGCAGAAGACCAATTAACCAAATCAGCACCCTTCTTGGTCAAATCGGTCAATGGTCTGGCAATGCTAGAAAAATTACAGATGAAGCGACGATAAAAATTAGCAAAGCCCAGGAATTTCTGCAGACTTTTTAGAGATGTCGGCTGAGTCCAATCCTGGATGGCCTGAACCTTAACCGGATCCATCTCGATAGTAGAAGGGGAAAAGATGAACCCCAAAAATGAAACTTTCTGCACACTGAAGAGACACTTTGATCCCTTCACGAACAAGGAATTAGCACGCAGTACCTGGAAAACCATTCTGACTTGCTTCACATGAGACTCCCAATCATCTGAGAAGATCAAAATGTCATCCAAGTAAACAATCAAGAATTTATCCAGATACTCACGGAAAATGTCATGCATAAAAGACTGAAAAACAGATGGAGCATTGGCAAGTCCGAACGGCATCACCAGATACTCAAAATGACCCTCGGGCGTATTAAATGCCGTTTTCCATTCATCTCCCTGCCTGATTCTCACCAGATTATACGCACCACGAAGATCAATCTTAGTAAACCAACTAGCCCCCTTAATCCGAGCAAACAAGTCAGAAATCAATGGCAAGGGATACTGAAACTTAACAGTGATCTTATTAAGAAGGCGGTAATCAATACACGGTCTTAGCGAACCATCCTTCTTGGCTACAAAAAAGAACCCTGCTCCCAATGGTGACGACGATGGGCGAATATGTCCCTTCTCCAGGGACTCCTTCACATAACTGCGCATAGCGGTGTGTTCAGGTACGGACAAATTAAATAAACGACCCTTAGGGAATTTACTACCAGGAATCAAATCGATAGCACAATCACAATTCCTATGCGGAGGTAGGGCATCAGACTTGGACTCTTCAAATACATCCTGAAAGTCCGACAAGAACTCTGGGATGTCAGAAGGAATGGATGACGAAATAGACAAAAATGGAACATCACCATGTACTCCCTGACAACCCCAGCTGGTTACCGACATAGAGTTCCAATCCAATACTGGATTATGGGTTTGTAGCCATGGCAACCCCAACACGACCACATCATGCAAATTATGCAGTACCAAAAAGCGAATAACTTCCTGATGTGCAGGAGCCATGCACATGGTCAGCTGGGCCCAGTACTGAGGCTTATTCTTGGCCAAAGGTGTAGCATCAATTCCTCTCAACGGAATAGGACACCGCAAAGGCTCCAAGAAAAATCCACAACGTTTAGCATAATCCAAATCCATCAGATTCAGGGCAGCGCCTGAATCCACAAACGCCATGACAGAATATGATGACAAAGAGCACATTAAGGTAATGGACAAAAGGAATTTGGACTGTACAGTACCAATAACGGCAGAGCTATCGAACCGCCTAGTGCGTTTAGGACAATTAGAAATAGCATGAGTAGAATCACCACAATAGAAACACAGTCTGTTCAGACGTCTGTGTTCGTGCCGTTCTACTTTAGTCATAGTCCTGTCGCACTGCATAGGCTCAGGCTTACTCTCAGACAATACCGCCAGATGGTGCACAGATTTACGCTCGCGCAAGCGACGACCGATCTGAATGGCCAAGGACATAGACTCATTCAAACCAGCAGGCATAGGAAATCCCACCATTACATCCTTAAGAGCTTCAGAGAGACCCTTTCTGAACAAAGCCGCTAGTGCAGATTCATTCCACAGAGTGAGTACTGACCATTTCCTAAATTTCTGACAATATACTTCTACATCATCCTGACCCTGGCATAAAGCCAGCAGATTTTTCTCAGCTTGATCCACTGAATTAGGCTCATCGTAAAGCAATCCCAGCGCCTGGAAAAATGCATCAACATTACTCAATGCAGAATCTCCTGGTGCAAGAGAAAACGCCCAGTCCTGTGGGTCGCCGCGCAAAAAAGAAATAATAATCAAAACCTGTTGAATAGGATTACCAGAAGAATGAGGTTTCAAGGCCAAAAATAGCTTACAATTATTTCTGAAGCTCAGGAACTTAGTTCTGTCACCAAAAAACAAATCAGGAATCGGAATTCTTGGTTCTAGCATCGATTTCTGATCAATAGTATCTTGAATCTTTTGTACATTTACAACGAGATTATCCATTGAGGAGCACAGAGCCTGAATATCCATGTCCACAGCTGTGTCCTGAAGCACTCTAATGTCTAGGGGAAAAAAAAGACTGAAGACAGAGCTAAGAAAAAAAAATGATGTCAGGATTTCTTTTTTCCCTCTATTGGAAATCATTGGCTGGCTCCTTGTACTGTTATGGCTGGCAATCAGGCAACACAGCGTGCAGTAATCAGCGCACATACAGAGATCTGGCAATAACCAAAAACAATAGGACGAGCTCTGAGACGTGGAATCTCTGTAGACTGCAGTACCTGATCTATCCTCACACAACTATAAGCAGCAGTGGATTGCGCCTATCAACTACCTATGCAACTCGGCACTGCCTGAGGAGCTGACTAGCCTGAAGATAGAAATACAAGCCTGACTTACCTCAGAGAAATACCCCAAAGGAATAGGCAGCCCCCCACATATAATGACTGTTAGCAAGATGAAAAGACAAACGTAGGAATGAAATAGATTCAGCAAAGTGAGGCCCGATATTCTAGACAGAGCGAGGATAGCAAAGAGAACTATGCAGTCTACAAAAAACCCTAAAACGAAAACCACGCAAAGGGGCAAAAAGACCCACCGTGCCGAACTAACAGCACGGCGGTGCACCCCTTTGCTTCTCAGAGCTTCCAGCAAAAGTTAATAGCAAGCTGGACAGAAAAAACAGAAAACAAACTAGAAGCACTTATCTAGCAGAGCAGCAGGCCCAAGGAAAGATGCAGTAGCTCAGATCCAACACTGGAACATTGACAAGGAGCAAGGAAGACAGACTCAGGTGGAGCTAAATAGCAAGGCAGCCAACGAGCTCACCAAAACACCTGAGGGAGGAAGCCCAGAGACTGCAATACCACTTGTGACCACAGAAGTGAACTCAGCCACAGAATTCACAACACTCCCCGTTTAGTGACCGTAGGAGGTGGTTCACTAGACACAGCGGCGTTTTTTTTCCAAATTGTCCAAATTGTCCTGCAAGGGAACAATTACCATTGGCCCATCCACTCATATGGTAGAGCTTTGTGTGGATTCCGGGGCGGAGGGCAACTTTACAGTATGTCTTCTTGCCTTCGACCAACAGCATGCAATTCCTCTGTTGATGCTCGCAAAACCAGTGACCGTATGAGTGGTAAATGGGTCGACACTGCCCTCACAGATAACTCATCAGACCATGCCATTTACTCTATCCATGTCTCCATCTCATCATTTACTCAACCCTGTCTCCATCTCTCTGCTAGTCATTCCTGAGGGAATTGATGATATCCTCTTAGGGATACCATGACTACGCTACAGCTCTCCTCATATAGAGTGGTCTTCATGGAGAATTCTGGGATGGAGTAAATCCTGTGAGGGTGGATTTCAGAGGGAGTGCGTTCAGGTTGCTACTACAGAGGTACCCGCAGATCTCTCCTCTCTGCCCAAACATTATTGGCCCTAAGTGGACGTGTTCACCAAGAGGGCTGCGGAGACCCTTCCGCCTCATCACCCCTATGACTGCCCAATTGACCTCTTGCCCTGTGCTGAGCCTCCCCGGGGTCGAATCTATCCACTATCTCTTCTGGAGATGGAGGCAATGACTCAGTACATCCAGGACAATCTGGCAAGAGGATTCATTAGGAAGTCAGTGTCACCTGCAGGGGTGGGGTCCTTCTTCATGCAGAAGAAGAATGGAGAACTATGTCCATGCATAGATTACAAGGGGACTTAATGCCATCACCAATAAGAGCAAGTACCCTCTACCCCTGATATCTGAGTTGTTTGATAGGTTGGGGGAGCGAGCGTTTTTACTAAACTTTATCTGCGTGGTGCTTACAACCTGATCTGCATCTGTGAGGGGGGCAAGTGGAAAACGGCTTTTAACCCCAGGGACGGCAATTACGAGTACCTGGTGATGCCCTTCGGGCTCTGTAATGCCCCTGCCATTTTCCAGGACTTTGTAATTGACATCTTACAGGACATGCTCTCTACCTCAGTCATGGTCTATCTGGATGATATTCTCATCTACTCTCCAGATATAGACTCCCACCAGAGAGATGTTTGCGAAGTCTTTGACCTCCTACGGGCAAACACCCTCTATGCCAAGTTGGAGAAGTGTGTGTTTGAGCAGGAGTCTTTGCCTTTCTGGGCTATATCATCTCTGCCCAGGGATTGGCTATAGATCCTGCCAGGGTGCAGGCTGTGATGGACTGGCAGGAACTCCATTCTCTCAAAGCGGTGCAGCACATTATGGGGTTTATTAACTATTATCATCAGTTCATTCCCCACTTCTCAAATTTGGTAGCTCCCTTGGTAGCCCTCACCAAGAAGGGAGCAAATCCCAAATTGTGGTCGGAAGAGGTCTCCAAGACCTTTCTCTCTATTAAGTCTCATTTCATTAGCGCTCTCATTCTACATCGCCCCCATGTAGAAAAGACATTTATAATGGAGGTGGATGCCTCATCTGTTGGTGCTGGAGCAGTCCTCTTCCAAAAGGATGCTCAAGGTCGGAAGCATCCTTGCTTCTTTTTCTCCATGACCATCACACTGGCGGCATGTGTGTGCAGGGCCGCCATCAGGGCATTACTGCCCTGACTGGAGTATGGGCCCGGTGGGCAGAGGGGGCCTGCATCGGTCGATCTCATCTGCCCTTCGGCGGGTTCTATTGCTTTGCAGGCACGTCCAGGCCTGCAAGGAAATAGTTAAAGCAGCCAGCCAATCAGAGGCTGGCAGCTGATGTCAGCGCGCACATTGCCGGCGTATGACGTCATTGTCATTCGCCGGCGAGTCGGCGCTGAAATGTATGGGATGGACGTCGGCGCTGGGTCCCGGCCAGGTAAGAAGAAAGCTGTTTTTTTTTTTTTACTGAATGCGGCAAGCCCGGGGCAGATTGAAGTCACAGGGGGCAGGAATGAAGAAAACACAGGGGGCAGGATGATGAAAACACAGGGGGCATAATAAAGACAACACAGAGGGCAGAATGAAGACAACATGGGACAGAATGAAGACAACACAGGGGGCAGAATGAAGACAACACAGGGGGCAGAATCAAGACAACACAGGGCAGGATGAAGACAACACAGGGGGCAGAATGAAGAGAACAAGGGGCAGAATGAGAACAACACAGGAGGCAGAATGAAGAAAACACAGGGGGCAGAATGAAAACACAGAGCAGAATGAAAACAACACAGGGGGCAGAATGAAAACATCCCAGCGGGACAGAATGAAAACAACATGGGCAGAATGAAAACAACACAGGCAGATTGAAAACACAGGGGGCAGAATGAAAACAACACAGGGGCAGAATGAAAACAACACAGGGGCAGAATGAAAACAACACAGGGTGTATAATGAAAACACAGGGGGTATAATGAAAACACAGGGAGCAGAATGAAGAAAACACAGGGAGCAGAATGAAGAAAACAGGGGGCAGAATGAAAACACAGGGGGAAGAATGAAAACAACACAGGGGGCAGAATGAAAACTACACAGGGGGGCAGAATGAAAACAGAGGGGGCAGAATGAAGAAAGCACAGGGGGTAGAATGAAGAAAACACAGGGGGCTGAATGAAGAAAACATGGGGTGGAATGAAAACAACACGGGGCAGAATGAAAACACAGGGGTCAGAATGAAAACACAAGGGGAAGAATGAAAACAAAACAACACTCCTGGCTGGAAGAGGTGATGGTGGTCTGTTCTGGATTAGGATGAAAAGCAAAGCTGAAGAAATATACCTAGAGATGTCACTGGTGAGTCAGTGTGTTACCTGTACACTGACACTATGCACTGTATACTACATACAGCGGTCCTGTGTGCAATGTCACCAGTGATCACTGTATTACTTTTATACTGACACTATATACAGAGCTCCTGTGTATAATGTCACCGGTGATCAATATTACCTGTACACTGACACTGCATACTTAGTACAGATCTCCTGTGTATAATGGCCCTTTTGGTGATAGTATTGTGTTTCTTTTGTTAATGATCAGTATTTTAATATTCAGCCACTATGTGGTGGTAATATGTGGTCTGGTCATGGTGTGGCGGTATTTGTTCCTTGTATGTGGTATAGGTCACTGTGGTGGTAATATGTGGTCTGGTCATGGTGTGGTGGTATTTGTCTCTTGTATCTGATATTATTCGGTCACTATGTGGTGGTAATATGTGATCTGGACATGGTTTAGCATTATTAGTTCCTTGTATGTGGTATTACAGGTCACTATGTGGTGGTAATATGTGATCTGGTCATGGTGCAGTGTATTTGTCCCTTGTATATGATATTACTGGTCATATTGAAAATTGAAAAATAGATAAAAATATACCTAAATTGTATTGCATATTTTAACAAATTTTTAATATGTTAGCGTAGAGTAGAGCTCGGCCAAAAGAGTCTACCTTGTTGTGGTGACAGATTAGAAAAATCTTTTGGTTAAAACAAAAGCTGCTGGCTATATGTGTGATCTGGTGATGGGAACTGTTAATGTGTGATTGGTGAGAAGTGGAGTTTTTTCAAGAGAGCGTTGGGGCTGTGGATAGTTCGAGGGGTGGAGCCTGGGCAGAGTCTCAAGGGGACCCCGAAAATTTTGCCAGTATGGGGCCCCGAAATTCCTAATGGCAGCCCTGTGTGTGTGCATCATATAAATATGTGGATAAAAATTTATAAATTAGAAAAAAACTAATCATTTGTAATTCAGCAAATTTTCCCCCACATGTGATTCAATTGCAATACTAGGAAGCCTCTATTTGCTAAGAATGCTAACACTGAGATTATTGTATAGAAAAGGGAAGACAAAAAAGCGCAATAGGGTCTTATCCACATTACCAGAGTAGGTACACCAAGAGAGTTGCTCACCTGTTGAAGATGGGATACAAGCATGTAAGAATGGTGGCTGCTGCATATCCACAGGTTGATCCACGACCTGATATAGTTATATGTCATATTGGAATATGATATGTGGTATTTCCTGACGAGGAACCCCGAAATGCGTTGAATAAGCCCCTCTGAATCCTGGGCAATTTCCTGGAATTTATCCTTACGGCAGCGCGGATTTGTTCCACAAATTCCTACTGAACATATAATACTCTGAGATCTCACAAGATTACATTGGACCATTTTTAGCTATTTTATGTAAATTGTCTTCTTAATGTCCAGGAGGCTAGGTTAAAACGGATCATAACCGGGTCGAATAACAAGCTATTTAACAAAACGCTGCAGTATCAGACTTTAGATGTTAAATTATTAGAACATTGCAAACATATCCTTTTTGGGAGGCAGATGCCTGTCTTTCTGGTGTTTAAACACAGGTGGTGCAAACAGAAGAAGTTAAAGAGTTTCTCATGTTGGTAATTTGCTTTTGTTAGACAGCATTAGAATAATCAAGCTTGAAATTGACTTGTTTTTTCTATCTGCTGTCATTCTCCTGCTGTGAAAGCTTTTATCTTACATAGTGTACAGCTTGTTTTCATGAAGTTTGGCCACCAGACCCTTGCTGACTATGTGCAGTTGTCACAGGAGAGAAGTTAACGCCTAACATCCAAGTCAACTCTCTCCCAGCTCATTGATTTATGTACAGCTGTCAGCTGTGAATCTCCCTCTCCCTTGGAGCTCCTGACAAGCCATTGTGAGAAAACGTGCACATTTTTCAGCCCTAACTGTGGGCAGCATCCAGAGCAGTTATTCTAATCATGGCTCTCACTTTCCCTAGCGGTTTGCTTGTTCAAATACATTGTTATCTGTATTTGTAAATGCAAATATAACAATGTACACTTCACAACATACCAAAGACAGCTGTTACATTAAAGTAGAACTATGAAGTTCAGCACAAGTTCTGCTAACACTACAGCTCTGCTTCTGACAAGAATTGTCAATCAAAAAGGATTGGCCTCACCTACAGAAACCAAGAAATAAAGAGACTGCAGAGATCTGAGCTGCTCAAATGACAACTTGAAAATACCCCTATAAACCTGATTATGGTAGTTATTTTGTAATCTTCACCATTCTTTCACAGTGGATTTGGATCTAACTGATAGGCTAATCCAATTTTTTTCCCCTCTGCTTGTTGCTGATTTTTTTTTAATCGCCATTCCTAAGCTTTTTATTTTGAGTTTTTGTTATGACCTCAATGGATTATAATAAAAATTAAGAATTGCTATAATCCATGCAGTTTGGATGATGTGTATTTAAACAAGAAACTTAACACTTAAATAAATTAAAACATTTTTTACTTGTCTTAGAAAAGCAAAATCTTGCTCGAAAAGCTTACAATATAATAATTCTAAAGCCTCTATAACATTTCCTTTGTTATAGACAGTCATATCTGCAATACATGAGCTCAGGTCGGACCCATGCTTGGATAATCAGCCTGAAAGGAAAATTAAACATATAAATCCCAGGTCAAGATTTCATTTCACTGCTGGATTATAGTAAGAGTTGTAATCCTAAATCCAAACTCCATATATAATGAAATGTATGGCGGTAGGGGGTTGTGTATGTCTCTTCATGATCTTTTGGCATTTGGTGTACTTAAAGCGCAAATTCTCAAATCTAAAATTAAGTAAAGTCTTCAGTCTTTATTTAGTCAAAGTTTCAAATTTTCTTCTATAGTCAGGTTTACTCTAATCTTCAAGAAGTTAAGTTAAAGAGGTTATCCAACTTTTTAAAAAATGTTAAAACATCTGGAAATGTTAGGAAACAAAATAAAGCATAATTACTTCTCACCAATTAATTAAATTGTAGGTTAACTTTTGCTTTGGCGATCTGTCATATCCGTCTTTGTTAACAAGTGATCGGCATGTGCCTCAATGGTCAAGCGTAGGGTTGAGCGAAACGGGTCGGCCACTTTCAGAAGTCGCCGACTTTTGGCAAAGTCGGGTTTCATGAAACCCAACCCGACCCCTGTGTGGGGTCGGCCATGAAGTCGGCGATCTTCTGAATGTGGTATCGGAATTCCGATCCCGATTTCCGATATGTTTGCAATATCGGAAATCGGTATCGGAATCCATATTTAATGTAAAATAAAGAATTAAAATAACAAATATCGCTATACTTACCCTCTGACGCGCCCTGGTACTAACCGGGAACCTTCCTTCCTTCGAATCAGCGCTTCCAGGACCTTGCGGTGATGTCGCGGTGACGTCGCGGCTTGTGATTGGTCGCGCAGCCGCCCATGTGACCGCTCGCACGACCAATCACAAGCCGCGACGTCACCGCGACGTCACGCAAGGTCCTGGAAGCGCTGATTCGAAGGAAGGAAGGCTGCCGGAAAGAATCAGGGCGCGTCCGAGGGTGAGTATATACCTAATAGGAATATACTCACCCTCGGACGTGCCCTGCTTCTTTCTGGCAGCCTTCCTTCCTAAGAATCAGCGCTTGCTGGACCTTGCGTGACGTCGCGGTGACATCGCGGCTTGTGATTGGTCGCGTGAGCGGTCACATGGGCGGCCGCGCGACCAATCACAAGCCGCGACGTCACCGCGACGTCACCGCAAGGTCCTGGAAGCGCTGATTCGAAGGAAGGAACGTTCCCGGTTAGTACCAGGGCGCGTCAGAGGGTAAGTATAGCGATATTTTTTATTTTAATTCTTTATTTTACACTTAAATATGGATCCCAGGGCCTGAAGGAGAGTTTCCGCTCCTTCAGACCCTGGGAACCATTGGAAACCCAATGCACTGCATTGGGTTTCGAGTTTCGGCCGACCCCGACCCCGACTTTTTTATAGGATCGGCCGATTTCACTCGACCCGACTTTTGAAAAAGTCAGGTTTCGTGAAACCCGACCCGATCCTATAAAAGTAAAGGTCGCTCAACCCTAGTCAAGCGCAATACTAATGACTAGGGTTGAGCGACCTTTACTTTGCAAGAGAATCTGCTGCGCTGTCGACATGATGTCAGCAGAAGCCACTGAATCGCTGGCAGGAGGGGTCTGTGATTGTTCTGTTCTGGCAGAAATCGGTGCTGGACACAGCAGGCAAGTAATAAATATCAACCTGCCTGATACTTCCTAGGCCCTTGGTAAAAAAAAGAAAAATAGGCCTGGATAAACCCTTTAAATATCTTGTAAATATCCCTGAGTGCCCCTGACTATGCTGCTGTTTTCCAATTTGTGCTGTGTCATTCCATTCCGAACATATTTACATTTGTTGCTTGTGGCATGCAGCATGTGAAATTTCTGCTTGCAGACCAACTGGGCATTTCTTCAGAGTATCTCTGACAATAAATCCTTTCACTTACTATAAGATGATGACATTGCAATGTGACGATGTGACTTTCAAGCATTTTAACAGTCTTAGACATTGCTGAGCTGTGGTTGGCAGTGTCTGCGAGGAAAGGGTGAAATTGAACCCGGAGAAGACTCTGGAAAAAGGCCCAGTTGGTCTTTAAGCAGAGATTTGATATACTGTAGAGCAGGGGTGTCATTCATGCATTCATCGAGGGCCACAAACCATGCATGTCTTCAAGATTTCCTTAGCATTGCACAAGGTGCTCGAATCATTATCTGTGCAGGTGATTAAATTATCACCTGTGCAATACAAGGAAATCCGGAACACATGACCTGTTTGCGGCCCTTGAGGAATGCAGTTTGACACCCCTGCTGTAGAGTACTTCAAAAGCAACAAATGTGAATATTTCTGCAATAGAGTGATGCATCACAAAATGGAAAAAGCATCAGTCTCAGGATGGAGAGCTTAGGAATTTTTACAAGGTATTTAGCTTAATTTTTTAAAGCTAGTGACTGTTCCTCTTTGAATCTGACATTTACATAGGTTGAGTGGTAAGACATAGCATGATATAATTATCAACAGTCCAAATTTTACAACTTAATCCAATGACAAAATACAGTTGCTGTTTTGGAGGAATTTCTAGTTTCAAAATACCCTATATTTTGGGAATCAATTGTTGATAATAATTGAGTCATGATGGTAAATCTGCCCAATAATAAAAATTCATATTCACATCCTAGTCTTCCCATACTTTTGTGACTGCTAATGTATATATTTCCAATGAGGGCCAACAGAAATTTACCTCCGACTGTCGGAAACTACTGGAGGAGTTTGCCAGTTCCTCTCTAGTGATACTGGGTGTCGATTTCAATTTCCCTATTAACACATCAATTGATGTATCTACAGGTAAGTCCCCTCATCCTTTCTCATCTATACAAGGAATCAAAAGACAATTACGCAGCATGAGGTTGTTTGATATGTGAAGTATCATTCATTCAGAGACTATAGTTTTTATACATAAGCGTCACGACTCACTACAGTTCAATTTCAGGAGAAAATAAGATGATATCTCCTCAAGCATAAACTCCTCCCTTGCGAACTAAGATACTGATGAGTCTAGAAGATGATTTTGCCTTAGAGGAGGTTACTGCCATCATAGGAGAGCTGAAATCTGGAAAAAGCCCACGCCCAGATGGTTATACAGATGGATTTTATGAACTATTTTTGGACTCACCGAGTCCACTACTGTTATCAATGTGAAACCATATTTCTTCAGGGGGCTCAATCTCACCCCAAGCTCTTATGGCACATATTACAGTTCTCCCCTAACCTCGGAAGGATCCTTAAACTCTGTAGCAGCTATCGCCCTGGTAGCCAAGACCAGGCAGAGCTTGTACCTGGCCGAGAGGCCATAGATAACAAAATTTGGACTATATCTCTCACAGAAGAAATCAGGAGATCTGGACTTCCCATGTGCATCCTGTCAATTGATGCTGAGAAAGTCTTTGACAAGGTGCACTAAGATTTTATATTTCAGGCTCTTCTGAGCCTTCGCTTGCAACGGGTCATGCTACACAGAATAATAACCCTCTATACTTCCCCCTCAGCTCAAGTTAGAGTAAATGGTTCACTTTCACATACTTTCCAAATACATAATGGCACTCGTCTCTAACCCGCCTTATTGTACATGCTGATTATGGAACATCTAGCAGTGGCCCTTCACAATAACTCTTCAATCTAAGCCATTCCAATCCAAACAAATGAACATAAACTTGCCTTCTTCGCAGATGACCTTCTTCTTTACATAACTTCCCCTATTAACTTAACAAATATAATATCTTAACTACATCAGTTTCGTTCCCTTAGCAATTTCAACTCTCACAAATCTGAAATGCTCAATAGCTCATTTCCCTCAACATTAGTTGACTAGTTGCGTTCTTCCTATTCCCATTCCTTTCACTGGCAAATGAACTCCCTTACGGTATCTATCTAAATATTAACATAACCCCAGATCACTCTCAGGTGTAAAGTGCCAGCTTTCTTTGCACATTACGTAAAATTGAGTCGGATCTCGAAAAAATGGTTTGGAAGAATAAAAGCAATTAAAATGGACCTCCTACCCCGATTATTATACTATTATTATTATCCCAAACTATACCTTTTTACTTACCTACCTCTTTCCTTTCCTTTCCTTTATCCTGTCTTAAAACAGCAATAACTAGATTTATCTGGGCCTACCAACATCCCTGGTTGTCATATAATTTACTGGGCAAAGGAAAATAATCGGATAGGGTGGCCCTCCCAAATTTGCTTTTTTACAGCTACGCTTCCGTACGCACATTCAATTTAGATCTATTTCATTATACTATGGGTCGAAGTGGAAACTTTGCAATCTAAATATAACCCCCGTAAATCTTTGTTTGCACAAGCCAACTTTTTAGGCCACTCACCCCCTTTGAAGGTTTCAGCCTACTAAAGGATGCTCCAGACCACACCATTTTGCTTCTGTTTGGGATTTTTCAGGATGACCAGACTGGGCTGACCCCTTTCGTTAGAGGAACGTTCCAAAATACTTTTCCTCATGTATAAACCCTTGCTCTGTTCATTGTCACAGGAGAGGAACCACCAAATCATTTCTAGGTGGTACAGAAGCCCTTTGGCCATCCACACAATATTTCCCTCCACGTCAGCTACGTGTTGGAGATGTCTCAATGAGAAGGGTTCTTAAGCCTTACGGTTCTCATGCCTCATTACAAGACATTTTTCAGAAATCAGTGTTTGATCTGTTCAATAAAGTTTCTATTATAAGATACTGTGAGCTATCACCATAGCTCTTCTATATCTTAGTGATATTCCAGTGACTGGCTTTAAAAAGGGTCTACTTATACACTTCCTGTCAACACCAAGAAGACTAGTCCCTAGACTTTGCATGCAAAAGGAACCCTCTTCCCATGCAGAATTTGTGACAGAGCTAAATGACACCCTTAGAATGGAGGAACTAACTGTTTGAGCTTCAGATATGGTGGACAAAGTTTGAGGCACTTGTGCACCTTGGATTCTGATCAGAGTCATAGGAAATAACAACTTCGTTGACTCCCACATAAAGACTTTTGTCTCCATATTGTCTTACACTTTGCTTTTCATACAAATAATAGATTGGTACTCATCTAGGTGAGAATTTCTTCTTCCCCTCTCCTTCTTCAGCAATGCCACACCCTTCCATTCCTCCCCTCCTGCCCTACTCCTTCTTAAGATTTTCCCAAAATATGACCTTCCTCCCCTTCCTCTTTCCCCCTTTTTCCAGTTCCTCCCATTTCTTCTTTTTTCCACTTTTTATATATTTGACCAGAACACAAAATTCAATAAGATTGTTTGAGATAGTTGTTGTTATTAATGTATAATGTGAACTCTAACTACATTGTACAACTGTTTTATTATTGCACTTCAACTGTATCAACTCACTTTGCTGTGTCGATTTACCCTGTATCGCGCAATAAAATTTTAATTTACCCTATATGTACATATTTTTTTATATATATATATATATGAGTCAAAATTGGAACAGCATCACGTATTACCGCAGTTGTCGTGCAGCGCTTTCCCAACCAATGTTCAAATGGCTTCCAATAATAGAGATAAAAAAGGAAAACAGCACAAAAATTAAAGAAAAACGGGCTTTAATGCCTGAACGGCGTGGCAACGTTTCGGATATGGTATCCTTTCTCAAGCCTGAGAAAGGATACCATAACCGAAACGTTGCCACGCCGTTCAGGCATTAAAGCCCATTTTTCTTTAATTTTTGTGCTGGTTTACTTTTTTTATCTCTCTCTCTCTATATATATATATATATGTAAAGGAGGGCCAGGGTAGTAGTCGTGGCTGAGTGTCTCGGGCATCACATGCCCCGGCTTCCTTCTACAGGAAAACGGTACCTCTCCCTTTGCAGGGTACGATCAGTACTCACGGTGCTGTCAATGTCTTCTTTGCTGCGCTGACTTAAAGCGGTTCCTGGATCCCAATGAGTAGAGACACAGTCCAGGGCAACTCTTAACTGAACAAATTTATTTGCTTCAGGACACAACACATCCACGTAGTTTTCAGCTTTTTCATCACAGTAAAGACGGTACATTACTTCATCTTTCCCTTCACTGTGCCTTGCGTCACTAAGTGTTTCCGCGGGTCGGGGCGTCCTAGACGGCCCCTCAGTATCCTCCCTGTAAAGCGTTACTACGGTGAAGCTTTCATCTGCCTGCTTCGCCCCGGACATCAGAGATAAAGCCCATGTAGCTATCCATAACATTCCGTAGTGACCTGCCCGTACACTTTATCGGTGACCTTCAATCTTCCTCTACTTGCTTCTCTTCCTCTCTACTGCTGGTTCTGCTGTACCTTGTTCTTCTCTATGCACCCCCATGGATGGCTGGGCATAAGCTTTAATGATACGGGGAAGTTAAGCAGCTCGGGCATATAGCCCACCCGAGCACAAAGGGGTCAGGCCCCTGACTGACTAAAACAGGAAGACCTTCCTGGCTTATTCCAAGCTAACCCCACCTACAGTTTAACTATTTACGCTGACCCAGGACAATGTTAACCTTGGTGCACTGGAATGCCCCTATCTGGTGGCCCAATAGGTGTATTGTGCTCTCCCTGCATATAGTACAGCCACAAGAACATTAAATACAGTACATACAATAAATATATATATAGCAGCATAGACATCTTAAAGGGATAGACTTACCATCCCCTTACATATACAGTACAGTACAGAAGGAGAGTGATGGGGTGCTACGCCAGATGACCTGGCCTCCACAGTCACCAGACCTGAACCCAATCGACATGGTTTGGGGTGAGCTGGACCGCAGAGTGAAGGCAAAAGGGCCGACAAGTGCTAAGCATCTCTGGGAACTCCTTCAAGATTGTTGGAAGACCATTCCCGGTGACTACCTGTTGAATCTCATCAAGAGAATGCCAAGAGTGTGCAAAGCAGTCATCAAAGCAAAAGGTGGCTACTTTGAAGAACCTAGAATATAAGACATAATTTCAGTTGTTTCACACTTTTTTGTTAAGTATATAATTCCGCATGTGTTAATTCATAGTTTTGATGCCTTCAGTGTGAATGTACAATTTTCATAGTCATGAAAATACAGAAAAATCTTTAAATGAGAAGGTGTGTCCAAACTTTCGGTCTGTACTGTATATACAGTTAGGGCCAGAAATATTTGGACAGTGACACAATTTTCGCGAGTTGGGCTCTGCATGCCACCACATTGGATTTGAAATGAAACCTCTACAACAGAATTCAAGTGCAGATTGTAATGTTTAATTTGAAGGGTTGAACAAAAATATCTGATAGAAAATGTAGGAATTGTACACATTAATTAATGCTTAATGCTTTGCCAGGCCTTTACAGCCGCAGCCTTCAGGTCTTGCTTGTTTGTGGGTCTTTCCGTCTTAAGTCTGGATTTGAGCAAGTGAAATGCATGCTCAATTGGGTTTAGATCTGGAGATTGACTTGGCCATTGCAGAATGTTCCACTTTTTGGCACTCATGAACTCCTGGGTAGCTTTGGCTGTATGCTTGGGGTCATTGTCCATCTATACTATGAAGCGCCGTCCAATCAACTTTGCAGCATTTGGCTGAATCTGGGCTGAAAGTACATCCCGGTACACTTCAGAATTCATCCGGCTACTCTTGTCTGCTCTTATGTCATCAATAAACACAAGTGACCCAGTGCCATTGAAAGCCATGCATGCCCATGCCATCACGTTGCCTCCACCATGTTTTACAGAGGATGTGGTGTGCCTTGGATCATGTGCCGTTCCCTTTCTTCTCCAAACTTTTTTCTTCCCATCATTCTGGTACAGGTTGATCTTTGTCTCATCTGTCCATAGAATACTTTTCCAGAACTGAGCTGGCTTCTTGAGGTGTTTTTCTGCAAATTTAACTCTGGCCTGTCTATTTTTGGTATTGATGAATGGTTTGCATCTAGATGTGAACCCTTTGTATTTACTGTCATGGAGTCTTCTCTTTACTGTTGACTTAGAGACAGATACACCTACTTCACTGAGAGTGTTCTGGACTTCAGTTGATGTTGTGAACGGGTTCTTTTTCACCAAATTAAGTATGCGGCGATCATCCACCACTGTTGTCATCCGTGGACGCCCAGGCCTTTTTGAGTTCCCAAGCTCACCAGTCAATTCCTTTTTTCTCAGAATGTACCCAACTGTTGATTTTGCTACTCCAAGCATGTCTGCTATCTCTCTGATGGATTTTTTTTTTTCAGCCTCAGGATGTTCTGCTTCACCTCAATTGAGAGTTCCTTTGACCGCATGTTGTCTGCTCACAGCAACAGCTTCCAAATGCAAAACCACACACCTGGAATCCACCCCTGACCTTTTAACTACTTCATTGATTACAGGTTAACGAAAGAGGCGCCTTCAGAGTTAATTGCAGCCCTTAGAGTCCATTGTCCAATTACTTTTGGTCCCTTGAAAAAGAGGACGCTATGCATTACAGAGCTATGATTCCTAAACCCTTTCTCCGATTTGGATGTGGAAACTATCATATTGCAGCTGGGAGTGTGCACTTTCAGCCCATATTATATATATAATTGTATTTCTGAACATGTTTTTGTAAACAGCTAAAATAACAAAACTTGTGTCACTGTCCAAATATTTCTGGCCCTAACTGTATATATATATATATACATATATATATATATATATATAGACGGTGATAGTATATATACATATAATACATGCATTTTTCTGTCGGTAGAAATGTTTCCCGTTTCTATTGTTCCATCATATCTCACGTGCTTATAAACAGAGCAGCTCTTATTTTTAGTGGCAATAAGATAACATACTATTCATAAAAATCTCCCTATGGAACCAAATAAAATTTTACTGTAAATTACTGTGTGAGCAGGAGCAGGACATGATTGCGATTGGTGCAGATAAACGATACAGAGATGAATTATTCAATTGTTTTTTTTTATGTCTCCTTTAGTCAGCTGTGCTCTTCACAGTATATTTCTTTGAAGTGCCTTTCGTGACAGTCTGCGGTGTATTGCGTTCATTTTATGGCCCGAGTCGGTTACAAATATTCCCCCAGATAACTAGAGCATCGTTGTGTTACCAAACTGTCTGTCAACCATAAATAATGGCCAAGTGTCTCAATCCCTTTAACACTTTTAGATAGGTTGTCTGCTGAAGCAGGGAATGCCAATTTAATACATGTTTAGGACAGCCGTGAAGAGAGCCGGATGCTCATATTTTTCATAGCGCTTGATAAGGATCACTTGTTGGATCATTGGGATTTGCAGGCGCGGGCTGAAGCACCAATGGAGATCTCTGTTTATCTGTAAACCATGACAATTCTCATATCTATGCAGTTCTACCTGAGCAGCCGGACTTGCACTGTTCTTTCATTAGTAGCTAACAATGTGGTGACAGATTTAGATGCAGTAAAGCAAAAAAGGAGGATCACGGGTCATCTGCTGTAAGGGACGACAATTGCGAAATTCAACAATCGACATCTTTACTATGCATGCATTTTTGGACTAAGAAAAAAAAAATTTAAATAAGGTTCCATTAAAAATTTTGGAATCTTTTGGTTGCAGCTGTCACAGCTCTACTTACCGCTCCACTGAGCAGCTGGTCTGTCACTTTGTGCGTTCCTGTACTCTACTCCTACAGTTGGCAAATATCAGTTCCGTACAGTCTCCCTGCCATCTCTGATATAGCAAAAACGTCCTCGCTCACAAGTTCCCGCCCGTCTCTGCTCATTTCCTGTGCTGTGCATAATTTATTAGTTCGCTGCAGTCAATCACTGACATCGGTGATTGGCTGCAGCGGTCACATGAATAATATACAACAGATGATCAGAAGCTATAACATTCAGACTTGTGGTACTGGAGTGGTGGGGATTTAGTTTTTTTCCACTTTAAGGGGTTATGTGGTCGTTTGCTAAAAGTCTATGTGACTGCAGACTTCTCTATTCTTATAGCACACCTCACACAGTCAGGATTCTCAGGTATGGCTGTCGAGAGCTGGCGGTCAAGTGAATGCAAGTATGTGATTTACATACTTCCGGCCACATTCTAACTAGACATGCTCAGCCTTGCTTAATACAAGTGAATTGAGCGATCTTGTGCAAGTCTAGTTGGAATGTAGTCAGAAGAATAAAATCACATAATTGGAGTCACCTGACCGACCACTCTTGGAAGCTATATCAGAGAATCCTGACAATGTGCGGTGTACGTGCTGAGAGGATTCAGAAGTCTGCTGTCACATATAGAGAGGCAGCAGTAGAACGGACAACCTCTTTAAAGGGAACCTGTCACCCCGAAAATCACAGGTGAGGTGAGCCCACCGGCATCAGGGGCTTATCTACAGCATTCTGAAATGCTGTAGATAAGCCCCCAATGTATCCTAAAAGATGAGAAAAAGATGTTAGATTATACTCACCCTGGGGCGTTCCTGCTGCGGTCTGGTCAAATGGGTGTCTCAGGTCCGCTCCGATGCCTCCCATCTTCATCAGATGACGTCCTCTTCTGGTCTTAACGCTGTGGCTCCAGCGCAGGCGTACTTTGTCTGCCCTGTTGAGGGCAGAGCAAAGTACTGCAGTGCGCAGGCGCCGGGAAGGGTCAGAGAGGGCCCAGCACCTGCGCACTGCAATACTTTGCTCTGCCCTCAACAGGGCACACAAAGTACGCCTGCGCTGGAGCCGCAGCATTGAAGACCAGAAGAGGACGTCATCTGACGAAGATGGGAGGCGCCGGACTCCGACCAACAGCGGGAACGCCCCTGGGTGAGTATAATATAACATCTTTTTCTCATCTTCTAGGATACATTGGGGGCTTATCTACAGCATTCCAGAATGCTGTAGATAAGCCTCTGATGCCGGTGGGCTTACCTCACCCGCGATTTTCGGGGTGACAGGTTCCCTTTAACCCAATTCCTCTCTATGGCTATGTTTTTATATATTTCTGAGAACCCCTTTATAAGAATTATCTAGAACTATTAAAACTATAATTTTTTTTCAATATAGCCCAAAGAGCTAACAGGTAGGTAGTTTTATGGCCAATGCCAATGTCTACTGACACAGAGAGGTCACAGATCTCTCCTGCTAGAGATGTCATGTCGACAGAGTGGCAGCTTCTTATCCGCTTTGCTCTGTTAATCGAACATGACTGCTGAAGTCATGCTGATTGACAGACGACTCCCCGCTGCCTAACTACATGGATCTGGCAGTCAATCAGCATGACGCAGTCAATCATGTCCCACTGACAGAGCAGGAGAAGCCTGGAAGAAGAAAAGCTGCTCTGATGATGTGAAGCAGCTGAATTGCCGGCAGTAGCATTCACTGGCTACTCTGAGCCGGCGGCGAATAGAGTAGGCAGGTAGTTGCTTCTGTTAGAAGCTACCTGTCTTTTAGCTTTTAGGTCCAAAGTAAAAAAAAATACAAAATGGTTCTGGACAACCTTTAAGTGTCTGTAAACGGGGCTACACTCAGCAAAAATAAAAGGATATGTTATGTTTATGAGCAAATGTTGAATCTAATGGTTCAAGGGCAGAGAATGTCTTTAAAAGGCTTGTACCTAAATCCAACTCATTGAACCTGTTATACAATTTTTTTTTTCACAAACAAAACTCACATCAGATAGACCACCCTTCACTGTTTTCCTTGCCACCTCTTTTCCCATGTTTTTCTGTAGAAAGAATGTGTTTTGTCCATCTCTTGCTACACAATATACATATAAAATCTACATAATACATATTTTCAAAACAGCCTTGCAACAATGGAGGCAGCAGCAATATGCTCAGAAGATTAAATGTCAGAGACTTGCCACTGCCAAGCTGTCAGCTCCTTGTTTAGAGGTCCTGGCGAGTGATCTGCTTTTTTTTGTATTTTGTCTTTTTTTTTTTTCATTTTTCTCTTTTTCCCTGTCTCCTATGAAGATCCTGACAGCTGCAAACTTAGCTGTTCATTTCATCAGGGAAATGACAACATTTTAATAGATTCAGAAAACTTTTTCTCCCTCTATCTCTACTGAAAATATTATAGATTGTGCCGTATTTGCATGAAAATCACTTTTCTCATTGAGAGTGTGACTGTTAAAAAATGGACTGTGAGCAAAAGTCTGATGAGTGTTTTCATTGTCTCAGAAACCCGTTCTTCATAACCCATTATAGATGTGTCATTAAACTGTCTAGTACTCACTGTTCTCTAAATATATTCAACGATTTTGAAGGCAAGAGATTTTTTTTTTCTTCTTCCCTGAAATATTTTGAAGGTTGTTTTGCAGCTAAGATTCTCTCCATGTATCTTGACAAACTATATAAAAGTCGTCAAAGAAAGATCTGGATTCACATTACTAGAAGATAAGTTTTGTTCGGTGCTTGTCGACAGGTATTGAATGAGTTATGTTGGTGTGCAAAACAGTTGCGAATTGTCAGATGTACAATCATTAATTTAAAGGAAACCTGTCAACAGATTTCTAGACCCAAAAGAAGCATAAACAAAGTCAAGTATCTGTAATAATAATTACTTCCCTACCTTTATGTTAAAAATCCATATCTTATAATCCATTGGTGAATTCTTGGCACATGAGCTCGTAAGTTCACGGACATGGCTGTATTTACAGGTCTCCAGGTTCTCCGACTTCTTTCTCCTCAAGGCAACAACCTCCTGCCAATGACTGATAGATTACTAGCCACTCTGACCTTCTCTCCCAGCTAACAACTCACGCAGGTTCCATCATTTCGGGGGCGGCACAAGAGCAGTAACTTTCTGATGACGCTCCAAGAGCTGGAATATCCTTCTTTGCATACGCCGCCCCTAGGAATAATGGCACTTGCGTAAAATATTGGCTAGGGGAACAGGTCAAAGCAACTTCCCCATTTGCGCAGATACCATAATTCCAGGGGCAGCACATGTGCAGTAATATCCTGATGTCGTTTCAAGAGCCAGATTATCTATCTGCAAGTGCGCCGCCTCCCGGAATGGTGGAACTTGCGAGAGATGTCGGCCAGGGGAACAGATCATAGAAACTTATAACTCATGCAAACGCCATTATTCCTTGAGAAAGTGCACACACAGTAAAGTCCTTATGACATTGCAAGAGATGGAACCGCCTTCAGAAATTATGTCACTTGCGAGAGATGTTGTTCAGGGGAGCAGGTCACAGAAACTTACATCTCTTATAGACGTCATCATTTCCAGGGTTGGTGCATGGGCTTGTGGATAGTCAGGCTTTCACAATCTCACATGATATTACTGTACATGCGCCATCTGGGATGATGACACTTGCCTTAAATGTTGGCTGAGGGTGCAAATCAGAGAAACTGAAATCTTGCGCAAGTGGCACCTTTCCTGTGGATGGCGCATGGGCAGATGGATAACCATTTTAATGCATTCTCTCTAATTGGCTCGTCAATCATCATCATTTTTGTATTTCGTATGGAAGTTTTATGCAGAGCAAAGTCTTTTTCTTCCACCTATTAAAGGATTAAAGACCCTGCTCATTCCAATATATATTTCCTGTTCCCTAATTGTGCAACTGGACACCGATGCTTTATCTAAAGACAAAGCAACCTTACATCAGTTACAGGAAACCATCCAAAAGCAATGCTTTTGAGAACATTTTCGGGGACTATAATTGGGCATTGACACCGTCATTGGTACATTTTAATTAAAGCATTGTACTACCATTTGTGATGAGCAAATCTGCTGAAATTCGAAGTCGCAATCCCAATGAGCACCGGAGATGCCCACTGTTGTGAATTCTGTGGCAGAGTTCACTCCTGTGGTCACAAGTGGTACTTCGGCTGATTCTCTCTGGGATCTTCCGTTTGTGGAGGAAAGTGGTACTGCAGCTTCTGAGTTTCCTCCCTCAGGTGATCTGGTGAGCTCGTTAGCTTCTTCTCTACTTAACTCCACCTGATGCTTTGATCCATGCTTCCTGTCAATGTTCCAGTGTAGGACTTGTTTTTTCCCTGGATCATTCCTGTGGCCTGCTGCTCTGCAAAGCTAAGTTTTGCTTATGTTATTTTGTTGCTATTTTTCAGTCCAGCTTGCTGTATTGGTTTTTCTCGCCTGCTGGAAGCTCTGAGACGCAGAGGGACCACCTCCGTACCGTTAGTCGGTGCGGAGGGTCTTTTTGTCCCCTCTGCGTGGTTATTTATAGGTTTTTGTGCTGACCGCAAAGTTATCTTCCCTATCCTCGTTCTGTTCAGCTAGTCGGGCCTCACTTTGCTAAATCTGTTTCATCTCTATGTTTGTGTTTTCATCTTACTCACAGTCATTATATGTGGGGGGCTGCCTTTTCCTTTGGGGAATTTCTCTGAGGCAAGGTAGGCCTATTTTTCTATCTTCAGGACTAGCTAGTTTCTCAGGCTGTGACGAGGCGCCTAGGTTCTGGTCAGGAGCGCTCCACGGCTACCTTTAGTGTGGTTTGATAGGTTTAGGGATTGCGGTCTGCAGAGTTCCCACGTCTCAGAGCTCGTTCTATTATTTTGGGTTATTGTCAGATCACTGTATGTGCTCTGACCTCCATGTCCATTGTGATTCTGAATTGCCTTTCATAACAGTACAGGAAGCCAAAAGTGCTAATGATTCTCAATAGAGGGAAAAAAGAAGTTCTGAGACCATTTTTTTTTCCTTTGCACTGTGTTTTGTCTTTTTTTTCCCCTAGACATTTGGGTGGTTCAGGACACAGGTGTAGCAATGGACATTAAAGGTCTGTCTTCATGTGTGGATCAGCTCACGGCAAGAGTTCAAAATATTCAAGATTTTGTGGTTCAGAATTCTTTGCTAGAACCGAGAATTCCTATTCCAGATTTGTTTTTTGGAGATAGAACTAAATTTCTGAGTTTCAAAAATAATTGTAGACTATTTCTGGCTTTGAAACCTCGCTCTTCTGGTGACCCAATTCAACAGGTTAGGATCGTCATTTCTTTTTTGCGCGGCGACCCTCAGCACTGGGCGTTTTCTCTTGCGTCAGGAGATCCTGCATTGAGTAATATTGATGCGTTTTTCCTGGCGCTTGGGTTGCTGTACGATGAGCCTAATTCAGTGGATCAGGCAGAAAAAAATTTGCTGGCTCTTTGTCAGGCTCAGGATCAGATAGAGGTACATTGTCAGAAATTTAGAAAGTGGTCAGTGCTCACTCAATGGAATGAATCTGCGCTGGCAGCAATATTCAGAAAGGGTCTCTCTGAAGCCCTTAAGGATGTCATGGTGGGATTTCCTATGCCTGCTGGTTTGAATGAGTCTATGTCTTTGGCCATTCAGATCGGTCGACGCTTGCGTGAGCGTAAATCTGTGCACCATTTGGCGGTATTACCTGAGCTTAAACCTGAGCCTATGCAGTGTGATAGGACCTTGACCAGAGTTGAACGGCAAGAACATAGACGTCTGAATGGTCTGTGTTTCTACTGTGGTGATTCCACTCATGCTATCTCCGATTGTCCTAAGCGCATTAAGCGGTTCGCTAGGTCTGCCACCATTGGTACTGTACAGTCAAAATTTCTTCTGTCCGTTATCTTGATCTGCTCATTGTCATCGTATTCTGTCATGGCATTTGTGGATTCAGGCGCTGCCCTGAATTTGATGGACTTGGAATATGCTAAGCGTTGTGGGTTTTTCTTGGAGCCCTTGCAGTGTCCTATTCCATTGAGAGGAATTGATGCTACGCCTTTGGCCAAGAATAAGCCTCAATACTGGACCCAGCTGACCATGTGCATGGCTCCTGCACATCAGGAGGTTATTCGCTTTCTGGTGTTGCATAATCTGCATGATGTAGTCGTGTTGGGGTTGCCATGGCTACAAGCCCATAATCCAGTATTAGATTGGAAATCCATGTCGGTGTCCAGCTGGGGTTGTCAGGGGGTACATGGTGATGTTCCATTTCTGTCAATTTCGTCATCCACCCCTTCTGAGGTCCCAGAGTTCTTGTCTGATTACCGGGATGTATTTGATGAGCCCAAGTCCAATACCCTACCTCCGCATAGGGATTGTGATTGTGCTATCAATTTGATTCCTGGTAGTAAATTCCCAAAAGGTCGATTGTTTAATTTGTCCGTGCCTGAGCACACCGCTATGCGCAGTTATGTGAAGGAATCCCTGGAGAAGGGGCATATTCGCCCGTCATCGTCGCCCCTTGCCATTGTTATCTGATCTGTTTGCTCGGATTAAGGGGGCTAGTTGGTTCACAAAGATAGATCTTCGTGGTGCGTATAATCTGGTGCGAATTAAGCAAGGCGATGAATGGAAAACTGCATTTAATACGCCCGAGGGTCATTTTGAGTGTCTCGTGATGCCGTTCGGACTTGCCAATGCTCCATCAGTGTTTCAGTCCTTTATGCATGACATCTTCCGAGAGTACCTGGATAAATTCCTGATTGTGTACTTGGATGACATTTTGATCTTCTCGGATGATTGGGAGTCTCATGTGAAGCAGGTCAGAACGGTTTTTCAGGTCCTGCGTGCTAATTCTTTGTTTGTGAATGGATCAAAGTGTCTCTTTGGTGTGCAGAAGGTTTCATTTTTGGGGTTCATCTTTTCCCCTTCTACTATCGAGATGGATCCTGTTAAGGTCCAAGCTATCCATGATTGGACTCAGCCGACATCTCTGAAAAGTCTGCAAAAGTTCCTGGGCTTTGCTAATTTTTATCGTCGCTTCATCTGCAATTTTTCTAGTATTGCTAAACCATTGACCGATTTGACCAAGAAGGGTGCTGATGTGGTCAATTGGTCTTCTGCTGCTGTGGAAGCTTTTCAAGAGTTGAAGCGTCGTTTTTCTTCTGCCCCTGTGTTGTGTCAACCAGATGTTTCTCTTCCGTTCCAGGTCGAGGTTGATGCTTCTGAGATTGGAGCAGGGGCTGTTTTGTCACAGAGAGGTTCTGGTTGCTCAGTGATGAAACCATGTGCTTTCTTTTCCAGGAAGTTTTCGCCTGCTGAGCGAAATTATGATGTGGGCAACCGAGAGTTGCTGGCCATGAAGTGGGTATTCGAGGAGTGGCGTCATTGGCTTGAAGGAGCTAAGCATCACGTGGTGGTATTGACTGATCATAAGAACTTGACTTATCTCGAGTCTGCCAAGCGCTTGAATCCTAGACAAGCTCGTTGGTCGTTGTTTTTTGCCCGTTTTGACTTTGTGATTTCGTACCTTCCGGGCTCTAAAAATGTGAAGGCGGATGCTCTGTCTAGGAGTTTTGTACCCGACTCTCCGGGTTTGTCTGAGCCGGCGGGTATCCTCAAGGAGGGAGTAATTGTGTCTGCCATCTCCCCTGATTTGCGGCGGGTGCTGCAAAAATTTCAGGCTAATAAACCTGATCATTGCCCAGCGGAGAAACTGTTTGTCCCTGATAGGTGGACGAATAAAGTTATCTCTGAGGTTCATTGTTCAGTGTTGGCTGGTCATCCTGGAATCTTTGGTACCAGAGAGTTAGTGGCTAGATCCTTTTGGTGGCCCTCTCTGTCGCGGGATGTGCGTAATTTTGTGCAGTCCTGTGGGATTTGTGCTCGGGCTAAGCCCTGCTGTTCTCGTGCCAGTGGGTTGCTTTTGCCCTTGCCGGTCCCGAAGAGGCCTTGGACACATATCTCTATGGATTTTATTTCTGACCTTCCCGTTTCTCAAAAGATGTCAGTCATTTGGGTGGTCTGTGATCGCTTTTCTAAGATGGTCCATCTGGTACCCTTGTCTAAATTGCCTTCCTCCTCTGATTTGGTGCCTTTGTTCTTCCAGCATGTGGTTCGTTTGCATGGCATTCCAGAGAATATTGTTTCTGACAGAGGTTCCCAGTTTGTTTCGAGGTTTTGGCGAGCCTTTTGTGGTAGGATGGGCATTGACTTGTCTTTTTCCTCGGCTTTCCATCCTCAGACTAATGGCCAGACCGAGCGAACCAATCAGACCTTGGAAACATATCTGAGGTGCTTTGTTTCTGCTGATTAGGATGACTGGGTGTCCTTTTTGCCTTTGGCTGAGTTCGCCCTTAATTATCGGGCCAGCTCGGCTACCTTGGTTTCACCGTTTTTCTGCAATTCTGGGTTCCATCCTCGTTTCTCTTCTGGACAGGTTGAGTCTTCGGACTGTCCTGGTGTGGATACTGTGGTGGACAGGTTGCAGCAGATTTGGACTCAGGTAGTGGACAATTTGACCTTGTCCCAGGAGAAGGCTCAACTTTTCGCTAATCGCAGACGCCGTGTGGGTCCCCGACTTCGTGTTGGGGATCTGGTTTGGTTATTTTCTCGTCATATTCCTATGAAGGTTTCCTCTCCTAAGTTTAAACCTCGTTTTATTGGTCCGTATAGGATTTCTGAGGTTCTTAATCCTGTGTCTTTTCGTCTGACCCTTCCAGATTCTTTTTCCATACATAACGTATTCCATAGGTCATTGTTGCGGAGATACGTGGCACCTATGGTTCCATCTGTTGAGCCTCCTGCCCTGGTTTTGGTGGAGGGGGAATTGGAGTATATTGTGGAGAAGATTTTGGATTCTCGTGTTTCAAGACGGAAACTCCAGTATCTGGTTAAATGGAAGGGTTATGCTCAGGAAGATAATTCCTGGGTTTTTGCCTCTGATGTCCATGCTCCCGATCTTGTTCGTGCCTTTCATGTGGCTCATCCTGGTCGGCCTGGGGGCTCTGGTGAGGGTTCGGTGACCCCTCCTCAAGGGGGGGGTACTGTTGTGAATTCTGTGGCAGAGTTCACTCCTGTGGTCACAAGTGGTACTTCGGCTGATTCTCTCTGGGATCATCCGTTTGTGGAGGAAAGTGGTACTGCAGCTTCTTAGTTTCCTCCCTCAGGTGATCTGGTGAGCTCGTTAGCTTCTTCTCTACTTAACTCCACCTGATGCTTTGATCCATGCTTCCTGTCAATGTTCCAGTGTAGGACTTGTTTTTTCCCTGGATCATTCCTGTGGCCTGCTGCTCTGCAAAGCTAAGTTTTGCTTATGTTATTTTGTTGCTATTTTTCAGTCCAGCTTGCTTTATTGGTTTTTCTCGCCTGCTGGAAGCTCTGAGACGCAGAGGGACCACCTCCGTACCGTTAGTCGGTGCGGAGGGTCTTTTTGTCCCCTCTGCGTGGTTATTTATAGGTTTTTGTGCTGACCGCAAAGTTATCTTCCCTATCCTCGTTCTGTTCAGCTAGTCGGGCCTCACTTTGCTAAATCTGTTTCATCTCTATGTTTGTGTTTTCATCTTACTCACAGTCATTATATGTGGGGGGCTGCCTTTTCCTTTGGGGAATTTCTCTGAGGCAAGGTAGGCCTATTTTTCTATCTTCAGGACTAGCTAGTTTCTCAGGCTGTGACGAGGCGCCTAGGTTCTGGTCAGGAGCGCTCCACGGCTACCTTTAGTGTGGTTTGATAGGTTTAGGGATTGCGGTCTGCAGAGTTCCCACGTCTCAGAGCTCGTTCTATTATTTTGGGTTATTGTCAGATCACTGTATGTGCTCTGACCTCCATGTCCATTGTGATTCTGAATTGCCTTTCATAACAGCCCACGGACCCAATGAGACCCCTGGCATGGAAAAGACTGGCTCCCTGTGTATGAAGACTGGCCAATGGCCAAGTTGAGATGTCCATGGATAAGGTAAGAGCTTGGGAAATGTGAATATTAATGTTTATTTTTTTTTGTAACCCCACCAAAGGCCCTTTTGAATCCAGCAAAATTGCAAAATTCAATTCTCCTTAATGTATTTTACTTATATCACTAATTATTACTATATACTGTAATACAAATATTAAGAAAGTGACTGTGACAACTTCTCTCTTCAATTTTTAACTAACTTACTGATGCAATTCTATCAAATTGAGATAGATTATTGGGGTTTTTGAGTAGATAATGTGCTATGTAATTCCAGATCTACTTACGACCACTTAGAAAATCCCTAAAAAGCTGTAGACAGAGACTATGACAAATCTTCAATAACAAGATGATATCAATTCTCACCATTACAAATGAAGTACCTCCAATTTTAGATAACATTTTGATACCATTTTGGATCTCCTCACGCCATTTTATTGTACACTAATGTGGTCAGTAACCAGTTTTTCAGGTTCATTGTAGAAAATAAGTAAGAAATTTATAGTTTTATAAACAAACAAATAAACAAAAAACCTATAAGAAATGACATAGCAGGTAGCAACATTGTAATCTAACATTTCTTGTTTCTTCGGAGCTAGGGACACAGTAGTCAACTTTCATTAACTTAGAGACGGCGAATATGCCACATAACCCTTAGGGTGACTCTGGTTCAGTAGCGGAATTGAAAACAACGGCCTGGAGGATCTAAGAGGAGGGAGCTGATGAAAAAAAAAGTTTCTACATAAAAGAACAACCAGAGAGCTGTAATTATTTCTTTTCTTGTTTGTTCCACAACACAAAGTCAAAGGAATTGTGGTCCAAGTGGTTCATTTCTCAAACACATTGCCCAAGGTCTCTCTCGGGTTTACGTCAGGAGTATTGATGATAATGTCCAGAGAAGTCTGTGGAAGGAGCGCAAACTTGGCTAGCTCTAAAGTTCCTTCGAGATGAGGGAACAAGACAACTGCTCGGAGAGTCTATGAGATAAGAAATTTACTGTAATGTCTTTGAGGGATATCAGGCAGAGGTTTTGTTTTCTCTACGAGCTTGTTTTTCTTTTCTACATTATGGATGAACTCTGCCATATCAATGGTGTTTTGTTTCAAGGCTAAACTTTGTTGTTTTTATATTATATATGGATGATTAGATAGATACTCTACATTGAGAAAGTATAGGGACAAAATTCTTAATCATTCAGGCTTTTCATTCTGTCCCATTTCCAAGGGTATATATACCATATTTTCTGGTGTATAAGACGACTTTTTAACCCATGAAAATCATCTCAAAAGTCGGGTGTCGTCTTATATGCCGGGTACGGCATGTGCAGGGAGCGGTCCTGTATTGTTCCCAGGATCTGGAGGAGAGGAGACTCTCCTTCAGGCCCTGGGATGCATATTCATGTAAAAAAAGAATAAAAATAAAAAATATGGGATATACTTACCCTCCGACGGACCGCGGCTCTCAGCGGTGCAAGCGGCGGCCTCGGTTCCTAAGGATGCATTGAACGAAGGACCTTCGATGACATCACGGTCATGCAACCGGTCACACGAACACGACGTCATCGAAGGTCCTTCGCTCAATGCATCCTTAGGAACGGAGGCTGCTGCTTGCACCGCTGAGAGCCACGGGCCGTCAGAGGGTAAGTATATCCCATATTTTTTATTTATTTATTTTTTTACATGAATATGGATCCCAGGGCCTGAAGGAGAGTCTCCTCTCCTCCAGACCCTGGGAAACATCCACACCGCACACGCCGTATAAGATGACTGGGCGTATAAGATGACCCCCGTCTTATATGGCGAGTATATCCCCAACTCCATATTTTACATGGAAAAGTTGGGGGTCGTCTTATACGCCCAGTCATCTTATACACCAGAAAATACGGTATATAGAATCCAGCCCCGTAGGCTCATAGTCCGACTTTACAAATATTTATGAAAGTAAAGCTTGTGCTAAATCGCTCTCTAAATTCAAACAGGCAATGTAGTAGGTTAATTAATTACGTTTTTATGAAGGAACACAGCCACAAAATGGCAGACCATGTAAGGTTACAAAGCTCATCAAAGTCAATAACGCTTGCTTACTCAATAACTTCAGAGTTTTAAACCTCTTCTCACATTAGCATCAGCACAAAACTGTGCATAAGTTTCCATGGCATGCAGCGTTACATAAGCAAGCACAATTCCAAGTGTCAAACTGAGTGGTATATAGCCACCACCACTGGACCTTGGAGCAGTGGAAACATGTTCTATGTACTGAAGAGTCAAGTTTCTTTTTCTAGCATCTAATAGATGAGTCTCAGTTTGGAAAATGCCATTAGAATGTTGTGTACATGACTGCATTGTGCACGCTGTGAAGTTTGATGGAGGAGGTACAATGCTATGTGTTTGTTTTTTTAAAGGCTGGTCGATGACTCTTCATTCCAGCAATAAGAAATCTTAATTCTTTAGTATATCAACATATTTCAAACAATAGCATCTTCCAGATTGGTGGGAACAGTTTGGAGAAGGACCTTTTCAGTTCCAATATAACTGCCCCAGTGCACAAAGCAAGGTTTATAAGGATATGGTTGGGAAAATTTGGTTTGTGGAAGAACCTGACTGGCCGCCCAGAGCCTTGACCTCAGCCATGCCTAAGTCCATTGAGATGAACAAAAATGGAAATTGTGAGAAAGGTCCTCTAGACCAACATCACTGTCTGAACTCATAAATGCTCTTCTGGATGACTGGTCAAAAATTCAGATAGATGGATTGATGGATGGATAGACAGATATCATGGCACCATTTGTTGCATGCATGAGTCTTAATAACAATTAATTTACTGACAACATAAAGCCTTCAAAAACTCTCTTGTTCTTAAATTGTTAGTACTTTACTACTTTGTAGGAACATAGTGAGAAAGAATCCAGGAGACACAAAGATGCAGCTACTTTATAGAAAGTGTTTTTATGTGCGGTACTTACAGCCGCAAGTGAGTTTGGATAAGCCTCTATGAGCTTTCCACATCTTGCCACTAGGATTTTTACCCACTCCTGAAAGCAAAACTGCTCTAGCTCCTTCAAGTTAGATGGTTTCCTCTAATAAATAGCAATCTTCAAGTCTGACCATGGATTCTCAATTGGATTAAGGTCTAGGCTTTGACTAAGCCACTCCAAAACATGTACACGTTTCCCGTTAAACCACTGGAGTGTTGCTTTAGCAGTATGCTTTGGGTCATTGTCTTGTGGGAAGGTGAACCTCCGTCCCAGTCTCAAATCTCTGACTGAAACAGGTTTTGCTCAAGAACATCCTTGAATTTCTCACCATCCATCTTCCTCTCCATTCGGACCATTTTCCCTTTCCCTGCTGTCAAAAAACATCCCCCAGCATGATACTGCCACCTCCATGTTTCACTGTGGGGATGGTGTTCTTGGGGTGATGACCTGTGTTAGTTTGGTGCCAGACATAGTGTTTACCTTGGTGGCTAAAAAGTTCAATTTTGGTCTCTACAACACCTTCCTCCATACATTTGAGGAGTCTTGCACATATTTTGGTAAACTGAAAACAAGTCTTACAATTTTTGTTTTTAAGTAAAGTTTTTTTTCTGCCCAATCTTGCATAATGGCCACGTCTATGGAGTGTCATATGGACAGATACTCCAGTCTCTGCTTGGGAAATCTGCAGCTCCTTTGGTCTCTTTGCTACCTCTCTGATTAATGTCCTCCTTGCCAGGGCTGAGAGTTTTGTTGGAAGGCTGTCTCTTGGCAGATTTGTTGTGGTACCATGTTCACCATGTTCTTTCCATTTGATGATAATGAATTTGATGGTGCTCTGGGATTTTTTTTTATAATTTAAACATGACATATACTTCTCAACAACTTTGTCCATGTCTTGTTTGGAGATCTCCTCGGTCTTCATGGTGGTGTTTGGTTAGTGGTGCCTCTTTCTCAATAGCATTGCAACCACTTTGGCCTTTCAGAAAAGTTTAAGTGTACATACTGACAGACATGTGACACTTAGATCGCACACAGGTGGACGTCCTGTCACTAAGCTTGTGACTTATGGAGGTAATTGCTTGCACCAGAAATTTATAGGGGGCTTCATCGCAAAAGGGATAAATACAAATGCACATGCCAATTTTTAGTTATTTGATCCCATAAATTAAATGTATGCATAAAATTTTTCTCACTTCACTTCTCCAATTTAGACTATTTAGTGCATCTCACACAAATCAGATTACAAACATTTTAAACACAGGTTGCAATGCAACAAAATAGGTAAAAAGCCAAGAGGGGTGAATACTTTCGTAAGCCACTGTATAGAAAAGTAAGCAAAAACTACAGATACACTTTAAAACATATGCCTCATGCTTGTGTGTAGCAGCCAAATCAAGATTAAAGCCAAAAGTATAATTCACTGCCCCCAAAATTTATAAATTAAGAATCCAAAGCAAAAGTTTATGGGGTAAAAATAGAATCCATGTCAAAAACTAAAGAAGGTTAAAAAAACATAATTCTGGGAGAGAGTAATTAAGGTGATTCTAAAAGGTGATTTCTAAAAATTACATTTCCCAAAAGACCTGAAGCAACGTTATTATTTATGTTCCCTATGTCGTGTCCTGGATTTAAAAATCGCTCTTAAGACATCTACTCCAAGCAGCTAAAACAATTATCCCACATCACTGGAAATCATCAGCTGCCCCATCTCTGGAAGAGTGGTTCTCGGAAATTGCCATGACCCAACTTATGGAATTGCTGATTGCCCACTCTCAAGAAGAAAGGAGCAAAATTGCTAAGAAATGGTTTCACCAGGACACCTTTCTAACCTCTTTCCTTTATAGGCCCATCAGTAGGTATTTTACTTTTAGTTTAAGCCATCTGCAATATGCTTTCTAGTGTCTTCTACCAAAAGTTAGGTTTACTTCTTGATCACCTCTAGTTCTACCCTTCCTTTTGAACACGTCTGCTCCCTGTCGTTTCTCTAGTTTACTTTTGTTGTTGCATTGCTTGATTTATACAATTCTAATTGCATTTTTGTCTATATTGCATTTCTCTGATTTCTCAAAAAATTTCCATTAAAAATCTTGAATTTGAAAAAAAAGCAAAGGGTATATAACAAGCAATGACATCTACAGCAAAAACTTTTGTAGTGGTCACTACATAAAAGAAACTGAGGTCTCAGCTGTCAAAAGTGTTGAATGTCCTCACATAGGAAGACTTTCCTTATTCCTTTAGTCACATTGATAAGCATTGACTATGTTAATTGTTTACAATGTATTTATTCTTTGAAAGTGGTGCAAAAGTCGAAATGTTCTAAAATTGTTAAAATACGATTTCTCAAAAAGCATCAGTGACTTTCCTGAAACTCAGGGAATGAATATGTATATTAGCGAAAATGATGCCTGCTGCTCCAAATCAAAATGATGTAACGATATAATATTATACATTAGTAGGGGGGAAATTGAAAAAGAATCTAAGATCTAAGTCTAAAAAAAGAGGTTGCCAAACCCAGTTGTGTAGATGCTTTTTGAATGGAGAATTGGTCCATGTTCCTGACCACAGTTCCATTCTCTCTCATGGGACTGATGGAGATAGCCATTCCATGAGTCCCATAGAAATGAATGTCTCTGTGGTCAAGTCTATGCTCCACCATTCCATGCACACAGTAAACTTTTGAAGGCCTTTTTCTTCAGATGAATGGAGATCCTAGATGTCAGACTCCTAGCAATCACATCTTTATCACCTATCTGTGACATAAATACATTTAGTGAGAAACCGTTAATACGTCTTTTATTATTTTTCACATTTGCCAAATACTAGAGATGCCATGGCAATACTAGAATCTGGAATCCAAGTCATCAATGTAGCATTCAAAGGTGCCATTCAGTAAAGAAATAGTCTCCAGAATGGAGTACAAAAAAGAAAAAAATAGACAGTGGTTTTATCAATTTTTCACATCAATTTCCCTCCATTTTCTTTCCAAAGCTGCCCAGTCACTTGATGGTTTACCAATTCGATACACATTAAATTTCAAAGGTTAAGAAAAGTAAACATGCAGTGTACTGTAGAAAATAACTATTCGATACACTGCAGATTTTGCAAGTTTTCCCACCTGCAAAAAATGGAGAGGTCTGTAATTGTAATCATAGGTACACTTCTACTGTTAGAGACAAAATCTAAAAATAAAAACCAGAAAATGACCAGCAAGATTTCTGGCTCTCACAAACCTGTTAGTTTTTCTTTGAGAAGCCTCCTACTCTGCACACGTTACCTGTATTAATTGCACTGTTTGAACTTGTTACCGGTATAAAAATCAACTGTCCATACAATCAATCACACTCCAACCTCTCCACCATGGCTAAGATAGAAGAGCTGTCTAAGGACACCAGGGACAAAATTGTAGACCTGTACAAGGTTGGGATGGGCTACAGGACAATAGGCAAGAAGCTTAGTGAGAAGGCAACAACTGTTGGCACAACTATTAGAAACTGGAAGTAACAGAAAATGACTGTCAGTTTTCCTCAGTTTGGGGTTCCATGCAAGATCTCGTGTCGTGGGGTGAGGATGATTCTGAGAAAGGTCAGGAGTCAACCCAGAACTACATTGGATGATTTGGTTTCTCTGAAGAGAGATGGTACCACAGTCTCAAACAGTATCGTTAGTAGCACACTACAACATCATGGATTAAAATCCTGCAGGGCACGCGAGCACATGTCCAGGCCTATTTGAATTTCCCCAAAGACTATCTGGATAATCCAGAGTAGGTATGTGGTTAGATGAGACCAAAATAGAACTTTTTGGATCAACTTCACTCACCGTCTTTTGTGGAAGAAAAAGGATGAGTACAACCCTAAGAACACCATTCCAATTGTGAAGCATGGTGGCAGAAGCATCATACTTGGGGATGCTTTCCTGCAAGGGGGATGGGACGACAGGACAACTGCACCATATTGAAGGGAGGATGGATGCGGTAATATATTGTGAGATTTTGGCCACCAACCTCCTTCCCTCAATAAGAGCATTGAAGATGGCTGAGTCCTCCAACATGAAAATAACCCGAAACACACAGCCACGGAACTGATTGGCTCTGTGAGAAACATTTCAGGGTCCTGGAGTGGCCAGGACGGGACCCAATAGATAATCTTTGGAGGGTGCTGAAACTCAATGTTACCCAGTGACCGCCCCAAAACCTGAGAAGATCTGTATGGAAGAAGGGGCCAAAATCCCTGCTGCAGTGTGTGCAAACTTGGTCAAGTACTATAGGAAACCTCTGACCTCTGTAATTGCACACAACGGTTTCTGTATCAAATATTAAGTTATGTTTTTTATTGTGTCCAATACTTATTTCATGCAATAAAATGCAAATTAATTATGCAATGATCATACAATGTGATTTTCTGTTTTTTCTTTTTAGATTTTGGACTCTCACAATTGAAGTGTACCTACGGTAAAAATTACGTTCCTCTGCATTCTTTGTAGGTGGGAAAACTTGCAAAATTGACAATGTGTCAAACACTTATTTTCTCCACTGTATATACTATATCTAATTCATGATAGTTTGGGGCAGGAAATTACACAGTTGCCAATAGACAGTATTGGACTGAGGATTCCTGAGTCCAACAGAGACAAAAATGGTCTTGTCCACTTGTTCTCATTGTACACACAGGACGGACATATCCTCAATTTGGTCCAATATGTAATTTTATGAATCTACATACAAGAAATAATAAAAACTTTAGTAAGAAGTGTTTGGCTTGAAAGTCAACTGGAAATAAAATTGTCTTCTGCTGGATTTTAAGGGCCAGTATTCTGTATTGACTTGCTTGATTTTCAATATGCCAGTCTGAACATGTCTTAAAAGACCAAAGTCTTGTATATGTACTGTATGTAATTTGAAATAAAAAAAAACGTATATTTGGACCAAGTTTGATTTTATTTTTATAAAATTAAATTTCTGAATCTTCCTTTGCAGTGTTTGGGACACATACCAAAAATGTTACATCTCACAGTACTTGACAGTTTACCTACATAATGGGATTTGTAAATCCAAACTTCTAAATAACTGTTTACTGTTTTTGAGTGCGCAGGGAAGTGTGCTGAAATATTCTAAAAAGTTCCATAGTTTTATTCTCCAAAAATCAATCCAGCTATCATACCGCAAAATTGAGATGATCAAATTAATTTGATGCAAATCTCATCACGTGGTCTATAACAGCCAATCAGAAGGGTCTATAATATATAATAGCTGCATAAAAGCAGAGAAAGGGAATGCAGAAGCCATTTTAGTGTTACTTTACGATAGCAAGGATATGTCAAAGTTCACAGCTTGGCAATAGAGACAGGAAGAGAAATCCCTAGACAGCGGACTAATGCTCCAAACAGTAATGTGCTGTACAACTGCAGTAGTGAAGATGAGACTAGAAGTAGTCAATAAATAATACAGTGATTAAACTGATAGACAAAGAGAGTGATAACAGAGGTGCCAGCAGCAACACCAATGTGATTAATCAGTAATATGGTGGAGATGGAAAAAGACCTGCTGCATTTCAGTTACAATTACACCTTTGTTTCTTCATTCTGTATGCACTAAGAAGCAGAAGCAGAACAGCCCAATATTATTTTATTGAAAAAATAAATCTGAAATCAGTATTAAACGGTGTGCTTACTATACACAGGTGATCAGACAATCACAGATTCAAGTCGCCTAGGTGGATTATTAAATACAGTAAAAAGTTTAAAAAAAAGTTTGAGAAATTATAAAAATACAAAAGTTCAATTTACCCCTTTTTTTGCCCCATTAATAATAAAACAATAAAACAATATACACATAATTGGTATTGACGTATTCAGAAATGTCCAATCTATGAAAAAATAAAATGAATTAATCTGGTCCGTAAACGGCGTAAGAAGAAAAAAAATCTAAATTACTTTTTTTTGGTCAAGACAACATCGCAGTAAAATGCAATAGGAGCTGATCAAAATGTTGTATCTGCAACAAAATGGTATCAGTAAAAATGCCAACTAAGGGAGCAAAAAATAAGGCCTCACCCTGCCCTAGATATCCAAGAATGAAAAAGTTACAAGTCTCACAAAATAACAACAAAAGCAAAAAGGTTTTTTTTTGACAAATTTCTGAATGTTTTTAAAAGAAAAAAAAAACTATACATGCTTGGTATCTGCGTACTCATGCTAACCTGGGGAATCATTTTGCCAGGTCAGTCTTACCATACATTGAGCATGGTAAATCAAAAAGTCTAAAACCACTGTGTAATTGTGCTTTTTTAGCAATTGCACCTTAGGAACTCATGTTAATGGTAACTATCTCTATGAACTATATTTAAATATATTGGTGCTGTATCAACAAAATATAAACTAATGCTCCCGATCCTGTAGAATTAAAGGAAGTCTTGTCAGTACGAAAGTATTGTTCACACCAAGCACTGGAGTTCAGTGCAACCTTGGCATTACCAGACAATTCAGCGCACTTTCCCACCTACTTGTTTCCATCTATCTCCAGCCAATTTTTTTTTAATAGAAAGCTCTAGTTTTATAGAAGCCAAACAAAAAACAAGTGGGTTGGAAGGTCCACAGAACTGCTTGTCCACGCCACCTGTGAACAGAGTGGTCTTGGCTTGAGCAGTAATTTTCTGCTTGGTAGGAGGTAACAGTAAGGCCGGGATCACACATGTGAGAAATATGTCCGAATCTCTCATGGTAATACCCGGCACTGCCGCCGTTTCTCTGGAGCGGAGCGTGTGGCTGCATGTATTGCTATGCAGCCTCACGCTCCACTACTGAGTGACGGCGGCAATGCCGGGTATCACCATGCGAGACTCGGACATATTTCTCGCATGTGTGATCCCGGCCTAATAGGAGAAGAAGATGTGGTCTACTTGAAGATGTGGTCTACTTGAAGATGTGGTCTATTTGAAGATGTGGTCTATTTGAAGATGTGGTCTACTGGAAGATATGGTTTACTTGAAGATATGGTCTACTTGAAGATGTGGTCTACTTGAAGATGTAGTCTACTTGAAGATATGGTCTACTTGAAGATGTGGTCTACTTGAAGATATGGTCTACTTGAAGATGTGGTCTATTTGAAGATGTGGTCTACTGGAAGATATGGTCTACTTGAAGATATGGTCTACTTGAAGATGTGGTCTACTTGAAGATGTAGTCTACTTGAAGATATGGTCTACTTGAAGATGTGGTCTACTTGAAGATATGGTCTACTTGAAGATGTGGTCTATTTGAAGATGTGGTGTACTTGAAGATATGGTCTACTTAAAGATGTGGTCTACTTGAAGATAAGGTCCACTTGAAGTTGTGGTCCTCCTGGTGCATAGAACAAAGAGTGGAAAGGTTGTACATGATGCTATAGATTTCTAAGGACATGAGCGTGAGCAATTATTCTCCATCCTCAGAGCGTTTGTAGGGCAAATTATTATTTTAATTGACCTAATTGATTACATACACCATGCTCATTTGGTTAAGGCAGAAAATGACTTGGTTTTCAAGGTCATTACATTAATGGATAGAGCAGGCATGTAATTTGTGATAAGCTAATATATGAGCATCTAATTGATCATTCATAGCAGCGTAACTGCAGCTCAGAATGCTTTGTCAACTCTTTGCCCAATTGTTATGGTCTCCTTAATATTCTAGAGGTTTTTCAATAATGTTACCAGCATTTCCAATGATATGAAGAAAAGAATGATCAATTTCCTAACAAAAGATAAACTTTTAGTAAGAAATTATACAATTATGGAAGATATTTTCATAAAAAAATAATAATTTGCAACAAATTGAATGTCTACACTTACCCCCACTATCTAGTTAAACCCATCATATGTGCAGAACACTATCTCGGGCTGCATCTTTCACCAGTATTTCTCTCTGCAGGATCTATTTCTAACTGTGGACTTTTCCTGAGCTAGTGAGTAAAGACTAGCTGCAATGATATCTACACACAGAGAAAAGAGAGATCCTATTCCTGCATCTCTCTAGACCACCCTCAGAAGCAGAAGCGTCATGAAGGTTACTATACTGCAGAGCTGAGCGGCGAGGCTGTGAATCTAGCACTGGGGTGAGATAAAACACTTACTAGTAAGCATCAGCACTTTCTCAGCATGTTTCTGCCCTTTCTCATTCAGCATCTGCCTGCTCCACCCCTTTCCAAAGACTTCTATGGAAAGAATGTAATCTGATCCCTCAATAAACCAAAAGTTTACCTTCTTTTTCAAAGACAGATTTTGCCAGTAAGTTCAGAGTAAATAATCAGTTAGGTAGGCAAGGAGAACAAAATATTGTTTATAAGAATTTTTTTTTATAAGATACATTAACCCCTTCATGACCTTGGGATTTTTCGTTTTTCTGTGTTCGTTTTTAGCTCCCCTCCTTCCCAGAGCCATAACTTTTTTATTTTTCCATCAATTTGGCCACGTGAGGGCTTATTTTTTGCGGGACGAGTTGTACTTTTGAACGACATCATTGGTTTTAGCATGTCGTGTACTAGAAAACAGGAAAAAAATTCCAAGTGCGGTGAAATTGCAAAAAAAGTGCAATCCCACACTTGTTTTTTTGTTTGGCTTTTTTGCTAGGTTCACTAAATGCTAAAACTGACCTGCCATTATGATTCTCCAGGTCAGTACGAGTTCATAGACACCTAACATGACTAGGTTATTTTTTATCTAAGTGGTGAAAAAAAATTCCAAACTTTGCTAAAAAAAAAAAAAAAAATTGTGCCATTTTCCGATACTCGTAGCGTCTCCATTTTTCGTGATCTGGGGTCGGTTGAGGGCTTATTTTTTGCGTGCCGACCTGGTGTTTTTAATGATAGCATTTCAGTGCAGATATGTTCTTTTGATCGCCCGTTATTGCATTTTAATGCAATGTCGCGGCGACCTAAAAAACGTAATTCTGGCGTTTCAAATTTTTTTCTCGCTACGCCGTTTAGCGATCAGGGTAATGCTTTTTTTTAATTGATAGATCCAGCGATTCTGAGTGCGGCGATACCAAATATGTGTAGGTTTGATTTTTTTTTATAGATTTATTTTGATTGGGGCGAAAGGGGGGTGATTTAAACTTTTATATTTTTTTTATTTTTTTCACATTTTTTTTAACTTTTTTTTTTTTACTTTTGCCATGCTTCAATAGCCTCCATGGGAGACTAGAAGCAGGCACAACGCGATCGGCTCTGCTACATAGCAGCGATCTGCTGTTCGCTGCTATGTAGCAGAATTGCAGGTGTGCTGTGAGCGCCGACCACAAGGTGGCGCTCACAGCCACCGGTGATCAGTAACCATAGAGGTCTCTAGGACCTCTATGGTTACCATCCTGATGCATTGCCGACCCCCGATCATGTGACGGGGGTCGGCGATGAAGTCATTTCCGGCCGCCCGGTCGGAAGTGGTAGTTAAATGTCGCTGTCTGCGTTTGACAGCGGCATTTAACTAGTTAATAGGTGCGGGCAGATCGCGATTCTGCCCGCGCCTTTTACGGGCACATGTCAGCTGTTCAAAACAGCCGACATGTCCCGGCTTTGATGCGGGCTCACCGCGGAGCCCTGCATCAAAGCAGGGGATCTGACCTCGGACGTACTATCCCGTCCGAGGTCAGAAGGGGGTTAAAAAGATTTATTGATTCACTTTAATTAATTATTTATGCAAATTTGGTAAGATTGTAGTTTCCAATTTAAATAATATAAATATCCCCCTAGAAAAGATATTTAACAATTATCTGTGACTTTCATTTATCAATAATGGAATGCTATTCTACTTGTTGTACGTGTTAAAAACACTTGTGACCACCCACCCATCACTTTCCACCATCCCCAAAGAAAATGTGACTATATGTTTCCAATGCGAAGTCACTATATTTAATGGCCTTTGCCTACTTTTGTTCCTTCCGTATCTCCAGTTGGTTCCCCGTAACTTTCATATGAGACCCCTGAAAAATGGACTATAAGAACACCAGACAGTTGTCCGAAAGGAAACCAATATCTGAATTCTTATTTTTCGAGCAGTTCAATATTATATTTGTTGTGATTTTTCTTCAAGGCCTTTCAAAGGTTCTCTGTGTCGGGATTCTATTGTCCTTTTGCGGATTGACCACCAGTTGTTGCTATTATTCACTTTTATCAATTGGGCTGCAATTCCACACCTTACCACTGGAGGCTGCTGTTCTGTTTCTGCAATAAGCCCTTTACCAAGATGGCCGATGTTGGACAATGCGGAAGCCATCTTGTTTCCTGTTGAGGCCTACTTGAAGCCACTTAGAACACTCACTCATTGCTTGAATATTATATCGAGCTATTAGAGTCTAGTCCCAATCTCGAGCTACTGAGAACTGTCATACCTAGACTTCTCCCACCCCTCTCATGATTGTTTCTACAACGCCTATTTCTACTTCCAAGGACTTCTCCTATCTCATGCTCCTCCGGCCATTGGATTCCCACCGTGTTCCACCAGTATCGTAACACTCTGTTTCATTGTTCCCACCGTGTTCCACCAGTATCGTAACAATCTTCTTCTTTGTTCCCACCGTGTTCCACCAGTATCGTAACACTCTGCTTCATTGTTCCCACCGTGTTCCACCAGTATCGTAACAATCTTCTTCATTGTTCCCACCGTGTTCCACCAGTATCGTAACACTCTGCTTCATTGTTCCCACCGTGTTCCACCACTATCGTAACAATCTTCTTCATTGTTCCCACCGTGTTCCACCAGTATCGTAACTTTGCTTCATTGTTCCATACCTATTTACACATTTAATTAAAGCATCATTCTCATCTTTTTATTATTTCAGTGATGGAGTGGTGCCACTAATCTAAATTCCCTGGGTCTAGTGTTAGACTTACCAGCAGCCATCTTCAGCTCTTCCCGGCACCTTTCTGGTCCCGTGCCATCATCTTGTGTTTGACTTCTGACTGACCAGAAGTCAGAGGTAAAGGAAACAAGCTCTCGATATAAGTCTATGAGACCCTCGTTCTGGCCTCATTCTGGCTCTCATAGACTTACATTGATTTGTGACTTTTGGCCCTCCTAGCAAACACGGGAGCGATCCAGCAGAAGACCAACCGGAGTGGCGCCAATAACAGATGAAGACGGCGGCTGACAGATATGATACTAGACTTAGAACTTAGATTAGTGGCATTCTCCATCGGTAAAAGTAAGAAAAGTGCTCTAAAGTATTTGCCCATCATTTATGTATTGTTTATCCCTAGTGCACTTTATTTTTTTTTTCTTATAGCATCATTAAATAACTTTTATCATGCATTTTTCATCAGATTTCCATTTGGCAAACCTTGCTTCTATTTATTTCTAAGATATCCCATGCACTCTACAAACAGACACAAGAGGTGAGGGATTGCAGCTTCCCGTCTCTATACAGCACGTGTTCAGAAGTACTGAGCATTGCAGCTGTGATTCCAGCTCTAAGGGTGAGATATAAACTCAATACCAGAAACACCTTCTGTGTGTACCTGCACCTTTCATTACCTCTTTGATACCCCTTCGATCTCCATAGACTTCAATAGACAGCTGTATTTTGCTTCCTCTGTTAATTGAAAGACCATTCAACACAGGTTTTTTAGACATGGGAGGGAAATGGCTCATAAGTGGAGAAAAAAATGCATATTTTTCTGAGAATACTGTGTATATTCCAAAGTTTCTTATATTTGCTTGCACTATTGGTTTATGCAAAGTAAGTAATTCCTTAGCAACATTTTCTCAGCACGTTTTAGTAATGAGACCTGAGTGATTAACCTGCAAATCGTCTGTTTTCTAACTGCAAACATGCTTCTATTGTTATATTTTATTTGCTGACCATTATTATGCCTTAATAGTACAATATTTGACTAATGCGCTTTATAGTCGACGCTGTCTCTGAGGGCTTGAATGGGTCATAATTAATGGGATTGCTCATTTATTGGCCAAGCATGATAATGATGCAGTGATAAGTACAGACACGCAAAGACAAAACGTATTAATTAAGGGCTAATGTGCAGTTGTAAGCAGTTTCATAGATGAATGTGGAGATAGATGATTAAAGTTAATTTATTTAAGTAGCTGCCGCTAGAATTTCTTTTGTGTTATTATATGCATTTTTGCATAAATGTGAATCTCATATGTAGATTTCTTTTCATAAAAACTTAACAATGAAAATGAGAGAAACGATTTTACGTACGGTAATATCATATATTATATATTGTTTATATCTTGTATTGTTTCCCCATAAAGGGAATCTGTCAACAGGTCTTTGCTACCAAATTTTAACAGCAGCATAATGAAAGGACAGAAACCATGATTCCTGCTATATATCACTTATTGGAGTTTCAATAAAATCCCTGTTTTATCTGATGTAGGACTACCAGTTCTCTGGATGCTGAGCTCAGTATAACCCTGCCCACACCACTGATTGGCAGATTTCTGTGTACACTGTGCATAGGCAGAAAGTTGCCAAAGAGGGGTGAGGGCGTGGTTAAACTGAGCTCATGAGTATGGATGACTACATGGTACCAGGTTTACTAGTCCTCTAGTGATAATCTCCTGCTGATAAAACTGTGATTTTATCAAAACTACAGTAAGTAACATAGTAAGTGACACATCACTGGAATCAGGGTTTCTGTCTCTTCCCTCATTGTTTTAAACGTCATATGTGTTATTATGTGCAATATATCAGTTTAATAATAGACATGTATATAAAGGCAAAGAGAACCTCATGGAGGCAGCTGGGTGCTTGTTTTGATGGAGATACATATATATATATCTATATATATAATTGTCTAAGGGTTTTTCCGTCTGTCTGTCTTTCTGTCTTTCTGTCTGTCTGTCTGTCCTGGAAATCCCGCGTCTCTGATTGACGTAGATGTCATAATGGTTGCCATGGCGACGATGATGTCATACAGGTTGCCTCGACCAATCAGCGACGGGCACAGTCTGCCGCGAATTCTGGAATCATCATTGTCCATATGCTACGGGGACATGCATATTCTAGAATACCCGATGCGTTAGAATCGGGCCACAATCTAGTATATATATCTATATATATAATTGTCTAAGGGTTTTTCCGTCTGTCTGTCTGTCTGTCTTTCTGTCTGTCTGTCTGTCTGTCCTGGAAATCCCGGGTCTCTGATTGGTCGAGGCCTGGCAGCTGCCAGGCCTCGACCAATCAGCAACGGGCACAGCGACGATGATGTCATAAAGGACGTAGACATCCCGCGTCTCTGATTGGTCGAAGCTGCCAGGCCTCGACCAATCAGCAACGGGCACAGCGACGATGATGTCATAAAGGACGTAGACATCTCACGTTTCTGATTCAGCGACGGGCACAGTATCGACGTAGATGTCATAATGGTTGCCATGGTGACGATGATGTCATAAAGGTTGCCTCAACCAATCAGCGACGGGCACAGTCTGCCGCGAATTCTGGAATCATCATTGTCCATATACTACGGGGACATGCATATTCTAGAATACCCGATGCGTTAGAATCGGGCCACAATCTAGTGTATATATATATATCTATATATATAATTGTCTAATTGTCTAAGGGTTTTTCCGTCTGTCTGTCTTTCTGTCTGTCTTTCTGTCTGTCTGTCTGTCGTTCTGTCTTTCTGTCTGTCTGTCTGTCTTTCTGTCTTTCTGTCTTTCTGTCTGTCTGTCTGTCTGTCCTGGAAATCCCACGTCTCTGATTGGTCGAGGCCACCAGGCCTCGACCAATCAGAGACGGGCACAGTATCGACGTAGAAATCCCACGTCTCTGATTGGTCGAGGCCGCCAGGCCTCGACCAATCAGCGATGGGCACAGCGACGATGATGTCATAAAGGACGTAGACATCCCGCGTCTGATTGGTCGAGGCCGCCAGGCCTCGACCAATCAGCAACGGGCACAGCGACGATGATGTCATAAAGGATGTATAAATCCCACGTTTCTGATTCAGCGACAGGCACAGTATCGACGTAGATATCATAATGGTTGCCATGGCGACGATGATGTCATAAAGGTTGCCTCGACCAATCAGCGACGGGCACAGTCTGCCGCGAATTCTGTAATCATCATTGTCCATATACTACATGCATATTCCAGAATACCCGATGCGTTAGAATCGGACCACAATCTAGTATATATATATATATATATATATATATATATATATATATATATATATATATATCTCAAGCAATCAATTTCTCATGCTGTTGTGCAAATGGAATAGACAGCAGATGGAAATTATTGCCAATTATCAAGACACCCTCAATAAAGGAGTGGTTCTGCAGCTGGGGACCACAGACCCCATCTCAGTACCAATGCTTTCTGGCTGATGTTTTGGTCACTTTTGAATGTTGGTTGTGCTTTCACACTCATCGTAGCATGAGACGGACTCTACAACCCACACAAGTGGCTCAGATAGTGCAGCTCATCCAGGATGGCACATCAATGCGAGCTGTAGCAAGAAGGTTTGCTGTGTCTGTCAGTGTAGTGTCCAGAGGCTGGAGGCGCTACCAGGAGACAGGCCAGTACACCAAGAGACATGGAGGGGGGCCGTAGGAGGGCAACAACCCAGCAGCAGGACCTCTACCTCAGCCTTTGTGCAAGAAGGAACAGGAGGAGCACCGCCAGAGCCCTGCAAAATGACCTCCAGCAGGCCACAAATATGCATGTGTCTGCCCAAACGGTTAGAAACCGACCCCATGAGGATGGTCCGAGCGCCCGACATCCACAGATGGGGGTTGTGCTGGACGCTTGGCATTAGCCACAGAACACCAGGATTGGCAAATTTGCCACTGGCGCCCTGTGCTCTTCACAGATGAAAGCAGGTTCACGCTGAGCACATGTGACAGAGTCTGGAGATGCCTTGGAGAGTGATCTGCTGCAACATCCTTCAGCATGACCGCTTTGACAGAGGGTCAGTAATGGTGTGGGGTGGCATTTCTTTGGAGGGCCGCACATCCATCCATGTGCTCGCCAGAGGTAGCCTGACTGCCATTAGGTACCGAGATGAGATCCTCAGACCCCTTGTGAGACCATAGGGGCCATAAGGAGGACCGCTGCACTATCCGGACTTACAATGGGTGAGCATTAGTTTTGAGTTTACATGTGCCTTAGGGATAGGGTAGTACGTTACTAGCACATGTTTGCTGACCTTACGATTGATTTTCATGGCATCTGGTCTGTCTATCCCTTCCATTGTGGCCGTTTTGTACTTGTATACATATATTATACACTCCCCAAGTCTTACAGTGGAGCAGTGGTCCTCCTTTTCAGTATCAGTTGCTGTCCTTCCTTCTATCTGCTTATTTATTGAAGCGTGTTATATGTAATCATGGTATATGTTTAATAAAAGTTGTTTCATGTAAATTACTGTGGTGGTGTTATATATACTCCTCTTTTCTTGTATAGATAATGTTGCTCTGGAGTATTTCACCCGGCGATATGTCGATATGAGATATATGGGGAGGGTTTTTGTACTGATATACCCTTGGCCCTGAATAAAATGAAGTGCTGGATTATTTTTGTTTATGCATACGCTGGTGCGGTTGGCCCTGGGTTCCTCCTAATGCAGGACAATGCTAGACCTCATGTGGCTGGAGTGTGTCAGCAGTTCCTGCAAGATGAAGGCATTGAAGCTATGGACTGGCCCGCCCATTCCCCAGACCTGAATACGATTGAACACATCTGGGACATCATGTCTTGCACCATCCACCAACGTCACGTTGCACCACAGATAGTCCAGGAATTGGGGAATGCTTTAGTTCAGGTCTGGGAGGAGATCCCTCAGGAGACCATCCGCCGCCTCATCAGGAGCATGCCCAGGGATTGTAGGGAAATCATACAGGCACGTGGAGGCCACACACACTACTGAGCATCATTTCCTTGCCTTGAGGCTTTTCCACTGAAGTTGGATCAGCCTGTAACTTCATTTTCCACTTTGATCTTGAGCATCATTCCAACTCCACACCTCCGTTGGATATTAGTTGTGATTTACATTGATAATTTTTATGTTTTATTGTTCTCAACACATTCCACTATCTAATATATAATTGCCTAGAATACTACTTACTGCAATTTGTGCCAACTTCCGTGGCTTTGTCCGGAGCTAATGTCCGGAGCTAATGTCCGGAGCTAATGTGCGGAGCTAATGTCCGGAGCTAATGTCCGGAGCTAATGTCCGGAGCTAATGTCCGGAGATAAGTGACGTCAACAGTGTCCAGTGTCTGATTGGTTGCCGCCTGCTGCGAGCGACCAATCAGAAACGTGCCGTACTGTGACACACTCCGCCCGCCATTTTGGTGTGATTTTTGAATTTTTACCTCACAGCAAGTTTCTACTGCGTGGAGGCGGGCCCAGTGACGTTGCTCTTCAAGCTCCTGCCGAATTTCGTCAAAAAAATGATAATACCATTTACCAAAACTATATATATTTAGTTGTGAAGTGGTTCAGTGACATTTTCACACCAATTTTGAACTTTTGTTTGGTGTTTTCTCCATATACTGCCTATTATTTTTGTTCTTTCTTACTATTATTTATTAATTGTATTATTCTTACATTTGAATATATAAAGTATATATGGATTCTAGACTCCCGATTCTTTAGAATCGGGCTGCCATCTAGTCTAATGAATAAAGATTTACAACTGGAATAGTTCATTAAGTGATATCTAGGATGTGGGATTTTAGCATTAATTTTTTGAGCTATATATATATATATATATATATATATATATATATATATATTTGGTATTTTATTGTATTACACCGGCTTTGAATGTCTTCAATAGTATCACCATTGTTCCAGTAATCATATATTGCCTCTTGCTAGCATTTTATGGGTGTTACCGGTGTGCATTAAAAAATCCATTTCCGAATTGCATATTGGTACATATTTATTTTATGTCATATAAATTATGTGTCTTTTGCCTTAAATTGAAAAATTCTTATCATTATGATAGAAATAAAGCTAAGACTGTAAGTTCGTAAAGCCAATTCCCCTACATTTCTTCATACAGCTACAAATCCGAGGGATAAAATCCAGACGTCCTGTAACCGCCAATAGCGGAGAGTTTACCGATGACAGATTTATTATTTTAAAGCATAGCTGTCACCAAATTTCCAAATACAAGCTGCATAATTTAATTTAAAAAATCACCTAGACCTGATGAGACTGGCATACTTGTTGTAAAAATCCATGTGAGAATGGCTGTGTAATCCTCATTCCAAACCTATCATTATAGTACAGTATATCATAGTTTATCATTATGGTATATCATCTAGACTATATTATCTAAGTCTAGATAAAGAGGACAAGAGCTCAAGAGTCCAAGTGTTTTCAGTCTCCCACACACCCACCCTGCCTGCCTGACAGCTGCAGCTTGTACTGAGCAGTGTGAGATTTCAACTGCAGCAGGGAGGAGGTACAGTGAGGAGCTGTCAATCACATTAGATGGGCAGAGATTGAGTTTAAACTTTCAAAAAAGTTTTAGGCAGACAATTCTGATGTGGTGTTATAAAGTAAGTACATCAAGTCTAGGAGATCTATTTAATAATGTATGCAGACTAAATTGTGAAAACTGGTGACCAGTTGACAATTTTACTACTAAAACTAGTGACATGTAGATGCAAGGAGGAAGACCGGGCAGAGAGTATCTGTACCGAGCTGGGTCTGGAACTGTTGAGGCTACCTCCATTGTTGCCTGGAGGAAAGAATGAGGTGCGGGACCAACCTCATGACCCGGGTAGGAAGGGCAAGATAAAAGGAAAAGCATGCGCAGCAGCCGGCAATTCTTATGCTCATTTTAAAGTTCACCTCTATAGTCCCTCTGCTTCTCACGGTCACCCACTTCCACTTGGTCCTCACCTCATCTTCCGATCACTGCCGCTTGTGCCGAGATCCCCACAAGCTCGTGAATGGTAACGGCGTCGCGACATCATGATCTACGCCATGACCTTGCACAGGGGATTTCATCGAGAGTGGTGACGATCAGAAGACGTTACTCAGACCCTGACAAATGTTGGTGAAGAGCAGATGGGTCGGAGAAGTGAGCGGTAAGGTAAGTATAAGCAATTTTTTTTTTTAAGAATTTGATGGCCGTTACGACTCGAGAAAATCTGCATTTTTGGCAAATGCAAATTTTTGTCAATTCCATTCTAAAATTTTCTCTCATCTCTACATGGCTATACAAATCCAAGTACAACGGCAAAAATGCTACCTGTTTTGTAGTAATCGCAAGTGCCAACACTGAAAATTCGAACTTCGAGCAATACTTCTGGTAGAAGATATAAGCGTCACTTACCCTAGAAGTGATCTCGCAAGATGCAATAGTCCACCAATATGGAAACTTGTCAGTGGGGGTTGCACACACAGGAGGCATAAAAAAGCACTGGCCATTTTGTGCTGTAACTAGACTATTTTGCATGTGGTTTTAAAGCTTGATTTCTCAGCATATCGTATTAAATAAGCCCTCCTCCCCACATCAAAGTTTTTATCCTCTTAATATATTGCAATCATCATATTATATAGCACTGTGTACTTACAATTGCTCATTTTGCCTTTCTGCCCAGTAAACTATTCTCTTTTCTCTGCTCTATGTAGAAACAGGAAGTCTCTTCTCCCTGCATTTATCATTCCCCTCTTCAACTCCTGACCCGGCCGCTGCGCTCTGACTCCCCTCCCGTGGACTTTTGCAGCGGCTCATGAATTGTGCAGAGAAAATTGACCTCCTGTTTCTACATAGAGCTCAGAAGGAATCATCTTTTCAGTTTTTAATCACGTGATGTCATAGACCAAATGGAAGAGAGAAGAATTACCTGGGTAGAAAGGCAAAAATGAGCAATTGTAAGTACTCAGTGCTATATAATATGATGACTGCAATATATTATGATAATAAAAACTTTGATGGGAGGAGAACTTCTGTAATGCAAGACAGGTATCATTTGTATTGTTGCATTAGGATCGCTAGGTTCATTAGTAAAATCATCCTGAAGGGTTCCCAATCATAATAAATCTGTTATTAGTACACCCCTAAGATCCTCACAGTAATGCCTGCAGACAATCCTCATTCAGTCCTCATTCAATCATCATTTAATCATCATTCGATGGCCTCAGTTATACAGCACCTTCACGGACCGCTTTATCTTTGATGAGGACTGATTTTAATCAATAGAGGCAGTTTTTGAAAAATTAAAATCCAATGTTTCCAAAGAAAAATGCTTGCAATGTTCCTGTTTTAGACTAGGCTAGGTTCACATTGCGTTAATGGGTGTCCGCTAGCGGACTCCGTTACATGGCGCAATTGTCGCAATTAACGCTATGTAACAGATCTGTTAGCGCACCCATTGACTGCAATGTGCTAACGGATCTCTAGCGCATCGTTAGCGCATGCCAATTTTGGCATGCGCTAGTGATGTCCCGTTAGTTTCGGACGGACCTTGGACGCTGCTTGCAGCATCCGCCGTCCGTTCCTCGCTAGCGCAGATTGGGTATCTGTGCTAGCGGGATCGCCAAACGCGATCCCTTTTGGGACATTGCGTTAGCGCAATCCGCTAGCGTATGCGCTAAACGGATTGCCGAAACGCAATGTGAACCTAGCCTAATATTAATATCACTGGGGGTGAAAAATCTTCAAGTATTTCATACCCATCTAATTAGGCTTTTAAAAAAAATAAATAAATTGGGTTGCTGTTTTCGTTTCCAAAATGACCTCTAGTTTCTCTAAGTCTCCAGCCAATCGGCACAGACCAAGAGCTGCGAGTGACACGGCAGAGCCCATTCCGGTCTTCCTCAATGCTAAAGCATAAAGAGCGGTAAGAAGCCGCTGCCTCATCCATCAATGTTAGTAATCTGATCTTCCCCCAGTGGCAGGTAGCCTATGAAAACAGACTCCCCCCTCCATCTTCCCTGAGGGTCCCTATGCAGCTGCACAAGCAATATCCACCTCTTATTACCATATATTATATTATACACTTTTCAGATCTTGGCATTTCTCACTTTCTTTTTTAAATGAAAGGAAAATGTCAGGTTATTCCTTTTTTTTTGCTAAGCAAATATTTCCGTTCTCTGCTTAGTTTTGTTCGGGCAAATATATTCCCAGTGTAGAGTCTTTGCTTCGACTTTAATGTATGGTAATGGGGGGGGGATGCATTATACAATGTGAGTCATGTGTTTTGTGCTTTGAAAAAAAAAAGTTGAAATTTTATATGAAAAAAAAAAAGCTTTCACACTTAGCCCTAAAGTAAAGGAGAAGACTAAACGTTACAATCTCTACTGCTGTAATGTAGATCTGGTGGTTACTTGCATACCTGTGTGACTGAAGCGACCATACCTAGGCACTGCCACTTTTACAGGCTGCCTATCCTTGGCTTTTTTCTTTTGTTAAGTAAATATAGATGGGCCCGCCTCTTCCCCTTGCCATTTCTCAATTTTCTTATTAAACATATTGACTGCAAAGTTGCAAAATGGTGAAGAAAAAAAAAATGAAAGGCTGCAATTCACATCACCACCACTGGGTGGCCACACAAAAACACATATAGCAAAAACTTAGAATCCCAGAATGTTAGAGTTGGAAGGGACCTCCAGGGTCATCGTGTCCAACCCCCTGCTCAGAGCAGGATTCACTAACCATCTCAGACCGATGTCTGTCCAGCCTCTGTTTGAAGACTTCCATTGAAGGAGAACTCACTACCTCTCGTGGCAGCTAGGGTTGAGCGACTTGCAGGACCTTGCGGTGACATCGCGGCTTGTGATTGGTCGCGCGAGCGGTCACATGGGCGGTTGCGCGACCAATCAGTTAGTACCAGGGCGCGTCAGAGGGTGAGTATAGCGATATTTTTTATTTTAATTCTTTATTTTACACTTAAATATGGATTCCGATACCGATTTCCGATATTGCAAAAATATCGGAACTCGGGATCGGAATTCCGATACCAGATTCAGAAGATCGCCGACTTCATGGCCGACCCCACACAGGGGTCGGGTTGGGTTTCATGAAACCCGACTTTGCCAAAAGTCGGCGACTTCTGAAAATGACCGACCCGTTTCGCTCAACCCTAGTGGCAGCCTGTTCCACTCATTGATCACTCCCAACAGAGTCTTATAAAATACCTGTTTTTCTTTTTTTTTTAAAGGTCATCTCGTACCTCTTATTTTTTTGCACTACATTTTTCCCAAAACAGATGTAATGAAGGACGTGTTTGCACTTATAGCACCAGTGTGAATATTATAATGTATTTTATTAGGATGAATTTTCATCTTTCACCAAGCAATAGCCCAAAGATCCTCTTACCCTTGCTCAGTAATGTATATATATACATATTACATGTAACAGTGGATGCTTCCTTATATCCAAAGCCGGGTTGGGCGACACCGATGCAGTGTGGCGCTGGCATCAGCATGTGCACATACCACACTATGAAACCATTTGGTTGAAGGCACTGCGTATGAAAATTTGCAGACACAGTGTCTTCAACAAAATGGCGCCAAATATTGCGGGATGCACAAGCGCTGACTCTAGGAGTTACTTGGTACTGGGTCCGGTAATCGTTAAAGGGGTGGTCACGGTGGCAGCGACCCGGTCCGTGGCCCTGGGCATCCAAGTTAAAGGGATGGTTTTTAAAGGGGTTGTTAGACATAAGAATGTTCGTGACGCCATCTGTGGTATTTGGTCAGGGATGATCGACGATGCTTAAAGGGGTCCTCTGGGGAGTGATGGCACTGCAGCAAGGATGGTATGGCTTCCCACAGGTGAAGCTGGGGTCCCCAGGGCCCCCGGTGTAATAGGAACAGGTAATAGATGGTGTAGAAAGAACTAGAGGACACAAGGTTCCAGTCTCTTTACCTCTTTACTGGTGTCAGGCAGCCACAGTCCAGGGCACCGGATCACAGGTAATGGTATGGTCCAGCCAGCTTGGAAGTGTTTCAGGAATCCCCCTATCCAGGTGGGGTTGGAAGCCTTTCTCTCAATGCCGTGTTGTAGTCCTTTGCGGCCTTAGACCTCACACAAGGTCCTCACGTTCTCTCTGTCCCCCTTGCTGGTAGGACACTACCTGCATGACAGGTAACTCGAGCCTTTTTACAGGGTCTCTCAGGATGACTCCGGGCTCTATCTGTTACTGGACCTTCAGGCGGTAATATTGGACAGGCGACCTGCAATCTGCTGTCCACCGGTTTCTGCCGTGGGGCATGAAGTTACCCCCACAACCTTGGTCTACCGGAATTCTGCGCTTCAGCATGAAGGAAGCTCAGTCGCAGCTTCCCTCCACCTCTTTATTTCTCCTGCGCTTCTCTTCCCCTCCAGTCTCCTATGGACTGCTCTGCTTTCCTCTTTCCTTAACAGAAGCTGCAGCACCTCAAGTGGCTGCACGGCTCCAGCTCTCAGACTCTCCTCCTCACTCCTCTCTCCTGTCAGACTTACTAACTCACTCCTCTCCAGGTCAGAATATATATATCTAGGGAAGCTCCCCTAAAACCGGGTTCAGAGCTCCCCCTTTTGGCATGGAGTCAGAACAGTGTTGCATGTACTGAATACCTGTTAAAGGGATCCTTTCTCGCTTCCAAGCATGGCATCACCCTCCCCGGGAGGAAGGCAATACCACTGTAACAGCCGGTTGCCTGGGGTGTTACACATGCGCACTGCTATGTTGATGTTGTAGTACTTCAATAAAAATGGCACCAAAGTCAGCACATGCTCATCCTGCGATATCCGGCGCCATTTTATTGAAGACATTGTACAAATGTACCAATAAAAATGCTCGCCACCTCGACGTAGAATGGGTTCAATAGCTAATATATATATATATATATATATATATATATATATACTCCCTGATGACGTAAAATTCATCCATTGGTTGCATAAATTATTCTTTTGGAAGCAGAAGCCCTCTGAAATGAGGTTTATGTTAAGAAGATAAATTGGCATCAATGCAGAAATATTAATCAGTTAATGGACACAGAATGGTCAGATTTTGGCAAGACAAAAGTTTTGTCGACTGGTCATATAATGCACCCAATCCTAGTTTACATCCTCACCTGTGCTCAGTAAATGATCGGTTAATTAGTGTGTGTGTATAAAAAGAAACCCAGCACCCCAGACCTTCACTTGAACTGCAACTTGAGCTCTGACAACATGCCAAAAATCCACCCTGTGACCAAAGCCTGGATTATCAAGAGGCTGAAGACCAGATCCACTGCAGAGGTGGCTGGCACCTTTAACCCCTTACTCCCATATGATGTACTATCCCATCGAGGTGACCTGGGACTTAATTCCCAGTGACGGGATAGTACGTCATATGCAATATGCTCCCCCCGTGAGCACGGCCGATCGCAGCTGACATCCGCCACTATGTGCCAGGAGCGCTCCTCGCACATTAACCCCCGGAACACTGCGATCAAACATGATCACAGCGTTCCAGGGGCATAGGGAAGCATCACGCAGGGAGCGGACTTTCTGCGGGCTTCCCTGAGACCCTCGGTACAAGGCGATGTGCTCACCTTGTACCGAGCGTCTCCTCCCTGCAGGCCCTGGATCCAAAATAGCCGCAGAGCTACTTCTGGGTCCTGCAGAGAGATGGCTTACAAGTGCCTATAAGCCAGGAGCAGTGCACATCAGATCGCTGATCTGACACAGTGCTCTGCAAAGTGTCAGATCAGCGATCTGTCACTATATAGTGATATCCCCCCGGGACAATATGATCATGTAAAAAAAAAAATATTTAGATGTGTAAAAAAAATAATAATAATAATTCCTAAATAAATAAAAAAATATATATTGTTCCCATAAATACATTTCTTTATCTAAAAAACAAACAAACAATAAAAGTACACATATTTAGCATCGCCGCTTCCGTAACGACTCGACCTATAAAACTGTCCCATTAGTTAACTGTTGTGAGTTCTGTTTTTGGGCTCCCTCTGTTGGTTACTGATGGTACTGGGTGACTTGTGTTCTCTGCGGTCTCTGGTGTCCACCTGTTCCATCAGGTTATGGGAGTTTCCTATTTAACCTGGCTATTTTGTCATTTCCTCGCCGGCTATCAATGTAATCAGCGTGTCTTTTTACCTCTGCTCCCTGCGTCTGTTATCTTCAGGACAAGCTAAGTTTTGATTTTCCTGTTCCACGTTTTGCTTAATTTTTGTCTTAGTCCAGCTTGCAGATATGTGATTCCTTGCTGCTGGTTGCTCTAGTGGGCTGAAATTACTCCTCATGTTCCATGAGTTGGCACATGAGTTCAAGTAATTTCAGGATGGTTTTTTGAAGGGTTTTTCGCTGACCGCGCAGTTCACTTTTGTATCCTCTGCTATCTAGCTTTAGCGGGCCTCATTTTTGCTGATTCTATTTTCATAACTACGTATGTGCTTTCCTCTCATTTCACCGTTATTACATGTGGGGGGCTGCTATTTCTGTGGGGTGTTTCTCTGGAGGCAAGTGAGGTCTGTGTTTCTTCTGATAGGGGAAGTTAATCCTTCGGCTGGCGCGAGACGTCTAGGAATCATCGTAGGCACGTTCCCCGGCTACTGCTAGTTGTGTGTTTAGGTTCAGGATCGCGGTCAGCTCAGGTTCCATCACCCTAGAGCTTGTTTTGTTTTTATGCTTGTCCTTTTGTGATCCCCTGCCATTGGGATCATGACAGTATAGCCGGCCTAAAAAAAAAATTTGGTCATCGTTTTGGCTGAAGTAGGAGGAAAAGTAGTCTGAGGAAGTTTTTTTTTTTTTTTTTTTTTCCCCTCCTCAGTGTTTGCTGCCTAGCCTTAATTGCAGCTTGGCTGCTTCTTTCCTCCTCTTAATCCTTGAATGGCTCTTACCTCAGCTGTTTGTCATGGACGTCCAGAGTTTGGCTTCCAGCCTGAATAATCTTGCTGCTAAGGTTCAAAATATACAAGATTTTGTTGTACATACGCCTATGTCTGAACCTAGAATTCCTATCCCAGAGTTTTTTTCTGGAGATAGATCTAGTTTTCTGAATTTTAGGAACAATTGCAAGTTGTTTCTTTCCTTGAAATCTCGCTCCTCTGGAGACCCTGCTCAGCAGGTCAAGATTGTTATATCTTTCCTGCGGGGTGACCCTCAGAATTGGGCATTTGCATTGGCACCAGGGGATCCTGCGTTGCTCAATGTGGATGCATTTTTTCTGGCATTGGGTTTGCTCTATGAGGAACCTAACCTAGAGATTCAGGCTGAAAAAGCTTTATTGGCTCTCTCTCAGGGGCAAGATGAAGCAGAAATATATTGTCAGAAATTTCGGAAATGGTCGGTGCTTACTCAGTGGAATGAGTGCGCTCTGGCTGCAAAATTCAGAGATGGCCTTTCTGAGGCCATTAAAGATGTTATGGTGGGGTTCCCGGCGCCTACAGGTCTGAATGTGTCCATGACTATGGCTATTCAGATTGATCGGCGTTTACGGGAGCGCAAACCTGTGCACCATTTGGCGGTGTCTTCTGAACAGGCACCTGAGATAATGCAATGTGATAGAATTCAGTCCAGAAGTGAACGGCAAAATTATAGGCGGAAAAATGGATTGTGTTTTTATTGTGGTGATTCAGCTCATGTTATATCAGCATGCTCTAAACGCACAAAAAAGGTTGATAAGTCTGTTGCCATTGGTACTTTACAGTCTAAGTTCATTCTGTCTGTGACGCTGATTTGTTCATTATCATCCATTTCCGTCGATGCCTATGTGGATTCAGGCGCTGCCCAGAGTCTTATGGATTGGTCATTTGCCAATCGCTGTGGGTTTAGTCTGGAACCTCTGGAAGTTCCTATTCCTTTGAAAGGAATTGACTCTACACCTTTGGCTATGAATAAACCTCAGTACTGGACACAAGTGACCATGCGTATGACTCCCGTTCATCAGGAGGTGATTCGCTTCCTGGTACTGTATAATTTACATGATGTCTTAGTGCTTGGTCTGCCATGGTTACAAACTCATAACCCAGTCCTGGACTGGAAAACAATGTCTGTGTTAAGCTGGGGATGTCAGGGGGTTCATGATGATGCATCTCCGATTTCTATCGCTTCATCTACTCCTTCTGAGGTTCCGGTATTTCTGTCTGATTATCGGGAGGTTTTTGAGGAGCCTAAGCTAAGTTCGCTTCCTCCTCACAGGGATTGCGATTGTGCTATAGATTTGATTCCTGGCAGTAAATTCCCTAAAGGTCGTTTGTTCAATCTGTCAGTGCCAGAGCATACTGCTATGCGGAATTATGTTAAGGAGTCCTTGGAAAAGGGACATATCCGTCCATCTTCGTCCCCTTTGGGAGCAGGTTTTTTTTTTGTGGCCAAAAAAGATGGTTCCTTGAGGCCTTGCATAGATTATCGTCTTTTGAATAAGATTACAGTCAAATATCAGTATCCTTTGCCATTGTTGACTGATTTGTTCGCTCGCATTAAGGGGGCTAAATGGTTCACTAAGATTGATCTTCGGGGTGCGTATAATCTTGTGCGGATAAGGCAGGGTGATGAGTGGAAAACCGCATTTAATACGCCTGAGGGCCATTTCGAGTATTTGGTGATGCCTTTTGGACTTTCTAATGCTCCTTCTGTCTTCCAGTCTTTTATGCACGATATTTTACGTGAATATCTGGATAAATTTATTATCGTGTATTTGGATGATGTTTTGGTTTTTTCTGATGACTGGGAGTCTCATGTTCAGCAGGTCAGGAAGGTGTTTCAGGTCCTGCGGGCCAATTCTTTTTTGTAAAAGGTTCTAAATGTCTCTTTGGAGTCCAGAAGATTTCTTTTTTGGGGTATATTTTTTCCCCTTCTACTATTGAGATGGATCCCGTCAAGGTTCAGGCTATTTGTGACTGGACGCAGCCTACATCTCTTAAGAGTCTACAGAAGTTCTTAGGCTTTGCTAATTTTTATCGTCGCTTCATAACTAATTTTTCTAGTGTTGTTAAGCCTTTGACAGATTTGACTAAAAAGGGTGCTGATGTTACTGATTGGTCTCCTGCGGCTGTGGAGGCCTTTCAGGAACTTAAGCGCCGGTTTTCTTCTGCTCCTGTGTTGCGTCAGCCAGATACGTCGCTTCCTTTTCAGGTTGAGGTTGATGCTTCCGAGATCGGAGCAGGGGCGGTTTTGTCACAGAGAAGCTCCGATGGCTCAGTGATGAAGCCATGTGCGTTCTTTTCTAGAAAATTTTCGCCCGCTGAAAGGAATTATGATGTTGGTAATCGGGAGCTTTTGGCCATGAAGTGGGCATTTGAGGAGTGGCGTCATTGGCTTGAGGGTGCTAGACATCGTGTGGTGGTCTTGACTGATCACAAGAATCTGATGTACCTTGAGTCTGCCAAGCGTCTGAATCCTAGACAGGCTCGTTGGTCACTGTTTTTCTCCCGTTTCAATTTTGTGCTTTCATACCTGCCAGGTTCAAAGAATGTGAAGGCGGATGCTCTTTCTAGGAGTTTTGTGCCTGACTCCCCTGGAAATTCTGAGCCCACTGGTATCCTTAGGGATGGGGTGATTTTGTCGGCTGTCTCCCCAGACTTGCGACGTGCTTTGCAGGAGTTTCAGGCGGATAAACCTGATCGTTGTCCGCAGTGGCGTAGCTAGAGCTTTTGCCGCCCGGGGCCGGTCCCGAGTTTGGCGCCCCCCCCCCCCCCCCCCCCCGACTCAATACAAAGGTTACCAAAAATAGTCAGGACAACACGCACAGAAAAAAAACTCTTTATTGTTTAACTGAAACTTTAAATTGTCACTTTGGGAGTAAAGTTGATTTCAAATATTTTAGAATTTTACTTTTCTTGCCTTTCTGTTTGCAAAATCGTTGATAACATCATCAAAGTCTATTTCTTCACTCAGCTGATGTTCAATAGACAGAATGGCCATATTTCCTAAACGCATGGCGCTCATTGTGGATCTTAGGTAATTTTTAATCAGCTTTAACTTGGAAAAACTCCTCTCACAAGTAGCAACACTTACAGCAATAGTAAGAAAAATGCGAAGGAGTATGACAATATTTGGAACTGAGTTCTCTAGACTATATTTTACAATAAACTGCAACAGTTCAAGCGGACTGTCCTCCTTCCATGTCTCTTTTTTGTCTTGTGTAACAGCAACATAAAGAAAACTTTTAAGCCTTTTTCTCTCAATGAGGAACTCTTCCTTATTAATATCATCGTGATCTTGATTTAGCTGACACTCATACTTATCGTCCAAAAGGTGTGATGGAGTAAGGAAGGCATATTTTTCAGCAAGAGCATGAAGCTGTTGAAATCTTGTTGTGATTTCTTGGATCACTCTGTCCAACGAAAGGTACATTTCTCTCATCAACTCCGTTTCATATGGCAATGCAGCGTCTTGCGATTGTTCACCTGCCATCTTTTTCTTCTTTCTAGAGCGGCGATCCATATCTATTCCCAAATCTTCACAAATTTCTTTTGCATAAGCTACTGAATGCTTAACTAATTCCTCTCTGTTTTCTGTTAAAAATGCTTTTAATGCTCCAAGTTTTGTGTCACATTGTTGGATATTTAATCCTTTGGTCTGTAGGTAGACCTGTGTGTCATTAATTTCTTTAAGCACAGATTCCCACAGGCCAAGAAAGCACAGGAAGGAAAAAGATTGTAATGCAACAAGTAACACACCAGCATCTGACCTGGTAACTCTATTTTCTTCTTCACCAGTTAACTGTTCTACAGCCTGTAAAATTTTGGAGTAATTTTTTTTCACTGCACTCACAGCATCTCCCCGTGCACTCCACCGAGTTTCTAATACACGCTTGACACTTTGACCAGTGACTGAAATCAGAACATCCCAGCGATGGGTAGAAGAAGAAAAAAATGTGAACAAACGCTCCACAGTTCCAAAAAATGTAACCGAACTCAGTGCAACAGAAGCTGCATGTACACCTGCCAAATTCAGTGAGTGATTTGTACATGCAACAAATTCAGCTTTTTTGTTTATTTCCTTAATGCGTCTCTGAACGCCAGTATGTTGACCAGCCATTACAGCAGCATTATCATATGCTTGTCCTCTACAATTTTGGATGTCAATTCCGTATTTTTCTAATTGTTGCAAAATCACAGTTGAAATACTCTCTGAAGTTTTACCTTTTATTTCAATAAAATCAACAAATGATTCCACAACCTTAACTTCTTTCCCATTGATCATAACGTAGCGTAAAACTTGGCACATTTGATCCTTATGAGAAATATCAGGGGTGCTGTCAAATATCATAGAAAAATACTTTGCTATTTTTACTTGCTCCACAACTTTGCTTCTTACTTTCCCTCCCAAAATTTCTATAAACTCATTCTGAATTGTAGGAGAGAAATATGATGTAGCAAACTTTTTTCCAAACTTGATTCTTAGAATATGTTCACGTAGCACTGGATCATATTTCGCCAACAAATGAACTAATTCTAAAAAATTTCCCTTTTTTCCAGTTGATTCAGGTTCGTAATCAGTCTCATGATGGATTACTTCTCTGTGACCCCGTAAAGCCAAATTTTGTTTAGCAAGGAATCTAATGATATCCAACAATCTTGCAAGTATCTCCCTCCACTTCTTCACATTATTTTCTACTTCTTCCTGTACTTTTTTATCAATTGTTACGCCACGTTGGAGTCCAATTTCTAACTCCTTCCATTTTGTGAAACATTCTACATGGGCCACACTAGATTCATGGTTGTATACTTTAGGATTAAGTTTCCACCATGTGTTGAATCCATTCACTGAATCAAAATTAGACTGACTTGTTTCTGCATCTGCAAATAGTCTGCAACAAAAGCAGTAAAGGGCTTTTTTGGAAGGAGAGTACAGCAACCATGACCTCAACATTTTTTCATTATTTGGCAGAGTTTTAAAAAACCAGTTGCGTGTAAGTTTTCTGTTTTGTCCCTTGATTGATGCTCCCTCACGAACCACTTCAGCAAAGTCTGAGTCTAGATGCTGAACCACTGATGCACCTTGACGTACCAGTAAGATCCTTGTATCATCATTAATTTTACTTGGCCAAAGACCAACATCCTTTAAATCAATAGCAGGAATATTTTGATCATCACACTCCTCATTGCTTCTTGAAGTTGAAGGAGCACTTGGGTCAATGTCTTGGTCATCACACTGCTCATTGGTTCCTGAAGTTGAAGGAGCACTTGGGTCAATGTCTTGGTCATCACACTGCTCATTGGTTCCTGAAGTTGAAGGAGCACTTGGGTCAATGTCTTGGTCATCACACTGCTCATTGGTTCCTGAAGTTGAAGGAGCACTTGGGTCAATGTCTTGGTCATCACACTGCTCATTGGTTCCTGAAGTTGAAGGAGCACTTGTGTCTGATGCTGTGAATTTAGGAATCTCCTCAGCAACAGGAGTAGTAGTATCGTGGCTGAGATATTTTAGTAGTGCACCTTCATTTTTTTTCAATTCTTCCTCCTTAGCCTTTTTCTTTTTTCTAAACATTGCACCACTTTCTTTTCTTCGCTTCATTTTATCTAAGCCTAACAAAATAACAAAAAAATAAAGTTAGGTCAGACAAGGGCCCGGGCCACCAGGATGGCACTCCTGTAGCCGGCATAAGAGCGGGACTGGTTGCAGACACTCCAGCATTCCCAGAATGACTTTCTGCCTACGTCTGGGTGCTGCTACACACAGTCCCGCCCTCCCATCAAATGACCAATCGGCCCGGCAGCGGAGTAAGTTGGTAAAGCCTGTACGCTGAATTTGAATTTTCTATGATGCATTTTTTAGAATAAAAAAAATGCAGCAGAAATAAGACCTCAGATCATGGACAAGTTAAATTCTTTCGCCGAATCGCCGGTGAATGTTACCATCACATGATCGGGACTGCTGCAAAAAAAAAAAAAAGGTCTGCTTACCACCAATGTGACCGCTGGGACCACAACGCGATTGCTGGAACCACCAAGACCTCTGGGACCACCAACGTGACTGCTGAGACCTACAAAGCTTTTTTTGCTCAACTCTTTTTTTTTTTTTGCTCACACAGGGTTAATGCCGGCGGTAACGGACCGCGTTATGCCGCGGGTAACGCACTCTGTTACCGCTGCTATTAACCCTGTGTGACCAAGTTTTTTACAATTTACAACAATAGTTAAAACATCTAATGTCAAAAATAATAATAAAAAAAAAAAACCATTATATACTCACATACGCCGCTTTTACCGCTCCTCGCGAGACAACCGCCACGTTCCGTTGGCATAGATCGTCTGGCAGAAGGACCTGCCGTGACGTCACGGTCATGTGACCGCGACGTCATCACAGGCCCTGCGTGCCTAAAGTATAAAGTATAATGGGGAACACCTCGTTCCCCCCCCCCTCAAAAAAAAGTATAAATAGATAAGAAAGTCTGAAGGACCCTAAAAGTGGTGTGTAAAGAGAAACTGCAAATGCATAAATAAAGTGCATAAATGCGGCCTCCCCCTTATCACCACACCGGGCGGCTGCTGTCCGGCGGTTGCTCACCTCAGCCTGGTGCGATCCTCTCTGCCTCTGATCTGATGTGATCTGCTGCTGTGCGGACGCTCAGAAATCCCCGGTGCTTCCTGGAATCGCTGCAGTGACACTGACAGGAGATCGAAAGTGAAAGTTACGGGTAATATAATAAAAGATGCGAACTCGGCTTCAGGAAAATGGCCACCGCGATCTCCATCTGCACACACGCGGCATCCCGCGGCCATTTTCCTGAAGCCCCGGGAAGCCGAGCACTACCATCTGTGCATGCGCGGCCTCCGGAAGATGGCCGCCGCCAGCGATAATCCGTGGTATAGCGCAGATCGCGCTCGTTTTCTTCAGCCAGCGCCGGCTGCGGCCCGGTGACCCACCCCCCGCATTGTGCCGCCCGGGGCGGCCCGCCCCCCCTGCACCTCCCTTCCTACGCCACTGGGAGTATAATATGGAACCTGAGTGTTAGCTTTCGGCAGATTATGGCAGGACCCACTTTTAACGTCATAATCACAAGCATTTTATCTGGAACTCAATCTAGACCCAAAAATATTAAATTAATGTACACCGTATTTATTTTCTCTTAAAAAAAAAAGAAAATGCAAGCTAGGTTGTTATAAGTAGAACTAAGGGTACCGTCACACAGTGGCATTTTGATCGCTACGACGGCACGATCCGTGACGTTCCAGCGATATATCCGTGACGTTCCAGCGATCTCGCTGTGTCTGACACGCTCCTGCGATCAGGGACCCCGCTGAGAATCGTACGTCATAGCAGATCGTTTGAAACTTTCTTTCATCGTCTAGTGTCCCGCTGTGGCGGCATGATCGCATGGTGTAACAAAGGTGTGCACGATATTGTATACGATGTGCGCATAGTAACCAAAGGCTTCTACATCGCAAATACGTCATGAAATTTTCGCTCCAGCGTCGTACATTGCAAAGTGTGACAGCAGTCTACAACGCTGGAGCGATATTGTTACGATGCTGGAGCGTCACGGATCGTGCCGTCGTAGTGATCAAAATGCCACTGTGTGACGGTACCCTAAGGGTAAAAAGATAATACCCCGCACTGCTGTTGTAGTTAGACCCTATTATCCAAACAACCCTTTGTTCAAGAGAGGACCAACAAAATTCCTTTATATAACAACGGGGTGCAGCTTCTGCAGAACAACATGAAAGTCCAAGAGAAAAAGGCAAAAAAAGTGCACTTACCCGAGTGTGGTGGTCACAATTTTTATTCGGACATTTTTCAAAATATGCAGGGAGGGATGTGAACAAAGCGGACAACGGCCGTTTCGTGCCTCACCTCAGCACTTCAACGGGTCCTACCAATATCTGGAACTCAATCTAGACCCAAAAATATTAAATTAATGTACACCGTATTTATTTTCTCTTAAAAAAAAAACAGAAAATGCAAGCTAGGTTGTTATAAGTAGAACTAAGGGTATGTTCATACTATGAGGTTTTTACTGCGGAACCGCCGCGATTTTGCCGCTGCGGGTCCGCAGCTGTTTTCCATGCATGGTACAGTACAATGTTACCCTATGGAAAACAAAAACCGCAGTGCACATGATGCGGAAAATCCCGAAAAAAAAACGCGCTGAATTGCTGCGGAAAAAAAGAAGGACCATGTCACTTCTTTGTGCAGAATCGCAGCGATTCTGCATCCATACAAATGCATTGATCCGCTTACTTCCCGCATGGGGCTGTGCACACCATGCGGGAAGTAAGCGGATAATGTGCGGGTGGTACCCGGGGTGGAGGAGAGGAGACTCTCTCCTCCAGGCCCCAGGAACCATATTTGTGGTAAAAAAAAAAAAATAAAATAAAATTTAAAAATAAGCTATACTCACCTCTGAAGTCTCAGCGCTGCAAGCGGTCTCAGGTTTGCTATGCGACCAGGACCTGCGTTGACGTCGGTCCTGGTCGCACAGCATCTTTGGAGCAGCGCCGCAGAGATCGGGACGTCAGAGGGTGAGTATATAATTATTTTATTATTTTTAACATTACTATTGATGCTGCATATTGCTGCATAGATATGCAGCATCAATAGTAGGGGTAAAATCCTGCAGCAGAACCCGCAGGACAAACCGCGATAAATCTGCAGGGATAACCGCAGATTTATCAAATCCGCTGCAGGAGAACCCGCAGGACAGAACACAACGTGTGAATGTGGCTAAGGCTACTTTCACTCTGGCGTTTTTTTGAATACGTCGCAATGCGTCGTTTAGGGGAAAAAACGCATCCTGCAAAGTGGTTTGCAGGATGCGTTTTTGCCCCATAGAGTAACATTACCGACGACGGTTGTGCCGTGTTGTGGCAGACCGCCGGGAGCAAAAAACTTTAAATGTAACATTTTTTGCTGCCGACGGACCACTTTTTCCGACCGTGCATGCGTGGCCAGAACTCCGCCCCCACCTCCCCGCACCTTACAATGGGGCAGCGGATGCGCTGGAGAAATGCATCCGCTGCACCCGTTGTGCGGCGCATCAAACGCTAGCGTCGGAATCTCGGCCCGACGCAATGCGACGGGCCGAATCCGACGCTAGTGTGAAAGAAGCCTAACTGCCTTAGTGTTGCACTGGTCACAACAAAATACAGTTTCAGTACCATAAGGAAGTGGTACATAAACGGTAAACCCTAGATGCCTCTCAGACAGTCTCTAAAGTCACAAACCAATATTATATTGCATATAACATTCCACATATGATAAACTGTGCTTAAATACCTGCTAGGAGTAGGGACTGCAGTCTGCAGTGCAGCATGCCTGTGAGTCTGTGAGAGTGAGTCTGCCTCTGATCTGATCCGACTCCGAGTCATCCGATTCCGACCGATTCCGCTGTGATCCAGAATCAGATTCATTTCTGACTGTCAGACTCAGACTGACTGTCTCTGCAGCTGCGCACTGCAGAGATCCCGGCGGCGGCGCTTCCTGGAGGCTGGAGGAGATCGGTGGGTAATGCGAACAGGGCTTCAAGAAAATGGCCGCTGCGATCTCCATCTGCATCCCGCGGCCATTTTCCTGAAGCCCCGGGAAGCGCTACTACCATGATCTGCGCACGCGCGGGCGGCCGCCGCGGCGCCACGGCGCCACGGCCACCCGGTCCCCGGCCCGGACCCCAGCCCAGCCAGCTGCCAGCAGCAATATAATGGTATAATAGTAGCGGCTACTATTATACCATTATTGCAAGTAGCGCAGATAGCGCCGCCGCTCCGGGCAGCTGAGTCTCCTCTTCTTCTTCAGCCAGCGGCGCGCCGGCCCACCCCCCGCATTGTGCCGCCCCCCACTTTGTGCCGCCCGGGGCGGCCCGCCCCCCCCGCACCCCCCTTCCTACGCCACTGGTTGTCCGTCATATGGGTTGTGTTTGACCGCTTTTCTAAGATGGATCATCTGGTACCCTTGCCTAAGTTACCTTCTTCCTCTGAGTTGGTCCCTCTGTTTTTTCAAAACATGGTCCGTTTGCATGGCATTCCGGAGAACATCGTTTCTGACAGGGGATCCCAGTTTGTGTCTAGATTTTGGCGGACGTTCTGTGCTAAGATGGGCATTGATTTGTCCTTTTCGTCTGCATTCCATCCCCAGACGAATGGCCAGACGGAACGAACTAATCAGACTTTAGAAACTTATTTAAGGTGTTTTGTTTCTGCTGATCAAGATGACTGGGTTTCCTTTTTGCCGCTTGCCGAGTTTGCCCTTAATAATCGGGCTAGTTCTGCTACCTTGGTTTCTCCTTTCTTTTGTAATTCGGGGTTTCCTTTCTTTTGTAATTCGGGGTTTCATCCTCGTTTTTCCTCTGGTCAGGTGGAGCCTTCTGATTGTCCTGGAGTGGACATGGTGGTGGATAGGTTGCATCGGATTTGGAGTCATGTGGTGGACAATTTGAAGTTGTCCCAGGAGAGGGCTCAGCAGTTTGCTAATCGCCATCGCCGCGTGGGTCCTCGACTTCTTGTTGGGGACTTGGTGTGGTTGTCTTCTCGTTTTGTTCCTATAAAGGTCTCTTCTCCTAAGTTCAAGCCTCGGTTCATCGGTCCCTATAGGATCTTGGAAATTCTTAACCCTGTGTTGTCTCGTTTGGATCTCCCGGCATCGTTTGCTATTCATAATGTGTTCCATCGGTCGTTGTTGCGGAAGTATGAGGTACCTGTTGTTCCTTCGCTTGAGCCTCCTGCTCCGGTGCTGGTGGAGGGTGAATTGGAGTATGTTGTGGAGAAGATCTTGGATTCTCGTGTTTCCAGACGGAAACTCCAGTATTTGGTCAAGTGGAAGGGTTATGGTCAGGAGGATAATTCTTGGGTGATTGCCTCTGATGTTCATGCTGCCGATTTGGTCCGTGCTTTTCATAGGGCTCATCCTGGTCGCCCTGGTGGTTCTCGTGAGGGTTCGGTGACCCCTCCTCAAGGGGGGGGTACTGTTGTGAGTTCTGTTTTTGGGCTCCCTCTGGTGGTTACTGATGGTACTGGGTGACTTGTGTTCTCTGCGGTCTCTGGTGTCCACCTGTTCCATCAGGTTATGGGAGTTTCCTATTTAACCTGGCTATTTTGTCATTTCCTCGCCGGCTATCAATGTAATCAGCGTGTCTTTTTACCTCTGCTCCCTGCATCTGTTATCTTCAGGACAAGCTAAGTTTTGATTTTCCTGTTCCACGTTTTGCTTAATTTTTGTCTTAGTCCAGCTTGCAGATATGTGATTCCTTGCTGCTGGTTGCTCTAGTGGGCTGAAATTACTCCTCATGTTCCATGAGTTGGCACATGAGTTCAAGTAATTTCAGGATGGTTTTTTGAAGGGTTTTTCGCTGACCGCGCAGTTCACTTTTGTATCCTCTGCTATCTAGCTTTAGCGGGCCTCATTTTTGCTGATTCTATTTTCATAACTACGTATGTGCTTTCCTCTCATTTCACCGTTATTACATGTGGGGGGCTGCTATTTCTGTGGGGTGTTTCTCTGGAGGCAAGTGAGGTCTGTGTTTCTTCTGATAGGGGAAGTTAATCCTTCGGCTGGCGCGAGACGTCTAGGAATCATCGTAGGCACGTTCCCCGGCTACTGCTAGTTGTGTGTTTAGGTTCAGGATCGCGGTCAGCTCAGGTTCCATCACCCTAGAGCTTGTTTTGTTTTTATGCTTGTCCTTTTGTGATCCCCTGCCATTGGGATCATGACAGTTAACCCCTTCAGTGAATACTGTAAAAAAAAAAGAGGCAAAAAACAACGCTTTATTATCATACCGCCGAACAAAAAGTGAAATAACAGGCAATAAAAAAGACAGATGTAAAAATAACCATGGTACCGCTGAAAACATCATCTTGTCCCGAAAAAATGAGCTGCCACACAGCATCATCAGCGAAAAAATAAAAAAGTTAGAGTCATCAGAATAAAGCGATGCAAAATAATTATTTTTTCTATAAAATAGATTTTATCATACAAAAGCGCCAAAACATAAAAAAAGATATAAGTGAGGTATCGCTGTAATCGTACTGACCCAAAGAATAAAACTGCTTTATCAATTTTACCAAACATGGAACGGTATAAACGCCCCCCAAAAGAAATTCATGAATAGCTGGTTTTTGGTCATTCTGCCTCACAAAAATTGGAATAAAAAGCGATCAAAAAATGTTATGCGCCCAAAAATGTTACCAATAAAAACGTCAACTCATCCCGCAAAAAACAAGACCTCACATGACTCTATGGACCAAAATATGGAAAAATTATAGCTCTAAAAATGTGGAGACGCAAAAACTATTTTTTGCAATAAAAAGCGTCTTTTAGTGTGTGACAGCTGACAATCATAAAATCTGCTAAAAAAAAACAAAACCTGCTATAAAAGAAAATCAAACCCCCCTTCATGACCACCTTAGTTAGGGAAAAAATAAAATAAAAAAAATGTATTTATTTCCATTTTCCCATTAGGGCTAGGGTTAGGGCTAGGGTTAGGGCTAGGGTTAGGGCTATGGTTAGGGTTAGGGCTATGGTTAGGGTTAGGGCTAAGGTTAGGGCTAGGGTTAGGGTTAGAGCTAGGGTTAGGGCTAGGGTTAGGGTTAGGGTTGGGGCTAGGGTTAGAGCTAGGATTAGGGCTAGGGTTAGTGCTAGGGTTAGGGTTATGGCTAGGGTTAGGGCTAGGGTTAGGGTTAGGGTTGGGGCTAGGGTTAAGGTTGGGGCTAGGGTTAGGGCTGCAGTTAGGGTTGGGGCTAAAGTTAGGGTTAGGGCTGGGACTAAAGTTAGGGTTGGGGCTACAGTTAGGGTTGGGGCTAAAGTTAGGGTTAGGGTTGGGGCTAAAGTTAGGGTTGGGGCTAAAGTTAGGGCTAGGGCTACAGTTAGGGTTGGAGTTAAAGTTAGGGTTGGGATTACATTTACGGTTGGGATTAGGGTTATGGGTGTGTCAGGGTTAGGGGTGTGATAAGGGTTATGGTTGGGATTAGGGTTAGGGGTGTGTTGGAGGTAGGGGTGTGGTCAGGGTTGGGATTAGGGTTAGGGGTGTGTTGGGGTTAGGTGTGTGGTTGGGGTTTAGGGTATTAGGGTCAGGGGTGTGTTTGGGTTAGGGTTTCAGTTACAATTGGGGGTTTCCACTGTTTAGGCACATCAGGGCTTTCCAAACACGACATGGCGTCCGATCTCAATTCCAGCCAATTTTGCGTTGAAAAAGTGAAAAACAGTGCTCCTTCCGAGCTCTCCCGTGCACCCAAACAGGGGTTTACCCCAAAATATCGGGTATCAGCGTACTCAGAACAAATTGGACAACAACTTTTGGGGTCCAATTTCTCTTGTTACCCTTGGTAAAATAAAAAATTTGGGGGGCTAAAAAAACATTTTTGTGGGAAAAAATGATTTTTTATTTTCACGGCTCTGCGTTATAAACTGTAGTGAAACACTTCGGGGCTCAAAGTTCTCACAACACATCTAGATAATTTCCTTGGGGGGTCCAGTTTCCAATATGGGGTCACTTGTGGGGGGTTTCTACTGTTTAGGAACATCAGGGACTCTGCAAGTGCAAAGTGACGCCTGCAGACCAATCCATCTAAGTCTGCATTGCAAATGGCGCTCCTTCCCTTTCGAACTCTGCCATGCACCCAAACGGTGGTTCCCCCCCCCCACATATGGGGTATCAGTGTACTCAGGACAAATTGGACAACAACTTTTGTGGTCCAATTTCTCCTGTTAGTGTTGGAAAAATACAAAACTGGGGCTAAAAAATAATTTTTGTGGAAAAAAAAAGATTTTTTATTTTCACGGCTCTGTGTGTTAGGTCTCGAGTTCCCGCTTCTGCACAGGGGGAATCTCGAGCCATCTCCGCTGCGGTCTCCCATTCTTATCCAGCCGCAGTGAAGTCTGCTCAGCAGGGACGTCGGTCCCAGCGTCTTGCTCAGTCTCACTCTGTACAGAGAGTTACTGCTGCTTCTTCAGCTTCTGCCATTAAAGCCAGTGCTGGTCAGCAGTGAGCGGACTTCTCTGGGACTAAGTCCTTGTCTGCACACACTGAGCATGCCCAGGGCAAGATCTCCCGTTGGAGATCGAGGGTCATGTGCTCAGGCTCTGCAGCACATTCCATTGGTCCTCTTGGCAGGTCTTGGAAGGGCAAAGTTTCCGTGGCCACTTCCTGTGCTGCAACTATATAAACTGCGCATGACCGCACGGCCATGCGCTAGTGTACATTTGCTTACGTGTGTTTGTTGTGAGTGCAAGTCGTCCTTGGATACCCCTTCCCTATTGAATGTCTGTTCGCGGAAGGTGTATGGTTGCTATCTAGCGCCCGACTTATCCTACAGCACTAATCACACGTTACAGCGTCCAGTTGCTGTGACCGCCAGTACGGCGCCGTGCACTTCCTCTGTGCTTTCCTTACCCAAGCCTGGGTGGTTAGTGGCATTCGTCAGTGCGGCACCGCATGCACTCTTGTGCCCTTATATTGTTATTCAGCTTCCTTACACACCCAGTTGCGGTGTTGTGCCAGCAAGGGTCTAATCGGACTTCAATCCTAGTTGGGGTTGAGTTCGCTGACTACTTGCTCGCCTTCTATGTGCGGTACTGCGATCCTGTGACGCAACAGGATCGCTTCCTTCACGCTGGGTGAAGTTTAACCCACGTGTGTATACTTATGAGTACCACCATATAGTCCGTCATTACTTAGCAGCAGGTTCCATCTCTGCACGGTGGACCCCGGGCTGCGAACGCACCATACACTATCTGTCTTATTATTTGGTGCGTGCCGCTAGCCCTAACATTACACTAGCGCCAGGGTATGGCTAGTAATGACGGACAAACAGCAATCCTTGCAGTATATCCAGCAGCTGGAGGGTAGGTTGGCGGCTCTTGAGAGCGCAACCTCAGCTGTGGATGTTACCGCAGTTGCTGTACAGGCTGCTAGCGTGGCTGCAGCAACCCTGTCCATTGCCACCCCTGCTCCGACATTTTCTCGCCTCCCGCTGCCAGAAAAATTTTCTGGTGATAGCAAGTTTTGTAGGGGATTTATGAGTCAGTGCTCTATTCACCTCGAGCTCCTGGCTGCACGTTTTCCCACAGAGCGGGCTAAGGTGGGATTTATAGTGTCTCTCTTGTCGGACAGGGCGTTGGAATGGGCTACGCCGCTGTGGGAACGTGGTGATCATGTGGTGCAGAGTGCTCCTCTGTTTCTGAGCACTCTGAAACAGGTCTTTTTAGGACCTCAAGTCACCCATGATACTGCGCTCCAACTGCTGGCATTAACTCAGGGTGAGTCCTTGGTCAGTCAGTTTGCCGTCCAATTCCGCACTTTAGCTTCTGAGCTGGATTGGTCGGATAAAGCTCTTATCCCCATATTTTGGAGGGGCCTGGCTGACCACGTTAAGGACGCTCTGGCCACTAGGGAGATTCCTGCCACACTGGAGGAGTTAATAACTGTCTCCACTCGAATTGACCTCCGTTTTAACGAGCGGAGGTTAGAGCGAGCCCAGTGTAGGCAGAGGTTTCGGCTGGCTCCTATCTTCGCCAAACCTCTGGAATCTCCGGTCCTGGTTCCTGAGACACATGAGGCCAGGGAAGTGTCACAAGCGGGATCTAAGTCTCGGACCGCTTGTGCACTCAAGGTCTGTCATGTTTGCCAGCAGTCAGGACATCTAGCCACCAGATGTTCTCAGCGGTCGAGGAAACGTCAGCGTCTAGTGGTAGTAGGTGGAGGTACACTAGACACGGCGACGTTTGCCTCTAAATTGTCCTTTAAGGGGACAATTATTATAGGCTTATTCTCCCACTCGGTAGAGCTCTGCGTGGATTCTGGGGCGGAGGGCAATTTTATGTCTTCTGCCTTCGCCCAACGTCACGCAATACCCCTGGTTATGCTAGCTCAACCAGTAACGGTACGAGTGGTGAATGGGTCGACACTGCCCTCACAGATAACACACCAGACCATCCCTTTTACTCTGTCCATGTCGCCATCTCATCAGGAGATTATATCTCTGCTCGTCATTCCAGAGGGAATTGATGAGGTCCTGTTGGGAATACCTTGGCTACGGTACCACTCTCCTCATATCGAGTGGTCCTCTGGCAGAATCCTGGGATGGGGTGAATCTTGTGGGGGTAGGTGTCAGAGGGAGTGCGTTCAGGTTGCTACTACAGAGGTACCCGCAGATCTTTCCTCTCTCCCCAAGCAGTATTGGTCTTATGCAGACGTGTTCTCCAAAAAGGCGGCGGAGATCCTTCCGCCCCATCGCCCCTATGACTGTCCTATTGATCTCTTGCCTGGTGCTGAGCCTCCCCGGGGTCGAGTCTATCCGCTATCTCTCCCGGAGACGGAGGCAATGTCACAGTACATCCAGGAAAATCTGGCAAGAGGATTCATTAGGAAGTCAGTGTCACCTGCTGGGGCAGGGTTCTTCTTCGCGCAGAAGAAGAATGGGGAATTGTGTCCATGCATAGACTACAGGGGTCTTAACGCTATCACCGTTAAAAATAAGTATCCTTTGCCCTTGATATCTGAGCAATTCGATAGGCTTCGGGGAGCAAGGGTATTTACTAAACTAGATCTGCGGGATGCTTACAACCTGATTCGCATCCGTGAAGGGGACGAATGGAAGACGGCTTTTAACACCAGGGATGGGCACTATGAATATCTGGTGATGCCCTTCGGGCTCTGTAATGCCCCAGCCGTTTTCCAAGACTTTGTGAACGATATCTTCTGGGATATGCTTTCCACCTCGGTCGTAGTCTATCTGGATGATATTCTCATCTACTCTCCAGATATTGACTCCCACCGGAGAGATGTTTGCAAAGTCTTCGACCTCCTACGGGCAAACTCCCTCTATGCCAAGTTGGAGAAGTGTATGTTTGAGCAGGAGTCCCTACCTTTCCTAGGCTACATCATCTCTGCCCAGGGATTGGCTATGGATCCTGCCAAACTGCAGGCTGTGATGGACTGGCAGGAACCCCATTCTCTTAAAGCGGTGCAGCGCTTTATGGGGTTCATGAATTATTATCGCCAGTTCATTCCGCACTTCTCAACTTTGGTAGCTCCCTTGGTTGCCCTCACCAAGAAGGGGGCTAATCCCAAATTGTGGTCTGAGGAGGTCTCCAAGGCCTTTAACTCTATACAGTCACACTTCGCTAGCGCTCCCATCCTACATCGCCCCGATGTTGATAAGCCATTTATCATGGAGGTGGATGCCTCTTCTGTTGGTGCTGGAGCAGTCCTCTTCCAAAAGGATGCTCAAGGTCGGAAGCATCCTTGCTTCTTTTTCTCCAAGACCTTCTCACCAGCAGAGAGGAATTATTCCATCGGGGACAGGGAGTTGCTAGCTATGAAGTTGGCTTTCTCGGAGTGGAGACATCTCTTGGAGGGAGCACTTTTTCCCTTCCATGTCTTCACAGACCATAAAAATTTGGTGTACCTGCAGACAGCCCAGTGGTTGAATTCTCACCAGGCCAGATGGTCCTTATTCTTCTCCCGGTTTCATTTCACCCTCTGTTAAAAATCGTTATTGCGCAAAAATATCTAATCAAGACTTAACCAGGTGCGTTATTCTTAAAAGAAAAATGTCATGATATTCTGACGAAAGTATAGTGGTTTATTGAGTTATCCACCATCGCAGCAAAAACATAAAAGGTAGATGAAACAATTACAAACAGAGTGTCCATGTGTAGATATCAGCGCTTCTCCTGTTACTCATCTTTAAAAGGTAGAATGGTAAAAGTCATCTGTCTGTGTGAAGTCTGAAGTCATCACGGCATGGAGTAGCTAACAGCTGTTGTTCCTCGTGTCTTGTCCCATGTCCATGGAGAATGATGGTGAAGGAAGGGAGGTGACCGTCCCACGTGACAAAAAGCCCCCCACACCCTCCTTAGAGACGTTATTTATATGGTCAACACTGATCATGTGTCTTCTGTATATGGAGTTAACTTATACTCTGAGCTACATACACAGAAATAGCTTTTGATAGTGTCAGCAAGAAACCATGTGCTCGGTACAGAATAAAAATAAGAATAATTAATATTTAACAATTCCCCCTTTTGAGGGTGACAGACATTGATTGGAACCCTCAAATTAAAATATTAATAAAATCTTCTTTCTTCTTTGGCAAAATGATGTAATAAATAATATTATTAATAATAATATCGTTATATGTTCTCAATAATATAATGATATGTAAATTCATGTTATGGTAATTCATGTTATGGTAATTCATGTTATGGTAAGCCGTGACTAATATTCATATAAAATATATATTATACTTCCCTATATCTACTTGAAGCATCTCAGGTGTGATGTCCTCTGATGTCATCTGGTCTTCATCTTGGTTCTTCTTCTTGGTTCTTTCAAACAATCTTTAATATGTCTTTTGCAATAGATGATAGCATGTAGATATGTAGAGACCGTGTGTCATGTGTCAATCAAAGTCCATAAATTCAAATGTTGATAAGAAAACAAAGTTCATAGATGAAATGTAGCTTTAATATCTGTGCAGTGTCACTTTTAGAGACCTGGACTTACATTGGCTCGCCTTGGAAATCATCTGGAATCCTTCCATATTGTCCGCGCTGGTCTTGGGACAGGTGTGACGTCTTTGGTCAGCACAGCAAGGGTTACATTGACTCTTCCTTGCCAAACATAGCACCATAACCAGTCCTTAGTACACAGGACATATGTCAGGGTTGTAGCGTCCTGACAATTACCTGAGTGTTCACCAGCTTTCATGGAAGTCTTATAGGTGATAGGAAACCACTGGAACGTAATAACATAGTTCATCTTTGATACTGTACTCAGTTGTCAGTGATGGATGCTGTAGTTGTGAGTGGTGACATGAATTGTATTTGACACAGTCTATTATTACTCAGAAATCATAGCTTTGTTACCTTGTGGAACTTCTGGATAACGGCTTTTCTTCTTGCAACTTTTAAGAATCAATTGAATTTAGAAAAATGAAAAGTCTTTATTAACGTAACGTCAGTATCTTGATTGAAGTCTTCATTCCCTATTCTATACCAAATCTGGTAATTTCCCTAACTTATAATATCACAGCGTACCATAGCAATCAATAATATCCATATAATTATTAAATGATATTAAAATGGAATTTATATTTGGAAAATAAAATAATAATAATAAATGATATATTATTTACCATATTCTTCATGTGATTGGACATTTTTATGTCATAGGTGTAATTTCTTCTTGAACCCATAGATGTCAGTATGTCTTTTATGTAACAAGTGCTGATATTTAGTATTAAAACTTTATTAATTTATGTTCAGTAGACCAATAATATGTAAGTATGTATAGCCATGAACCAAAATAAGAATATATATATGAATGAATGAATGAGTGAAAGAATTGTTGTATTTAACTCAGAATTGAAATTTTCTTATATAATGAAACCATATGATCACTATATTTGATAAAGCAATATGCTTGTAGACATTACTCTATTAAATATTGATTTTTCCTTGATGAAAAATAAGAATGAAAAATAAAAATTGAAGAAAAAATTAAAAATTAAAAATTAAAATAAGGCCTTCATTTGTTGATGAAAAAAATGAAAAATTAAAAACAAAAATGAGAATAAAAATAAGAATAAGGCCTTTATATGTTGATGACAAATGCTGAGATTATGTCTCAGTAATACATTCCCTTAATATTTTCCCCATGTAGATGTTGTCATAACCTTGGATCACCAAAATATTGAAATTATGCAGCTTTGCATATAATACCCTTCATTAGAGGAAAAAATGACTTTTATAATATTTATTGTTATTGTACCCAATAATACCTTATTAATATTTCTTCTTTATTAAAATGTGTGAAGAAGAGGTATTGATGAAATGTGATTATGTGATCAGGATCAAAAACACATTTCCCCCTTAATATCAAAAAATATTATTTTATGAAAAAATTAATTTGTAAAAACCCAAGTGAAAAATCATTATTTTTAGAACTGTCATATCAGCTTGTGCCATATATTTGTTTGAAGATGTGTACTTATCTATGTAACTATAAAAAAAAACACTGAATATCATAAAATTATAATTTGGAAAAATTATTCTAAATGTAGGTTTTCTAGAAAAATCATATTGATGTATTATTGTACTTATTAAATAATAATCACCAAAGAAATATATGTTGCATAATAATATTTAAATATATCTTAATATTCTAATAATTTAACTGAATCCTATTATTATTATTTTTTTTTAAACACACAGTTGTTGGTTTTTTTTTCTGACATACCATAAATCATGAGGCCTCAGTCAAACTGTGCATACACATTCCACATTCCACATACCACGCTCTGGTCACTCTTACATCACATCTCATGTCAAATTCACTCAGCAGCTGCTCATATGTTCTCTCACCTGTCACATGTGACTCACATAGACGTTCACAATACATTTCACATACAAAGAATAAAAAACATGTATATTAACCCAAAATATTGTATCCTAATTATCAATCAATGCGCATTGTAATCTATTAAATTTAGTATTCTAATATTCCTTTGAATATTCCCCAAATATTATCTAACACTATGTTTTAACCTATAGAAAGGACTCCTCCATTTACAAGAAACCCGAGTTGAATGTTTCACAGCTAATCCTGAAACAAGCTTGTAACTGAATCCGGTTGAATGCAAGTAAAGGCTGAGGAAAATTCCTAAAGTTAAAAAACAAGGCTATATGATATCCCTTAACTCACAGCTGTCACGTCATGCACCATGCAGTGGGAAAACATAATGTTACAGAAAAACATGTAGTACACACATTTTTAGGTTGTTAGATATATTATTTATTTTTAAGTGTTAAATATATATATATCATGCAGTTAATATAGCTTCCTGTGTGAATAAGACATAAATTCATGAAAGAGGTATTTTTTGTTCAATCCTCGCTTTGAAAGTAAAATTCTAAGGGAAATGAAAGATAAAGGTTAATTTCATATTTATTTCAAAACAAAATAATTTAAATATCTTATACATATGTATATATTTAATAAATGTATTTAATTGTAATTCTAAATATTTTTTACTGGAGTAAATTTTAATTATTTCGCTATATATATAAAAATGCAGTTAATATAATCTCTACTTATACAAATATACTACAGTATTTACTGTATACTATATTAATATATATAACTGCAGAATTATATTGAAATAGAATAATTACATTAATAAATAATACATTGTATAACTCATCATATAATATAATTAATTTTTAGCCAATTCCTATCCCAAAATTTGGCTGTTTGTCGATAATCTGCTGAAATGCTAAATTTAGTAAGGTCAGTTTTAACCCTATAGACTCTTTGAAGAGCTGCTGTGATAATGGAGTGTTCAGCTGAGCTCCCCCTGGGATACTCACCTGCTTCCGTCTGTCAGTCTCCGCCATCTTTAGAGACAGATCTGAGCCTTCAGATTTTAAATCTTTCAGAGAAATTTCTTTAATAGACTCCTGAATCTTTTCATACGGTTTGTAACAAATATGTAATTTTCTTCGTACTTCATAGATTTGATTTTGGATCAGATTTGAAGATTTTGATTTTGGCTTTTGATAAGATTGAATTCTGACTGGTTTCAAAAACTTAGTAAAATGTGTTTTCCTTTCAAGATTCTCGTTTTTTCTAGAAAAATCAAGGGATTGGGCGCATTCGTATAAAGAATTTTTCTGTGTAGCAATTGCACGAGATACAGGATTTAAGAATTTAAACTTGTTTACAAAACAATTTATCATGGATTGTTGATTCAAATTCGTACAGACCAATTTATAAATCCTTTCAAAAATGGCCATAAAAGTAAACGTACATTCTTCCTGGCCAATCTTCAATTTTAGAAGAATATCAAGATCTGGATAATTTTCTTTCAATCCACTGAAAATCAAAATTCTTAATCTTTCTACATCAGTCATATTTTCATACTCCTCATTCTGCATTTCAAATGAATATCTTCTCATAAAAGTTACTGGCAGCCAAATTTTAAACAAATTATTTTTCTCCTGATTAGTCAAATCAAACTTATCAGCAAAACTTTCAAATATCTCTGAATTTCTGCACACATGGATTTTGTCATCATATGCAGGAATGATTTTGCATAATTTTAGCAGGATTTTCCTAGATTTAAGTTGGAGTTGGGCCTCTGAGTCGTCTATTTTTAGTGGCCCTTGTACATCTGTCCCTCGTAGATCATCTTTGTCAATTGTCATGTCTCCTTCACTTCCTCCATCTTGTTTTTCATCTTGTGTCACGTCAATGTCACTTTGGGTGGCCACACACACGTATGTCACATCTTCCTCACTCTTCTCATTACAGTCAATCTTGGGAACATCATTAGTTTCCTTAGAAATTCTTTCTACACTGTCTTTTTTGGACTTCTCTGTCACAAACTCGTTAAATACATAAACCATATGTAAAATATTTTTCAATTGCTCTTTTTCTTTTTTCCTAAACATTAGCTTAGAATCTAAATTCAAATTCGCGGTTCTGCATTCTGAAAATAAATTAGACCAAAATATTTCTAAGCTAGATCCGTACAAACTTACAAATTCTATCTGACTTGATTTAGCATATGAATTTATCAAATCCATTTGTCTTACCTTGAAATCTCAGCTTGTAATCCCTTTGCTTTTACAACGCTGGGCTCCGGACTTCAGCACGGCTATTTTTAGCACATCTATCTTCAGCACTACCAGTGCTTGCTGTCAATCCGTCTGACACCTGTTAAAGTCTTCGTAATTCGTAGGTTCTTGTATGAGTTCTTTGTGACTTGAAGTTTTGAAGTGGAATTCCTGAATACTTGCACAATCTAGCGGAACTCTTCTGTCTTCCCCCGTGTGCAAGAAGAAGGAAATTCACGCAAAAATAGCACAAAAAATCAAAACTGGCTGGCTGAGCCAAATGTTAAAAATCGTTATTGCGCAAAAATATCTAATCAAGACTTAACCAGGTGCGTTATTCTTAAAAGAAAAATGTCATGATATTCTGACGAAAGTATAGTGGTTTATTGAGTTATCCACCATCGCAGCAAAAACATAAAAGGTAGATGAAACAATTACAAACAGAGTGTCCATGTGTAGATATCAGCGCTTCTCCTGTTACTCATCTTTAAAAGGTAGAATGGTAAAAGTCATCTGTCTGTGTGAAGTCTGAAGTCATCACGGCATGGAGTAGCTAACAGCTGTTGTTCCTCGTGTCTTGTCCCATGTCCATGGAGAATGATGGTGAAGGAAGGGAGGTGACCGTCCCACGTGACAAAAAGCCCCCCACACCCTCCTTAGAGACGTTATTTATATGGTCAACACTGATCATGTGTCTTCTGTATATGGAGTTAACTTATACTCTGAGCTACATACACAGAAATAGCTTTTGATAGTGTCAGCAAGAAACCATGTGCTCGGTACAGAATAAAAATAAGAATAATTAATATTTAACACCCTCCATTTTCTTTCTGGGGAGAAGAACATTCGGGCCGATGCTCTCTCTCGCTCCGTTGTGTCATCTGCGGAGGAGGAGCCTCGGCTTATTGTCCCCACCGAGAGCTTGAGAACTGTGGCCCCGGTTTCGCTAGAGTCTGTGCCCCCGGGCAAGACTTTTGTTCCATCCAATTTGCGACCGGAGGTTCTCTCTTGGGCACACTCGTCAAGGGTGGGTGGACATTTTGGTACCAAAAGGACATCTGAGTTACTGGCGAGGACGTACTGGTGGCCGCATATGGCTCGTGATGTCGCAGAGTATGTTCGGGCGTGTGTCTCTTGCGCCAAGAACAAGACTCCTCGGCAACGGCCAGCTGGTTTGCTTTTTCCTCTGCCGGTGGCGGACAGGCCCTGGGAGATGGTCGGGATGGACTTTGTGGTTGGCTTACCCAAGTCTCGTAACTGCACCATTATCTGGGTGATCACTGACCATTTTTCCAAAATGGTGCACTTGGTGCCTCTTCCACGGCTACCTTCTGCACGGGCGTTGGCTGTCTTGTTCGTCAAGCATATCTTTCGCCTACATGGTATGCCAGACAAAATTGTTAGTGACCGGGGTCCCCAGTTTGCGTCTCGATTCTGGAGAGAGCTTTGTCGTCTACTCAGTATTGAGTTGAATCTCTCTTCGGCATATCATCCCGAGACGAATGGGTTGGTAGAGAGGGCCAACCAGACCTTGGTCACATATTTACGACATTTTGTTTCTGCCAGGCAGGATGACTGGGCATCCTTGCTACCGTGGGCAGAGTTTGCACTTAACAATGCCGTAGCCGACTCCACCGGTCAGACTCCATTCCTCCTAAATTACGGCCAGCATCCGCGTGTTCCTGTGCCCATGCCTGTGTCTTCTGTTGACTCCAGGGTGGCAGACTGGGCTGTGGAGGCACGGGACATTTGGGACCGCACGCAGGATGCCATTCGGGCCTCCAAGGAGAGAATGAGGTCCTCCGCCGATGTTCATCGGCGCCCCGCTCCGAACTTTGCTCCTGGCGACTTGGTGTGGCTCTCCGCCCGTAACATCAGGCTGCGAGTTGAGTCCACTAAGTTTGCTCCTCGCTACTTGGGTCCCTTCAAGGTTCTCGAACAGGTTAATCCTGTGGTCTACCGTTTGGCTCTTCCTCCATGCTTGGGTATCACCGACACCTTTCATGTGTCCCTCTTGAAACCCGTATACATGTCCTGGTTTTCCGAGTCATCTGCCGGGACATCGGGTTCGTCTACGGACGATTACGAGGTGAACGCTATTTTGGGGTGCAAGGTGGTACGCGGCAAAAAGTTCTATCTGGTGGATTGGAAGGGTTATGGCCCAGAGGACAGGTCATGGGATCCTGCTGAAAACATTCGGGCCCCACAGCTCATTGCTGCCTTCGAGCGTAGCGAGGCCCAAGGAGGGGGGGCCCTAGGAGGGGGGGTAATGTTAGGTCTCGAGTTCCCGCTTCTGCACAGGGGGAATCTCGAGCCATCTCCGCTGCGGTCTCCCATTCTTATCCAGCCGCAGTGGAGTCTGCTCAGCAGGGACGTCGGTCCCAGCGTCTTGCTCAGTCTCACTCTGTACAGAGAGTTACTGCTGCTTCTTCAGCTTCTGCCATTAAAGCCAGTGCTGGTCAGCAGCGAGCGGACTTCTCTGGGACTAAGTCCTTGTCTGCACACACTGAGCATGCCCAGGGCAAGATCTCCCGTTGGAGATCGAGGGTCATGTGCTCAGGCTCTGCAGCACATTCCATTGGTCCTCTTGGCAGGTCTTGGAAGGGCAAAGTTTCTGTGGCCACTTCCTGTGCTGCAACTATATAAACTGCGCATGACCGCACGGCCATGCGCTAGTGTACATTTGCTTACGTGTGTTTGTTGTGAGTGCAAGTCATCCTTGGATACCCCTTCCCTATTGAATGTCTGTTCGCGGAAGGTGTATGGTTGCTATCTAGCGCCCGACTTATCCTACAGCACTAATCACACGTTACAGCGTCCAGTTGCTGTGACCACCAGTACGGCGCCGTGCACTTCCTCTGTGCTTTCCTTACCCAAGCCTGGGTGGTTAGTGGCGTTCGTCAGTGCGGCACCGCATGCACTCTTGTGCCCTAATATTGGTATTCAGCTTCCTTACACACCCAGTTGCGGTGTTGTGCCAGCAAGGGTCTAATCGGACTTCAATCCTAGTTGGGGTTGAGTTCGGTGACTACTTGCTCGCCTTCTATGTGCGGTACCACGATCCTGTGACGCAACAGGATCGCTTCCTTCACGCTGGGTGAAGTTTAACCCACGTGTGTATACTTATGAGTACCGCCATATAGTCCATCATTACTTAGCAGCAGGTTCCATCTCTGCACGGTGGACCCCGGGCTGCGAACGCACCATACACTATCTGTCTTATTATTTGGTGCGTTCCGCTAGCCCTAACACTGTGTTATAAACTTTAGTGATACATTTGGGGGTTCAAAGTTCTCACAAATCAGATCTAGATATAGTAAGTTCCTTGGTGGGTCTAGTCTCCCATATGGGGTCACTTGTGGGGGTTTCTACTGTTTAGGTACCTCAGGTTTAAAGTGACTGTTAACTTGCTCAACACAGAATTTCTGCAGAGCCAGCTGTCAGTGAAGTTCTGAGTTGTACTTACAACTGCCGCTCACAGTGTGAATGGTGTTGTGACTGGTAAATGAAGCCGCTCCGTGCATGGATCTATGACTGAAAGCCGGCGGCTCTTCTGAGGAAATGAGTTCATATTCTGCCAGCAGATTTCACTTTTAGAAGGCAGCTGAACAGCAGTTTAACTGTTAGGCTCACCTGGTGAGGTGGATCCTCCAAGGTCTGAGTGGGCACACGATCCACGATTGTCAGTGCAGCAGGCAGGTGAGGCACGCAGGTAAGAGGTAACAGAGGTAATGGAGACTGGCAGACTGGAGACCGGTACCAGGTAACAGAGGTCCTAGGAACCACAGGTGGACAGGAGACTGGGAAAAGGTAGAAGAGGTCCTGGAGACCACATGCAGACCGGAGACCAAGGAAAGGTAGCAGGGATACGCAGCAGAGGTCCTCGTGACCACCGGCGGGCAGGAGACAGGGAACATCTACCAGAGGTCCTGGAGACCATAGACAGGCAGGAGACCGGGAAAAGATAGCAGAGGTCCTGAAAACCTGAGGCAAACAGGAGACCAGGAACATTTATCAGAGGTCCTAGAGACCACGGGCGGATGGAAGACTGGGAACAGGTAGTAGAGGTCCTGGAGAATGCAGGTGGATAAGAGACAGGGAACAGGTAGCTGAGGTCCTGGAGATCGTAGGCAGACAGGAGACCGAAAATAGGTAGTAGAAGTCCCAGAGACCACAGGCAGACAGGAGACTGGGAAAAGGTAGCAGAGGCCCTGGAGACCACAGACAAAGTCAGAGAAAAGGTAGCAGAGGTCCTGGAGACCACAAGCAGAGTCAGGGAAAAGGTAGCAGAGGTCCTGGAGACCCCAGGCAGACAGTAGTCTGGGAAAAAATAGCAGAGGTCCAGGAGTCCACAGGCGGACAGGAGACAGGGAACAGGTAGCAGAGGTCCTGGAGACAGCAGGTGGACAGGAGACCACAAACAGGTAGCAGAGGTCCTGGAGGCTGCAGGCGCACAGGACTCAAGAGCACTACCAAGCCACAACAGAGTTCAGTGGACTGGGATGACGGTAGCAAAGCCTGGATTCTCAACAGGTGGATAAAAGTAATGTTATTTACCTGAAGACTAACCATATATATATGCGTTTTAGGTGGTGACAGGATCCCTGTTAATTATACAAGCTTTGACCGCACATGTTAGATGAGCTATGGTTAATGCTGTTGCAATCCTTTCATTTATTTTCGGCATATAGTACGCTGGAATTATCATAAGACTTTCCTATACATTGACTTCACAAATCCGCCCCTACACAGATGTGTGTATGTATATAAATATACATTTATATATGCCATCAGTGCAAGATTATTTTGTATACAAGCAGATTAACTTTCTCTTCATGAATATCAATGAGATGGGTCGATCTCATAGATGTCATATCACATGAGACTTGGGAGATTAGAGTATGTAAATCTTTATAATGTATCATATATCACACACACACACACACACAAAAAATACACATATCTCAAAGCTTTAGGGAAAACTCGATCCATTACTTCCAGCTGCATATTATTACCAGAGCTGTTTAATCTGGTGGAATTAAATGTAGAAAACCAAATGTACGAAGCACAGCTGGTGGGTCAGGGTGTTTTATTAATTATCTACAAAAAGGGCACTAACATAGCTTTTCTCATTTAAAGGTATGTAAACTTTATTTTTTCTATTTAAATAGAGTATTCATTAAATAAAAGGTTATTTTGTTTCATAAACTATTTAGTTAGTTATTTTAATTAAATGTGCTCATTCTGGTAGTCATGGCTACAACATTTATATATTTTATCTGTATTGGTCACATGCGGATATATAGTTTCATCTCTATTTTATCCTACAACAAAGCATCATATGTCCAGCTATGAAAATAGAAACTTTATTGAAAAAAATGCAATACCAAAAACTTACATATACACAGTGGCATGTAAAAGTTTGGGCACCTCTGGTAAAAATTACTGTTATCAAAAACAGTTACGCAAGTACAAGATGAAATGATCTCTTTTACATTTTACAAAAAGGAAAATTGACCTATGCTAAAGTTTGGGCACCCTGCATGATTAGTACTTACTAGCGCCCCCTTTCACAAGTCTCAAAGCTTGTAAATACTTTTTGTAGCCAGTCAAGAGTCTTTCAATTCATGAGGGATTTTTCATCCATTCTTCATTGGACAATTCTTCCAGTTTTGTAGATTCCTGGTGTCGTCTTGCATCCTCTGCTATTTTGATGTCTAGTCACAGATTTTCAATGATGTTCAGATCAGGGGACTGTGAGGGCCATTGTAAAAGCTTTTGAGGTCATCAAATGTCAATTTTGACATGTGTTTAGGATCATTATCCATTTGTAGAAGACTCTTTTCAACGTCAGTTTTTCTTACAGATGGTGTTATGTTTTCTTCAAGAATTAGTTTAAATTTAATTTTAATCCATTCTTCCCACTGCCTGTGAAATGTTCCCCGTGCCATTGGCTGCAACACAACCCCAAAGCATGATTGATCCAGCCCCATGCTTAATGGTTGGCGAGATGTTCTTTTCCTGAAATTCTGTGGCTTTTTTTACCCACACATACCTTTGACCATTGTGGCCAAAAAGTTCTAGATTACCCTCATCGGTCCATAGGACTTGTTTCCAAAATACATCATGTTTGTTTTGATGTTCTTTTGCAAACTTCTGATGCAGAATTTTATAGTGAAGAAAAGGAAGAGGTTTTCTTCTGATGACTCTTCCATGAATGCCATATTTGTACATTTGTCTCTGAACAGTAGAACAATGCACCACAACTCCAGAGTCTGCTCAATATTTCTGAAGGTCTTTTCCGGTCAAGCGGAGGTTCTGATTTGCTTCTCTAGCACTCCAATGAGCAGTTCTCACTGAAATTTTGCTTGGTCTTCCAGACCTTATTTTGACCCCCACTGTTCATGATTACTGCCATTTCTTAATTACATTTCAAACTGAGCAAAGGACAACTTGAAAACGCTTTGTGATCTTCTTATAGCCTTCTACTGCTTTGTGGGCCTCCACCATTTTCATTTTCAGAGTGCTAGGCAGCTGCTTAGAAGTAGCCATTGCTGCTGTAGCCATTTTCCAGTATTAAGCATCATGTGGGGTCGTTATACAGTATGGAGCATTGTATGGCCATATTTTTTGTTTATAATTATTTTTATGAAACACTGTGATCAGCAATACTGAATGGGTGTGGTTGGGGCGTGGATATAGGTGTGACTTGTTGTGAAATGGGTGTGGTCAGAGGTGTGGCCTAAAATTTGCCACGGCGCGTAGCAAACTTTATCCCTCTTTCCCTTCTTCAAAAGTTGGGAGGTACTTATGATACCGCATTTGCCGGATCGCGGCAAGTGCCGCAAATGTCCACAAATCCCATAGGAAATGAATGAGGCCGAACACACTTTTACCGTAAGTGATCCGTTACTCGGCAGATGCGGAAAAACTACCCAATCTGCTGCAAAAGGCTACTTTCACATCAGTGATTTTTGCCAAAGTCACTGCCGATAGTGTCATACTCACCAAAGGGGGAGGCAGCACTAAAAATGCCTAGGGCAGCAAAAACTCTAAATATGGCCCTGGCGAGAAGGCATATAGTATCATCACCACCTCTAGAAACATACTGTAGCCGGTCAATGCCCCGAATTTTTAAATGACTAGGGTTACAATGCTGATAGATCTTAAAGTGTCTTTTGATAGTTTTGAGTGTCCCCACATCATCAATCTCACGAGCTGCTCAATGTCATGTTCATGCTCTTGAGTTCGAATATGTAGTTCTCTTGATGAAAGACCTATAGATAGAGCTGAGATCATTTTGCACAGATGACAAAAGAAGTACTACACAAGATATAATCATTCATTTTTAATTCCTTCGAGCCATCAGTGGATGTAAATATGGTTGCGCGGAATATGTATTTACGCCCAAGGCCAACCCCAGAGGGATCGGGATAGCATCCTCAATTACAATTGGCCTGCATTGAACACATTAGATGGTTTAACCACATAGTGGCTTCCAACCAAAATGGTCCTCCAGATCTGTACTACGTCGGGCTGTCAAAGATGGGGCATTAATTAGGATGTAATCCAGTGGATGTGATGTAAACTGTTGAGTTTTCGGTTTTGCTATTCCATAATGTAATATGTTTTTAATTTGACAAACATAAGAGTTGACACATCTGAAGGTACCGATACTTACAATTACCAAAGCTTCCGAATTTAAACCCATGAAAGAAGCCACTTCTGTGATACATACTTAGAAACCTACTAAATCAATGCAATAAAACAGATTTAGCACCAGTGATATCATTCTGGTAAAAATGTTTTTACTGGGAATATATCTAATACATTTGCCATCTGTTCTACAAATGAATTCTCCGTGGTACAGTCATTTTGTCTGTAGACATTAAACACTTTATGTAAGATTTATTATACCAACTGTTGTTAATCACTCGACGACTGATCAGAAATGTTGGGAAGACAGAAGGATCCACTTCTGTGTCATCTACAAAGCACAAAAGAGGCACCGAGAGATTGAGATTGTGCTCTGTTCAATCAAAAAAGATATTAAAGGGATTTTATGATTTTAGAAAATAAAGGTTATTGATTGAGTTATCAAAAGTTTTTGAGATCTCTGCTTAATGGCAATGAATAAGAATATTTATGGTCTACTTCTGCCGTGGTGATGTGATAGATCCAGGTTCTTAGATCTTTCTTTTAACTACCCCAGCACCTGTGTATCTACCACATGAGTAGGTTAGCATGGCGGCTCATTGGTTAGCCCTGCAGCCTTACAGCGCTGGGGTCCAGGAATCAAATCCCACCAAGGACAACATCTGCAAGGAGTTTGTATGCTCTTCCCGTGTTTGCGTGGGTTTCCTGCGGGTTCTCCGGTTTCCTCCCACATTCCAAAGACATATAGATAGGGAATGGGAACAATGATGATGGTGTCTGTAAAGCTCTGTGGAATTTAATGGCGCTATATAAATACGTAAACTATAAAAATAATTTTATATCCTGGAAGAACACAATGAAAATTCCAATTACCACTTCTCATACCAAACATCTAGCAGGGGTGTCAAACTGCATTCCTCGAGGGCTGCAAACAGGTCATGTTTTCAGGATTTCCTTGTACTGCACAGGTGATAATTTAATCACCTACACAAATAATGAGTTGGTGATTAAATTATCACCTGTGCAGTACAAGGAAATCCTGAAAACATGACCTGTTTGCAGCCCTTGAGGAATGCAGTTTGACACCCCTGATATAGAGGGTTGGGAGACTTGATAAAAACCTAAAAAACTGAGCTTACATCATGGTTGTATCATACTGATAACTCAATGCAGACAAAGCCTCCATTAATGCTAGCTTAAATCTTGGGTGATTAACACCTTAAATGCTACAGTCAATAACAGCCACTGTACCTAAATAGGTTGTACACAAGGTGGAGAATCCCTTTTGTAAACTCATCAATGCCCCTGTGATGCCCTTGTGGGGTGCTGATAAGTTGCTGTATCTACAGGAGCGTAAGTAAAAAATTGTCATGTTATTTATACTGCACAGCACTTATACTACATATATGGAAAGTATTCAGATCCCTTTCAATTTGTCACTCTTGGTTTCATTGCAGCCATTTGGTAAATTCAAAGAAGTTCATTTTTTTCACATTAACCCCTTAATCCCATATGACGTACTATTCCGTCGAGGTGACCTGGGACTTAATTCCCAAGGATGGGATAGTACGTCATGGGCGATCAGCCGCGCTCACAGGGGGGGAGCGTGGCCGATCGCCGCCGGGTGTCAGCTGATTATAAGGCCGGCGTCACACTAGCGAGTTTTACGGACGCATGAGAGGTGCAGAAAATACAGATTGCACACGGTACAATGATTCTCTATGGCCCAGCTCCTATCTGCCGTATTTTACTGATCAGTATTATACGGTCTTTTACAGCCGTAAAAAATCGCAGCATGCTGTGTTTGTCAGCGTATTGCGCAAAAAAATTGCCGAAGAAAGTCTATGGGGGCGAGAAAAATACGGATTACACACGGACCAGCAGTGTGACTTGCGAGAAATGCGCAGCGGAGTTCTATAGAAAAGCCGGCAATTCAGTGCGGTGTACAGTAAAATCACACTGACAGGTTAGAATAGAATAGCTTAAATAAATGTCTACACATAGTATAGGGATATATATATAATAATATATATATATAAAAAAATATATATAAAAATATATATAAAAAATAAAGATTATATATATATATATATATACAGTGGGGCAAAAAAGTATTTAGTCAGTCAGCAATAGTGCAAGTTCCACCACTTAAAAAGATGAGAGGCGTCTGTAATGTACATCATAGGTAGACCTCAACTATGGGAGACAAACTGAGAAAAAAAAATCCAGAAAATCACATTGTCTGTTTTTTTAACATTTTATTTGCATATTATGGTGGAAAATAAGTATTTGGTCAGAAACAAAATTTCATCTCAATACTTTGTAATATATCCTTTGTTGGCAATGACAGAGGTCAAACGTTTTCTGTAAGTCTTCACAAGGTTGCCACACACTGTTGTTGGTATGTTGGCCCATTCCTCCATGCAGATCTCCTCTAGAGCAGTGATGTTTTTGGCTTTTCGCTTGGCAACACGGACTTTCAACTCCCTCCAAAGGTTTTCTATAGGGTTGAGATCTGGAGACTGGCTAGGCCACTCCAGGACCTTGAAATGCTTCTTACGAAGCCACTCCTTCATTGCCCTGGCGGTGTGCTTTGGATCATTGTCATGTTGAAAGACCCAGCCACGTTTCATCTTCAATGCCCTTGCTGATGGAAGGAGGTTTGCACTCAAAATCTCACGATACATGGCCCCATTCATTCTTTCATGTACCCGGATCAGTCGTCATGGCCCCTTTGCAGAGAAACAGCCCCAAAGCATGATGTTTCCACCACCATGCTTTACAGTAGGTATGGTGTTTGATGGATGCAACTTAGTATTCTATTTCCTCCAAACACGACAAGTTGTGTTTCTACCAAACAGTTCCAGTTTGGTTTCATCAGACCATAGGACATTCTCCCCAAACTCCTCTGGATCATCCAAATGCTCTCTAGCAAACTTCAGACGGGCCCGGACATGTACTGGCTTAAGCAGTGGGACACGTCTGGCACTGCAGGATCTGAGTGCATGGTGGCGTAGTGTGTTACTTATGGTAGGCCTTGTTACATTGGTCCCAGCTCTCTGCAGTTCATTCACTAGGTCCCCCCGCGTGGTTCTGGGATTTTTGCTCACCGTTCTTGTGATCATTCTGACCCCACGGGGTGGGATTTTGCGTGGAGCCCCAGATCAAGGGAGATTATCAGTGGTCTTGTATGTCTTCTATTTTCTAATTATTGCTCCCACTGTTGATTTCTTCACTCCAAGCTGGTTGGCTATTGCAGATTCAGTCTTCCCAGCCTGGTGCAGGGCTACAATTTTGTTTCTGGTGTCCTTTGACAGCTCTTTGGTCTTCACCATAGTGGAGTTTGGAGTCAGACTGTTTGAGGGTGTGCACAGGTGTCTTTTTATACTGATAACAAGTTTAAACAGGTGCCATTACTACAGGTAATGAGTGGAGGAAAGAGGAGACTCTTAAAGAAGAAGTTACAGGTCTGTGAGAGCCAGAAATCTTGATTGTTTGTTTCTGACCAAATACTTATTTTCCACCATAATATGCAAATAAAATGTTAAAAAAACAGACAATGTGATTTTCTGGATTTTTTTTTCTCAGTTTGTCTCCCATAGTTGAGGTCTACATATGATGTAAATTACAGACGCCTCTCATCTTTTTAAGTGGTGGAACTTGCACTATTGCTGACTGACTAAATACTTTTTTGCCCCACTGTATATATATGTCAGTGAGATATATATATATATATATATATATATATATATTAATATTTCAGACAGCGCTAGATAGCAGAAAAGCCGGTAATTCAATTGCCGGCTTTTCCTATCTCCTTCTCAAGCCCAACATGATATGAGACATGGTTTACATGCAGTAAACCATCTCATATCCCTTCTTTTATTACATATTCCTCTTTAGTAATCTAAGAAGTGTATTGGTGTCAAATTTGGGGTCTCTAGCTATTAAATTAAAGGGTTAAATTGCGGAAAAAATTGGCGTGGGCTCCCGCAAATTTTCTCTGCCAGAGTGGGAAAGCCAGTGACTGAGGGCAGATATTAATAGCCTGGAGAGGGTCCATGGTTATTGCCCCTCCCCCATGGCTAAAAACATCTGCCCCCCGCCACCCCAGAAAAGGCAAATCTGGAAGATGCGCCTATTCTGGCACTTGGCCACTCTCTTCCCACTCCCACGTAGTGGTGGGATATGGTGTAATGAAGGGTTAATGCCACCTTGTAAGGTGACATTATCCCAGGTTAATAATGGAGAGGCGCCAATTATGACACCTATCCATTATTAATCCAATAGTACGAAATGGTTAATAAAACACACACATTATTACACAGTATTTTACTGAAAAAAAGACAGAGGGTGTTTTAATATTTTATTATACTATTAATCCACCTGAAGACCCTTGTCACCTGAAACAAAGTTAAAAAAAAACAAACAACAATATTCCATACCTTCCGTTGTTCAGTCTTTTCCCACTCTGTAAATCCATCCAAAGGGGTTAAATCATTTTTCAGCCAGGAGCTCTGCTAATGCAGCTGTGCTCATGGCTGTAAAAACCCGGGGAATGAATGGAATGCAGGGGAATGACCTGTAGTTACCTCGAGTCACGGTGATACGCCCTCTGCTGGATGTCCTCATATGAACTCGAGCCTCGGAACTTTTCAGATTTTCAGAATATTTTCCCACGTTCGAGTTCATGAATGGTGAATGAATTACCCATAGACTTATATTATCGTGCAACGGATCCATCGTGTTTTGGCGGACCGTTGGCACGAAAAAATATTCAAGTGAGCTTTTTTCATGTCTGTCGCGTCCGCCTTCTTCTACCGTGCATGCACTGCTGAAACTCCGCCTCCTCCTCCCCAGACTTCAGAATGGGCAGCGGATGCGGATTTACTGGCCATTAAAATAGGGCGACCCCCCAAAAAATGACGTGGGGTCCCCCTATATTTCATAGGCAGAAAGGCTACGCAGACAGCTGCGGGCTGATATTCATAGCCTAGAGAGGGGCCATGGATATTGGGCCCCCCTGGCTACAAATACCAGTCCGCAGCCGCCCCAGAAATGGCGCATGTGTAAGATGTGCAGATTCCGGCACTTAGCCCCTCTCTTCCCACTCCCGTGTAGCAGTGGGATATGGGGTAATAAGGGGTTAATGTCACCTTGCTATTGTAAGGTGACATTAAGCCGGGTTAATAATGGAGAGGCGTCAATAAGACGCCTATCCATTATTAATTCAATAGTAATAAAGGGTTAATAAAACACACACACATTAGGAAAACAGTATTTTAATATTCTTCATTTAACCTTACTTACCATACTTCAGAGCCTGCAAAAAACGTAAAATAATAAACCGTATACTACCTGTCCGCCGTAGTCCAATTAATAACGAGTGTCCCACGACGATCTCCCCTATAGAACAGTGACATCGGGTGATGTCACTGCTCTATAGGACCCTTAGTGACAATGGCTCCTGCAGTGCATCACTGAGAGGTTACCTTAGGACAAAGTCTCACTTTATGGCAATTGCTGCATGGGAAAATTTCTCTTACAGCAATGCCAAAAGTGAGACTAGGGACTATTTTTTTTACAGCGGCGGAGGAATACAGTGCGGAAGGATACCTTCCTCCCGTCATTGTGTTCCTGGAGCCCCTAGAGAGCGGTCGCAACAGCTGATGCTGCCGTTTCTACGGGAGATCTTCGTGGGACACTCGTGGATTTCTGCAGACAGGGAGTATATTGGTTGTTTGTTATTTTAATCTTTTTTACAGATGACACTGACTTCGGGGATCAAAGTGACAAGTAATGGTGAGTATGAACTCTATGTTTAATGTACTGTATTGTATGTAATGTATGAATGTATTGTATGTAATATGTATGTACTATGTATGTAGTATTTTTTTTTCTTACATTCAACACAAGCCCACACAGAGCCCCCGCAAGTCGCACAGAGCCCCGGCAAGCCGGCACAGAGCCCCCACAAGCCGCACAGAGCCCCGGCAAGCCCGCACAGAGCCCCCACAAGCCCGCACAGAGCACAGGCAGGCCGCACAGAGCCCGCCCGCACACACAGACAGGCAAAGTGTCCGTCTACGCACCGCCCACACTCTTCCACTCTCCAGAACAGGATGTAGAAGGACAGAAAGGGCTTATTTACATTCCAATATTTGTGTCCCATTTACTTACATTGGTATCATGTATCGGTATCGGCGATATCCGATATTTTTTGGATATCGGCCGATCCAATCCGATCCGACCGATACTTCTTGATATCGGAAGGTATCGCTCAACACTAATAATAATAATAATAATAATTTTTATTTATATAGCGCCAACATATTCCGCAGCGCTTTACAAATTATAGAGGGGACTTGTACAGACAATAGACATTACAGCATAACAGAAATACAGTTCAAAACAGATACCAGGAGGTATGAGGGCCCTGCTCGCAAGCTTGCAGACTATGAGGAAAAGGGGAGACACGAGAGGTGGATGGCAACAATTGCTTTAGTTATTCGGACTGGCCATAGTGTAAGGCTCGGGTGTTCATGTAAAGCTGCATGAACCAGTTACCTGCCTAAGTATGTAGCAGTACAGACACAGAGGGCTATTAACTGCATAAAGTGAATGAGAACATGATGCGAGGAACCTGGGTTTTTTTTTTTTTTATATAAATAGGCCACACAGGGATCGTTAGGTTAATGCATTGAGGCGGTAGGCCAGTCTGAACAAGTGAGTTTTTAGGGTACGCTTAAAACTGTGGGGATTGGGGATTAATCGTATTAACCTAGGTAGTGCATTCCAAAGAATCGGCGCAGCACGTGTAAAGTCTTGGAGACGGGAGTGGGAGGTTCTGATTATTGAGGATGCTAACCTGAGGTCATTAGCGGAGCGGAGGGCACGGGAAGGGTGGTAGACTGAGACCAGAGAGGAGATGTAGGGTGGTGCAGAGCCATGGAGTGCTTTGTGGATGAAGGTAGTAGTTTTGTACTGGATTCTGGAGTGGATGGGTAGCCAGTGTAATGACTGGCACAAGGTAGAGGCATCGGTGTAACGGTTGGTGAGGAATATGATCCTGGCAGCAGCATTCAGGACAGATTGGAGTGGGGAAAGTTTGGTAAGAGGGAGGCCGATTAGTAGAGAGTTACAATAGTCCAGACGAGAATGAATAAGTGAAACAGTAAGAGTTTTTGCAGAGTCGAAAGTAAGAAAAGGGCGAATTCTAGAAATGTTTTTGAGATGCAGGTAAGAAGAGCGAGCCAGTGATCGAATGTGGGGGGTGAATGAAAGGTCAGAATCAAGGATGACCCCAAGGCAGCGGGCATGTTGCTTTGGAGTAATGGTGGAACCGCACACGGAGATAGCAATGTCAGGCAAAGGTAGGTTAGTAGAGGGAGAGAACACGAGGAGTGAAGTTTTTGACAGGTTTAGTTTCAGATAGAGGGAGGGCATGATGTTAGAGACAGCGGTAAGACAATCACTGGTGTTTTCTAAAAAGGTCGGCGTGACAACAGGAGAAGAGGTGTATAATTGGGTGTCGTCAGCATAGAGATGGTACTGGAAACCAAATCTACTGATTGTTTGTCCAATAGGGGCAGTATACAATGAGAAGAGGAGGGGGCCTAGGACTGATCCTTGAGGAACCCCAACAGTAAGGGGAAGGTGAGAGGAGGAGGAACCAGCAAAACATACAGTGAAGGATCGGTCAGAGAGATAGGAGGAGAACCAGGAGAGAACGGTGTCCTTGAGGCCGATGGAGCGGAGCATAGTGAGGAGGAGCTGATGATCCACAGTATCGAATGCTGCAGAGAGATCCAAGAGAATTAGCATGGAGTAGTGACCATTAGATTTAGCTGTTAGTAGGTCATTAGAGACTTTAGTGAGGGCAGTTTCAGTAGAGTGTAAAGAGCGGAAGCCAGATTGAAGAGGGTCGAGAAGAGAGTTATCTGAGAGATAGCGGGTAAGACGGGAGTGGAACAGGCGTTCGAGGAGTTTAGAGATGAAGGGAAGATTAGAGACAGGTCTATAATTAGCGGCACAGTTTTGATCAAGGGATGGTTTTTTAAGTAATGTATATATGATGGCATGCTTAAATGAGGAGGGAAAAATACCGGAAGTGAGGGAAAGGTTGAATATTTTTGTTAGGTGAGAGGTGACACCCGGGGAAAGGGACTGGAGGAGATGTGATGGAATTGGGTCACTGGTGCAAGTGGTCGGGCGAGAAGATGCAAGGAGCCTGCTTACTTCTTCTTCTGTAACTGCTTCAAAGTCAGAGAGTGAACTAGATGCAGTGGGGGAGGGAGGACAGTGCATGGTATGAAGAGATTGGGAGATGATTTCCTGTCAAATGTGGTCAATTTTTTCTTTGAAGTAATTGGCCAGATCGTCAGCATGGAGATCCGTGGTTGGGGCCTGCTCTCTTGGGTTGAGTAGGGACTGGAACGTGTCAAAGAGACGTTTAGGGTTATTGGACAGGGAGGTGATGAGGGTGTTGAAGTAGGTTTGTTTGGAGAGGTGAAGGGCAGAATTGTATGTCTTTAGCATGAACTTATAATGGATGAAATCTTCGGATAGATTAGATTTTCTCCACAGACGTTCTGCGCACCTGGAGCACCGCTGCAGGAAACGTGTTTGCAGCGTGTGCCACGGTTGTTGCCGTCTGTGCCGAGTTGTTTTATGTATAGGAGGAGCAGCTTCATCCAGAGCACTTTGCAGGGTTTCATTGTAATGCTTCAGAGCAGAATAAGGACATGAGATGGAGAAGATTGGGGCCAATGAGGACTGCAAGTTCTTCATAAGTTTCTGGGTGTTAATGGCCTGTATGTTTCTATAAGTGTGGAAAGTGGGGGTGATCTGAGCGGGATGGCAATTCTTGATAGAGAATGAAAGAAGGTTGTGGTCAGAGAGTGGGAGAGGGGAGTTTGTGAAATCATCCACTGAGCAAAGCCGGGAGAAGACCAAGTCAAGGGAGTTTCCATCTTCATGTGTTGGAGAGATAGTATGCTGCGAGAGGCCGAAAGAAGAGGATAGAGATAAAAGGTGAGAAGCAGATGGGGAGAGGGGAGAGGCAATGGGGATGTTGAAATCACCCATGATAAGGGTGGGGGTGTCACAGGAGAGAAAGTGTGGAAGCCAGGTGGCAAAGTGATCCAGGAACTGATGAGAGGGGCCGGGAGGACGATACACCACCGCCACTCGCATGGAGAAGGGGACGTAGAGTCTGACCACATGGACCTCAAAGGAAGGGAAGACAAGTGAGGGTACTTGGGGGATAACTTGGAAAGTACATTTGGGTGAAAGGAGCAGACCAACGCCTCCACCTGCTCTGTTGTCTGATCTTGGGGTATGAGAAAAGTGTAGTCCACCATATGAAAGAGCAGCAGCAGCGGTGGTGTCTGACTGCTGGATCCAGGTTTCAGTAAGAGCCAGGAGATTAAGAGAATTAGAAAGGAAGAAGTCATGAATGAAGGAGAGTTTATTACACACAGAGCGAGAATTCCAAAGGGCACAATTCAAAGAGACAGAAGGCATGCAGGGAATATTTATAAGGTTAGAGGGTTTCTGAGTGTAGCAGTTGGGAGGTTTGACTGGCTATAACATGGGGGGCCGGGGTTTGGAGAGATGTCTCCAGCGACTAGGAGAAGGAGGATCGAAAGAGTGAGCAGATGGTTAAGTGATTTGTGAGAGCGTCTCTTGTGTTGGATGGTGGGACTGAATGGATCTGCACTGTTAAGCAATGTAAACAGAGCATGAGTGCTATACATAGGAGAGGAGAGGACAGAGGGGCCGATATGGATGGAGTGTAGAGAGTTAATGCGAGGGCGGTGAATGTGAGTGAATGCGGCAGCCAGGATATAGATTATACAAATAAATATGGTGAGTATTTGTGCTATTTCAAGTGAATATGGATTAGATTTAGATTGTCTTACCTGTCCCCTGCCCTGTCTAACTGCCATGTTATAACTGCCGAGTACTTAGAAAAAAAAGTACTTTGAATAAAAAATACATGAATACTAGTGCACGAATGCACCCCCTGCACGAATGCATCCCCAAGCTAAGTCTACATTTATAGAAGGCTAGCCCTTAGATCACCTTTTTTTTTTTGTGTTAAAGCTCGTTAGCAATCAATCTAACTCACTCAACTCAGTTGAGACAACAGGACACAATAAATGTAGTGATCAGATAAACAAATGTCCAGGTCTACATGGATCATAAACCGCTTTGAAACAGTTATGTGATCTCTCTGAGTAAGGACATGCAAAAGTGAGTTAAATATCTATAAACACAAACAAATGCATAATAGTATCATAAGTATCATAAGCACTAATCATAAGTATTCAGAAAAAAAGGCCAAGAAAATTCTGCTGTGGTATGTAAACTATTGAAGCAGAAAGTTAAAAAAAATATATGAATACTTAAATAATTCTAGTTAACATATAATCCTAATTTAAACACTAGGTCAGTTTAGTAAAGTTGCCTGGTCCCTTATGAATACAAATATTCAGAATGTTTTATTACAAAATAAATTAATAACCTGCATTTACTTAAACTGGAAAACCATTTTAACTCCCCACTGATTTGGAGTTTCTATGTGTGTAAAATGTGTTCATTTTATTGTGTCACATTTCCCCCCAGAACATGAACTTGTAGGTTGCGTGGGAGTGAGCGGAGATTCAAATTACCATAAATAATTGCCTTAATGAAACAATAAGATAAGCTTCATGTAATCATATCTGTCAGACGAGATATGTTTCTTTATTTCGCTTAAATATTTATAACATATAGAATTGCGCATTGGAGTAGCGAGACACCATTTACTATGAACCCCTACTGATAAACATATGTCCATCCTCATCACATCTATAACATATGGAGCTACATTCAGCACATTTGTGAAGTTATGAAATTAGCAACGCAATGTGCTGTCTTTTAGATTTTTTACTTTTTCGATAAAATAATCCTAATTTACCGGAGAAATAATTCCCTTCCCATCTGTATTACAGCTCAGAGCTGTAGTTACAAATCCACAGACTTCAGAGCTGGAATCTCCAAGTATTCCTTGGTGTCTTAATATGTGCACAGAGCATGTACAGATCATTTACATTTTAGGAATGATTAATTTTTGCAGTGCAGGGACATTATTAACTTTTTATTTCCTTTTCTGGGAAGGATTAAGAGAAGCATAGAGTCTAGATCACCCTCTACTCTTCCTTGGTCAGAACTCATCTGGAATACTGTGTCCATTTCTGGGCATCACATTTTAAAAAATACATTGAAAAACTGGAGCAAGTTCAGAGAAGAGCTACCAGGACGGTGAGCAGACTGTAAACTATGTCCTACGAGGAACGATTAAAGTATCTGGGAATGTTTATATCACAAAGTTATAAGTGATACTCACCGATGCTATCTCCTGGGAAGACAGGACCCGGGGATAGCCACAGACTCCGGGGGAATGCGGGGCAAGCGAGACTGGAGAGAGATTGCTTCAGGACCTGAATCGCCTGACTGCTGGAGGGCATGGCCTAAGCTCCAGGGATCTAGAAGCTGAAGAAAAACTAAAAAGGCAACTAAAGAACAGAGCTAAAAAAGGGGTACAAACAGAGACATACACATATCAGGCTGGGGTCAGAGCACGGGATAGCGTAACGGTACCAAGGGACTAGGCAGAAAGGATAGTAGGGGCCAAGCAGAGGTCAATACCAAACGGACAGAGAAAGTACAGAGACGGAATCCAACAAACAGTATTCAGAGAACAAACCGAGTCAAAAAGCCAAGGGATCATGCAAACCAGCACACAGCACAAAATTCACTCTGGGGTCAATACACTTAGCCAAGGGCGGAAGTATCACTGACAAAGGAGACTGCCAGATGGCGGCTATAAAAAGTCCATCCAGGATCAATGTGAGGCTACAGGAATTAACCCTAGAAGAACCGACCCAGACAAACCATGACAGTTTAGCTTCCTGCCCCAATTCACACTAGATTGTCAGTTGTGTTCACCTAGTTCAGCCGACACTTAACCAATACGGCATCCATTGCATGACCTTGATATTTTCTTTTAGCTAACTTACAAGTAAAACTAGAATTTTAATGAAAAACATAAGAAAACATTAAAGGTATATTGTCATCTTGGTCCATGATGGCTTATTGCTAGGCTATGTCATCACCTAAATAAATGAATACATGAGTACTGGAAAGGGTGAAAAAAATTCCAAATGTTGCACAATAGCAAAAACTCTAGCATTTCTTTTATTGTAATAATAAACTGGCGATATGTTTCTCCAGGTCAGTACGATTATAGCAATACCAAACATAGAGTTTTTGTTTCATGTAACGGGTGAAAAAAATGTAGAAATTTGTATAAAAAAAAATTTGCTTGAAACGCCATTTTCCGAGAGCCGCAATGTTTTCAATCAATTTTTGGGAAAAGGTGTGTTAGGAGTAGTGTTGAGCGATACCGTCCGATACTTGAAAGTATCGGTATCGGATAGTATCGGCCGATACCCGAAAAATATCGGATATCGCCGATACCGATATCCGATACCAATACAAGTCAATGGGACATCAAGTATCGGAAGGTATTCTCATGGTTCCCAGGGTCTGAAGGAGAGGAAACTCTCCTTCAGACCCTGGGATCCATAGGGAGGTGTAAAATAAAGAATAAAAATAAAAAATATTGATATATTTACCTCTCCGGCGGCCCCTGAACTCAGCGCGGGTAACCGGCAGGCTTCGTTGTTCAAAATCAGCGCTTTTAGGACCTGAGAAACACGTCCCAGCTTCTGATTGGTCGCGGGCCGCCCATGTGACCACCACGCGACCAATCACAAGCCACGACGTCACCGCAAGCTATTAGCGCGCTCATTTTTGAAAAATGAGCGCGTTAATGACTTTCAAAGACGTAGCGGGTTGTGATTGGTCGCGGCCGCGACCAATCACAAGCCGCGACGTCACCGCAAGCTATTGACGCGCTCATTTTTAAAAATGAGCGCATTAATGGCTTTGAAAGACATAGCGGCTTGTGATTGGTCGCGTGGCCGCGACCAATCACAAGCCGCGATGTCACCGCAAGCTATTGACGCGCTCATTTTTAAAAATGAGCGCGTTAATGGCTTTGAAAGACATAGCGGCTTGTGATTGGTCGCGTGGCCGCGACCAATCACAAGCCGCGACGTCACCGCAAGCTATTGACGCGCTCATTTTTAAAAATGAGCGCGTTAATGGCTTTGAAAGACATAGCGGCTTGTGATTGGTCGCGTGGCCGCGACCAATCACAAGCCGCGACGTCACCGCAAGCTATTAGCGCGCTCATTTTTGAAAAATGAGCGCGTTAATGACTTTCAAAGACGTGGCCGCGACCAATCACAAGCCGCTATGTCTTTCAAAGCCATTAACGCGCTCATTTTTAAAAATGAGCGCGTCAATAGCTTGCGGTGACGTCGCGGCTTGTGATTGGTCGCGGCCGCGACCAATCACAACCCGCTACGTCTTTGAAAGCCATTAACGCGCTCATTTTTAAAAATGAGCGCGTTAATAGCTTGCGGTGACGTCGCGGCTTGTGATTGGTCGCGGCCGCGACCAATCACAACCCGCTACGTCTTTGAAAGCCATTAACGCACTCATTTTTAAAAATGAGCGCGTTAATAGCTTGCGGTGACGTCGCGGCTTGTGATTGGTCGCGTGGCCGCGACCAATCACAAGGCACTACGTCTTTGAAAGTCATTAACGCGCTCATTTTTAAAAAATGAGCGCGCTAATAGCTTGCGGTGACGTCGCGGCTTGTGATTGGTCGCGTGGCCGCGACCAATCACAAGCCGCTACGTCTTTGAAAGTCATTAACGCGCTCATTTTTCAAAAATGAGCGCGCTAATAGCTTGCGGTGACGTCGCGGCTTGTGATTGGTCGCGTGGCGGTCACATGGGCGGCCCGCGACCAATCAGAAGCCGGGACGTGTTTCTCAGGTCCTAAATGCGCTGATTTTGAACAACGAAGCCTGCCGGTTACCCGCGGACTCACCAGGGGCCGCCGGAGAGGTAAATATATCAATATTTTTTATTTTAATTCTTTATTTTACACATCTCTATGTATCCGATACCGATACCCGATACCACAAAAGTATCGGATCTCGGTATCGGAATTCCGATACCGCAAGTATCGGCCGATACCCGATACTTGCGGTATCGGAATGCTCAACACTAGTTAGGAGTCGAGTTTCCTCCGCTGCACAGGGGGAATCTCGATCCGTCTCCGCTGCGGTCTCCTATTCTCCTCCAGCCGCAGTGGAGTCTGCTCAGCAGGGACGTCGATCCCAGCGTCTCGCTCAGTCTGATTCTGTGCGAAGAGTTGCTGCTGCTTCTCCAGTCTCTGCCATTAAAGTCAGTGCTGGTCAGCAGCGAGCGGACTTCTCTGGGACTAAGTCCTTGTCTGCACGTACTGAGCATGCCCAGGGTAAGATCTCCCGTTGGAGATCGAGGGTCATGTGCTCAGGCTCTGCAGCACATTCCATTGGTCCTCTTGGCAGGTCTTGGAAGGGCAAAAGTGCTGTGGCCACTTCCTGTGCTGCAACTATATAAACTGCGCATGACCGCACGGCCATGCGCTAGTATTGTCTCATAACGTTATATGTGTGTGTGTAGATGAATGTATGTCGATGGATGAAAGCTCCTAAATATCCCTCCCTAGAGTTGTTGTCTGCTCGCGGATGTTGGTAGCTATCTAGCGCCCGACTAATCATCTGCACGATACACACATTACAGCGTCCTCTTGCTGTGTCCGCCTGTACGGCGCCGTGCGCTTGCCTTGCGCTTTCCATACCCAAGCCAGTGTGGTTGGTGGCGTCCGTCTGTGCGGCATTGCTCGCACTCCTGTGCATTTATATATTTAAACTTAGTTTCCTTACACACCCAGTTGTGGTGTAGTGCCAGCGAGGGTCTAATCGGACTTCAATCCCAGTTGGGGTTAAGTACGCTGACTACTCGCTCGCGCTTTAGGTGCGGTACCGCGATCCTGTGACGCAACAGGATTGCTCCCTTCACGCTGGGTGAGGTTGAACCCACGTGTATATACTTTAGTGTACCGCCATATAGTCTGTATTTACTAGCAGCAGGTTTTCACCTGCACGGTGGACCCCGGACTGCGAACGCATCAATATCACCTTTCTTGGTGCGTTCCGCCAGTCCTAACAGAATACTAGCGCCAGGGTCTGGCTAGTAAATGATGGACGATCAGCGTTCACAGCGGTACAACCAGCAGCTGGAGGGAAGGTTGGCGGCTCTTGAGCGTTCAACTTCAGCTGTGGATGTCACTGCTGTCGCTGTTCAGGCTGCTAGTGTTGCTGCAGCCACCTTGTCCACTGCTGCTCCTGTCCCGACTCTAACTCGCCTCCCGCTTCCAGAGAAATTCTCTGGTGACAGTAAGTCTTGTAGGGGTTTCGTGAGTCAGTGCTCTATCCATCTCGAGCTTCTGGCCTCTCGATTCCCTACAGAGCGGGCTAAGGTGGGATTTATAGTGTCTCTTCTGTCGGACAGAGCGTTGCAGTGGGCTACGCCGCTATGGGAGCGTAGCGATCATGTGGTGCAGAGTGCTCCGTTGTTTCTGAGCACTCTGAAACAGGTCTTTTTAGGACCTCGTGTCACCCATGATACGGCGCTCCAATTGTTGGCATTGACTCAGGGCTCGTCCTTGGTCAGTCATTTTGCCGTCCACTTCCGCACCTTAGCATCTGAGCTGGAGTGGTCGGATAAAGCCCTCATTCCAATATTTTGGAGGGGGCTGGCTGACCACGTTAAGGATGCCCTGGCCACTAGGGAGATTCCCGCCACACTGGAGGAATTAATTACTCTATCCACTCGTATTGATCTCCGTTTTCACGAGCGGAGGTTAGAGCGAGCCCAGTGTAGGCAGAGGTTTCGGCTGGCTCCCACCTTCGCCAAACCTTTGGAATCTCCAGACCAGGCTCCTGAGCCCCATGAGCCTGTGGTAGAGTCTCGAGCAGGATCTAAGCCCCGGACCGCTCGTGCACTCCAGATTTGTCATCTTTGCTAACAGTCTGGACATCTTGCCTCCAGATGTCTCCAGCGGTCGAGGAAACGTCAGCGTCTAGTGGTAGTTGGTGGAGGTGCACTAGACACGGCGACGTTTGCCTCCAAATTGTCCTTTAAGGGGACAATAACATTGGGCTCATCCTCTCACTCGGTGGAACTCTGCGTGGATTCTGGGGCGGAGGGCAATTTTATGTCTTCAGCCTTCGCCCAACGTCACGCAATTCCTCTGGTCATGCTATCTCAACCAGTAACGGTACGAGTGATGAATGGGTCGACACTGCCCTCACAGATTACACATCAAACTATCCCTTTTACTCTGTCCATGTCACCATCTCATCAGGAGATTATATCTCTACTTGTCATTCCTGAGGGAATTGATGAGGTTCTCTTGGGGATACCTTGGTTACGGTACCACTCTCCTCACATCGAGTGGTCCTCAGGCAGAATTCTGGGATGGGGTGAATCTTGTGGGAACAGGTGTCATCGAGAGTGTGTTCAGGTTACTACTACAGAGGTACCCGCAGATCTCTCCTCTCTCCCCAAGCAATATTGGTCTTATGCAGACGTATTCTCCAAAAAGGCAGCGGAGACTCTTCTGCCCCATCGCCCCTATGACTGTCCTATTGATCTCTTGCCTGGTGCTGAGCCTCCCCGGGGTCGAGTCTATCCATTATCTCTCCCGGAAACGGAGGCAATGTCTCAGTACATACAAGAGAATCTGGCAAGAGGGTTCATCAGGAAGTCAGTGTCACCTGCTGGGGCAGGGTTCTTTTTCGTGCAGAAGAAGAATGGAGAACTACGTCCATGCATAGACTACAGGGGTCTTAATGCTATCACAGTTAAGAACAAGTACCCTTTGCCGTTGATATCTGAGCTTTTCGATAGGCTTCGGGGAGCTAGAGTGTTTACTAAATTAGATCTGCGGGGTGCTTACAACCTGATTCGCATCCGTGAGGGGGACGAGTGGAAAACGGCATTTAACACCAGAGATGGGCACTATGAGTATCTGGTGATGCCCTTCAGGCTCTGTAATGCACCTGCCGTTTTCCAAGACTTTGTCAACGACATCTTCCAGGATATGCTTTCCACCTCGGTGGTAGTCTATCTGGATGATATTCTCATCTTTTCTCCAGATATTGACTCCCACCGGAGAGATGTTGGCAGAGTCTTCGACCTCCTACGGGCAAAATCTCTTTACGCAAAGTTGGAGAAGTGTGTGTTTGAGCAGGAGTCCTTACCTTTCCTGGGCTATATCATCTCCGCCCAGGGATTGGCTATGGATCCTGCCAAACTACAGGCTGTGATGGACTGGCAAGAGCCCCATTCTCTTAAAGCGGTACAGCGCTTTATGGGGTTCATAAACTATTACTGCCAGTTCATTCCCCACTTCTCAACTCTGGTAGCTCCCTTGGTAGCCCTCACCAAGAAGGGAGCGAATCCCAAATTGTGGTCAGAAGAGGTCTCCAAGGCCTTCACTTCTATTAAGTCCCACTTTGCTAGCGCTCCCATCTTACATCGTCCCGATGTGGATAAGCCATTCCTACTGGAGGTGGATGCCTCGTCCGTTGGTGCTGGAGCAGTCCTCTACCAAAAGGATGCTCAAGGTCGGAAGCATCCATGCTTCTTCTTCTCCAAGACCTTCACGCCAGCGGAGAGGAACTACTCCATCGGGGACAGGGAGTTGCTAGCAATGAAGTTGGCCTTTTCGGAGTGGAGACACCTTCTGGAAGGTGCGCGGTTTCCCTTCCAAGTTTACACGGACCACAAAAATTTGGTCTATTTGCAGACAGCTCAGCGGCTAAATTCTCGCCAGGCCAGATGGTCCCTGTTCTTCTCCCGGTTCCACTTTTCCCTTCATTATCTCGCCGGGGAGAAGAATATCCGTGCTGATGCTCTCTCTCGCTCCCTTATGTCAACTGAGGAGGAGGAAGAGGAGCCTCGGCTTATTGTCCCTTCCGAGAGCCTGAGAACCATGGCGCCGGTTTCGCTAGAGTCTGTGCCTCCGGGCAAGACTTTTGTGCCCATTAATTTGCGACCGGAGGTTCTCTCTTGGGCTCATTCGTCCAGGGTGGGTGGACACTTTGGGACAAAGAGGACATCTGAGCTACTGGCGAGGACGTACTGGTGGCCGCATATGGTCCGGGATGTCAGGGATTATGTTCTGGCGTGTGTCTCCTGCGCCAAAAATAAATCTCCGCGTCAAAGGGCAGCTGGTTTGCTCTATCCCTTGCCGGTGGCAGATAGGCCCTGGGAGATGGTCGGGATGGACTTTGTTGTGGGTTTGCCCAAGTCTCGCGGCTGTACCATCATTTGGGTCATCACCGATCATTTCTCAAAAATGGTGCATTTGGTGCCGCTGCCGCTGTTACCTTCTGCACGGGCCTTGGCAGCGTTGTTCATTAGACATATCTTCCGCCTGCATGGTATGCCAGACAAAATTGTCAGTGACCGGGGTCCCCAGTTTGCGTCTCGGTTCTGGAGAGAGCTCTGTCGTCTTCTCAGTATTGAGTTGAATCTCTCTTCCGCTTATCATCCCGAGACGAATGGGTTGGTAGAGAGGGCCAACCAGACCTTGGTCACATACCTGCGACATTTTGTTTCAGCCAGGCAGGATGACTGGGCATCCTTGCTATCATGGGCAGAGTTTGCACTGAACAACGCCGTAGCCGACCCCACTGGACAAACCCCATTCCTCCTCAACTATGGTCAGCATCCACGGGTACCTGTGCCTATGCCCGTGTCTTCCGCCGACTCCAGGGTGGCAGACTGGGCTGTGGAGGCACGGGATATTTGGGACCGCACTCAGGATGCCATTCTGGCCTCTAAGGAGAGAATGAGGTCCTCCGCCGACTTGGTGTGGCTCTCAGCCCGTAACATCAGGCTGCGATTTGAGTCCACTAAATTTGCTCCTCGCTACTTGGGCCCATTCAAGGTCCTCGAGCAGGTTAATCCTGTGGTCTATCGTTTGGCCCTTCCGCCACGCCTGGGTATCACCGACACCTTTCATGTGTCCCTCTTGAAACCCGTGTATATGTCCCGGTTTTCCGAGTCATCTGCTGGGACATCGGGTTTGTCTACGGACGATTATGAGGTGAATGCTATTTTGGGGTGCAAGGTGGTGCGTGGTAAAAAATTTTATTTGGTGGACTGGAAGGGTTATGGCCCCGAGGACAGGTCCTGGGAGCCTGTTGAGCACATTCGGGCTCCGCAGCTCATTGCTGCCTTCGAACGTAGCGAGGCCCAAGGAGGGGGGGGCCCTAGGAGGGGGGGTAATGTTAGGAGTCGAGTTTCCTCTGCTGCACAGGGGGAATCTCGATCCGTCTCCGCTGCGGTCTCCCATTCTCCTCCAGCCGCAGTGGAGTCTGCTCAGCAGGGACGTCGATCCCAGCGTCTCGCTCAGTCTGACTCTGTGCGAAGAGTTGCTGCTGCTTCTCCAGTCTCTGCCATTAAAGTCAGTGCTGGTCAGCAGCGAGCGGACTTCTCTGGGACTAAGTCCTTGTCTGCACGTACTGAGCATGCCCAGGGTAAGATCTCCCGTTGGAGATCGAGGGTCATGTGCTCAGGCTCTGCAGCACATTCCATTGGTCCTCTTGGCAGGTCTTGGAAGGGCAAAAGTGCTGTGGCCACTTCCTGTGCTGCAACTATATAAACTGCGCATGACCGCACGGCCATGCGCTAGTATTGTCTCATAACGTTATATGTGTGTGTGTAGATGAATGTATGTCGATGGATGAAAGCTCCTAAATATCCCTCCCTAGAGTTGTTGTCTGCTCGCGGATGTTGGTAGCTATCTAGCGCCCGACTAATCATCTGCATACAGCGTCCTCTTGCTGTGTCCGCCTGTACGGCGCCGTGCGCTTGCCTTGCGCTTTCCATACCCAAGCCAGTGTGGTTGGTGGCGTCCGTCTGTGCGGCATTGCTCGCACTCCTGTGCATTTATATATTTAAACTTAGTTTCCTTACACACCCAGTTGTGGTGTAGTGCCAGCGAGGGTCTAATCGGACTTCAATCCCAGTTGGGGATAAGTACGCTGACTACTCGCTCGCGCTTTAGGTGCGGTACCGCGATCCTGTGACGCAACAGGATTGCTCCCTTCACGCTGGGTGAGGTTGAACCCACGTGTATATACTTTAGTGTACCGCCATATAGTCTGTATTTACTAGCAGCAGGTCTTCACCTGCACGGTGGACCCCGGACTGCGAACGCATCAATATCACCTTTCTTGGTGCGTTCCGCCAGTCCTAACAAGGTGCTAGTCGAAGGCTTGTTTTTTCTGCCCTAATTCAATATTTTTATTTATATAGTGATGGAATAGATTCGATGTTTAGATTGCCTCTTATTACATTTTTTGTGTTGTTGCCGTGACCAAAAAAAAAAATTGCAACTTTGGTGTTTTGATTTTTGCTTGTTACGCCATTTACCTATCAAATTAATTTATTTTATATTTTGATAGATCAGTCCGTTTTATGTATGCAGCCATACCAAATACAGTGTGTGCATTTTTAAAAAATGTATGCCTTAATGCTTAATGGGAAAAAGGGGAATGATTTGAACTTTTAGGTTTTTTTTTCAATTTTTTTTTTACTTTACAATTTTTTTAAGTCTTAGAGGACTTGAGCCTGCGATCATCCTGTCACTTGTGCTACTTACAACAAAAGCCACAGTATTGCTGTGTACAGTGAAAATCAAGGTCTCCTATGAATGCCAGCAAACCACTGGCCGGCATGGCATCCAATTGATGTCCCTCGACCATATCGTGAGAGTGCCGATGCACGTAGAATGATGCGCTACCCTACTGGTGCGCAGTCAATGCCACTGTCACAAATTAACAACGGCATTTAACATGTTAACAGCCACGCTCCACCCACAGCTGTTAGTAGCAGATGATGGCTTATTTAGCCATCATCTGCGGTCAAAGATTCAGGATCAACTTGTGAGTACGCATCAAAGTCAGGGAGCAGGTTTATGACATAACGAGTATGTCATATGTCAATGAGGGGTTAAAGGTTGTACCCAAATGTTTATTAAGTAATGGCATATTTAAGCGATGCTCCTTTAAGGTTGCATGGAATCATAGTACTGTCGACATTTTTTTCACATCCCTCACAATAGAACATTTTTTTCTTGTTACCTTGATTTTGAGTGGATCTTTTTTCAAAAATCTCTTCCAAACAGGAGAAAGAAATGTATAAACAACTGAACAGGGACAGTCATCTACCTTCACTCTCTTTTCAGGATGTGGCTTTATTAAGATCTCTTGTCTTTTTGTGAAAACAAAACAAAAAAAAAATCTGTTTTCTGAAAATGACCATCTGTTAGAAATATAAAAGCAAGATTGCAGCTGCAGGGACACACTTGTGTGGGAGTGTTGTAAAGAGAGTGTGCTGGAGTGATCTAGGAGTGACAATGAGCAAACAATTATAACAACATGATAACACTTTGGTTTTAACCATTTTCTAACACATATTCTAGAAAATGAAAATGTTTTATTCTACTGATCAAAAATACAAACTCATAATAAAATGTGAACTATCATCCAAAAGGTTCTTCTTACAATATATCCATAGAATGATCTGCAACATTAAAATATATTCACGTAACTCTTATCTAGGGATGAGCGTATGTGCTCGGTGATACTCGGTTATCACACGATCGGATGTGCTCGTTACTCAGCAGGTAATGGGCGGTGCTTTGGTGTAAAACTGTGTAAGTCACTGTAATGCTGCAGCCATTTTGGTGGTGGCATTACTGTGATTGGCTGGCCGTCTGACATCATAAGGGATTATAAAATGACTGGTGCCTCCCGACTCAGCACACTGACGCCATTGCACAGCTCTATGAGACTTCGTTTTGGAGGGAGAGAGTGCTTGTCTAGGCCTATGTGCACAGTATAACAAATTAGAAGCCTGTAGCATTGATACTGGTGCTGAAGCTGAGGCATCATACTAGCATCCCTTCTAAGGGCTAATCGTTTGCTTTCCTGTTTGTATCACATAAAATCTGCATTTAGCCTTGGGAGGGAGAGAGAATCGCAGGAGCAGGGAGAGTGACAGGATCCAGTCTGTAGATAGGTTTGTGCAGTCCATTGGCAAATATGTAGCTGCAGCTTTCTTTGTGGGTGCTTAAAAAAATAGAATATATTTTGATCCATCAAGTACTACGTGCTTTGAAGTCATTTTTCGTGTTATATAACACATCGTTGAAACATTTTCCTGGGCTACATTTCTCAGCCATACACTACTCTGTAGTGTGGAGTACATTTCTGTCATCTATAAAACTGAGACAAAGATTTTTAAAATTTTGTAGGCTTTCATTTCTCAGCCCTTCAGTGCTACGTGGTCTGTGAACATTTCTGTGAGCTCTAAAACTGATAAAAAGCATCTAAAGATGTTGTAGGCTTCCATTTTTCAGCCCTACAGTATTACATAGTCTGTGAACATTTCTGTGATCTCTAAAACTGAAAAGAAAAGCATTGAAACATTTTTCTGAATTGAATTTGATTGTCATCATACACCTTTGCGTTCTTTATTTCTCACTCATAGGGTATTACATCTTCTTGGGTACATTTCGTGGCTATACAGGTTTCAAAAAATGTGTTCAAAATTTATCGGAATTATTTTGCTCCACCATAGACTATTCCATGGTCTGAACTTCATTTTGTTGGCATATAACTCTCAAAAAACGTATTCAAAATTTAGCCGCATTCTATTTCTCACCCATAGGGCATTACATCTTTTTGGGTATATTTTGTTGCTATATAAAGGCTTGTTCAAAAATTATCAATATTATATTGCTCACCTATAGACTATTTCGTGGTCTGGAATCCATTTCATTGGTATATAACCCTCAAAAAATTTGTTAAAAATGTAATTGGTATTATATTGCTCACCCATTACATCTTCTTGGGTATATTACTTTGCTATATAAGCCTCAAAAAACTGTTCAAAATGTACTGATATTATATTGGTCGCCCATTGGTTATTACATCTTCTTGGGTACATTTCGTTGGTATATTTAGTTGTTAGAAAAGCCTCAAAAAACTTCTTCAAAATGTAATCGGTATTATATTGCTCATCCATAAACTATGGATGTCAATTCTCTGTGTGCTTTTGCCCTGCATTTTAAATCATTGACTCCATTCAAATCAATGAAAGACGTAGGGAAAATTGAACCAAAAATGTGATTTTGCAGCAGTGATTTTCCTGTCAATAGATGCAGAAATGGTGCACAAATTTTACTCCACATGTGCACATATCCTTATCGGTATTATACTCCTCACCCATAGACTATTCTGTGGTCTGGAGTACATTTGCTTGGTATATAACCCTCAAAAGTGCATAGCCTTTATGAATCTAGGAGTATGAATACATGACAATTGAACAGAATGTGTATGATACCCTCCTTTATGTCTAAGGCTAGTTTCACATTTGCGTTTAAAAACGCAGCATTTAAAACGCATCCGCAGGTGGTGAAAAAAACGCATGTAAACACGTACAAACGCTGCGTTTTTTAGACGCATGCCTTGTCGCATGTGGTTAAAAAAACGCTGCGTTTGTATGCGTTTACATGCGTTTTTTCCTGCGTTTGCAATTTTGGTAAGCATGATGAGAAATTTCACAAGAGAAAAATCAAGATCCAAACACCGCCAATGGGACTACAGAGGGCGTGTGACACGACTCTGTGGACAAAAATATGGAAAAATTGTAGCTCTCAAAACTGGTAAGGCAAAAAATATTTTTTGGAATAAAAAGGGTCTTTTAGTGTGTGACAGCTGCCAATCATAAAAATCCACTAGAAAACCCACTATAAATAGAAATCAAACCCCCTTCATCAACTCCATAGTTAGGGAAAAATTAAAAAATTTAAAAATTGTATTTATTTCCATTTTCCCATTATGGTTAGGGCTAGGGGTAGGGTTAGGGTTAGGGGTAGGGTTAGGGCTAGGGTTAGGGTTAGGGGTAGGGTTAGGGTTATGGTTAGGGTTAGGGGTAGGGTTAGGGTTCGGATCCCTTTATCACCTTGATGGTGGGGGTGGCTTATCAGTGTCTAGACTTGTTTTTCTCTATTGAAACGCATGCGTTCAAAAACACAACCAATCGCATGTGCTTAAAAACACATGCGTTTACATAGACAGCAATACGTTTTTTGACGCAATCGAATGCATGCGTTTTTTTGCGGCAAAAAAAGCCTCTAGAAATTACTACATGTTTCATTTCCGCACCAAAACGCAAGCATCGAAACGACGCATGCATCGTCAAACGCAGCCAAACGCGTACAAAAAAACGCATGCGTTTTTTATGTTAAATATAGAAAAAAAACCGCATGTGTTTATATGCATTAAAACGCAGCGGCAAAAAACGCAAATGTGAAACTAGCCTAATACGGGATGTGTCTGAGTCCTTTATTTTTGGCAGTTCTTGCTTCCTTCATAAATTACACAGAAATTTACTATTTTTAATAAAAAAAAAAAACCTTAACTTTGGTTAAGGTAACTTTGGTTTGGTTACTTAAATTATATATTTTTTAAAATCCTTTTTACATTTTGACTTATATACAAGTCATTATACAGGAAAAAAGAGAACTTGTCCACAAGCGCTATAAGCCTGCAGACACTGTATCTGGCTAATTTGCAGTTTAATCGCTTTCCAATGTTGTACAGTTAAAAGTGCAGGTAGGGTCTTATCTAATAACCATCACTGCAATAAAAAAGGAATTTGGTGGTTCAGATCAGAGTCCACAATGTCTAAGGTTCAGAGACGCTTCACCTTCTTGTGTGATCGTATCTCTGAATCTTGGGCAGCACAGACTCTGAACCACCATATTCCTTTTTGATTCCAATGTTGTACAGTTGACATATTAAAGCGCAGCTACCGGGAATTCAACTTTATTCTACCATGGAGTCGCCGGCTATTAGTCATAGAAACATGCAAGGAGAGTCACCGCAGTATACAGTAAGAACCATAGCAGCATCAACGAGAACCATGGCACCACCACCGAGAACCATGGCACCACCACCGAGAACCATGGCACCACCATCGAGATCCATATCACCACCATCATCGAGAATCATGGCACCACCGAAAACCATGGCAGTCTATGCTCTCTGAGCGATATAATATAGATGGCTCAGTCATTGCACATTGTTTACTTTCCTCTTCCTGTGTAAATGCTCAGCGGTCGCATCGTGCCATCGGACCATCCATGTAAACGAACCTTTGTTGTAAGCCACAAAGAGCATTTTATTATTTTCATTCAGAATACTTTACCTTTCTCTTTTCTTGCATTATCCAATGTTTAACTCAACATGGATTCATGATAATTTATCATGATCTTGACCCTGTCACACGCAACCTTGTATTCACTAACATAATTACAATGTCAGTTCAGGTCACTGTCTGACACATAGCAAAACGCCCTTAGTTCTGCTGCTGCCATTGTTCACCTGATCTGATTAACTGCAAGATTTTTTATACAAATTAATGATTCTTCCCCATAACAATTCTAAAGCCACAGTTACAGTATATAGAAACATAATGAAATAAGGGGACAGGTCACTACTTCCGACAAGTTCAACTCAGTTATGTTCCGCTGTTATTTATGATGCGATTGGTTTAATGGAAATCTATACTTACTCGATCAATTTAGGAAAATGACAGAAAATATGTAATTCAATTACTTTTTTGTTATTGTCTCAAAGTTTTGACTAGTAAATGTTATATTGAAATCATTTTAATAGAGAATGAAGAGGAAAGGGACCTCATTTTAATTATCAAGATTTCCCCCCATTAAAATGCAAAGTTGATGTGGCTTTTGGCTTCTACAGGATGTGGTTGTTTCACCATCTTTTTCTTCTGTGCGTCATGGTTGACAAGACTAGAGATGAACAGATCTGTCAAAATATGAATTTTTCAAATAATGCAAAATTTTACTGTGAAATTTGATTTGCAACAAAGTAATGATCTGCAAATGTAATGTTTCTTATTATGCTCTGAGATCTCTCAAGACTCCAGAGCATAATAAATGTAAATGTTAAAAGAAAATACCCATACTCAACTCACCGCTCACCTCTCCAGCTGCCCCCGCTACTCCCTGCTGGCTGTCTGTTTCTCTACATCCTCTGTCGTAAACCTGGCTCTGGCCCGGTGTTCATGCTAGACATGAACAGGCTCCGGAGGTAACTGCGTATGAGCAGTGACCGCGCAAGTCGTGCTTGTTGCTGAAGTCCTAGCCAAGAGTGAATACCAGGCCGAAACCTCAAGTCCAGAAGTCCTAGCCAAGAGTGATCACCAGGATGGAAATGTGGTGCAAGGAAGGCATGGAGAACGGGACAAATATGACATACTAGATGGTGGCCCGACTGTAATGCATCGAGTATTCTAGAATATGCATGTCCATGTAGTATATTGCAAAACCCATGTAGTATATTGCCCAGCGACGTAGTATATTGCCCAGTCGCGTAGTATATTGCCCAGTCACATAGTATATTGCCCAGCCACGTAGTATATTGCCCAGTCACATAGTATATTGCCCAGCCACGTAGTATATTGCCCAGTCACATAGTATATTGCCCAGTCACATAGTATATTGCCCAGTCACATACTATATTGCCCAGCTACGTAGTATATTGCCCAGTGACGTAGTATATTGCCCAGTCACATAGTATATTGCCCAGCCACGTAGTATATTGCCCAGTCGCGTAGTATATTGCCCAGTCACATAGTATATTGCCCAGCCACGTAGTATATTGCCCAGTCACATAGTATATTGCCCAGCCACGTAGTATATTGCCCAGTCACATAGTATATTGGCTAGCCACATAGTACATTGCCCAGTCACATACTATATTGCCCAGCTACGTAGTATATTGCCCAGTGACGTAGTATATTGCCCAGCCACATAGTATATTGCCCAGCCACGTAGTATATTGCCCAGTCACATAGTATATTGCCCAGCCACGTAGTATATTGCCCAGTCACATAGTATATTGCCTAGCCACATAGTATATTGCCCAGTCACATACTATATTGCCCAGCTGCGTAGTATATTGCCCAGTGACGTAGTATATTGCCCAGCCACATAGTATATTGCCCAGCCACGTAGTATATTGCCCAGTCGCATAGTATATTGCCCAGTCACATAGTATATTGCCCAGCCACGTAGTATATTGCCCAGTCACATAGTATATTGCCCAGCCACGTAGTATATTGCCCAGTCACATAGTATATTGGCTAGCCACATAGTATATTGCCCAGTCACATACTATATTGCCCAGCTACGTAGTATATTGCCCAGTGACGTAGTATATTGCCCAGCCACATAGTATATTGCCCAGCCACGTAGTATATTGCCCAGCCATGTAGTATATTGCACAGCGACGTAGTATACAGCACAGAGCCACATAGTATACAGCACAGACACGTAGTATACTGCCCAGTCACATATGTAACAGGTTAAAAAAGACTTAAAATAAAAAATAAACATATACTCACCTTCCGAGGGCCCCTGGCTCTTGTGTGCGGTGCACGCGGCAGCTTCCGATCCCAGGGTTGGTATGCGTGCAGGACCTGTGATGACGTCGCGGTCACATGACCATGACATCATGGCAGGTCCTTCTCGCACAGCATCTTTGGCACCGGAACCTGCCACTTGCACTGCCGAGGAGAGGGCGCACGTCGGAGGGTGAGAATAACTTTTTTTATTATTATTATTTGTAACATTAGATATTTTTACTATTGATGCTGCATACGCATCATCAATAGTAAAAACTTGGTCACGCAGGGTTAATAGCGGCGGTAACGGAGTGAGTTACCCGCGGCATAACGCGGTCTGTTACCGCTGGCATTAAACCTGTGTGAGCGGTGACTGGAGGGGAGTATGGAGTGGGCGCTGACTGTGGGGAGTATGGAGTGGGTGCTGGGCACTGACTGCAGGGGAGTAGGGAGGGATTAATCGGTCTGTGGCCGTCACTGATTGGTACCGGCAGCCATGACAGGCAGCTGGCGAGACCAATCAGCGACTTGCATTTCCATGACAGACAGAGGCCGCAACCAATGAATTTCCGAGCCAGACAGAAAGACAGAAGGACAGACGGAAGTGACCCTTAGACAATTATATAGTAGATCAGTGAGGGCAGCCGGAGGGCTGATTGGTGAAGTAAAAATGTTTTTTGCTTCTTTTTAACCTTTTGCCAGCTCTTTGCTCTTCAGCAAGATGGTGGCAGCAACTGGCTGAATTTGGACGGAGTAAATGACAAAAAAAAATTTTTTGTCCAGAATGTGGAGTTTCCAAAAATTTTTGTAAATTTAAATTCCACTCAAATAAATTTGACCAAGTCTAGACAATACACTTTAAGTTTTAAGTTTGCTTCTCATTTCATGCCCTTTTTGTAACCCTTGTGTCAAAGTAGCTCATCTATGCATATGGTATGCACCTCCTCAAAGAAATATAAATGACTGATAAAGTATTAATGAATGAAATCACAGATTTTTTTCATCACAGTTATCTGTTATGCATGTGTTTTTTTTCAACAAATTCATAAGGAAAGCAATATTCTTCCAATCATCATAGGGTAATATGTGCCGTGTTTAATGCTATTCTTAATTAAGGCTTGTGTAGTAATTATCGGTCAGGAAACATTTCCCACATTAATCTGCCATTCAGAGCTGTTCTGAAGTTACAATATCCCGTAACTTTTTCCTAGTCGAAAACAACCTCTATTGATCTTGTTTAATGATTTTTAAGACTTTTTTTCCCCACACACGTTAGAAGCGCTTGATTCACAATAACACGCACTACAGCTCATTGCTCAGGGAGGAAATATTCAATACTGGTACACAAAAGGACCATGAGATGACTTTAAATGGTATCGTATTAAGTAAAGCCCCTTATTATGAACAGTTCATAGGCTGCAATGTTAAAAGTTAGTTAGCTTTAAGCTTGGAAAATAGAAAGACCAAAGTGGAAATAAGTCACACAATTTTCGTGCTTCTTCCCTTTTCACTGTCATCTGCTTTTATTAGGAACCACATTTGACTCTAATTTTTTATCTTTCAATCTTTTTTTATCACAAAGGAACTGAGAACCAAAGTCCATGACATTTGCAGTTATTACTTTTCTTGTCCAACAGAGTTGACCGTACGCATTAAATTAATGTTAGCTGATCCTACCGATTTCGGCAAGACTGGCTGACCATCTAATGTGCATGAAGTCCTCTCAATTTTCTTCTGACAATCCAAGTCAGGGGACATAAAGATCAGACATCTTGATCCCAAATTGCCCCATCCGTTTGGTTTTAGGAAAAAATAAATGAGTGAATCTACCAAAATTTGAATTAGGAAATTTCCATTAAGTTTTTTCAATGCAAATTAAATGTGCTCAATTTATAGTAAAATAGGTTTAAAAATAATGTATATTATCCTCACCTCATCCTTCAATGGTCCTGCCACCACAATTTCTTGATCAGTTTTCCATCGGCTCCCTTATTTGGTCTTCATTTCAATCTTCAGTTTTCCGCACTACTGGTACTGACTAGACCTCACTCAATGCATGTCATGCCGTGGGGCATGATGATATATGAGGTGCGTATACATTTTTATTACTATTGGCTCTTTAGAATTGTCTTGACGCAGTCTACTTCGTTTTCCATTTGACCGGTCTTTCTGCTTTTCAGCTGTTTATTCTGCCCACGGTCCTCTAGTTAGTTATGAAGGGCTAAAGATGAAGGTCTAACGTTACTCTCTGTAGGACCTATAGTAACTACGGGTGTAATCTCTATGGTTAATCTTTCATCAACTAAACATGCAGTCCCTAACTTTTTAATTGTCTTGCTATTCAAATTTACTACTCAACTAGAGGTACACTTTTATCAGAAAGAAAAGTATAGTTGCTGTGCTTGTAGAGATGGTCCATTCATGCAAAGGTATGATGTAGTAATATATTTCTTCGATATCAGTACTCATGTTCATTGTGGTTTGGTCCTGGTTAAGAGGTTTGGAAACCTTGAAACGCGTTGACAATAAACCGCATTCATGCTTCACCTTCGTGTGTGATCATATCTTTGAACCTTGGGCAGCGTGGATTCTGAACCACCATATTCCTCATTCATTGCAATGTATCTCCTTGGTGGTCCTGCTGCAGCCTTTACATGCTTCTATAGGAGGCGTGACTGTCAGGCGAGCGTACCTATAATATTTTACACCACTTCTTTATCAGATAAGACCCTATTTGACCCTATTTTTTGTCTCTCCAGTTCTACCATTTGATTTTCTTTCAACCATTACTCTTTCAACTACTACAAACACAAAGAGATTTAATCAGATAGCTTGACTCGACTGCAGAGGCACATATGAAGATTCCAGAAGAAGGTTTAATTTCAAGTTGAATTCTTGTAGATATGCACAATTACAGTAACAGTAGCTATAACAGGTGCAGTAGGTAAAAAAGACTATTCTGAACCAAAAGGTGTATAGAGATGATCCTCAAACAAATATGGCTGACATTCACTGGCTCAGGAGGGAGAATGGAGGGGTTAGACATGAGAGCTGGAAAGACAGACAGGGAGAGATGGGACAAACCTATAAAGGCAAAACTGATTAGATGGCAGTGAAAAAGCAACAATACAATGATAAAACAATGCAATACTGTATGATTCCAATGTCTTGGGACATGACAAATATAATCTCTGATAGATAGTGATCAGGGAATATAAAGTTTAGTTTTTTTGGAATTTTAATACCCAGATTTTATTCCCAATAGATAAGCTGCCGCATTAAAAACACATGCACACTCAGCTGAACCAACAGTTCAAGAGGATGGAGAAGGTCAGAAGTGCAGCACGGTGGCTTAGTGGTTAGCACTGCAAATGCAGTGCTGGGATTTTGGGTTCAAATCCCACCTGCAAGGAATTTGTATGTTCTTCCTGTGGTTGCTTGGGTTTCCTAACGCACTTTGAAGACCTACTTGTACGGGAATTTCAAATGAGAGCCCCAATGGGGAAAGTGATGATAATAATAATAATCTGTATTTTTATATAGCATTAACATATTCTGCAGCGCTTTACAGACATTACCATCACTGTCCCCGATGGGGCTCACAATCTAATTTCCCTATCAGTATGTCTTTGGAATGTGGGAGGAAACCGGAGTACCCGGAGGAAACCCAAGCAAACACGGGGAGAACATACAAACTCCTTGCAGATGTTGTCCTTGGTGGGATTTGAACCCAGGACTCCAGCACTGCTAACCACTGAGCCACTGTGCTGACGATGACTGTAAAGTGCTGCAGAACATGATGGCGCTTTCTAAATTAAAGAATAGCTAGAATTCGGCCACCAGTTATCTCACATGTATGGGCAGTTTTAAATATTATTTAACCAAATGAAAGTAATCTTAAGTAGCACAGACTAATGAAAGCTTAATCCAATTTGCAGCATTTAGCTGCAATGTACATCGTGCTCGCTTTCTGTACTGTACAGGGTAATTAATTGAGCCTTTTAAATATATTTTTTTCATTTTTTTCCCATTGTCAAGTAAATGAACATATTATTGCCCTTTATGTTTGACCTTTTATTGCTTTCCCTTAAAAAAAATCATTTAAGACAAATTTTACTTGAACTAGGTGATAATGTACGTTCGGAAAAATAGGATAATTAGCGACTACAATCAAAGCAATTATTGTGTCAGTGCTTTTGGAGACAGATAAAAGCTTGACACGTTCTTAAAATAGGACAATGCCATAATCACCTTAATTTTTTCTTTTTTTAATTCATCGGCTTGTCTTTTATTCAATTCGAACTTTGTAAAATATTCCTAAAGGAAATGTTTAACAATAATGTACAGATTATGGAAATGTCTCATTAAATATAGAGAAAGCCTCCTGTAAATCCAAGAAGATACTTCACCGAGGCAGCCTGGGTGGAAGCTCTATAGCCATGTTTATTCATGGTGCCGTAAATGTTTATTTTGTATTTTATTGAATCATAAATTAAAGAATTGTAATTATGCACAGAGCTAACATAAAAGTGTGGATCGTTTATCAGGGAACAAAGTGTGGATTACAGCCATTTGCATGCAGGAGCTTTGTTTGGCCTGAAATTCGTCTTTACGGGAAGGAGCACTTACATCAGATCTTATTCCAACTTCTAATAATCTCTCTAGTGATGTCATACTATGCTACAATTGCATGCATTTGTTTTGATTTGTGTATTTTTATCAAAACCCTATTGTTTTAACTTTACCGTTTATAACTAGAGATGGCTTTTGAAATTTAGGAAAAATACATGAGACGTTTAGCACAAAATTTGGCCAAATAGCGTGAGCCCATCAACCATTGTCAAGGTAATCTCATTAATCTGATAGGCCCTGACCTAACTGCCCAGTGTGAACACTTACCTATGGTGAATCTCTGAATGCATAGGGGAATATAAACACCTCCCTTGGTCAAGCTTACATTTCTGGGATGGTCGGAACCTGGTGTGATTAGATGTAATTAAAATCAATAGAAAAGACCTGGCACTCAACTTAATACTGTGATGACACTTAGTGTAAACTGCACAATAGCTGGCCGTGGATCGCCGTCTAAGGAAGTTAGGTGAGGCTGTAGAAATATCTTCAGTTGCCCGTTTATCTGTGCCTGGACACGGCATCCACCGCTTGTCAAGTGTCCTCCAGACACGGGAGTAAACATATCCACATGCTAGGATGTAACTGATGAAGGTCCAAGACCGAAACATTTTTGGTACTATAATAAAATCATCACGGTATTAAGTTGAGTGCAAGGTCTTTTCTATTGTATCTCACGGTGTGGGAACCTACTTGGGCACCTCCTACAGTAGTGCTCACGCTTTCTTTTCACGTAATTAAAATCAACACATGGTGAAGAGCGGAGTGCTCAAAAGTAGGGTTGAGCGACTTTTCTTTTTATAGGATCGGGTCGGGTTTCACGAAACCCGACTTTTTCAAACGTCGGGTCGAGTGAAATCGGCCGATCCTATAGAAAAGTCGGGGTCGGGGTCGGCCGAAACACAAAACCCAATGCAGTGCATTGGGTTTCTAATGGTTCCCAGGGTCTGAAGGAGAGGAAACTCTCCTTCAGGCCCTGGGATCCATATTTAAGTGTAAAATAAAGAATCAAAATAAAAAATATTGATATACTTACCCTTGGACGCGCCCTGGTTCTCACCGGCAGCCTTCCTTCCTAAGAATGAGCGCCTGAAGGACCTTCGATGACGTCGCGGCTTGTGATTGGTCGCGTGAGCGGTCACATGGGCGTCACGTGACCAATTACAAGCCGCGACGTCATCTAAGGTCCTTCAGGCGCTGATTCTTAGGAAGGAAGGCTGCGGTTTAGAACCAGGGCGCATCCAAGTGTGAGTATATACCTATTAGGAATATACTCACCCTCGGACGCACCCTCGGACGCTTCCTTCCTAAGAATTAGCGCCTGAAGGACCTTAGATGACGTCGCGGCTTGTGATTGGTCGCGTGACCACCCATGTGACCGCTCACGCGACCAATCACAAGCCGCAAAGTCATCGAAGGCCCTTCAGGCGCTCATTCTTAGGAAGGAAGGCTGCCGGCGAGAACCAGGGCGCGTCCGAGGGTGAGTATATCAATATTTTTTTATTTTTATTCTTTATTTTACACTTAAATATGAATTCCGATACCGATTCCTGATATCTTAAACATATCGGAACTCGGTATCGGAATTCCGATTCCAGATCAGAAGATCGCCGACCTCATGGCCGACCCCACACAGGGGTCGGGTCGGGTTTCATGAAACCCGACTTTGCCAAAAGTCGGCGACTTCTGAATCTGGCCGACCCGTTTCGCTCAACCCTACTTAAAAGCTATTTTTATAAACCTATAAAAAATGCACAAGACAGACCTCAAAGTATGAAACAATACCAAAACTTTATTCAAAGTACAATTACAAGAGACCACCAATGATGGTGATGTATACCAGTAAAAAAGACACCATAGACCTGAGGCATGTGTTATAAACACAATCCTTTCAGCCACGTACTATATATAGATCTCACATATCATGCAATGATCATTACGCCAAGTGGCATATTATGACGATAGTTAGCGATATTACTATTCTAAAGTGGCAAGATATATAACAGCCGCGTTTCGGCTGCGTGTGCCTTCTTCCGAAACGCGTGTAGGGGACCTGGCACCATCAGACCTGAGGTAATGCAAACTGATTTCTTTGTTATATATCTTGCCACTTTAGAATAGTAATATCGCTAATTATCGTCATAATATGCCACTTGGCGTAATAATCATTGCATGATATGTGAGATCTATATATAGTACGTGGCTGAAAGGATTGTGTTTATAACAGATGCCTCAGGTCTATGGTGTCTTTATTACTGGTATACATCACCATCATTGGTGGTCTCTTGTAATTGTACTTTGAATAAAGTTTTGGTATTGTTTCATACTTTGAGGTCTGTCTTGTGCATTTTTTATAGGTTTATATACTGTCTGTACGGGACCGTTATGGTTGTTATATCTCCTAACGGACACAGGGGCTATTTTTGAAATTTAACCTGTGCTTTTGTTTGCCTTTTATTGGTAAATCAAAAGCTATTTTGCAATTCTAGGTGTTTATATTCACCCATGCATTCAGATATTAGCCATATGTAAGTGTTTACACTGGGCAGTTAAGTCAGGGACCTATCAGGTTCATGAGATTACCTTTACAATGGTTGATGGGCTCACATTATTTGGCCAAACTTTGTTCTAAACGTCTCCTGTGTATTTTTCCTAAATTTCAAAAGACATTTTGCTATTCTCACTTCATGTATTTCACATTGATATGCTTTAGCACAATTGAGTGCAACCATTTTCGTATTTTGATATATACAGTCATGGCCAAAAGTATTGACACCCCTGCAATTCTGTCAGATAATACTCAGTTTCTTCCTGAAAATGATTGCAAACACAAATTATTTGGTATTATTATCGTCATTTAATTTGTCATAAATGAAAAAACACAAAAAAGAATGAAGCAAAAAGCAAAACATTGATCATTTCACACAAAACTCCAAAAATGGGCCAGACAAAAGTATTGGCACCCTCCACCTAATACTTGGTTGCACAACCTTTAGCCAAAATAACTGCGACCAACCGCTTCCGGTAACCATCAATGAGTTTCTTACAATGCTCTGCTGGAATTTTAGACCATTCTTCTTTGGCAAACTGCTCCAGGTCCCTGATATTTGAAGGGTGCCTTCTCCAAACTGCCATTTTTAGATCTCTCCACAGGTGTTCTATGGGATTCCGGTCTGGACTCATTGCTGGCCACCTTAGAAGTTTCCAGTGCTTTCTCTCAAACCATTTTATAGTGCTTTTTGAAGTGTGTTTTGGGTCATTGTCCTGCTGGAAGACCCATGGCCTCTGAGGGAGACCCAGGTTTCTCACACTGGGCCCTACATTATGCTGCAAAATTTGTTGATAGTCTTCAGACTTCATAACGCCACGCACACGGTCAAGCAGTCCAGTGCCAGAGGCAGCAAAGCAACCTCAAAACATCAGGGAACCTCCACCATGTTTGACTGTAGGAACCGTGTTCTTTTCTTTGAATGCCTCTTTTTTTCTCCTGTAAACCCTATGTTGATGCCTTAGCCCCAAAAGCTCTACTTTTGTCTCATCTGACCAGAGAACATTCTTCCAAAACGTTTTAGGCTTTTTCAGGTAAGTTTTGGCAAACTCCAGCCTGGCTTTTTTATGTCTCGGGGTAAGAAGTGGGGTCTTCCTGGGTCTCCTACCATACAATTCCTTTTCATTCAGATGCCGATGGATAGTACGGGTTTACACTGTTGTACCCTCGGACTGCAGGGCAGCCTGAACATGTTTGGATGTTACTCGTGGTTCTCTGTCCAACATCCGCACAATCTTGCATTGAAATCTCTTGTCAATTTTTCTTTTCCGTCCACATCTAGGGAGGTTAGCCACAGTGCCATGGGCTTTAAACTTCTTGATGACACTGCGCACGATAGACACAGGAACATTTGGAGATGGACTTGTAGCCTTGAGATTGTTCATGCTTCCTCACAATTTGGTTTCTCAAGTCCTCAGACAGTTCTTTGGTCTTCTTTCTTTTCTCCATGCTCAATGTGGTACACACAAGGACACAGGACAGAGGTTGAGTCAACTTTAATCCATGTCAACTGGCTGCAAGTGTGATTTAGTTATTGCCAACACCTGTTAGGTGCCACAGGTAAGTTACAGGTGCTGTTAATTACACAAATTAGAGAAGCATCACATGATTTTTCGAACAGTGCCAATACTTTTGTCCCTTTTTTTATGTTTGGTGTGGAATTATATCCAATTTGGCTTTAGGACAATTCTTTTTGTGTTTTTTCATTTAAGACAAATAAATGAAGATAATAATAACAAAGAATTTGTGTTTGCAATCATTTTCAGGAAGAAAATGAGTATTATCTGACAGAATTGCAGGGGTGTCAATACTTTTGGCTATGACTGTAAGTTGTTTTTTTTTGGTATGCACCTGTTCAGATGTTTCAGTCAGTTTTTCTGTTATTTATAACTAAAGAAGAGCAGATCAGGCAAAATTCAGACTCGCCTGTACTTGTGAATAATTAAATTCGCCAACAAGTTATTCTCCATGACTTTAATGTCCCTTATTATGCACTGAGGTTCTTCCAGACACCAGAGCAAAATAAACCTTGGATGAAAATATTTAAAAAAATAGTTATACTGACTTTACCTGTCACCTCCCCGACAGCTCCCACTACTCCCTGACCAGATGTCCAGTTTTTTGAGCTTCCATCATGTCGCATCTTCGGCCTGGTAATCACTTTAGGTCTAGGTTGTGCAGTGTGGGGATCAACTGCGTCCCCTGCAGCTCAGCGCCACACATTTGGAGATACCAGCGCCACTTCCTCTGCGATTTTTTCGCTCTGCTGCCATGGCGCTTCACTTCTAGCTCCTCCTGGACTATAGAGGTGCGATCTCCCGGGTACAGTCTTGTGCTGGCCTTCTGGGCCCACATATCTTGTTATTTGGCTTCCAGTATTGCAAAGATGTTTCTGATGAAGGTCTTGACGTGATTAGACCGAAAATGTTTAAACCTTTGAACTGGATGCAAAAAATAAACAAAATGTTCATTTTCATCTTGCATAAGAACTTTTGAGTGCCAAGTGATTTATTGCTACCCCTTTACTGATTGACAGCTTTCTGTGTACACTGTGCATAAGCAGAAAGCTGCCAATCAGCGGTGGGGGCGGAGCTTATGAACACAAAGGACTACATGGCAGAAGGTTTACTAGTCCTCTAGTGATAATCTTCTGCCAAGACAACAGTCAATTTATGAGTCGTACATTGCTCAGATCAGCTACTCTGCCAATACGTTATACTGCTTTCAGATTCCCTTTAATAGATTCCCTTTAAGAAGCTTTCTCTATGCGTAAAAAAGCTTCAGGATTCTACAGTAATGATGCTTGTTAGGACATATGAAAGAGTTGCCTAAACAAAAACATATACTGTATCTAACCAAAAAAATAACAAAAAAATGAAAATAAAGCCCCAAGTAGCTACGTTCTCTTAAAAATAAAGAAGGGGTGGTGGATTAGATGCTACCCCTTAACTATTAGGGTCAATGGGGGTTGCAAAAGTCATACCTCCATTGACCCTAAAGACATTGCATAACTTAACAACTATTAATACTATTAAAACAAAATAAACAAATCTTGATTTTGGCTACTTAAGGTATACTAAATCAGTAAATTAATTTTCCTAGTTTTTAAACTTTTGGGCTTTTATTATTTTTAAACTGTTTAAAAGCAATTAAAATAAATTTGAAAAAAAGTGTTACATTAAGACAACACACTGACTTTTTTTATTAAAAGTAATATATTTACTTCAACAGCCACCTCCAATATGTATTATGTCGGCATGTTCCATTTATTAAGGATGGCTTTGGTGAAGTTATCATCATTTCTTAAATATTCGCTCCTTTTATTCCAGAAATTAAAAAGTATTTGTCTTGTAAGTTATGTGTAACTTTCTATCCCGAGTTTATTACAACCATAAATGACTGTCGATATCTGGGCTTCAAAATAAGGTAATATTTATTTAAAGAGAAGATTAAACCATAATTACTGGAACCTAAATTTGTTTATTAATAAAAATGTGCGAATCTGCTGAAATATGACTTGCCAGGTTTGAATTCGTCCAGCAAATATTTTTTTATCATGTCTGCCTAATATTTCCTGGAGTCCTGTGGGACTTTTAAGCATAAAAATTCCTTTAATAAGCCGTTTAAAAGGAAACTGTCAGCAAGTGTTTGCTATGTAATTTAAGGGCAGCATAAAGTAGGAGCCAAGACACTGATTTCAACGATAATCACTGCCTGGACTAGTGCCCATGTGAGTCCTAGTCCAACCACGCCCCCAGAACTGAGTATCAGCTTACTATCAATGTAAAATGTACACATAAATGATTTATAGAGAATCTGTCAGTAGGATCACCCCTCCTAAGCCATATATTGTACATGCAGGGCATAGAAAGTTGAATAAAATGATAAAATGATAACTGTCCTCGAATTACTTATTCCAGACAAATTCACATTTTTCGTATATTTAAAAATGTGCTACTAAGATCTATTGGCCAGACATAAATCTCCCTGAGACTCTATCTCCAGAGAGTATCATATATGTAAAGGATAGTTACCAGTGAGAGACATGTAATGACTGACAGTCTGTTCACCTAATCTACAGTATGTCTCTCACTAATGGGGTAACACCCCTTTTTATTTAAAATCAACTCTGTAGGCAGATTTTTAGGGAGATCTATGCCCCTTCCATAGATCTTATCAGCTCATTTACATATAAGGTATCATTTTATTTAGCTTCCTATGACCTACATGCCCATAAGGACTGCTTAGGAGGGTTGGTCCTGCTTACAGATTCCTTTTAAGAAAGTTAAAGTGAAGTTTTGTTACTTAGGAGAATGTCTCTGTGTTCAGAATTAATGGGCAACTATTAGTGTGCAGAATTATTATGCAACTAAATCTAAAAAAAAGCAAATTTTCCCATCTCCTTTGTTTATTTTCATCTGTTAAAGTGAGAATTTCGTAAAACATGTAGAAGTCGCAGCCTAGTTTGAAGAGGCCCGGGATTTCAATCATAAGATGAGCCTCCAAGGACCATACGGGGGTCAGCAATCAACGGAAGTGGCCGGAGAGGTGAGCGATGGGTTGAGTATTATTTGAGCGTTATTTTTTTCTACATCTTACATTTATTATTCTCTGGGGTCTACATAGACCATAGAAAAAGAAACCCAAAGGTATGAACTTGGAAATAATCTGGCGTGCATGCAGCCAATATAAGCGCATGTTCACACTGGCCACTGAACAGGAAAAAAAAAAACAAAGACAAAAACATAATGATTAAATGTAAAATAAAAAGTAGCATAGTGCAGGAAAATAATATATGGTACTTATTTACCACTTTTTTTATGTAGACCATATAGCAAAATAAGCGGCATTCAATTCACGGAGAATAAATGAACTGCAATTCGGATTTCTCATTAAATCTTTGTGATATAGCGAATTTTAATATGAACCTTAAGACGGTAATTATAAAAAGTACAGCTCGTAACACAGAGAACAAGCGCTGACACAGCTCTATTGACCGAAAAATAAAAAATTATACCTCTTGGAAGGGTAGAAGAAAAAAATCTAAAGCTAAGAGAGGCCCACTAGGACGATGTCGCCTCAAGTCCTACATAATCCTGGAGCAAGTCCTGCTGCTACTTATTTTCCTTCTAGGCTAGGGATCTTTTGTGACTGTCTGGATGAAACGTGTTACATGCTATGCAGAGGCCCAAGGCTCGACACATCATTCATTACATATCCCATGTGACCCCCCAAAAAATTACTCTTTGCACTTACAACTGCACTAATAGCCTCCAACCAGAACATGAATTTTGTATCTCCGAAGAGCAGCTAAAAACATGTCATTATTTCAAGTAGATAAAATGTTAATTGTTCGTGGTAATTATACTTATGGCTGCCCTGTAAGCATCCTCTGAACAGTTAGGATGTCATTGTGCTGAAATGACCCTAATGCAGACCCCGGGGGGGACAGTCTCACTTGTCAGTTTGGATAAATGATACCATCACTGTAGTTCATCGCCACCATCGGCTTTGTTAAAACTTGTAGCTTTTCCTTATCCTTACAGGGCTTTCCTCTTCTTTGCAACAAAAGCCTAATCCTTTTATTATTGAAACTTTTTCCATTTTAAATTAACGTAACAATTTTTTTTATTACGGATCTTAGCTTGTTGTCTTTAAATGGAACCTTGCAATAAAATGAGAAACATAGCGATACACGAAAACATATGAAAGCTGAAGGCACCTTGTCTAACCTTGTAATTTTAAAAGAAACCTGTCAGCAACATTTGCTCCTCCCAACCATTAAAATGACTATAAAGCCCTTTAAAAGATTAGTCACTCAATCTCTTTGTGACCCCCAAAGTGCTGCTCCAGTAGCGAGAAATTTCATTTTGAAGCTGTGATTTTAACGTGACGGTGCACTTACAGCTTCTCAGGCTCCCCCTGTATTTCCTGCCTAGCAGCACCCTTCCTGGGCTGATTGAGAGGTTATTTGCTCTGATAAACATCCACTGATCCATCAATCATCCATGGGAGGTTGCTGCTAGGTAGGAAATGGAGCATACGGCTAAGAAGGTGTAAGTGCATCAAATTCAAATGAGCTTTATTGGCAGGACTAAGTACACGTTAGCATTGCCAAAGCATATGGTAAAAATACGGGGTGGGGGAGGGAGGCATATAGAGGTCCAGGATATATCAGATTCCTTTTAGAGGATAGGGGATGTTTCCAGGGTGGGGTATAGGAGTCCATGACATATCAGGCTCTTTAGTCGGGGGATAGGGATTTGTCCAGTGTTGGGATACAGGAGTCCATGACATATCAGGCTCCTCTTAGTCTGTGGCAGGCACTGACATATTCCGCTGCTACGGCCACTGCACTTTCCTCTTCCCCCAGTATTATCGGCAGTTTCTCTTCCTCCTCCTTGGAGGTGAAGTCTGGGAGGAGATCAGACAGTCTCTTGAAGTGAGTGTCCCTCACTGCGGAGTATTTGGGGCACCTCAGCAGGAAGTGGGCCTCATCCTCCACGGCCTCCTGGGGGCACTGCTGGCAGAGTCTGCTCTCTCGGGGCTTGTAGTTCTGTCAGTGTCGCCCGGATTCAATGAGTAGGCTGTGGGCGCCCATTCTGTACCGGCTCAGGATCTGTCGATCTTTGGGGTTTTCTAGTTTCTCATCTTCATGTCTCATTGCACATCCAGACACAACATCAGCATGCAATGTATCTCTGCTGCTTTGGGGTCATAAAGGGATTAACTGGATTATCTTTCAAAGAGCTGCACAGTCATGAATAGTTAGGGGGTGTAAAGCTTCTAAAAGGTTTCCTTTTACCCCTTCCAGCCCTTTCTACATAATACATATATAAGTAGCAAATGGAAGGAGCATGACGGCAAGATCAGGCTACACTGTATACATGGAGATATACGAATCTGTCTAGAAGCTGTTTAAATAAAATGGTAGATTACTTTCTACTGGGTTTGAGTAAAAATGGATGCTTTGAAAGGTGGATATGCCCCTTTAAAGGTGGGGCCCTCTCTTATAATGTGATGATATATCAGTCCTATTATGAAATGGTAGACTACTGACTTCTAGGACCACCGGCAAATCTGAAAATGAAGGAGCTACAGTGGTGGTTTAGCACTGAATCCCTTTCAGTTTTTATCCCTGTATAGAACCCCATCCAACGTACCACTATGACATCACTATCTAAGCCCCCAATCTCAATTTACTGACAACCATAGCCAAGTTTAATAGGTGTGCTACTAATGAAGACTCTTGAGTAGCTTTGAACCTGAACCCTATATGAAAAGTAAAGCATTGTTCCGAACAAGTCACCACTTATCTACTAGACAGATGATGAGTTTGTGAATGGTTGGGGTCTTAGCAGTTGGACGCTCACCATTCCTGAAAACTGGGCATTAAATTGCCCCTTCAAATGGCTCTATTCATTACAAATAGGAAACAGAAAAAAAGTGAAACGCTCTACTCAGTTATGTCCAGTAATTCGAAAGTCAATGAGTAGAGCTCCGGTGGCCATGTGTGCCTCTGCACCAATGAGACATTTTAGGGCCCGATTCTCGAAATTAGGACGTACCAGCAGATGGATCTATATTAATTGTAAAGTTAAGACCTCTCCTGTGGATGGGTGATAACTTATAATGGTCATAAGATTCCTTAAAGGCCCGAATTGAGTAAAGACAAGTTGTCTTGGTTGTCCAAGGCAGAGATTTCAGATGGTACGTGTTTTGTCTACTCCTCTTCCAAGCCAAGGATCCCAAGCCTAAAATATCATACGAGTTTCAATCAATCGATGTATACAATAAAATAACATACTAAGAAAATGAGAGCAGATGTCTTTGTGTCTTTCAAGAGGTCTGTTTAATTAAGAGAGAAGTGGTCTGGAATATAAAAATGTATTCAATTTCTTTCAGATGAAAGACGCCATTGAGTTTGTATTACTCAGCTGTGCAGCAATTCAGTGGTATATTTATGGATTTGGCAAAGGTAGTGTGCCATTATCAGTTGCATCCTCTTCAGATCGGGAAGTGCAATACTGAGTCATCAGTCTATGAATTGTGCTCGGTATATTTCCTTCATGCTAAAAAGGAATGTCAGCTAAGCTCTATATTTTCCGTAGCCATCTATTTCTATTGCACCATTTTTTTTGCATAGTTTATTTTTGAAGCTAACAACATCCAGGTCCTAATAAATCAAAATAAACCAGACAACTAGAGCTTAGTAAATTCACCTCTGAAAAGAGAGCATCTTTATCAAACAACTAGAGAAGAGAGCTACACAGACTGTCTCTACTTCTTTAGGACTTAATATGTCCAATTATTACACAGACAGCTTGTGAGTTGCTGTGTAATACTTCAGTTCTCCTCTGGGGGCACTGCAGGTGAAATTATATTTTGCTGATGGATTCTGTTACTTATTACAGCTGGTTGTTGACAATCCCTGCAGCTAGACACAATATGATAAGTATATTTTCAGAAATATCACATTGCCATTGAGGCAGAAAAAAGGAAAACCCTATTTCTCATCTGTTGTTCATTAATTGGGCAAAATATATATAAAACTTCTTTATATACAGTAACTTTTAGTTCTCTGAATGGGCTCTGTTGCATGGTGATAGTAACTGTTATGCACCTGTCCTGGATCTGGGATTTGCTCCCATCACCTTGGTCCACTGAACTTTGTTGTGCTCCACATCGGGTTTTCCAGATGGCCCAGTGTGATCGCATGGAATCATCTGCTTGGGCCCATAGAAGACCTACCAATACACAAACCTGTGTCTTGGTATTACGCCTTTTAGAGGTTTTGAGTTCTATTTCTCTGCAGTCTCCAGGACCTCTGCTGCCTGTTCCCGGTCTCCTGTCCAGCTGCAGTCTCCAGGACCTTATGGTATACTTTCAAAGTGCACCCTAAAGAACAGAGGATGACATAAAAACCTTAAAGAGAAAGTAATATAAATTAAAGCTATCACCTATCCATAAGATAAATGAAAGCCTTTTGCTTGCTCGGAAGGGCCACTGCTGAGACTCTCAGCAATCCTTAGAATGAGGCATTGAAGTGCCCCATATTACTGGATCATTAGAAACACTATTACATGGAACACCAATGATAATTGACACTGACAGAAAAAGCCAAGTACAGTACTTGGAAATATCTGACAGACCCGATGAATGAATACAGTGATGTTGCATATGCAGGACTATAGTTGCATTCATATGGGGCACTCCAGATCCTGCTTCTCAGGATTAATGAAGGACCGAGCAGTGAGACCATCAGTAATTAGCGAGCTACCAACTATACTGTAGACAAGTGGTAACTTAAATTCATTGTCACTGTCCTCTCAACATGTTTCACCATGAAACTAGCATCTTCAGGGGTAAAGAGTCATTGACACAAAAAACACCACCTCCAGGGAACTGGCCGTGTGCACAGACTGTCATGGGACAAATCCAACATGGAGAGAATATTGCAATGGATTATATACGGCACTCAAAGTCATTAGAATAGGTGCTCAAGTAGGGTATCTATCCCAATATCAATATAAGTAAAAAACTCGGCACTCAAAATGTATCGTGTTGAAAAAAGGGTTCCAATTTATTTTGCCTACAGTGATCAATTAAAGGTTTTCGATCTGGGTATAGACCTTCATCAGAAACTGTATGCTCCTTCTTTAGGGAACAATGTGTCCTAGCACAGGGAAAATTGCCAGTGCCGTGGGTCTGTTAACCCATTATCTACCAATATCCTTTTTTTGGGACGCCTAATCTTTAGCTTCTAGCAACTAAGATTTTATAATTTTTATAATTAGGTCCAATTTTTGTGTTGTGTTTGTAAAATGAATGTTTTCAAAATAGGAAATCATGTCATTGGCATTTTTAATTGAATGTTGGGATGCCCTTTTCTGAAAAATCCGTACTTGTAAAAATTTTAATTTGGCAAGTAATGGGTTAAACAGACCGGGTAAAGGTAGTCCGATGTAACGGTTAGGGTAAATAGGATAACCCATTGTATATTCTGTTTTCTGCTTGATGAAATCATGGAAAATAAGTTGAAACCCTTTTTTCAACATGATACATTTTGAGTGCCGAGTGTTTTTACTTATACCAACATGGAGAGAAGTCACCAGACCTGGGATTTATACAAGCATATTGTTACCTCGGCTCCTGTTCCTGGCGCTCCGCCTGCTGCTGCCGAGTCCAGGTCAGCTGATGTCCTTGCTGCATCCTCCTCACTCCGGGGCTCGGTGCTTACTTCCCGGCGCGCGTCCTCCCTGCACTCAGATGCGTGCTCTTGTGGGTTGCGCAGGCGCAGTAGGTGCTGACCTTGCACGCTCCCTCTGCTCTTCTCTTCCTCAATGACCTGACCCGGAAGTTCTTCCTGCCAATCAGTGTCTGGCCTCAGGTATTTCAGGCCCTCCTCCCTTTGTGGAGGTGCCTGATTATTGTGCTTTCCTGCTATAGTTAGGCTGCATTGTTATCCTGTGCTTTGCCAGTCCAGTGCTGTTTAACCTCTTGTTCTCCTTTTTCTCTTTCAGTTCCTGCTCCCGTGTTCCTCAGTTCCAGTGTTTTCCCTTTCCTCAGTCCGACCCTCAGCTCCTCATCAGCCTCTTCTTTTAGTCTTCTGACTTACCTTCTCCTCAGCTCCTTTACTTCCCACCCAGGTTTTCCTCCATCACCTTCTTCCCTCTTAGTTGTTTTCCCTGTTTCTCCCGGTTTCCTTTTCTTTGAGCCGATCCCTGGTCCTGGCCTCCATGGTACTAGTTATCCCTGTGCTTGCCTCCTAACAGTCCCTGTATAGAGGTTGGTTCCACTCTGGAGTGCTCAGGGGAGGTTCGTTGCCACGGTCCAGTGGGCCCACTCTTTGTTCCCGTCGCCTTCGGCGTAACACATATTATACTATCGTGCTATATTCTATAAGATTATCGTAACTTCAATATATTTGTATTTTAAAGGGAATATGTCAGTAGGATCTATCCTCCTAAGACAGAAAGTTGAATAAAATGATACCTATATATCTGCTATCTGATAACTTTTTCCAGAAAAAATCATTTAAAATGTATTTTTTTAATAAGTAAATGAGCTGTTAAGATCTATGGGTCAGACAGATTTTCCAGAGAATCTGCCTCCAGAAATTATTTTAAATGGAAGGGGCGGTTACAAGTGTTTTACATGTACTGACTGACAGTCTGCTCTTCTGATCTACATGTCTCACACTGATAACGCCCTCTTTTATTTAAAATAAGCTCTGGAGGCAGATTCTGGGGAAAATCTGTGTCTGGCTCATAGATCTTAACAGCTCATTAAAATATTAAGAAAATCACTGATTTCTCTGGAATAATGTTAGGTTCCCCTTGTGAAGTGGACCCACTAAGCCCCATGTCCAGGTGGATGCAACCGGACTCCGGACATCAGTGCAGCCAGCAGAATGGTACTTGGGGAGGGAGGACATGGCACACACAGAAGTCTTAGGAGCAGCAGGAAGGATGAGGTAAAGTATGCAAAAATAGAAGCAGGTTAAGCGTGGTGTGAATAGGAGGTGGTGTACAAAACTATAGTCTTGAATTGACATGCCACCAGGGCCGTGAGATACCCAGAATCAGACCGGACAGTTCTATAGGGGAGGTCACGGGGCTGTGATCCGTTTCTGTGGCCCTGGCCGTGTCATAAAATGGAGGATAATTATGTGGTGTTTGGTCGTGACACCACCCTTGGTGTTCGGGAATGGGTGGACGACGCTGCGGTTTAGGTCCAATGTGGCTGATGGTGATGCAGCAAAGATGGTTTAGATCCCCACGGGTAGAACGGGGCCCCAGGGCAAATATATTTGATTGTTCAGATGGTGGTGAACGATGGGGTGCAGAGAATAAGTGAAGGACACATAGAGGTGTAGTTTTCTTCACCTTTTACTTGAAAGTTGATGCAATCTGGGGTACCAATTACAGATGACGGATTGAGTCTGGCTTGCCTGGAGGCTTTCAGGGGATCCACCCTGCCATGTGTGGTTGGGGACTTTCCTTCTGCACTCTCTCTTAGGGTCCCTGCTGCTTGTAGCTAAGCTGTGGCCCTCTCCTGTGTTATGATTTCTAGCCTGTATGGCAAACAGCGTGAGCCTATATCACGGGCACTGTCATTTTCACCGTCAGCCTCAGGCTCTTTGTCTGCTACCATACCTTCATGTGTTTGGTGTGGCCAGTGAACTGTACAGTCCCCCGCCCTACAGATTTGGCTGCCAGGGCTTAAAGCACTGGCCCAGCCATGCACACTGGCATCCCTTTTTATCAACGCTCCGCTCTGGGGTCAGCTACTGTATATGCAGTTTTTATTCCCCTGAGCTCTTGTCTCTGCTCCTGTCCCTTCCCTCTCCACAGACCAACTGCCAACTCTCCTCTCTCACTGTCCTGTCACGAGCTCCAGCTGGCTCCCGTTTCCATGACAACTCCCCTGTTTACTCTCTCAGCTGACTTCTTTCTGACTCACTAACCCTAGAAGCTGGCCAGAATTTATAAGGAAGCTCCCCTTTGTAACCTGGAGCAGGAATCGACATGTACACTGTGTTACCTGGCATGGGGACCTTCCTTCTTGCCTCCAGGCATGACATCACCCCTTAGAGGGAGGCAATGTCACCGTGGTAACTGAACTCTTGGGTGCCACATTATCACAAGTGTAATAATAGGCCTTAAGTAGGATTATAGGGATGACATCACTGAGCCACACTGGGCAACCTGCAAAACCCAACATGGAGCACAACAGAGGGCAGTGTACTGAGATGAAGGAAGCTAAGCCCAGAATACCCAGGACAGCTGAGTAACAAATAAGACATTGAATTGCAGATATCAAGTTATCATTTTATTCAGCTTTTCATGTCCCAGATGGCCACATAGATGGCTTATAGGGCTGATCCAACTGAAAAATTCCCTTTAAACACATTTAAAATTTCATTTTTTTTTCTAATGGACAAACCCAGTAACAATTTTTGGTGTTTTTTAATATCTATTTTTTATTTTCTATTTGTTAATTTTTTGTATAAACTGCTAATATCCTGCTGTATCTGTAAGTTCCAATCGTAACATTGCACTACTATGACTACTAATACTGGAGCCATGGGCGGACATACCGCATGTGCAGCCTGTGCAGCTGCACAGATGCCCGGAGGTGGAGGGGGCCCCTGCAGTGTGGCTAATAAAGAGGGCAATCTGGCTTGTTTATCTGGCCTCGAGGCTTCAGGGGGCCCCTGGCCAGATTACCCTCATGTGCAGTGGGCGGGGAGTGATCCCTGCAGCTCCGCTGCCTACAAGAGAAAATAGCAGTGGAACGGCAGCAATTTGTTCTGCGTCCTGCCCGCGCTTCCTCTCACACAGATAGCAGCGCTGCTGGATGATGTCATCATTCAGCAATCGGCTGTGCCAGAGATAGGAAGCAGCTGACAATGATGCTGCAACAGAGCAGTGAGTGTGTATGTGTGTGTGTGTACATCTGCGTGTGTTGTGTGTGCATGCATGCGTAGCGCTACGGGGGAATGTGCATGGAGGTGAATGGTGCTGTGTGTGTCTGTGTGTGTGTGTAGGGGGAGGAGAGGGCAGATGGGTAGTAGGCAATTATGGGGTGATGGAGAGGGCAATGATAGGGATGGTGGGGGAGAAGGAAATGATGGAAGTGGTGGAATGGGCAATGATAGGGGTTGTGGGGGAAAAGGCAATGATGGAGGTGGGGAGAAGGCAATGATGGTGGTAATGGAAAAGACAATGGTGGGAGTGGAGGAGGAGAAGGCTGTGATGGAGGTGGTGGAATGGGCGATGCTGGGGGTGGTGGGGAGAAGGCAGTGATGGAGTTGGGGAGAAGGCAATGATGGTGGTAATGGAAAAGACAATAATGGAAGTGGTGGGGTAGGAGGCAATGAATGGGGGTGGCGGAGGAGAAGGCTATGATGGAGATGATGGAAAGGGCAATAGTGTGGGTGATGGAGAGGGCAATGATGGGAGGTAGGGGAGAAAGCAATGATGAAAGTGGTGGAAAGGGCAATGATGGGGTGGTGGGGGAAAAAGCAATGATGGAGGTGGTGGAAAGAACAATGATGGGTTGGTGGGGGAGAATGCAATGATGGTGGTGGTGGAAAGGACAATAATGGTTGAAAGGGCAATAATGGGGTGGTGGGGGAGGAGGAAATGATGGAAGAGGTGGAAAGGGCAATGATGGGGTGGTGGGGGAGAAGCAATGATGGAGGTGGTGGAAAGAACAATGATGGGGTGGTGTGGGAGAATGCAATGATGGTGGTGGTGGAAAGGACAATAATGGTGGTGGTGGAAATAGGAATAATGGGGGAAGAAATGATGAAGATGGTGGAGTGGGCAATGATGGGAGTGGTGGGGGAAAAGACAATGATGGTTGGTGGGGGAGGAGGAAATGATGGAGGTGGTGGAATGGGCAATGATATGGGGTGGTGGGGAAGAAAGCAATCAGTGGTGGTGGAGAAGGCAATAATGGAGGTGGCGGAGAGGGCAATGATGAGATGGGAGAGAGGACAATAATTGGATGCGGGGGAGGAGGACAATGAGGGGTGTGGGGGATTGGGAAGGGAGAAAGGGGGACTTATAATGGACTTAGGAACAGGGGAGGTGGAGGAAGACATTATTATCGTTTATTATGTCTAACACAGTTCTTTAGTAGTGTACGTACTTATTATGTTTAGCGCTACCCCTAGTTATATAGTTCACTCTTTCATTATGTTTTACACCGTTACTTATTACATACCATCCTCTCTAGTTATATATGTTGCCATCCCTTATTATATTGCTTCCTATGCTGTTATGTACAGTACTGTCTCTTACATAGTGCATTCTTGTTATTTTTGTTATTCACAGCGCCCTCTTTTATTACATAGTCCTGTCTCTTTTTAGATATAAAATGATTGCTGATGGAGGAATCGGTGACCAGACAACCAGTCCAACAGCTCCTCCATTAGAAAAGAAGTTTTCCTATCCTCCATCAGCTGTCATAGCATTATACAGCTAACAAGACGGTACGGTATGTAATAAAAAACAGGGCTCTATATAATCCAATATGTAAGGGACGGTGCTGTACATATCAAGATAGGGCACTGTGTAAAAAGGGAGGGCAATATACATAATAAAGGAGACTATGTAATATATATACATGTATGTGTGTGTGGCTATATATATATATATGTATATATATATATATATAGCTTTGTCGCCATAAAAGGAGGGGGGCCCAGACGCATTTCTTGCACAGGGACCCCAAGCTGTCAGTGTCCGCCCCTGACTGGAGCCACTACTACTACTATCAGTAGAAATAAAAATCTGATGACACTGTTAAGTATATGTGGCACTGCATTTTACATCAATGATAGAACTGTAGGATACTTAACAAGATCTCCCAGTTGAACGTTTCGGAAAAAAGAATTTCATTTGACTACTAACTCAAAGATTCAAGATGGAAAAAGAGTGACACTTGATATTACACCAGAAAGAGATGATTATTCCTCTCTTTCATAATATAATAAGCTCGCTATTTTAGCATTAAACTGAAATACATTTTAAATCAATATCACATTAAGGAGTATTTCTGTGAATATGAATAGCTGCATTTTATTAGCTTCTGAACTATTAGCAGACGCCCACAGGAGACACATTTCCATAAATTTCCATGCATTTCTGGGCAAGTGTTTATAAATGGTCAGGGATATTGTCAGATCCAGACACAGAAATGCATATACAGAAGAAACATGAAGGGAGGCATTGTCTACTGACAACCTGTCCGAATGTTGCCCTGTGACACTTCCAAATATTATTCTTTGATACGAGAAAATCGCCCACAGTTTATTTAGTAGAACAATTTGCCGAATTAGGTCAATAGTTCTTTTTTTAGCAAATCAATTTGTGAGTGTTCTACTTTGAATTCAGCAATAATACAAAAAAAAGCTTTAAAAGGAATTCAAAGGGTAGAACTTAGCTGTTTGTGATGCGCGTACATTTAATTTGTTTTTATTTTTGACAGTTTTTACAAAATTGATTGTCATAAAAAATTGCAAACAACAATTTTCTCGAATTCTTCCATTTAAAAGTCAATCTGCTGAAAGTTTCTTGTTTTTGTTCTTCTTTCTAGTACTACTGTTGAAATGGCAGGAGCTAATTTGAAGTGCTGAATTTTTTTGCTGTCTTGTAAAATTCTTGAACATCTATGTTGTGGTAATGTATTTTGTAAGCCATTAAACAGTATTATGAATCTAGTACTTCTATAAAACATAGGTGTAAATGTGTTTTTAGAGTATTCAAATGTTTATCAAATAGGGGGCTATGCAAAAAGTCTTAATTTACACTTACAGTGGGGCAAAAAAGTATTTAGTCAGTCAGCAATAGTGCAAGTTCCACCACTTAAAAAGATGAAAGGCATCTGTAATTTACATCATAGGTAGACCTCAACTATGGGAGACAAACTGAGAAAAAAAATCCAGAAAATCACATTGTCTGTTTTTTTATCATTTTTTTTTGCATATTATGGTGGAAAATAAGTATTTGGTCAGAAACAAACAATCAAGATTTCTGGCTCTCACAGACCTGTAACTTCTTCTTTAAGAGTCTCCTCTTTCCTCCACTCATTACCTGTAGTAATGGCACCTGTTTAAACTTGTTATCAGTATAAAAAGACACCTGTGCACACCCTCAAACAGTCTGACTCCAAACTCCACTATGGTGAAGACCAAAGAGCTGTCAAAGGACACCAGAAACAAAATTGTAGCCCTGCACCAGGCTGGGAAGACTGAATCTGCAATAGCCAACCAGCTTGGAGTGAAGAAATCAACAGTGGGAGCAATAATTAGAAAATGGAAGACATACAAGACCACTGATAATCTCCCTCGATCTGGGGCTCCACGCAAAATCCCACCCCGTGGGGTCAGAATGATCACAAGAACGGTGAGCAAAAATCCCAGAACCACGCGGGGGGACCTAGTGAATGAACTGCAGAGAGCTGGGACCAATGTAACAAGGCCTACCATAAGTAACACACTACGCCACCATGGACTCAGATCCTGCAGTGCCAGACGTGTCCCACTGCTTAAGCCAGTACATGTCCGGGCCCGTCTGAAGTTTGCTAGAGAGCATTTGGATGATCCAGAGGAGTTTTGGGAGAATGTCCTATGGTCTGATGAAACCAAACTGGAACTGTTTGGTAGAAACACAACTTGTCGTGTTTGGAGGAAAAAGAATACTGAGTTGCATCCATCAAACACCATACCTACTGTAAAGCATGGTGGTGGAAACATCATGCTTTGGGGCTGTTTCTCTGCAAAGGGGCCAGGACGACTGATCAGGATACATGAAAGAATGAATGGGGCCATGCATCGTGAGATTTTGAGTGCAAACCTCCTTCCATCAGCAAGGGCATTGAAGATGAAACGTGGCTGGGTCTTTCAACATGACAATGATCCAAAGTACACTGCCAGGGCAACGAATGAGTGGCTTCGTAAGAAGCATTTCAAGGTCCTGGAGTGGCCTAGCCAGTCTCCAGATCTCAACCCTATAGAAAACCTTTGGAGGGAGTTGAAAGTCCGTGTTGCCAAGCGAAAAGCCAAAAACATCACTGCTCTAGAGGAGATCTGCATGGAGGAATGGGCCAACATACCAACAACAGTGTGTGGCAACCTTGTGAAGACTTACAGAAAACGTTTGACCTCTGTCATTGCCAACAAAGGATATATTACAAAGTATTGAGATGAAATTTTGTTTCTGACCAAATACTGTACTTATTTTCCACCATAATATGCAAATAAAATGTTAAAAAAACAGACAATGTGATTTTCTGGATTTTTTTTTCTCAGTTTGTCTCCCATAGTTGAGGTCTACCTATGATGTAAATTACAGACGCCTCTCATCTTTTTAAATGGTGGAACTTGCACTATTGCTGACTGACTAAATACTTTTTTGCCCCACTGTAAGTAAACTTCAGTTTACTCATCGTCCACCAGTATTCCCCAGAAGACAAAATTGGTGAAACCCAGGGTCTAGCGAGAATAATCAACATGTGTTTGTTTATTTTAATGGTTTTTATAGTGCCTTTTAATGGATGTTTCTAAGCATACGAAAAAAGTGTGCATCATTGGTAAGATCATTATTAGTGTTGAGCATTCCGATACCGCAAGTATCGGGTATCGGCCGATATTTGCGGTATCGGAATTCCGATACCGAGTTCCGATATTTTTGTGATATCGGGAATCGGTATCGGGATTAAGATTCATGGGTAAAATAAAGAATAAAAATAAAAAATATTGATATACTTACCCTCGGACGCGCCCTGGTTGTCACCGCTGCAACCGCCATGCTTCCGTTCCTATGAATGAGCGCGTTAAGGACTTTTGATGACGTCGTGGCTTGTGATTGGTCGCTGAGCGGTCATATGACCGCTCACGCGACCAATCACAAGCCGCGACGTCATCTAAGGTCATTAACGCGCTCATTCTTAGAAAGGGAAGCATGGCGGTTGCAGCGGTGACAACCAGGGCACGTCCGAGGGTAAGTATATCAATATTTTTTATTTTTATTCTTTATTTTACACATGAATATGGATCCCAGGGCCTGAAGGAGAGTTTCCTCTCCTTCAGACCCTGGGAACCATAGAAAATACCTTCCGATATTTGTGTCCCATTGACTTGTATTGGTATCGGATATCGGTATCAGCGATATCCGATATTTTTCGGATATCGGCCGATACCATCCGATACCGATACTTTCAAATATCGGACGGTATCGCTCAACACTAATCATTATCTGTCGAGCACATAAACAAAAGAATACAAGTGGACAGCAAAAGGACCGAAGAAGATTCATGATTGATAGGGTAGTGATTGCTGTTTCCGCAAATGTGAATTCAGACTTTTGCATTTCCCCATATTTAGACACTCTAAACACTCTTTTGACCTTCTGGGCTTTTTGGACCTATACTTTGGATTAAACTTGGTCTATATACCATGCCAGAAAAAATTTCAATTTGTGGCTGATTCAACATGATCATATACTGCATTACAGTCTCAACTATTTCTTTGACTTGATATTATAATTAATGGACACATCCAGCTTCACTGCACACTGTTCTTTGGCTAAATATCTAATGTGTATGGAATCTCTGAACTCACCCCTGACATTTGAGTTTGAAAGCCTAGAGATGAGTGAAAAAGCTGAAATTTTGATTTGGGCACATCGTTCAAATTTGGAAGGGAAATTCAATTCTTATTGAAGCTATTTAATGCAAATTGAATTTCCTTATTATGTTCTGGGGTCCAGTGAGACAACTACATCCGGTAAAGAAAAAAAAAAAGAATACTCACCTTGTCTTTAACATGTTTCGACCATCTTGCCTGCCGCTCATCAACCTCTTCAGTCTTTTTCACTCAAAATCCAGGGCATGATGTGTTACATGATGACATGCACCATGAGCTCGACGTTGAGTGAAGAAGGCTAAGATGGATGATGTGCATCATTAGGAAATAATGGAAAGAAAAAGCTGGACTGCCCAGAGAGTTGAACGAAAGGCAACGACAATTATGGGACAGGTGAGTAGCAAGGTCAGTATTATATATTTTTTTTCTATCCCTTTCCTGTTTGTCCATAATTAAACAAAATACTCGCCAGTTGACTGCCATTTTGCTGAATTCAACCAAAAAAACTGCAAAAACGTTGAAATCAGGAGAATCCCAGGTTTTTGTAAAACTCAAAAAGAAAACAATATTTAATACATTTGATCATCTGTACAAAAGTCCAATCATTTCCTTCTCAAAGAACATACTGGACTTTCACGGGAGACAGGAAGCAGCTTAATCCCTTCTCAGATAGATACTCGGCAGAGTGTTCAAGTGTTTGGGAGAACCAGGAGAGATAGCTACAGCTCAAATTAGTATTCTGCCATCTAATCTGTATCGGCACCTTGAAAAACTTTTGGATGCGTGATGGTTAATGCAAAATCAAATGTTACTGTGGCTCCTGTACATCTGCATTTTTTTTACTATGGCAAAAACGATCTGGGTGACTTGCCGTGATTAGACAATTATCTGCAGTGTGATTTTCTTTAGCTTCCAGGTTCTCCGACACTGTTTAGTTCACCAGCATGCCATGATACCTTCTGTGTGGCATGTAGGTAATGTCTGGCCGAGACAGGGATTGCAGAGGGTAAGGAAATTGGTGTCACAATCTAAATTCTCTATCAATATGTTCTTGAAGGAAACTAAAGCATTGAAGAATTCCTGCAAGGAGAACCTACAAACTCCTTGTAGATGTTGTCCATGGCACAATTTCAATCCAGTATCTTGCTGCCCAGTAAGTCAAAATATATTTTTATGAAAAATAATCATTTACTCAAATTTAATGTTTTAACTGCTTTTTTTTCCATATTTGATGAGAAGTTTCTTGGGAAGGAATCCCCATATTTTGAGCCATGTAAAAACTTCTAGGTGGCTGCTCAGGGAAAAAGCGTCAAATGGAGCTACTTGCCTATTGCAGCCTCTCAAAAACTGTAGCTGAAGATATTGGATAGCCAGGTGGCTCAGTGGTTAGCATTGTTGCTTTACATTACTGGGATCCCAAGTTCAAAACCCGCGAACAACAACATCTGCAAGGAGTTTGCATGCTCTCCCCGTGTTTGGATGGGTTTACTCCCATACTCTAAAGATAAAGTGTAAAGGGCTGCACAATATGATGGTATTATATAAGTAAAACATAATAAATAAATACTGGATTATTAGCAAAAAAAAGCTTTTGCAAAAAGCAAAATTAGGATATTTTGGTGCTGAGAAGATTTAGTCAAATTTATTCAAGTTGAATTGGTTTGTTCAAATTTTTCAAAATGCAGATTTTTTTTTGTTTTTGGCTCTGTACTGATTCCACAAAAATTGTGGCCAGCTGAATACTCACTTCTCCGGCCACCACTGCTGCTAGCTCTCTTTTATACTGTCCTCAACGCCTTTACTTACCACCACCACTTGCTGAAATACTGGGCCTCTTTACACTGAGCAAGAACTTCCGGCCATGACCTTGGGCAGATCACGTCTGCAGATGCTTGACATAAGATTGCATTGATGACATGACCGTCAGAGTATCAGCTGCAACCTTATGATTAGCACTTTAGGCTTCTAGCCTAGATCTTCCCTGTGCAAAGTCATTCATGGATGGAAGTTTTGGTCTAGAATAAAGATGCCCAGGATTTCAGTTTGCTGCTGTGGTTCACAGATTCCATTATTTGTATCAATAATTGTAGAGTTATGAGAATGTTATGCTCAAGAGATTTAAATTCAGTATTGAGTGTAGATCGAAAAAAGTTTATCTTGCCTCAGATAACACAGCTCTGGGATATCATGGTACAAAATGTAACTCGACTGTTAGGTTGAAGTCTTTCAATGGCTTTTGCCATGATCTTACTCTTCTTAGATTAGATAATTTTCTGCAACAAGTTATCGAGATAGAGATCCTGCATTATCAGTCAAGATATCCTTTACTAGATCTGTATTGGCAAAAGAAAAGACTCCCAAATGAGCAAATTTTTGTTTTAAATCTTCAGAATTTTCTTCTTTCTAATTGTCTAAAAGTTATTACACACTTTCAGCAAAAGACATATTCTTTTTTAATATGTTGATTGTCTAAAAGAAAAAGAAATAGAACACAAGAAAAGTTTTGCTTTTTCTCCTGTATTTGTTTTTATGTGATGTTCCCACCCCATTGATTTTTCTTGTTGTGTCTTTAATAGCTCAGCTTCCCGTAACTACTTAGCTTTGAGGGAACAGAATGTGTCTCGTTAGGGTGATGTAATTAAAGGAAAGGTGGACAGAATGCCAAGTCTGGCTCTCTTCTCTAAGCACCACCTTGGATATTGCCGAAACCCAATTACTGGTTGCTATGTTTGTTAGGAAGTACAATGATTCCTTCTCCTAATAATCTTGTTTTCTCCTCTTGACTCTTGTTAAGACTGTCTGAGCCTCTCAAGCATGGAGAGACAAATTTAATTCGACATAAAAGTAGCGTAAAACTAATGACAAGAAAATAAGTGACAACTACTCCACCCTAATAATCTTAGGTTGTATTAATGCTGGATGATTGTTCTTTAGGACAAATGAAACATATCTTGAGAGGTACAGTGACAATTAGTGTTGTTGACTTGTAGAACAAAATGCACATTACATTTTTTCTGTTTGTCAATATTTGTCCCAAGATCACTTATGTAGATTTCCACAGATGCAACTTTTGCTCTCAGACAGATGTTAAAGTAGTTGTCAGAGATATAAAAAGTTGTCTTAGAAAAATGTAATCAATTAAATATTTCAAAATGCATTTATCTTCTTAAGTCTACCAATGGATAACTACTTTGATACCTGTTTCATTGTTCCAGTAGGGTTATGTCTCATGATAGTTTGACACATGCAGTGAGCCTCCTTGTCCTCCATTTGTGTAGGCAGCAGTGATGAGCGAATATACTCGTTTCTCGGGTTTTCTCGAGCACGCTCGGGTGACCTCCGAGTATTTGTTAGTGTTCGGAGATTAAGTTTTCATCACCTCAGCTGAATGATTTACAGCTATTAAACAGGCTGAGTACATGTGGGGGTTGCCTGGTTGCTAGGGAATCCCCACATGTAATCAAGCTGGCTGGTAGCTATAAATCATTCAGCTGAGGCGATGAAAACTAAATCTCCGAACACTAACAAATACTCAGAGGTCACCCGAGCATGCTCGGGAAAACCCGAGCAACGAATACACTCACTCATCACTAGTAGGCAGTTGATGAAGAGTCTGATTGTCAAGCTCAGTTGATTATCTAAGCCATGGCCCTTTTCTCACACTTAAAGTGGCTGTCCAGGTTTTGGGTTAGAGTCTGATGTCACACTATATGACTGTAGACTTGTAAGTCCTCACTGTGAATGCTCAGTATTCTCAGGTGGCGGGAACAGGTGGGTGTGTGACAGCAAGTATTAGATTTCCATATATTCGGTTGCATGCAGACTAGACATGTGAGCCTCGCTCAATACAAGTGAGTTGAACAAGGCCAGATATGTCTAGTTGAAATGTAGCAAATTGCATCCTTGCAATTATTTGATTGCCCATTTCCGGCGCTGACTCTGTAAAAGCTTGACAGTTCGCACTGTACAAGCTGTAAGGTTTCACAAGTCTGCATATATTCTCCTCCTGGTCCTCCCCTGGCACTCTACCATTGTCAGGCTCTGGTCTTCTCCATCTCCAACTTTATCCACTTCCAGCACCGACTATACCTTGAGTATCATTATGATATTGCTTGAGGTCTAGTCAGTGCCATAGGTACAGAAGAGTAGAAATGGAAAAAAGACTGCAGCCAATGGAGGGAAAAAGCCAGCATAGTACTGAATAAGGAGCTACCCCACCAGGGCAATGAGGAGCCATGGGGACATCATGTAATTTTAATGTTTTAACCCCACATGGCCCTTAAAATAATCAATAAAAATGCTAGCCTACTGCAATTTTGCTTGATTCGAGTGAATTGAATCTACAAAAAAAATTCACATTCTGGCCGAATCCAAATTTTTGTGAAATACAAAGCAAATTTGATTTGCCTCAAATTAATCTGCTCACCTCTAGTTGGTAGACAACTCTTTTAACAAGTCGATTGCTGCTCTTGTGAGAGACATCATCCAGTCACAGAAGGAGAAAAGATTTTTAGATGCATTTTTACCGTTGTTATGAGAACTGCAAGTTCTTCAAATCCCATATTAGCATGATATTTATCTGCAAAACAAGAGGCAATCACACCCATATCTGAAGCAAATTTAATTTTCTTCAAATTTCTGCGAAAATTTTGGATTTGTAAAAATCCATATATTTTGTGGTTGATTCACGCAAAAAAAAGCCTGCAATGGATTAAAAACTGGTGTAACCTTCACTAGAACCTTCCAGCATCCGACATCTTTGGCATGTCCTTTCCAGTGCTGACAAGGACCCAAAAACCATGACGTATGTTATGTAACATCATAACATCACAGTTTAGTCTTCGCAGGACAAAGATGTCAGATGCTGGAACAGGCCAAACATGGTCTATTGAAGACTGCATTGGTGGCTGACATGAAAAAGATGACTGGAACAAAGCAGAGTGCGACAGGTAGGTGTCAGGTGAGAATAATTTAAGGTGTTTTTATTCTTTATTTTTTTACACATGTTTATTGTGATGTCCAGGGAGACCTGAGACCATGATAATGAACATTTGATTTGCATCAAATAAATTAGGCTACTTTCACACTGGCGTTTTTTTCAATACGTCGCATTGTGTCGTTTAGGGGAAAAAACGCATCCTGCAAAGTTGTTTGCAGGATGCGTTTTTGCCCCATAGATTAACATTAGCGACGCATTGTGACGCATGGACACATAGACACACGTCGCAACCGTCGTGTGACGGTTGCGCCGTGTTGTGGCGGACCGCCGGGAGCAAAAAACGTTACATGTAACGTTTTTTGCTGCCAACGGACCGCTTTTTCCGACCGCACATGCGCGGCCGGAACTTTGCCCCCACCTCCCCGCACCTTACAATGGGGCAGCGGATGCGCAGGAAAAAAGCCTCCGTTGTGCCTCTGTTTCACTGCTAGCATCGGAACCTTGGCTCGACGCATTGCGACGGGCCGAGTCCGACGCTAGTGTGAAAGTAGCCTAAGACGACAATCAAATTTCCTGGTCAAATTCAAACAAAATGTTGACGTGAGTTTTTGGCAGTTTTGCTCATCACTAGCTTTAGGGTAAAACTGACCTAAAATTATATAGATAAAGTTTATCTTTTTTTATGACCTTACAGATATGTTATACAATCCCACATAATACTTCATATAATACTTAATTGAATTATTAGTATTGCCTTGCTGAGTATTTTTGTGAGAACAGAGCAAGTGACCTCTCTGGTCTTCATCCACCAGCCTACGACTAGATTTATCTTTCGAGATGTATAATACATATTTTTATGACCTTTATATGCACCCTTGAACTTGAACATAAAGTATGACTTTGCGCGTATCTATTTTTCTAATTTTCCTCAGTAGGGAACACCATTTTTGACCTTCTAGAGGCCACGTAAATATCAGCATAAGCAGCGCTTTTGCTTCTGTGTGATGTGTAAGTTTTAATCACCTTGCACTTCATCATAACTGACTTCTGCATCAGGACACAAGGGCAAAAACCATGATTTAATGATCTCATTGTGAACTGACAGTCTCACCTTCGCATTATTAAAAGAAGGTGACTCCAAAAGTTCAAGAATAATAGTAAAATAATCCTAAACCTTCACAAGAGCCAAGTCCATTAATCTAAAATGCATTCTAACTTCTCGGAAAGGCCACAAATTAGCACTAGAAATCTGATGTTTGATATGAACTTCTAACTCAGCTTGCTTATAGACGATAGATGAGCAAACTGGTTCATAAGAAATCAAATTTGTTATACATTTTCTAAATAATTTTGATTCTCCAGGTTTTAATTTTTTTTGCAATTTAATTTTTAGGATTTCCAGCAAAATTACAGTCCACTGAAGACACAAAAGAGAATAGTAAAACCAAAAACACTCAGTTTGAAAAAATGTTGCAGTAATCCGCATGTGCTAGTAAAAGATGTAAAAAACAGGGTATTTGGTTGATACGTTTTTTGCAAAAAATGTATACTAAGCTGCTCTACCAATCTTCACGGTATACCCTTATCAGAGCAGTCCTAACTAATGTATGCAATCCCTATCTGATGTATTTAAAAACCTGATCATCTGTATATAACCTGTGTGAACAGGGTTCAGAGAGGAAAAAATCCATGTGTGCATACAGGGTAGAACAGCTTTTGTGCAGATAGCCCAAGAGGAGTGGTGGAACTCCCCAGTCTTGTAGACACAAGAGAACAATTATGGAAACAGGAACACATGGGCTACTTGCACAGTGAACAAGTCTGTATGATCATGTTCACACACCACCAAGAAACCTGAAGACACAAAAGAGAATAGTAAAACCAAAAACACTCAGTTTGAAAAAATGTTGCAGTAATCCGCAAGTGCTAGTAAAAGATGTAAAAAACAGGGTATTTGGTTGATACGTTTTTTGCAAAAAATGTATACTAAGCTGCTCTACCAATCTTCACGGTATACCCATATCAGAGCAGTCCTAACTAATGTATGCAATCCCTATCTGATGTATTTAAAAACCTGATCATCTGTATATTACCTGTGTGAACAGGGTTCAGAGAGGAAAAAATCCATGTGTGCATACAGGGTAGAACAGCTTTTGTGCAGATAGCCCAAGAGGAGTGGTGGAACTCCCCAGTCCCCAGACTTGTTCACTGTGCAAGTAGCCCATGTGTTCCTGTTTCCATAATTGTTCTCTTGTGTCTACAAGACTGGGGAGTTCCACCACTCCTCTTGGGCTATCTGCACAAAAGCTGTTCTACCCTGTATGCACACATGGATTTTTCCTCTCTGAACCCTGTTCACACAGGTTATATACAGATGATCAGGTTTTTAAATACATCAGATAGGGATTGCATACATTAGTTAGGACTGCTCTGATAAGGGTATACCGTGAAGATTGGTAGAGCAGCTTAGTATACATTTTTTGCAAAAAACGTATCAACCAAATACCCTGTTTTTTACATCTTTTACTAGCACTTGCGGATTACTGCAACATTTTTTCAAACTGAGTGTTTTTGGTTTTACTATTCTCTTTTGTGTCTTCAGGTTTCTTGGTGGTGTGTGAACATGATCATACAGACTTGTTCACTGTGCAAGTAGCCCATGTGTTCCTGTTTCCATAATTGTTCTCTTGTGTCTACAAGACTGGGGAGTTCCACCACTCCTCTTGGGCTATCTGCACAAAAGCTGTTCTACCCTGTATGCACACATGGATTTTTTCCTCTCTGAACCCTGTTCACACAGGTTATATACAGATGATCAGGTTTTTAAATACATCAGATAGGGATTGCATACATTAGTTAGGACTGCTCTGATAAGGGTATACCGTGAAGATTGGTAGAGCAGCTTAGTATACATTTTTTGCAAAAAACGTATCAACCAAATACCCTGTTTTTTACATCTTTTACTAGCACTTGCGGATTACTGCAACATTTTTTTCAAACTGAGTGTTTTTGGTTTTACTATTCTCTTTTGTGTCTTCAGGTTTCTTGGTGGTGTGTGAACATGATCATACAGACTTGTTCACTGTGCAAGTAGCCCATGTGTTCCTGTTTCCAAAATTACAGTCCACTGTTGGATGCTGACGGCCAAGAAGGGGTTAAAAAAATTTATACATTCACCTCTTGCCGCCGTTTGTCTTTCCTTTGGCTCCTTTGTTTTCCATTTCCCTTTGATTTTGATTGATTTTGAGTCTCCGGTGCTGTCGTTATTCAATAGACCCCCATACCTTTTGTGGGGGAAGTGACTCATGTCATTGGCATCGATGACATAAGTCGCACCCCACATGAGTACGTGTGCTTAGTGATTACTGGCAGAACTTGAGGCACAGAATCAGGAGTAAGGGTGCTCTCCCACTCCGTTTTGGCACAAATTCATTGGTCCCATTGAGGCTTACGCCTGAACCCTCTGTAAAATGAGATTTAGGTGTATGCGCCGATGGGTCATAGACTATAATGATGGAGACAGAGTGAACGTGTGCACCTACTGGAAGATATGCAGACACAGTTTATGTGAGATAGATTGTTAGAATTGTGGTATCTTCCTGTGGTCCACAATAGTTAGAGACCATCTTTTCTTTTTGTGTGTAGTCTAGTCACTTCCTGGAATTTTACTCAGTATTTGAATTACTTTACTGCACTTTAGGTAAGAATGTTTTGGTTATTTACGGGTACACAGCTGGGGGTCACAAAGCACCCCCCACTACCACATTGTCAAAGATGACACCGCTGTCACAAGTTGTCAAGTGAATGCAACTCAGCTGCCTCCAATCATCAAGACAATTGTGCAATTGACCGACAAGTGAGGGACAAGATCGCGGCTGCCTTCACTACTAGGCAGGTTATTGGGGAACTAACAGCGAGCTTATTGTACATACACTTCAGATTTTAACGCATTGGAATTTATATATATATTCTCCCTGTATGGTCACTACCAGCTCCCCAATAACAAAAGAACTACTAGCTGCCACCATCAATCTTTTATACAGGCAGACTGGACATCTGTATAGTGTATCGTGTATGGCTTCAAGGGTGCGGTTTACAGAGCAAGAGGAACAGAGCTACTAAATTTCATATATTTAATCCAGAATGATGGGCAGTGTTTATAAAAAATATACAAGATGATACAAACAATTCAATATATACATCAACATGAAATAACAAAAAGCTGCCAATCAGTGATTAGGGTGGGGGTATACAGAGTTCATAAATATGGAGTACTACATGGCACCAGGTTTACAAGTCCTTTTGTTATGATAGTGGCTGAGCACGGCTGGAATCCATTGGCTGGAAGACCACAGGCAGGGAACAGCATACAGTGATAGAGGTCCTTGGACTAAGGTATTGGAGTTGCAGAAACAATTTGGAGATGAATTTCCACAGGTTCAGCATCAGTTATATTGGTAAACGGTGATTGCAGAAACACAATAACAGCCTCCATTGGTAAGGGGTGGAATTGTAGCAAAATTTAGCAAAGTGAATAATAGCAGCCATTAGTGGTAAGGGAAGGAATAGCATCACAATTTAACAAATTAAATAATAGCAGCAACTAGTGGTAAGGGGTGGAATTGCATCACAATTTAACAAATTGAATAATTGCAGCAACTAGTGGTAAGGGGTGGAATTGTATCACGATTTAGTAAAGTGAATAATAGCAGCAACTAGTGGTAAGGGGTGGAATTGTAGAACAATTTAACAAATTGAATAATAGCAGCTACTAGTGGTAAGGGGTGGAGTTGTGGCACAATATAGCAAAATGAATAATAGCAGCTACTAGGGTTGAGCGAAACGGGTCGAACATTTTCAAAAGTCGCCGACTTTTGGCTAAGTCGGGGTTTCATGAAACCCGATCCGACCCCTGTGCGGGGTCGGCCATGCGGTACGCGACTTTCGCGCCAAAGTCGCGTTTCAATGACGCGAAAAGCGCCATTTCTCAGCCAATGAAGGTAAACGCAGAGTGTGGGCAGCGTGATGACATAGGTCCTGGTCCCCACCATCTTAGAGAAGGGCATTGCAGTGATTGGCTTGCTGTCTGCAACGTCACAGGGGCTATAAAGAGGCGTTCCCGCCGACCGCCATCTTACTGCTGCTGATCTGAGCTTAGGGAGAGGTTGCTGCCGCTTTGTCAGAAGCAGGGATAGCGTTAGGCAGGGTCCATTAACCACAAAACCGCTTGTGCTGCAGCGATTTGCACTGTCCAACACCACCCTCGGTGTGCAGGGACAGTGGAAGTTTTTTTTTTTTTTTTTCCCCTCAGCGCTGTAGCTCATTGGGCTGCCCTAGAAGGCTCCCTGATAGCTGCATTGCTGTGTGTACGCCGCTGTGCAAACCAACTGCTTTTTTCAAAGCACAAATCCTCTTGTTCCTTCCTTTCTGCACAGCTATCTTTTTTGTTTGTCCACACTTTTTATTTCATTTGTGCATCAGTCCACTCCTTATTGCTGCCTGCCATACCTGGCTGAGATTACTGCAGGCAGGGAGATAGTAGCTGCCTGCCATACCTGGCTGAGATTACTGCAGGCAGGGAGATAGTAGCTGCCTGCCATACCTGGCTGAGATTACTGCAGGCAGGGAGATAGTAATTGTAGGACATTCCCTGTTTTTTTTTTTTTTTTTGGTGGGAGATTAAGATTGGCAATTTGGCATTTCTGCTAGAGTGCCATCCCTGTGTGTGCCATCTCTCTCACATAGTGGGCCATAGAAAGCCTTTTCATTTTTCTGTATTTTTTTTTGTGGGGTGTATAAATTCTCCCTGATAAAAATACAGTGGGAGATTAATATTGGCCTTTGGGCTTGTGTGCCAGTCCTGAGTGTGCCATCTCTCTCACAAATAGTGGGCCATAGAAAGCCTATTTTATTTTTTTTTGGGTTTTATAAATTCTCCCAGAAAAAAAGGGAGATTAATATTGGCCTCTGGGCTTCTGTGCCAGTCCTGAGCGTGCCATCTGTGCCAGTCCTGAGCGTCCCATCTCTCTCACAAATAGTGGGCCATAGAAAGCCTATTTAATTTTTTTTTTGGTTTTATAAATTTTCCCTGAAAAAAGGGAGATTAATATTGGCCTCTGGGCTTGTGTGCCAGTTGTGAGCGTGCCATCTGTGCCAGTCCTGAGCGTGCCATCTCTCTCACAAATAGTGGGCCATAGAAAGCCTATTTTATTTTTTTTTGGGTTTTATAAATTCTCCCAGAAAAAAAGGGAGATTAATATTGGCCTCTGGGCTTCTGTGCCAGTCCTGAGCGTGCCATCTGTGCCAGTCCTGAGCGTCCCATCTCTCTCACAAATAGTGGGCCATAGAAAGCCTATTCAATTTTTTTTTTGGTTTTATAAATTTTCCCTGAAAAAAGGGAGATTAATATTGGCCTCTGGGCTTGTGTGCCAGTTGTGAGCGTGCCATCTGTGCCAGTCCTGAGCGTGCCATCTCTCTCACAAATAGTGGGCCATAGAAAGCCTATTTAATTTTTTTTTTGGTTTTATAAATTTTCCCTGAAAAAAGGGAGATTAATATTGGCCTCTGGGCTTGTGTGCCAGTTGTGAGCGTGCCATCTGTGCCAGTCCTGAGCGTGCCATCTCTCTCACAAATAGTGGGCCATAGAAAGCCTATTTTATTTTTTTTTGGGTTTTATAAATTCTCCCAGAAAAAAAGGGAGATTAATATTGGCCTCTGGGCTTGTGTGCCAGTCCTGAGCGTGCCATCTGTGCCAGTCCTGAGCGTGCCATCTCTCTCACAAATAGTGGGCCATAGAAAGCCTATTTAATTTTTTTTTTGGTTTTATAAATTTTCCCTGAAAAAAGGGAGATTAATATTGGCCTCTGGGCTTGTGTGCCAGTTGTGAGCGTGCCATCTGTGCCAGTCCTGAGCGTGCCATCTCTCTCACAAATAGTGGGCCATAGAAAGCCTATTTTATTTTTTTTTGGGTTTTATAAATTCTCCCAGAAAAAAAGGGAGATTAATATTGGCCTCTGGGCTTCTGTGCCAGTCCTGAGCGTGCCATCTGTGCCAGTCCTGAGCGTCCCATCTCTCTCACAAATAGTGGGCCATAGAAAGCCTATTTAATTTTTTTTTTGGTTTTATAAATTTTCCCTGAAAAAAGGGAGATTAATATTGGCCTCTGGGCTTGTGTGCCAGTTGTGAGCGTGCCATCTGTGCCAGTCCTGAGCGTGCCATCTCTCTCACAAATAGTGGGCCATAGAAAGCCTATTTAATTTTTTTTTTGGTTTTATAAATTTTCCCTGAAAAAAGGGAGATTAATATTGGCCTCTGGGCTTGTGTGCCAGTTGTGAGCGTGCCATCTGTGCCAGTCCTGAGCGTGCCATCTCTCTCACAAATAGTGGGCCATAGAAAGCCTATTTAAATATTTTTTTGGTTTTATAAATTCTCCCAGAAAAAAAGGGAGATTAATATTGGCCTCTGGGCTTCTGTGCCAGTCCTGAGTGTGCCATCTGTGCCAGTCCTGAGCGTCCCATCTCTCTCACAAATAGTGGGCCATAGAAAGCCTATTTTTTTTTTGGGGGGGGTTTTAGAAATTCTCCCTGGAAAAAAAAAGGGAGATTAATATTGCCCTTTGGGCTTGTGTGCCAGTACTAAGCGTTCCATCTCTCTCTCTCTCTCTTAGTCAGTGGGCCATAGAACGCCTATTTTTGGTTTTATTTGTTTTCTAAATTCTCCCTGAAAAAATCATTTTATTTTATTTGGTTTCTAAATTCTTCCTGATAAAATCATATTTTTTTTATTATTTTTTTTTCTAAAGTCTCCCTGAAAAAAAAAAAAAAAAAAAAAAAACAGTGGGAGATTAATATTGGCCTTTCTGCTTGTGTGCCAGTCTTGACTCCTGGGTGTGCCATCTCTCTCTCTCTCTCTCTCTCTCTCTCTCTCCAATTGTGGTCCATAGAAAGCCTATATTTTTTTTCCTTGATTTGGGTTCCAAAATCTACCAGAGAAAATAACTCCATCAATCATTGGTAGAAAAAAATTGGCCTCTGGGCTTGTGTGCCACTCCTGATTCCTGTGTGCGTCATCTCTCAGTCAGTGGGCCATAGAACGCCTATTTTTGGTTTTATTTGTTTTCTAAATTCTCCCTGAAAAAATCATTTTATTTTATTTGGTTTCTAAATTCTTCCTGATAAAATCATATTTTTTTTATTATTTTTTTTTCTAAAGTCTCCCTGAAAAAAAAAAAAAAAAAAAAAAAACAGTGGGAGATTAATATTGGCCTTTCTGCTTGTGTGCCAGTCTTGACTCCTGGGTGTGCCATCTCTCTCTCTCTCTCTCTCTCTCTCTCTCTCCAATTGTGGTCCATAGAAAGCCTATATTTTTTTTCCTTGATTTGGGTTCCAAAATCTACCAGAGAAAATAACTCCATCAATCATTGGTAGAAAAATATTGGCCTCTGGGCTTGTGTGCCACTCCTGATTCCTGTGTGCGTCATCTCTCAGTCAGTGGGCCATAGAACGCCTATTTTTGGTTTTATTTGTTTTCTAAATTCTCCCTGAAAAAATCATTTTATTTTATTTGGTTTCTAAATTCTTCATGATAAAATCATATTTTTTTTATTATTTTTTTTTCTAAAGTCTCCCTGAAAAAAAAAAAAAAAAAAAACAGTGGGAGATTAATAATGGCCTTTCTGCTTGTGTGCCAGTCTTGACTCCTGGGTGTGCCATCTCTCTCTCTCTCTCTCTCTCTCTCTCTCTCCAATTGTGGTCCATAGAAAGCCTATATTTTTTTTCCTTGATTTGGGTTCCAAAATCTACCAGAGAAAATAACTCCATCAATCATTGGTAGAAAAATATTGGCCTCTGGGCTTGTGTGCCACTCCTGATTCCTGTGTGCGTCATCTCTCACTCAGTGGCCCATAGAAAGCATATAGTTTGTTACATTTGTTTTCTAAATTCTCCCTGCAAAAATCAAATTTTTTTTTTTGGGGGGGTTTCTAAAGTGTTCCTGAAAAAAATAAAAATAAAAAACAAATAATAGTGTGACATTAATATTAACATTTGTGCTTCAGTGACAGTCCTGCGTGTGGGGCATCTCTCTAATTTGCAGCCACCAAAAAAAGAGTGTGTAACATTGTGCCTGATTTTCGCGGTGGTCTCACCAACCTGTAAAGGGGTAGCTAAATCATACTGAAGTTATAGCTCACCGTGTAAGTTGTGTGACTGCAACAAATAACGTTAGTTTGGTTACGTTTTTAAAACAATGAGGAAGTCTAGTGGAAGAGGTCGTGGCCGGGGGCGTTCATTGTCAGCTGGTAATGAGGGTAGTGGTAGTGGTGGAGCATCAGGTGGTCGTGGGGAAAAAAATATTGCACCTAAGTCTGGAGCTGTGGAGCCAGGTTCGTCGTCCGGCTACACAAGGCCTCGAACGCTCCCTTTTCTGGGATTAGGAAAACCGCTTTTAAAGCCGGAGCAGCAAGAGCAAGTTTTGGCTTATCTTGCTGACTCAGCCTCTAGCTCTTTTGCCTCCTCTCGTGAAACTGGTAAAAGTAAAAGCAGCGCGTCGTTAGTGGATGTTCACGGTCAGGGACAAGTCACTTCCTTGTCCTCTTCAGCAAAAACAACAACAGAGAAGAATGCAGCAGGCGACACAACGGGTTACTCCATGGAGCTCTTTACACATACCGTCCCTGGCTTAGAAAGTGAAGCAGTTAACAGTCCATGCCCATTACAAATTGAATCTGACATGGAGTGCACTGACGCACAGCCACAGCCAGACTACTATGCTGGTCCTTTGACTCAGACCACAACATTGCCCTCGCAGGGTGCTGATCAAGAATCAGACCCTGATGAGACTATGTTGCCCCATCACGAACGCTATACCACCGAACGACACGGTGACACAGACGAAGTTGCGCAGGAGGTACAAGAAGAGTTATTAGATGACCCAGTTCTTGACCCCGATTGGCAGCCATTGGGGGAACAGGGTGCAGGCGGCAGCAGTTCTGAAGCAGAGGAGGAGGAGGGGCCGCAGCAGGCATCAACATCGCCACAGGTTCCATCTGCCGGGCCCGTATCTTGCCCAAAACGCGTGGCAAAGCCAAAACCTGGTGGAGGACAGCGTGGCCATCCGGTTAAAGCTCAGTCTGCAATGCCTGAAAAGGTATCCGATGCTAGAAAGAGTGCAGTCTGGCATTTTTTTAAACAACATCCAATTGATCAGCGCAAAGTCATCTGTCAAAAATGTTCTACTTCCTTAAGCAGAGGTCAGAATCTGAAAAGTCTCAATACTAGTTGCATGCATAGACATTTAACCACCATGCATTTGAAAGCTTGGACTAACTACCAAACGTCCCTTAAGGTTGTTGCACCCTCGGCCAATGAAGCTAGTCATCAACGCAACATCCCTTCCGGCAGTGTAGGACCACCATTTAGCGCACCACCTGCTGTATCTGTGCAGGTATCTTTGCCAGGCCAAAGCAGTCAGGGTCAGGGAATCACCAGTTTCGTAGTAGGAAACACTGCATCTAGGGCACCGGCGGCAACAATACCATCTCCCACCGTCTCTCAGTCTGCCATGTCCACCGGCACCCCCGCTAGTTCCACGATCTCCATCTCTCCAGTCCAGCTCACCCTACATGAGACTATGGTTAGAAAAAGGAAGTACTTAGCCTCGCATCCGCGTACACAGGGTTTGAACGCCCACATAGCTAGACTAATCTCGTTAGAGATGATGCCCTACCGGTTAGTTGAAAGCGAAGCTTTCAAAGACCTGATGGACTACGCTGTACCACGCTACGAGCTACCCAGTCGACACTTTTTTTCCAGAAAAGCCATCCCAGCCCTCCACCAGCATGTTAAAGAGCGCATCGTCCATGCACTCAGGCAATCTGTGAGCACAAAGGTGCACCTGACAACAGATGCATGGACCAGTAGGCATGGCCAGGGACGTTACGTGTCCATCACGGCACACTGGGTAAATGTGGTGGATTCAGGGTCCACAGGGGACAGCAAGTTTGGGACAGTTCTGCCTAGCCCACGGTCTAGTAAACAGTTGTCTGTAGCCGTTCGCACCCCCTCCTCCTCCTCCTCCTCCTCGTCCTCCTGCAGAAGCAAGAGCTCGTCCACAGACCGCAGTCGCACAAACACTCCATCCGCACCTGCCACTGTTGCACACCAGGTCTCCCATTATGGGGCAGCTACTGGCATACGTCAGCAGGCTGTATTGGCTATGAAGTGTTTGGGCGACAATAGACACACCGCGGAAGTTCTGTCCGAGTTCTTGCAGCAAGAAACGCAGTCGTGGCTGGGCACTGTAGATCTTGAGGCAGGCAAGGTAGTGAGTGATAACGGAAGGAATTTCATGGCTGCCATCTCCCTTTCCCAACTGAAACACATTCCTTGCCTGGCTCACACCTTAAACCTGGTGGTGCAGTGCTTCCTGAAAAGTTATCCGGGGTTATCCGACCTGCTCCTCAAAGTGCGTGGACTTTGCGCACATATCCGCCGTTCGCCTGTACACTCCAGCCGTATGCAGACCTATCAGCGTTCTTTGAACCTTCCCCAGCATCGCCTAATCATAGACGTTGCAACAAGGTGGAACTCAACACTGCACATGCTTCAGAGACTGTGCGAACAGAGGCGGGCTGTTATGTTTTTGTGGGAGGATACACATACACGGGCAGGCAGTAGGATGGCAGACATGGAGTTGTCAGGTGTGCAGTGGTCGAAGATTCAAGACATGTGTCAAGTCCTTCAGTGTTTTGAGGAATGCACACGGCTGGTTAGTGCAGACAACGCCATAATAAGCATGAGCATCCCCCTAATGCGTCTGCTGATGCAAAGTTTGACGCACATAAAGGATCAGGCGTCTGCACCAGAGGAAGAGGAAAGCCTTGATGACAGTCAGCGATTGTCTGGTCAGGGCAGTGTACATGACGAGGTACCGGGCGAAGAGGAGGTGGAGGATGAGGAGGATGATGGGGATGAGTATATTTTTAATGAGGAAGCTTTCCCGGGGGCACGGGAAATTGGTGGCGTGGCAAGGCCGGGTTCTGGTTTTTTGAGGGACACAAGTGACGTAGATTTGCCTGCAACTGCCCCTCAACCAAGCACAACCGCAGATTTGACAACGGGAACTTTGGCCCACATGGCGGATTATGCCTTGCGTATCCTCAAAAGGGACACACGCATTACAAAAATGATGAACGATGACGATTACTGGTTGGCCTGCCTCCTTGATCCTCGCTATAAAGGCAAATTGCAAAATATTATGCCACATGAGAACTTGGAACTAATATTAGCAACAAAACAATCAACTCTTGTTGACCGTTTGCTTCTGGCATTCCCTGCACACAGCGCCCGTGATCGTTCTCACACGAGCTCCAGGGGCCAGCAGACCAGAGGTGTTAGAGGGGCAGAAATCAGAAGTGGCGTTGGCCAGAGGGGTTTTCTGACCAGGTTGTGGAGTGATTTTTCTATGACCGCAGACAGGACAGGTACTGCAGCATCAATTCAAAGTGACAGGAGACAACATTTGTCCAGTATGGTTACAAACTATTTTTCATCCCTTATCGACGTTCTCCCTCAACCGTCATTCCCATTTGATTACTGGGCATCCAAATTAGACACCTGGCCAGAATTGGCAGAATATGCATTGCAGGAGCTTGCTTGCCCGGCAGCTAGTGTCCTATCAGAAAGAGTATTCAGTGCTGCAGGTTCAATACTAACAGAAAAAAGGACTCGTCTGGCTACCCAAAATGTAGATGATCTAACCTTCATTAAAATGAACCACAACTGGATTTCAAAATCTTTTGCCCCACCCTGCCCGGCTGACACCTAGCTTTCCTATGAAAAGGTCTTGCCTGTGGACTATTCTGAATGACTTTTCCAATCTCGTAATTTTCTTCACCTGATTGTCCAGCATACGACATGTTTCCACCTCACGAAATGGCCAAACTCCCCACACGGGGTCGTGCTATCGCCACTTTGCGCTTGGACCCTTGAGAGTGCTGTTTGTCTGAAGAGGTGGGTGTGGCCGCTTTTGGTCGACGGCACTGCCACTGGGTCCCTCATAGTACAATAAAGTGTCTCTGGCGGTGGTGGTGCGCACCCAACGTCAGACACACCGTTGTAATATGAGGGGCCCTGTGCCTGTACCGCCGGCCACAAGCCAGTTCCCCCCCCCCCAGCTCAAACAGTGCTCTACCACTAGCAAAATTATCTCTCACAGCTTCACCAATGTGTAGTCTAGGCGCTGACATCCTTCAATGCCTGGCACTGACAATACCATTGTTTTGACATTTTTGTTATGTTAGGCCTTCGAAGCCTGTCTGCGGTCACTCCTTCCACTAGACTTCCACTGACCATACACTGCTGCCCATGTACCCCTGGAACCAATTTAAAGTGCCTACAGCCAGCCCAATTTTGTTATGTTAGGCCTTCGAAGACTGTCTGCCGTCACTCCTTCCACTAGACTTCCACTGACCATACACTGCTGCCCATGTACCCCTGGAACCAATTTAAAGTGCCTACAGCCAGCCCAATTTTGTTATGTTAGGCCTTGGAAGCCTGTCTGCGGTCACTCCTTCCACTAGACTTCCACTGACCAGACCACTGCTGCCCATGTACCCCTGGAACCAATTTAAAGTGCCTACAGCCAGCCCAATTTTGTTATGTTAGGCCTTGGAAGCCTGTCTGCGGTCACTCCTTCCACTAGACTTCCACTGACCAGACCACTGCTGCCCATGTACCCCTGGAACCAATTTAAAGTGCCTACAGCCAGCCCAATTTTGTTATGTTAGGCCTTGGAAGCCTGTCTGCGGTCACTCCTTCCACTAGACTTCCACTGACCAGACCACTGCTGCCCGTGTACCCCTGGAACCAATTTAAAATTGCCTACAGCCATGTGTTAATATTTTAGGCCTTCGATGCCTGTCTGTGGTCACTCCTTCCACTAGGCCTCCACTGACCACACCACTGCTGCCCGTGTACCCCTGGAACCAATGTAAAATTGCCTACAGCCAGGCCAATTTTTTTATTTTAGGCCTTCGATGCCTGTCTGCGGTCCATTCTTTCAACTACTACTACACTGACCAGGGCACTGCTGCCCAAGTACCCCTGGAACCAATTTAAAATTGCCTACAGCCATGTGTTAATATTTTAGGCCTTCGATGCCTGTCTGTGGTCACTCCTTCCACTAGGCCTCCACTGACCACACCACTGCTGCCCGTGTAGCCCTGGAACCAATGTAAAATTGCCTACAGCCAGCCCTATGTTATTATGTTAGGCCTTCGAAGCCTGTCTGCGGTCACTCCTTCCACTAGGCCTCCACTGACCACACCACTGCTGCCCGTGTACCCCTGGAACCAATGTAAAATTGCCTACAGCCAGGCCAATTTTTTTATTTTAGGCCTTCGATGCCTGTCTGCGGTCCATTCTTTCAACTACTACTACACTGACCAGGGCACTGCTGCCCAAGTACCCCTGGAACCAATTTAAAATTGCCTACAGCCATGTGTTAATATTTTAGGCCTTCGATGCCTGTCTGTGGTCACTCCTTCCACTAGGCCTCCACTGACCACACCACTGCTGCCCGTGTACCCCTGGAACCAATTTAAAATTGCCTACAGCCAGCCCAATTTTTTTATTTTAGGCCTTCGATGCCTGTCTGCGGTCCATTCTTTCAACTACTACTACACTGACCAGGGCACTGCTGCCCAAGTACCCCTGGAACCAATTTAAAATTGCCTACAGCCATGTGTTATTATTTTAGGCCTTCGATGCCTGTCTGCGGTCACTCCTTCCACTAGGCCTCCACTGACCACACCACTGCTGCCCGTGTACCCCTGGAACCAATGTAAAATTGCCTACAGCCAGGCCAATTTTTTTATTTTAGGCCTTCGATGCCTGTCTGCGGTCCATTCTTTCAACTACTACTACACTGACCAGGGCACTGCTGCCCAAGTACCCCTGGAACCAATTTAAAATTGCCTACAGCCATGTGTTAATATTTTAGGCCTTCGATGCCTGTCTGTGGTCACTCCTTCCACTAGGCCTCCACTGACCACACCACTGCTGCCCGTGTAGCCCTGGAGCCAATGTAAAATTGCCTACAGCCAGCCCTATGTTATTATGTTAGGCCTTCGAAGCCTGTCTGCGGTCACTCCTTCCACTAGGCCTCCACTGACCACACCACTGCTGCCCGTGTACCCCTGGAACCAATTTAAAATTGCCTACAGCCAGCCCAATTTTTTTATTTTAGGCCTTCGATGCCTGTCTGTGGTCACTCCTTCCACTAGGCCTCCACTGACCACACCACTGCTGCCCGTGTACCCCTGGAACCAATGTAAAATTGCCTACAGCCAGCCCTATGTTATTATGTTAGGCCTTCGAAGCCTGTCTGCGGTCACTCCTTCCACTAGGCCTCCACTGACCACACCACTGCTGCCCGTGTACCCCTGGAACCAATTTAAAATTGCCTACAGCCAGCCCAATTTTTTTATTTTAGGCCTTCGATGCCTGTCTGCGGTCCATTCTTTCAACTACTACTACACTGACCAGGGCACTGCTGCCCAAGTACCCCTGGAACCAATTTAAAATTGCCTACAGCCATGTGTTAATATTTTAGGCCTTCGATGCCTGTCTGTGGTCACTCCTTCCACTAGGCCTCCACTGACCACACCACTGCTGCCCGTGTACCCCTGGAACCAATTTAAAATTGCCTACAGCCAGCCCAATTTTTTTATTTTAGGCCTTCGATGCCTGTCTGCGGTCCATTCTTTCAACTACTACTACACTGACCAGGGCACTGCTGCCCAAGTACCCCTGGAACCAATTTAAAATTGCCTACAGCCATGTGTTAATATTTTAGGCCTTCGATGCCTGTCTGTGGTCACTCCTTCCACTAGGCCTCCACTGACCACACCACTGCTGCCCGTGTACCCCTGGAACCAATGTAAAATTGCCTACAGCCAGCCCTATGTTATTATGTTAGGCCTTCGAAGCCTGTCTGCGGTCACTCCTTCCACTAGGCCTTCACTGACCACACCACTGCTGCCCGTGTACCCCTGGAACCAATTTAAAATTGCCTACAGCCAGGCCAATTTTTTTATTTTAGGCCTTCGATGCCTGTCTGCGGTCCATTCTTTCAACTACTACTACACTGACCAGGGCACTGCTGCCCAAGTACCCCTGGAACCAATTTAAAATTGCCTACAGCCATGTGTTAATATTTTAGGCCTTCGATGCCTGTCTGTGGTCACTCCTTCCACTAGGCCTCCACTGACCACACCACTGCTGCCCGTGTACCCCTGGAACCAATTTAAAATTGCCTACAGCCATGTGTGATTATTTTAGGCCTTCGATGCCTGTCTGCGGTCACTCCTTCCACTAGGCCTCCACTGACCACACCACTGCTGCCCGTGTAACCCTGGAACCAATTTAAAATTGCCTACAGCCATGTGTTATTATTTTAGGCCTTCGATGCCTGTCTGCGGTCACTCCTTCCACTAGGCCTCCACTGACCACACCACTGCTGCCCGTGTACCCCTGGAACCAATTTAAAATTGCCTACAGCCAGCCCAATTTTTTTATTTTAGGCCTTCGATGCCTGTCTGCGGTCCATTCTTTCAACTACTACTACACTGACCAGGGCACTGCTGCCCAAGTACCCCTGGAACCAATTTAAAATTGCCTACAGCCATGTGTTAATATTTTAGGCCTTCGATGCCTGTCTGTGGTCACTCCTTCCACTAGGCCTCCACTGACCACACCACTGCTGCCCGTGTACCCCTGGAACCAATTTAAAATTGCCTACAGCCATGTGTGATTATTTTAGGCCTTCGATGCCTGTCTGCGGTCCCTCCTTCCACTAGGCCTCCACTGACCTGTCTACTGCGGCCCGTGTACCCCTTGAACCAACCTAATAAAATATTTAAAAAATTAATTTGATTATAAAAAATAAGATCGTGTTGAGATCTCAAATGCAGACATTTTAACAATCAAAACAAACACACAACAAATATCTGGAACTGTACTACAAAGGTCCAACAGCTACAATTTCTTTCTCCTGCAAGAAGTTAACTGAAAGTTTTTTGGAGTTGTTAACACAGATATGGCATCCACCGAGTGTTGTCCTGTCGCGTCTCCTTTAAATTATTTCCAATAAGATGTTAAACTATTAATTTAATAAAATCAATAATTAAAAAAATAATTGAGTAAGTCAAAAGCACATTGCAAATAAACATTAATTACAAATCAAGAAGCATGGCGCGTCCGAGGGTGAGTAGATACCGAATAAGAATATAATCACCCTCGGACGCGCAATGCTTATTTACAACAGCCTTCCTTCCTAAGAATCAGCCCTTCCGTGGTGTAGAGAGAGGTTGTTGTTACACTCCAAGGTGTTCCCCAGGTTGCCTTTCCTGAGCTTCGATCTTCCGGCTCTCGTTTAGTAGCTGTTGGAAACTACGCTGCATTAGGCCTACTAATTGTGTATGGGTGAAACAGTGGCGCATCTGCGGTCCCTCCTTCCACTAGGCCTCCACTGACCTGTCTACTGCGGCCCGTCTACCCCTTGAACCAACCTAATAAAATATTTAAAAAATTAATTTGATTATAAAAAATAAGATCGTGTTGAGATCTCAAATGCAGACATTTTAACAATCAAAACAAACACACAACAAATATCTGGAACTGTACTACAAAGGTCCAACAGCTACAATTTCTTTCTCCTGCAAGAAGTTAACTGAAAGTTTTTTGGAGTTGTTAACACAGATATGGCATCCACCGAGTGTTGTCCTGTCGCGTCTCCTTTAAATTATTTCCAATAAGATGTTAAACTATTAATTTACTAAAATCAATAATTAAAAAAATAATTGAGTAAGTCAAAAGCACATTGCAAATAAACATTAATTACAAATCAAGAAGCATGGCGCGTCCGAGGGTGAGTAGATACCGAATAAGAATATAATCACCCTCGGACGCGCAATGCTTATTTACAACAGCCTTCCTTCCTAAGAATCAGCCCTTCCGTGGTGTAGAGAGAGGTTGTTGTTACACTCCAAGGTGTTCCCCAGGTTGCCTTTCCTGAGCTTCGATCTTCCGGCTCTCGTTTAGTAGCTGTTGGAAACTACGCTGCATTAGGCCTACTAATTGTGTATGGGTGAAACAGTGGCGCATCTGCGGTCCCTCCTTCCACTAGGCCTCCACTGACCTGTCTACTGCGGCCCGTGTACCCCTTGAACCAACCTAATAAAATATTTAAAAAATTAATTTGATTATAAAAAATAAGATCGTGTTGAGATCTCAAATGCAGACATTTTAACAATCAAAACAAACACACAACAAATATCTGGAACTGTACTACAAAGGTCCAACAGCTACAATTTCTTTCTCCTGCAAGAAGTTAACTGAAAGTTTTTTGGAGTTGTTAACACAGATATGGCATCCACCGAGTGTTGTCCTGTCGCGTCTCCTTTAAATTATTTCCAATAAGATGTTAAACTATTAATTTAATAAAATCAATAATTAAAAAAATAATTGAGTAAGTCAAAAGCACATTGCAAATAAACATTAATTACAAATCAAGAAGCATGGCGCGTCCGAGGGTGAGTAGATACCGAATAAGAATATAATCACCCTCGGACGCGCAATGCTTATTTACAACAGCCTTCCTTCCTAAGAATCAGCCCTTCCGTGGTGTAGAGAGAGGTTGTGTTACACTCCAAGGTGTTCCCCAGGTTGCCTTTCCTGAGCTTCGATCTTCCGGCTCTCGTTTAGTAGCTGTTGGAAACTACGCTGCATTAGGCCTACTAATTGTGTATGGGGTGTAGAGACAGGTTGTGTTACACTCCAAGGTTTTCACCAGGTTGCCTTTCCTGAGCTTCGATCTTCATGCTCTCGTTTAGTAGGTGTCGGAAAGTAGGCTGCATTAGGCCTACAAATTGGGTATGGGGTGGAGAGAGATGGTGTGTTACACTCCAAGGTGTTCCCCAGGTTTCCTTGCCATTGCTTCGGTCTTCCGACTCTCGTTTAGTAGTTGTAGAAAAGTACACAGCATTAGGCCTACAAAATGGGTATGGGGTGGAGAGAGATGGTGTGTTACACTCCAAGGTGTTCCCCAGGTTGCCTTTCCTGAGCTTCGATCTTCATGCTCTCGTTTAGTAGGTGTCGGAAAGTAGGCTGCATTAGGCCTAAAAAATGGGGAATGGGGTGGAGAGAGATGGTGTGTTACACTCCAAGGTGTTCTCCAGGTTTCCTCGCCATTGCTTCGATCTTCCGACTCTCGTTTAGTAGTTGTAGAAAACTACACTGCATTAGGCCTACAAAATGGGTATCGGGTGGAGAGAGATGGTGTGTTACACTCCAAGGTGTTCCCCAGGTTTCCTTGCCATTGCTTCGGTCTTCCGACTCTCGTTTAGTAGTTGTAGAAAAGTACACAGCATTAGGCCTACAAAATGGGTATGGGGTGGAGAGAGATGGTGTGTTACACTCCAAGGTGTTCCCCAGGTTGCCTTTCCTGAGCTTCTATCTTCAGGCTCTCATTAAATTGTGGTTAAATGGAACAACTGCATTTGGCGTACTAGTTGGTTTGGGGCCTACTATCGGTGTCTGCCACTCCTTGCTGTTCTCCTGGTTTCCTGTCCTGAAATTCCATTTTCAGCCTCTCGTTAAGTAGTTGTTAATGTTAGACTGCATTTGGCCTACTAGTTGGGTTGGGGCCTACTATCGGTGTCTGCCACTCCTTGCTGTTCTCCTCCACTGAACAAAGCTGTGCCGCCTGTTTACTACGGTTGCCAATTTTGAACTGCATTTCGACTACTTACTGATTTGGCCCTACTCTCTGTGTCAGCCTCTCATTCCAGTTGTCCTCCACTGCAATGCCCCCTGGTTATTCCTGTGTTACCAATTTTGAACTGCATTTAGCCCACTTTCTTCTTTGGGCCTATATCTGTGTTTCCACTTCATCGTGCCCATTGCCCAGCCAGTGATAGATGAGTCTGCTGGTACATTGACCCATAACGCAACATTCCCCGTGCACGCTACACAACAACATTGTGACCCTGCTGAAAGTCAGGTTGCTCTTCCCGCATACCATACCACCTTACACGGGGACAAAGAGGAAGGTGCAGATGAAAGTGCAGGTTCCTTCATCAGGTGGGGGGAGGAATACTAGTTGGCGACGTCACTGGCACAGGGCCTCTCATAGTACGCAAAAGTGTTGCTGCCGGTGGGAGGCGCCCCCGCCGTGCAAACACACCGCTGTACTTTGAGGGGCCCTGTGCCAGTGCCAATGCCAACGAGTGGGCCCCCCCTGCTTGCTCAGGATCACAGCACTTGCAAAGTTGAAATACTTACCTCTCCCTGCTCCACTGCCGTGACGTGGTCCAGATTTCCTGGGCCCACTAATTACTTGAACCAGCCCTACCCCCCACAACTTTAGCCAAATGACCCCCAATTTCAAATGCCTTCCAATTATTTTAAGGTAAATTACGCTTGACAAGCTTCATTAAGAAGAATGGATGGTTTTGACATTAAAATGGGCACTCTAGGTGTTTTCCTGGCCCCCACTCACTGCCGACTATGCTGCCCCATTGACTTGCATTGGGTTTCGTGTTTCGGTCGATCCCGACTTTACGTCATAATCGGCCGATTTCACTCGACCCGACTTTGGACATAGTCGGGTTTCGCAAAACCCGGCTCGACTCTAAAAAGGTCAAGGTCGCTCAACTCTAGCAGCTACTAGTGGTAAGGGGTGGAGTTGTGGCACAATATAGCAAAGTTAAAAACAGCAGCCCCTAGTGGTAAGGGGTGGAATTGTAGAGCAATTTAGCAAAGTGAATAATAAGTGGTAAGGGGTGAAATTGAAGAACAATTTAGCAACAATTCAGTCTTTGCTGATAAAACTGTGGTATTGTCAAAACTACAGAAAGCAGTCCAGTAAGTATCACATCACTGGAATCACAGTCTCTGTCTCTATATGCTGCTCTCAAATTAGGTGGCAAAATCCTGCTGACCAGTTCCATTTAATCAGGGCTAAATACCAAGCATAATCGATGGCCAAGGCTAACAATCTTTTTTTTTTTTTTTTTTATCCCTGACAACCTTTCTTTTTAACAGGTGATTATGTTTTCTTCATATAGGTCGTCTTGCTTTTAATCCATCACATTTTAGATTTCGGTCAGAAAAGATACGTCTACGTGTAAAAATACAACGCGGTCAAATGACACTTTACACTTTATTAAATTATAGGCGCAGACATCTCGGATGACACGACAAGGAGGACTGACAGATGGTTTTCAAAAATGTGATACCTTGCAGGTAGTTCTATGAGAAGAAATCTATCACGCGGTACCCTTTCTTCAGAGCTTGTTATTTGTATGTGATTTATGGCACTCACAGCGGAAATGTTGTTAGTGAACGTTGGGGAAGCACTGGGTATAATGAGAAATATCAATGTATCCTCATGTACTTGCTCGCAGTGACAGTCAGTAATCCATCTCGGTGACACTTACCTTGTTAACATTTTGATCAGATGGCAAATTTGTCATTTTTCACGGTAACAAGTATGCGTTTGCACAAGTAGCGCGGATGGAAGGTGGAGACGAAAGGCCCGTCTCAGTAATTTTGGTGCATGAAATAATCAGCAGTCTTTTTTTTCAAGAATTTATAATAATTACTTTGGAGAAACCTAATAATTGAGGGTCTAAAAAAAAAAAATGGGAATTTTTCTTCATTTACATTTAATGACTACTATTTTTTTTGCCATTCCTGACAGCTCGATTTACACAGCCACAGCATAGATCACTACCGTAACATGATTATAACAGATAATATCATTTTCGTCTCAGTCTCCCTTCCTCAGTCATGTGTGCTGTATCAAAATTTACTGCCGTTCATTGACACCAATTGTCATACTTATTAGGTTAAGCTATTATGGATATTTTCACATCAAGTCAATCATTATTTTGTCTTCTGATACTGTGAATAATCTAATATGCTTTTTTTTTTAACCTTTAATGGTCGGCGCTCAAAGCAAACGAGCATTTCTGCTACACCCAGGCGATCTGTATGTAGCACAAGCGATCAGACAACTGCAGTTTCTAGTCTCCCATTGAGACTATTGAAGCATGCAAAAAGTAAAAAAATAGAAAAAAAAATTAAAAAAATAAAAAATATATAAAAGTTCAAATCACCCCCCTTTCGCCCCATTCAAAATAAAACAATAAAAAAAATCAAACATACACATATTTAGTATCGCCCGATCTATCAATATAAAAAAATAACCCGATCGATAAACGGCATAACAAGAAAAAAAAGTCAAACCACCAGAATTACGTTTTTTGGGGGTTGCCGCTCCATTAAAATAAAATGCAATAACAGGTGATCAAAAGATCGTATCTACACCAAAATGGTATCAATAAAAATGGCAGCTCGGCGCATAATAAATAAGCCCTCACCCAGCCCCAAATCATGAAAAATGGAGACGCAACAGGTATCGAAAAAAGGTGCCTTTTTTTAACCAAAGTTTGGATTTTTTTTTCACCACTTAACCCATTATCTACCAATGTCCTTTTTTTGGGACGCCTAATCTTTTGCTTCTAGCAACTAAGATTTTATAATTTTTATAATTAGGTCCAATTTTTTGCGTTGTGTTTGTAAAATGAATGTTTTCCAAATAGGAAATCATGCCATTGTAATTTTTAATTGAATATTGGGATGCCCCTTTTCTGAAAAATCCGTAAAATGAAAATTTCTAATTTGGCAAGTAATGAGTTAAATAAAAAAGAACCTAGACATGTTTGGCGTCTATGTACTCGTAATGACCAGGAGAATCATAATGGCAGGTCAGTTTTAGCATTTAGTTAACATGGGAAAAAAAAAAAAAAAACAACTGTGGAATTGCACTTTTTGTTTTTCAATTTCAACGCACTTGGAATTTTTTCGCATTTCCAGTACACAATATGTTAAAACTAATGGTGTCGCTCAAAAGTACATCTTGTTCCACAAAAAACAAGCCCTCAAGTGGCCATTTTGAACAAAAAATAAAAAAAAGTTATGGCTCTGGGAAGAATGAGGGCAAAAAATGAAAACGCAAAAACAAAAATACCTTAAGGCCGGCGTCACACTACTGTAGAATACAGGCGAGTGCTATGAGAGAAAACATTGCATAGCATTCAGCCCAGTGGTAATCCATGGAGCAGCTCACATCAGTGTTTATTTTCTTGGACCTATTCAGTGTGCGGGTAAAATCGCAGCATGCTGCGATTGTCAACGAGACTCGTCGTATGAGTGCGAAAAAAAAATCGCATAGTACTCGGACCATGCGGGTGCTGTCTGATTTTTATGCACCGGTGTCCTTTGAAAAGCTGGCAATTCATGTACCACGTACGATAAAATCACACTGACAGGTTAGAATAGAAATGACAGAATAGATTTATACACATAGAATAGATATATAGATGTCAGTGACACAAACATACATATATATATACGCACTCAAAGACCCCTCACATAAATAATCAGAGGGATCACATGAATGTATAGTTCAAAATATAAAACAATTCTTTATTGAAACATACAATTAAAACACTTTTTTCCCACTATACAGTAGGTCATAAAATTGAGAATACCTCCGATCTACAAAATAGCAGGTCCTATGCCCTCATGTGAACAATATACCTATAAAAGCCTATTGTTGGTCAACCTAAACATCAAAATGACCTAAACAATGGCACAATAGTTGTGGTAACTGTAAAATATCTGTAAGTAACAATAATATAAAGAGTGTAACACATATAAATATAGCGCTCTGTGATTGCAATAAATTACACAGTAAGAAACATATCTGTAAATATCATTTGTGCATTTGTATCGATATTCAAACTGCGTAACACCAATCCATGCAGGTAACCGGTACTACAAATGTACCAAACAATATATCACTACTAAAACTGCATATTTCCCATTTTGCACGATGTGCTAATTGAATGTCTAAATGCAGAGAGGAACGTTTGTGCCTACACCAATACTAAACCAATAGTGCAAATTATGTCCGGTGTTTTAATTACCACCGTTACCACTGCCCAATGAGCATAGATGTAATAAAGCGCTATACATATGCCAAGTACTCAACCGCTACTCTAATGCGATGTATTTGCCTCTAAGTAAATAATATGGAGATAAAAACTACCACTGTTTCACTCCATGGTGATAAATCAATTATACCACACAAAGAAAGCTGGAGATATATTTACCATGTGTCACGGAGCACAGGACCTGCTCGCCCGACGCGCGTTTCGATAGAATATCTTCTTCTAAGGGCGTGCGTGTAGGTAGGAAGTGGGATGTATTTAACCTAATGCCGACCAATCAGGTGTTATGCGGCTGCTCATAGGGGTTGAAACAAATCTGACGCATAACACCTGATTGGTCGGCATTAGGTTAAATACATCCCACTTCCTACCTACACGCACGCCCTTAGAAGAAGATATTCTATCGAAACGCGCGTCGGGCGAGCAGGTCCTGTGCTCCGTGACACATGGTAAATATATCTCCAGCTTTCTTTGTGTGGTATAATTGATTTATCACCATGGAGTGAAACAGTGGTAGTTTTTATCTCCATATTATTTACTTAGAGGCAAATACATCGCATTAGAGTAGCGGTTGAGTACTTGGCATATGTATAGCGCTTTATTACATCTATGCTCATTGGGCAGTGGTAACGGTGGTAATTAAAACACCGGACATAATTTGCACTATTGGTTTAGTATTGGTGTAGGCACAAACGTTCCTCTCTGCATTTAGACATTCAATTAGCACATCGTGCAAAATGGGAAATATGCAGTTTTAGTAGTGATATATTGTTTGGTACATTTGTAGTACCGGTTACCTGCATGGATTGGTGTTACGCAGTTTGAATATCGATACAAATGCACAAATGATATTTACAGATATGTTTCTTACTGTGTAATTTATTGCAATCACAGAGCGCTATATTTATATGTGTTACACTCTTTATATTATTGTTACTTACAGATATTTTACAGTTACCACAACTATTGTGCCATTGTTTAGGTCATTTTGATGTTTAGGTTGACCAACAATAGGCTTTTATAGGTATATTGTTCACATGAGGGCATAGGACCTGCTATTTTGTAGATCGGAGGTATTCTCAATTTTATGACCTACTGTATAGTGGGAAAAAAGTGTTTTAATTGTATGTTTCAATAAAGAATTGTTTTATATTTTGAACTATACATTCATGTGATCCCTCTGATTATTTATGTGAGGGGTCTTTGAGTGCGTATGAATTATTGAATGTGTTCTTGTACATGGACTATGGACTAATATGTATGCTCATACATATATATATGTATTTATATTAGATAGATAGATAGATAGATAGATAGATAGATAGATAGATAGATAGATAGATAGATAGATAGATAGATAGATAGATAGCCCGGAAAATCATCTGTTGTGTACTGTAAAATCACTGCAGGAGCCGACAGAATAGAAGCGATGGATTACATACAGTTAATACACATAGAATAGGTAGATATACAGATGTCTGTGATGAATACAATTAGTGCAGTGTGTGTGTATCTTACTGTACATGTATTCATTAATAAATGATTTTTTTTTCTGAAAAAAATGGTGTGGTCTCCTGTCATGATTCCAATGGCAGGGAATCACAAAAGGACAAGCACCAACGAGCTCTAGGGTGATGGAACCTGAGCTGACCGCGACCCTAAACCTGAACACACAAATAACAATAGCCGGGGAACGTGCCTACGTTGATCCTAGACGTCTCGCACCAGCCGAAGATCTAACTTCCCCTATTAGAAGAAACACAGACCTCTCTTGCCTCCAGAGAAATACCGCACAGAAATAGCAGCCCCCCACATATAATGACGGTGAAATGAGAGGAAGGCACATACACAGTATGAAAACAGATTCAGCAAAATGAGGCCCGCTAAAACTAGATAGCAGAGGATACAAAAGTAAACTGCGCGGTCAGCAAAAAACCCTTCAAAAAACCATCCTGTAATTACTTGAACTCATGTTCCAACTCATGGAACATGAGGAGCAATTACAGCCCACTAAAGCAACCAGCAGCAAAGAGACAATTATATGCAAGCTGGACAAGACAAAAATAAAGCAAAACGAGGAACAAGAAAATCAAAACTTAGCTTGTCCTGAAGATTACTGAAGCCAGAAGCTGAGGTAACAAAACACTCTGATAACCTTGATAGCCGGCGGGGAAATGACAAGAAAGCCCGGTTAAATAGGAAACTCCCAAATCCTAATAAAACAGGTGGACACCAGAGACAGCAGAACACAAATCACACAGTACCATCAGTAACCACCAGAGGGAGCCCAAAAACAGAACTCACAACAGTACCCCCCCTTGAGGAGGGGTCACCGAACCCTCACGAGAACCACCAGGGCGACCAGGATGAGCCCTATGAAAAGCGCGGACCAAATCATCAGCATGAACATCAGAGGCAACCACCCAAGAATTATCCTCCTGACCATAACCCTTCCACTTGACCAAATATTGGAGTTTCCGTCTGGAAACACGAGAATCCAAGATCTTCTCCACAACATACTCCAATTCTCCCTCCACCAGCACTGGAGCAGGAGGCTCAAGCGAAGGAACAACAGGTACCTCATACCTCCGCAACAACGACCGATGGAACACATTATGAATAGCAAACGATGCCGGGAGATCCAAACGAAACGACACAGGGTTAAGAATTTCCAAGATCCTATAAGGACCGATGAACCGAGGCTTGAACTTAGGAGAAGAGACCTTCATAGGAACAAAACGAGAAGACAACCACACCAAGTCCCCAACACGAAGTCGAGGACCCACGCGGCGACGGCGATTAGCAAACTGCTGAGCCTTCTCCTGGGACAACTTCAAATTGTCCACCACATGACTCCAAATCCGATGCAACCCATCCACCACCATGTCCACTCCAGGATAATCAGAAGGCTCCACCTGACCAGAGGAAAAACGAGGATGAAACCCCGAATTACAAAAGAAAGGAGAAACCAAGGTAGCAGAACTAGCCCGATTATTAAGGGCAAACTCGGCCAGCGGCAAAAAGGTAACCCAGTCATCCTGATCAGCAGAAACAAAACACCTCAAATAAGTTTCCAAGGTCTGATTAGTTCGCTCCGTCTGGCCATTCGTCTGAGGATGGAATGCAGACGAAAAGGACAAATCAATGCCCATCTTAGCACAGAACGTCCGCCAAAATCTAGACACAAACTGGGATCCCCTGTCAGAAACGATGTTCTCCGGAATCCCATGCAAACGAACCACGTTCTGGAAAAACAGAGGGACCAACTCAGAGGAGGAAGGCAACTTAGGCAAGGGTACAAGATGAACCATTTTAGAAAAGCGGTCACACACAACCCAGATGACAGACATTTTTTGAGAGTCAGGGAGATCCGAAATAAAGTCCATGGAAATGTGCATCCAAGGCCTCTTCGGGATAGGCAAAGGTGACAACAATCCACTGGCTCGAGAACAGCAAGGCTTAGCCCAAGCACAAACCTCACAAGACTGCACAAAAGAACGCACATCCCTCGACAAGGAAGGCCACCAAAAAGACCTGGCCACCAAGTCTCTAGTACCAAATATTCCAGGATGACCTGCCAACGCAGAAGAATGGACCTCGGAGATGACTCTACTGGTCCAACTATCCGGAACAAACAGTCTCTCAGGCGGACAACGATCAGGTATACCCGCCTGAAACTCCTGCAAAGCACGTCGCAAGTCTGGGAAGACGGCCGACAAAATCACCCCATCCCTAAGGATACCAGTGGGCTCAGAATTTCCAGGGGAGTCAGGCACAAAACTCCTAGAAAGAGCATCCGCCTTCACATTCTTTGAACCTGGCAGGTATGAAACCACAAAATTGAAACGAGAGAAAAACAGTGACCAACGAGCCTGTCTGGGATTCAGACGCCTGGCAGACTCAAGGTTAATCAGATTTTTGTGATCAGTCAAGACCACCACACGATGTCTAGCACCCTCCAGCCAATGACGCCACTCCTCAAATGCCCACTTCATGGCCAAAAGTTCCCGATTACCCACATCATAATTCCGCTCAGCGGGCGAAAATTTTCTAGAAAAGAACGCACATGGCTTCATCACCGAGCAATCGGAGCTTCTCTGTGACAAAACCGCCCCCGCTCCAATCTCGGAAGCATCAACCTCAACTTGGAAAGGAAGCGAAACATCAGGCTGACGCAACACAGCAGCAGAAGAAAACCGGCGTTTAAGTTCCCGAAAGGCCTCCACAGCCGCAGGAGACCAATCAGCAACATCAGCACCCTTCTTAGTCAAATCCGTCAAAGGCTTAACAACACTAGAAAAATTAGTTATAAAACGACGATAGAAATTAGCAAAGCCTAAGAACTTCTGCAGACTCTTAAGAGATGCAGGCTGCGTCCAGTCACAAATAGCCCGAACCTTGACGGGATCCATCTCAATAGTAGAAGGGGAAAAAATATACCCCAAGAAAGAAATCTTCTGGACTCCAAAGAGACACTTTGAGCCCTTTACAAACAAGGAATTAGCCCGCAGGACCTGAAACACCTTCCTGACCTGCTGAACATGAGACTCCCAGTCATCAGAAAAAACCAAAATATCATCCAAATACACAATCATAAATTTATCCAGATATTCACGGAAAATATCGTGCATAAAGGACTGGAAGACTGAAGGAGCATTAGAAAGTCCGAAAGGCATTACCAAATACTCAAAATGGCCCTCAGGCGTATTAAATGCGGTTTTCCACTCATCACCTTGCTTTATTCGTATAAGATTATACGCACCCCGAAGATCAATCTTAGTGAACCATTTAGCCCCCTTAATGCGAGCAAACAAATCAGTCAACAAAGGCAAAGGATACTGATATTTTACGGTAATCTTATTCAAAAGACGATAATCTATACAAGGCCTCAAGGACCCATCTTTTTTGGCCACGAAAAAAAAAACCTGCTCCCAAAGGGGACGAAGATGGACGGATATGTCCCTTTTCCAAGGACTCCTTAACATAATCCCGCATAGCAGTATGCTCTGGCACTGACAGATTGAACAAACGACCTTTAGGAAATTTACTACCAGGAATTAAATCTATAGCACAATCACAATCCCTGTGAGGAGGAAGCGAACCGAGCTTAGGCTCCTCAAAAACATCCCGATAATCAGACAAAAATACAGGAACCTCAGAAGGAGTAGATGAAGTGATAGAAATCGGAGGTGCATCATCATGAACCCCCTGACATCCCCAGCTTAACACAGACATTGTTTTCCAGTCAAGGACTGGATTATGAGTTTGTAACCATGGCAGACCAATACTAGAACATCATGGAAATTATACAATACCAGGAAGCGAATCACCTCCTGATGAACGGGACTTGTGTCCAGTACTGAGGTTTATTCATAGCTAAAGGTGTAGAGTCAATTCCCTTCAAAGGAATAGGGACTTCCAGAGGCTCAAGACTAAACCCACATCGCTTGGCAAATGACCAATCCATAAGACTCACGGCAGCGCCTGAATCTACATAGGCATCGACAGAAATGGATGATAATGAGCAAATCAGAGTCACAGACAGAATGAACTTAGACTGTAACGTACTAATGGCAACAGACTTATCAACCTTTTTTGTGCGTTTAGAGCATGCTGATATAACATGAGCTGAATCACCACAATAAAAGCACAACCCATTTTTCCGCCTATAGTTTTGCCGTTCACTTCTAGACTGAACTCTATCACATTGCATTGTCTCAAGTGCCTGTTCAGAAGACACCGCCAAATGGCGCACAGGTTTGCGCTCCCGTAAACGCCGATCAATCTGAATAGCCATAGTCATAGACTCATTCAGACCCGTAGGCGCAGGGAACCCCACCATAACATCTTTAATGGCCTCAGAAAGGCCATCTCTGAACTTTGCAGCCAGGGCGCACTCATTCCACTGAGTAAGCACTGACCATTTCCGAAATTTTTGACAATATATTTCTGCTTCATCTTGCCCCTGAGAGAGAGCTAATAAAGCTTTTTCAGCCTGAATCTCCTGGTTAGGTTCCTCATAGAGCAAACCCAATGCCAGAAAAAACGCATCCACATTAAGCAACGCAGGATCCCCTGGTGCCAATGCAAATGCCCAATTTTGAGGGTCACCCCGCAGGAAAGATATAATAATCTTAACCTGCTGAGCAGGGTCTCCAGAAGAGCGAGATTTCAAAGAAAGGAACAGCTTGCAATTGTTCCTAAAATTCAGAAAACTAGATCTATCTCCAGCAAAGAACTCTGGAATAGGAATTCTAGGTTCAGACATAGGAGCATGTACAACAAAATCTTGTATATTTTGAACCTTAGCAGCAAGATTATTCAAGCTGGAAGCTAAACTCTGGACGTCCATGATAAACAGCTAAGGTCAGAGCCATTCAAGGATTAAGAGGAGGAAAAAAAAAAAATCAGCCTGGCTGCAATTAAGGCTAGGCAGCAACCTCAGAGGAGAGAAAAAAAAAAACTTCCTCAGACTACTTTTCCTCCTACTTCAGCCCAAACATTTTGGCCGGCTATACTGTCATGATTCCAATGGCAGGGAATCACAAAAGGACAAGCACCAACGAGCTCTAGGGTGATGGAACCTGAGCTGACCGCGACCCTAAACCTGAACACACAAATAACAATAGCCGGGGAACGTGCCTACGTTGATCCTAGACGTCTCGCACCAGCCGAAGATCTAACTTCTCCTATTAGAAGAAACACAGACCTCTCTTGCCTCCAGAGAAATACCCCACAGAAATAGCAGCCCCCCACATATAATGACGGTGAAATGAGAGGAAGGCACATACACAGTATGAAAACAGATTCAGCAAAATGAGGCCCGCTAAAACTAGATAGCAGAGGATACAAAAGTAAACTGCGCGGTCAGCAAAAAACCCTTCAAAAAACCATCCTGTAATTACTTGAACTCATGTTCCAACTCATGGAACATGAGGAGCAATTACAGCCCACTAAAGCAACCAGCAGCAAAGAGACAATTATATGCAAGCTGGACAAGACAAAAATAAAGCAAAACGAGGAACAAGAAAATCAAAACTTAGCTTGTCCTGAAGATTACTGAAGCCAGAAGCTGAGGTAACAAAACACTCTGATAACCTTGATAGCCGGCGGGGAAATGACAAGAAAGCCCGGTTAAATAGGAAACTCCCAAATCCTAATAGAACAGGTGGACACCAGAGACAGCAGAACACAAATCACCCAGTACCATCAGTACCCACCAGAGGGAGCCCAAAAACAGAACTCACAACAGTCTCCCACGCAATTTAGGTAACCAGCAGAGGGAAAGCCAATGTTTATAGCCTCGGAAGGGGGTAATGCACAAGGAGCTTCCCAGCCTATTAATATCAGCTTGCAACAGTATACTTAACCTTTACTGGCTATTAATATGGGAGACGCTAAAAAAAAGTCATAGGGTCCTATAATTAATAACCAGCAAAAGCTATGCAGACAGCTGAGGGCTGATATTAATAATTTAGGAAGAGGCCATGGATACTGCCCCCCAAGCTGAAAACATCAACTCTCAGCCACCCCAGAAAAGGTGGATCTCTAAGGTGCACCAATTCTGGCACTTAGCCTCACTCTTCCCACTTGCCCTGTAGCAGTGGAAAGTGGGGTGATAGTTGGGGGGGTTGATGTCACCTTTGTATTGTCAGGTGACACCAAGCCACGAGGTTAGTAATGGTCACATTGTAAGAAAACACAGACACAGAAAAATTCCTTTAGTTGAAACAATGACACAGACTCCTTTAATAATCTTAATTAACCATACTTACAACTTCGCTCAATCCCCCGATGCCCTCGTCAGCTGCAAAAGAGTTTAAAAACCAAACAACAATATTCCTCACCCTTCCGCAGAGATGCTGCTAATCCATTTGTCCGACAATGGGTCTAGTTCTGCTAGATGTAGCAGAAGTGCATGGAGACGTCCGCTACTGGAGCTGTGCAGGGGTGCACAACTCTTCCAGGTAAGAGGCTAATTCTCCCACCTTTCATTGAAACATCCCAATTAAACCACCTGGTGCTTCTCATGCTGCACTCTTCCATGTTTATTGTCTTACATCTAGATGGCAGGCTGCAAGGTTGAATGATGCAACCATACAGCCTGTTATCCAGCAGACACTGAGCACATTGTGCTCAGTGTCTCTCTGTGAACTTCTATTACCTATCTGACAGCACCATAAGCATGAGAAAGTTCTCCTGCTTGTGGTGCTATAAGACAGGTTCTGCAAGTTCACAGCTAATGAACTCGCTATGACAGCCATAGAGGTCTGCTAGACACTTCTGGTTGTCATGCAAACCCATCGGTGACCCACGATCACGTGATAGGATCAGAAATTGTCAACGGCATTTAACAAGTTAACAGCCACGGGTGGATCGCGATTCCACCCATGGCTGTTGCAGGCACATGTTAGCTGTATAGATCAGCTGACATATGCCTGGAAAGTTGCGGGCTCAGCGCTGAAGTCCACATCAAACAGGAGGAGTCCGACAAATAGATGCAGAAATGTGGCAGAAAATCTGGAACATCAAAAACTCTTCAAAAGCTTATTGTGGGAGGAAGAAAGCCTCATATAAAAATGTTGCAGGTAACCTCTCTCATTCCAGGGAGTTGTTTGAGATTAGAAAACAAAAATGACTATTTTGGACACAGCTCCACTTTTTGACAATGACTATTCAGCCACAATTTACTTTGAATGGTTGTTTCCATCTATGACATTTATGGAATATTGCTGAAGTCTAGTTGGTACAGAAGAGCACAATAGGGTAATACCGCATGAGAAATAAGAGAGAGTGAGAGTGATGGTAGTGCTCATCTGGGGGAGTTTTTGTATAACCTTTAATTTTTTGTATATGGAAAAAAGTGCCAGTCCGGTGCCAAAATGTTGGTGTCATAAAAACCTTAATTTTATATTGAATATTTTTTATTCCCACAAGTGCAGCCCAGGTACCGAGATAGCTCTAAAAAAATGAATTTATGGAATATTGACACAATATGTCAGCATTTTTCTTGTAGACCCTTTAAAAAAATTAATGCAGAGAGTTACCCAAGTGCAGCTAATCTCCCCTATATTTAATAACAATAATATAATAATATTTATTTTTTATATAGCGCTAACATATTCCGCAGCGCTTTACACACATTATCATCACTGTCCCCGATGGGACTCACAATCTAAATTCCCTTTCAGTATGTCTTTGGAATGTGGGAGGAAACCCACGCAAACACAGAGAGAACATACAAACTCTTTGCAAATGTTGTCCTGGGTGGGATTAGAACCCAGGACCCCAGCGCTGCAAGGCTGCAGTGCTAACCACTGCTCCACCATGCTGCCCATGTATGTTTCAGGTCATGTATTCTCAATTGATCCACATCTATCAAATATTCATGGAATATCCGTTCAATATGCCTTATATGACCCATACAAACCCTTCGATGGGCCATGGCTGCCTTCCCAGAAATCCTTACTTTTTCCGCTTATGAAGATGTCACTTCTTTCTCTTGTAGGTAAATGAAGAATCCAATACTACTCTTAATAGAAACTTCAGCATTTCTCAGCCCTTTGTAGCTTGGTTTTGTCATTGAATCTATTCCAGGCCACTTTTTCTATTCCTGTTGAAGATGTTTAATAATTTATCACTAGTGTTGAGCGATACCATCCGATACTTGAAAGTATCGGTATCGGATAGTATCGGCCGATACCCGAAAAATATCGGATATCGCCGATACCGATATCCGATACCAATACAAGTCAATGGGACACCAAGTATCAGAAGGTATCCTGATGGTTCCCAGGGTCTGAAGGAGAGGAAACTCTCCTTCAGGCCCTGGGATCCATATTAATGTGTAAAATAAAGAATTAAAATAAAAAATATTGATATATTCACCTCTCCGGCGGCCCCTGGACATCACGCTGGTAACCGGCAGGCTTCTTTGTTTAAAATGAGCGCGTTTAGGACCTGCGAATGACGTCGCGGCTTCTGATTGGTCGCGTGCCGCTCATGTGACCGCCACGCGACCAATCAGAAGCCGTGACGTAATTCGCAGGTCCTAAATTCCTAGAATTAGGAGTTTAGTGAATGAGAATGACGTCGCGGCTTCTGATTGGTCGCGTGGCGGTCACATGAGCGGCACGCGACCAATCAGAAGCCGCGACGTCATTCGCAGGTCCTAAACGCGCTCATTTTAAACAAAGAAGCCTGCCGGTTACCAGCGTGATGTCCAGGGGCCGCGGGAGAGGTGAATATATCAATATTTTTTATTTTAATTCTTTATTTTACACATCCCTATGGATCCGATACCGATACCCGATACCACAAAAGTATCGGATCTCGGTATCGGAATTCCGATACCGCAAGTATCGGCCGATACCCGATACTTGCGGTATCGGAATGCTCAACACTATTTATCACACATTCATTTCTATCTCTCTGTCATGCACAGTGTAGGATGACTAAGTGTAACACGAGGGGAAGAGCCCAAACACTCGAAAGTGGGGAGTGTAAACCTCTAGGCAGCTCTAACATCACCTTGTCTGCCCTATATAGGTTCTGCACCTATTGCTGAGGAGGAGCCTAATCCCTAACTGACCCTTAGCTAGCGATAGGCCCAGGTTAGGGAGAGGACGGGATATTCACTAGTGAGTTCCCACTACAACTAAAAACAAAGTGGGTAGACGAATAAGGGGAATACTTATCTTGAGCAGACTAAGAGAGGTAACACCAGACGTCTTCCAACAGCACCAGAGAGGAAGACTGCTATAGCTCTAAGCCTTCACAAGGTAGAAATGTGAATATCACTGGCGATTCCCAGAAGCAGACTGGAAGTCTATAAACACCCAGGTCCAGGTGTGTCAATTAGAGCCAGAGGGAGGTTGCCACTGGGTCTAAGAGTCATAAGGATTAAGAAGGTGTCTGTAAAGAGAAATTCTGCAGCCAGATGCAGAGCGACTGTCTGTCTGACACACCCGTGACACTCTACCTGCAGTGGGCTGGGTTTGCATCCTGCCTGTGACTTGAATGCCGCTGCGCAGGGCACAGCCTAAAGACTCTCTTGGGTATTTTTCTACACTTCCATCCCTTTCTCTCCAGCTTCTAGTTCACAATACGGGATAATCTACAGTACAATGGCTTCTGACCACACATTACTAAATGTTGTCTGGCCTAGGCATTCTGGTGTACGACACTATGAAGGATAGGAAAATCAAAATCGACAGTCGACTGATTGGCTGCAGTGCTCAGGAGTCATCATGACTGCAGCCTGTAAACACAGATCAGAGCAGCAGCAGAGAGGCAGCTTTGTTCCCAGAGAGGGATTCTTTTTATCATCCCAGACAACCCCTTTAACTCCATCCCTTTCACAGCACCCTTAATGGCTGATCTTAGCTGTCAGCTAAAGCTACTCACCACAGGGAATCTGTCTCTGTGACCACAAGATCTCCGTATTTTAATGATTACTTTGCAAGGAGTAGTTATATCTCAAAATGCATGTTAGAGGGTAGCAGGGGATTAACCAATCCCCCAAACATTTTCAATTTACAATGCTTATATTATATCTATGAGATTTGAAATAAGACCTTAAAAAAATACACATGAATTTTACCTAAAATTTTAAAAAATGTAATTTCTTCCAATTCATATTCAGTACTGTACTAATTTCCCCATCAAATCTTTTGTCCGACTGCGATTTACATCACAACAACTGAACGGCTTGATACCGCATAAATATTTCCCTACAGAGTATCGAAAATCATATTTCTAATTATAAAAGCATTCATTTTATTAATTCGCTATAGAATTATATCTTATTTCTCATTTCCTCAGATAGTTTGAACACACTGCAGGCTAAATGATTTTTTTTTTACATTATTCCTTGATTATTTCCTTTGACATCTTCTGAGCATTAATTACACCATATTTGATTATCAGCAATTTAATTAAGTGCATACAAGAATTCTAGGCAAAACATTCATCTATGTCAGCGTACTTTTTTGTTCGAAATTAAATGGCAATTTTGTAGTTGAGAAAATATATGACTGTAATTTTCCGACACCTTCAGAGGCACTGATGGCAGATGTGAAGTCGAGTCACCTTTTCAGTACAAATTATCATTTTCAGAAGGGCATGTTCTGACTTTTAGCTGCTCAAACAAACAAACAAACTTTAAAAAAATACTTTTATTAACAAAGTAGATTTAAAGGGCAGTCTTACCTCAATCTTATGGGTTCAATCAGGTTTAATAGGTCTATGGAGCCAAGATATAATAGAGCACAGTCCGGCATTACAGTAGAGTTATGTGTGTGTTCGGGTTGATGTCACCGGTTATATTTGATATTTTAAAGGCTTGTAGGTGAAGCTCAAAATGGTGACTCATCTTCAGGCGAGAGTCATGCGACCCTATGTTCTCCATCTGAGAAAAACGGTCTGATTATGTTAATCAGACTCTTATCAGGCTGATCAGAGTTTTCTCAGAGTATGATCAGAGCTGGATGCATTTTTCTCAGATGTGGACCATTAACCCCGTAACGACCACCGATACGCATGAAATGGTGGCCGTTAAGGAGCCTGATTCCCTCAGTGCCATTTTAAAACGGCAGACGGGAATAAGGCTATATTGCTCCCCAGAGTTGAAAAAACTCTTGGTTTCGGCTACCGATGATAGCTGAGGCCCTGTAGAACATGATCAGGGTCAGAAAATTTAGTCCCTGATCCCGTGATTGACCTTATTCAGTGAATAACGATGATCACAGAAAAAATGTGTTCGCTGTTGCAATGATTTCTCTCTCTTCTAACATGACATACATGTCAGAGGAGAGAGAAATGATGTCCCCTGAGCCCCAACAGTACCTAAGCCATCCCCTGGTTGTCTTGCTACATACCTTGGTCCTCCACATCAGCTTTCTGGAATAAAAATGGCGGGTGCATGCGCAGTGCGCCCACTGAGATCTGTCAGCCTGTACCTGGCAACAATAGGGAATTTAGCAAAAATAATAAATCAAATCCTTTTTTGTCCCCCCATAGTTAGCTAAAAATTATAAAATATTCTGTTTAAATTTTTTTCATTCTTTGCAGTTGGTGTTAGGATGGGGTTAGGGTTGTGTTAGGGTTTGGGTTGAGGTTAGGGTTGTATTATGGTTAGGGTTGGGGTTAGGGTTGCGTTAGGGTTTGGGTTGAGGTTAGGGTTGTATTATGGTTAGGGTTGGGGTTACAGTCAGGTTTGTGGTTAGGGTTGGAGTTAAGGCAGGTTTTTTATTCAAAAGTAAGAGAAAAAAATTATGGCTAGTGTTGAGCACAAGTGCTCGCTACTCTGGTTTGCATCGGGTGCTCGAGTATGTACCCAGTATCGCAGATCCTCGAATGTTTTTTTGGGGTGTCAAATAGCTGCAAAACATGTGGGATGGGGACTTTGCATGTCAGTCGACCACCCACGATACTCGGTGCATACCCGAGTACCCTAGGCAAACTGGAGTAGCAAGCACTTGCGTTCAGCATTAATGATGATGTATTCAATATGATGACGTAATGTTATCAAATTCTGTGTTGTACCTGTGGGTTCAAAATGATTATTACAGCATTGGATAAAATCCTTGAGGGGTGTAGTTTCCAATATAGGGTCACTTGTGGGGGATTTCTACTGCACATCAGCGGCTCTCCAAACACGACATGGCATTCGCTCTTGATTCCAGCAAATTTTACGTTCAAAATGTCAAATGGCACTCCTTTTATTTCGAGCCCTGTCATGTGCCCAAACAGTGATTTTCACCCACATATGGGGTATCGATGTGCTCAGGAGAAATTGCACAACAAATTTTGGTGTATATTTTTTCTTGTTATCCTTGTGAAGACAGAAAAAATTGGGTCTAAATTAAATTTTGATGAATAAAGTTAAATGTAATTTTTTTCCTTCCACATTCCTGTGAAGCAACATAAGGGTTAATAAACTTCTTGACTGTGGTGTTGAACACCTTGAGGGGTGCAGTTTTTAGAATGGTGTCACTGTTTGGTATCTTCTGTCATATGGACCCCTCAAAGTTACTTAAAATGTGAAGTGGTCCCTAAAAAAAGTGGTTTTGTAAAATTTTGCTGGAAAAATGAGAAATCGCTGGTCAACTTTAACCCTTCTAACTTCCTAACAAAAAAAAAGTTTCAAAAAGTGTGCTGATGTAAAGTAGACATGTGGGACATTTTATTTATTAACCATTTTGTGTGACAGCAGTCTGAATCATAGAAACATAGATTCATAGGTTTATGGGCATAAAAACTAAAAGCTTGAGAGTGTGTGCCCACTGTCAGTGAACGCTGCAGTGTCCAACCCACAGCGGCCAGATGTTACAGCATAGTGGATGGAATTTCAAAAGATCCCATCTCCACTATGCGTGCATCAGCGCCCGCGTCTTACCTGCGGAGACGGACATGCGGCGCATCTTTCCAGACCGCAGCAGGTCAATTTATCTTGCGGAGACGCAAGTCTCTGCAAGAAAAATTTCACCCATACAATGTATTGGGCGCAGTGATTCCGCACGGTTCAATGATCACATGCGGAATCACCTGCCTTCAAAAGCCTGCAGCGCTTTGGACGCAGTGAACATGTGCTGCGTCTAAAGCGCTGCCTAGTACTGAACGTGTGGACATTCCCTGAAAATTGCAAAATTTTCTAAATTGTCGCCAAATCTCCATCTTTTTCACAATTAAAATTAGCTCAAATCAAGGAAATTTTACCACTATCATTAAGTAAAATATGTCACAAAAAAACTTTCTCAGAATCAGTGGCATCTGTTGCAGCATTTGAGAGTTATTACCATTCTGTTCAGAATTGCAGAATGTGACCTGTTCATTAAGGTCAAAATTGGCTCAGTCACTAAGGGCATTAAAAAATTTCTCTTTTCTCCATTCTGTCAGCCCATGAAAATTGGACCACACTTGAATGTCACGCCTTCCAATTTTTTCATCGACACATAGACTTGAATGAAAGAGTGCAATCTGATTTTTGGAGGCAAATCGTGCATGCTGCCATTTTTCGGACAAGTGCACGGCCTCATTGAATAACATTGCTCAGAGTGGGAACCGTCAAAACATTGGATTGCAACAAAAGTCATCCGCACAGACCCTATCTGTGTGTCATACATTTTGAATATAATTAAAGGTGAGTGATCTAGTTTGAGGCAAATTAAAGTTGTCTACAATTTTATCAAAAGTTTTGATTCTCCTGAATCCATTTAGTTTTTTGTGAATTCAGCAAAATGTCATTTTTTTCTGATTTGTAAAGAAAGGGCCAGAAAAGAGGTGAAATATAACAATACTCAATTTTCTCCTAATTTATCCTATGGCTGCAATTCCCCCCCCCCCCCAGTCTGCTCCTGCTGCATAATCCCAATGTGCTTTAGCTTGAGGTCATGAACAGATGGCCGGACATTCTCTTTCAGGATTTTTTGATAACAGCAAAATTAATGGTTCCATTTACCACAGCAAGTCTTCCTGGTCCTGAAGAAGCAAAACAGCTCCAGACCATCACACTACCACCACCATATTTTACTGTTAGTATGATGCTCCTTTTCTGAAATGCTGTATTACTTCTACACTAGATGTAAGGGACACACACCTTCCAAAAAGTTAAACTTTTGTCTCATCAGTCCGCAGATTATTCACCCAAAAGATGTTTTCTGTCAAAACTGAGAATAGCCTTACCATTCTTACCGCTAAGCAGTGGTTTTTGGCTTGGAACTTTGCCATGCAGGCCATTTTTGCCCAGTCACTTTCTTATGATAGAGTCAAGAATAGAGATGTTAGGTGTCGAGTTCCCGCCGCTGCACAAGGGGAATCTCGAACCATGTCTGCTGCAGTCTCCCATTCTCCTCCAGCCACAGTGGAACCTGCTTAGCGGAGACGTCGGTCTCAGCGTCTGGCACAGGCAGATAATGTGCGCTTGGTTGTAACCACAAACTGGTATCATATTTCCTGTTGAAACTATTTTCTAAGTTTCTTGAACTTTTATTATAACTGTAAGCATAAAAACAGTTATAAAGCTGAAAATAACCTTAAACCAGTGGTAATAAATAAGGTTGAGATCATGTGTGACAATGCTCCTGTTAGCGTGCAGTATTGCGTTACGGTCTATATGTAACTGGGTTTTTTTTTACACTGTATTGGATGCTATTAGCAATTCTGCCAACTCTGTTGTAAGTTTTTGTTGCTATGACGACTCAAAACTAAATGTAAAAGCTCTTTTGAGATACAATCTGGAAATGTGCCAGAGGTTCAATAAGATCGGCCATCTGTTTCCGTCTGTTGATGTTGTGCTATCAGTTTACAATACGTTTCTTGACATATTTCACCTGCCACCTGTCGAAAAAAATAGGACTCTGTGTTATTTGGGAGACATTGTGAGATAACAGGATCGTTCTGACTTCAAGACGAATCCTAGTTTCCCTGAAGCAGGATTTGTACATCATAGTGCAGAAAAACTGTTAGAGACTTATAGCCGAGCTGCAAAGAAATATACATTGTGTCACACATTGACGTCTGATGCCCTCTGAGATGCTGCGTCTGACCGTGTAATATTTATAAGTCTCATAATACAAGCTCGGTAGATCAAAAAGCAAAAAAAAAAAAAAATTGGAGTTGTGTATTGTGCGGATGCTTTTAGTGTCCTGGGGGTTTCTGCAAGGCTGTGAGCTAGCTAAAGAAATTGCACATTTTGGTGTATTCTGAGTTTGCTGAAAACTCTCTGATTTTTTTTTTCTTTGCTTTGATTTTTTTTTTAAAGTGGACAAGGCTTAGCTTTAGAGACAGGCTTCCCAGTTCCCAACACATTTTTCTATCATTTACACCAAAATTTGACATAAACTTTGGCAAAAATGTAATAAATGGCTCCCCATAGTTTTTAATCACAGAAACTATTTTTAACTATTACTCTACTACTCAGACAATCCCTTCTCTCAATCAGTATGTTTACCCCAAAGTTCTCCTAAATATGTCCCCAAGTAAAATAATAACACTAACACCTACCTCCGATGCCTTAGCTGTTCCAGCGATGTTGGCACTTGGTCTCCCCGGGGCGTGGGTCACATTGTTATGTCATGCAAGCCCTGAGCCCAATCAGCGTTGGCTTTCCTCTCTCCGTCTTCAAATGTATCAGACTATTTTTAACTATTACTCTACTACTCAGACAATCCCTTCTCAATCAGCATATTTGCCTCTAAAGTTCTCCTAAATATGCCCCCAAGTAAAATAATAACACACTGACCTCTGATGTCGGCGCCGTTCCAGTGATGTTGGCACTTGGTCTTCCCGGGGCTTGCGTCACATTATGTCATGTGAGCCCTGAGCCCAATCAGCGTTGGCTTTCCTCTCTCCGTCTTCGAATGTGTCAGACTATTTTTAACCATTACTCTAATACTCAGACAATCCCTTCTCAATCAGTATGTTTACCCCAAAAGTCCTTCTAAATATGCCCTCAGTAAAATAATAACACATTCACCTCTGGTGCCGTCGCTTTTCCAGTGATGATGGCATTTGGTTTTCCCGGGGCTTGCGTCACATTGTTATGTCATGTGAGCCCTGAGCCCAATCAGCGTTGACTTTCTTTTCCCCTTCTTCGAATGTATCAGACTTCAAGAGAAATTGAGCGGCCTGCCACAGATCTCACTTACTCTTGATGCCTGAAGAAGGGGAGAGTGAATCCAGTACTGATTGGCTGCAGGACTCACGTGGCACAACAATGTCACATAAGTCCCAAGAGAATGAGTGTTCGAATGTCATCAGTACTCGAGGTGAATATAGGTGTTATTTTACTTGGGGCAAACATGCTGATTGAGAAGGAATTGCCCAAGTCGTTAAATTTCACTATTGGTCACCAATCAAATCTGATATTGATATATTCTGAAAAGCATGATTAGAAGAGATGAGCCAATTTGACGAAATTCAAATTTGGCAAATCTAGTGAATCCAGTACTGATTGGCTGCAGGACTCACGTGGCACAACAATGTCACATAAGTCCCAAGAGAATGAGTGTTCGAATGTCATCAGTACTCGAGGTGAATATAGGTGTTATTTTACTTGGGGCAAACATGCTGATTGAGAAGGAATTGCCCAAGTCGTTAAATTTCACTATTGGTCACCAATCAAATCTGATATTGATATATTCTGAAAAGCATGATTAGAAGAGATGAGCCAATTTGACGAAATTCAAATTTGGCAAATCTAGGCAATTTTACCAGGACATTTGATTGCAGCAAATTTATTTACTGCAAATAAAATGTACACTATTATGTTTTGGGGACTGGTATTATTTTGCTCTTGGGTCTCTGCATGCGCAGATGAAGTATTTGACCTAGCCAGATGTCATAGTCTGGGATGCAAATTGTAAAGTGGCGGCATATGTTTTACATGTATAGTAAAGAAGTAAGGCACTCCTAGAAATAGTTGGTGCTGGGATAGGGTCCCAACCCTTAAATATATAGAAAAGATGCTGGCACTCATGATTGCCAGATTATTTTCTATATATGTCTTACATGTTCAGAGTTAGCATAAAGAGGCCTCGGGTTTCAGGTCACATTGGTGCTTTAAAAAGGGTCAAGGACAGTGTGGGGCAAAATGTGCAGTGGTGGTGGCCAAGAGGTGAGCAGCGAGGTATTCATTTTTTTTTAGCATTTTTAACCTTTTGCCATAGCTCAGCAAAATTTCATGCAAGCCAGCTGCCATCATGAAAAGCCATGATGAAAAGTATTAATTTGTATAAAACTCTACATGAATGCCATTGCACTCGAATAAACTTGCCCAACTCTAATGTCCAGTCATGTTCTTTCTCACGAACCTTCCTCTGGCTGATAGGCAACATTTACACATATATGTGAGCGTTACAGTCCTAGAGACAGAAAAAAAATTCACAGTTATCTGTTGTGAGTTCTGTTTTTGGGCTCCCTCTGGTGGTTACTGATGGTACTGGGTGACTTGTGTTCTCTGCGGTCTCTGGTGTCCACCTGTTCCATCAGGATATGGGAGTTTCCTATTTAACCTGGCCTTTTTGTCATTTCCTCGCCGGCTATCAATGTAATCAGCTTGTCTTTTTACCTCTGCTCCCTGCGTCTGTTATCTTCAGGACAAGCTAAGTTTTGATTATCCTGTTCCACGTTTTGCTTTATTTTTGTCTTAGTCCAGCTTGCTGATATGTGATTCCTTGCTGCTGGTTGCTCTAGTGGGCTGAAATTACTCCTCATGTTCCATGAGTTGGCACATGAGTTCAAGTAATTTCAGGATGGTTTTTTGAAGGGTTATTCGCTGACCGCGCAGTTCACTTTTGTATCCTCTGCTATCTAGCTTTAGCGGGCCTCATTTTTGCTGATTCTATTTTCATAACTACGTATGTGCTTTCCTCTCATTTCACCGTTATTACATGTGGGGGGCTGCTATTTCTGTGGGGTGTTTCTCTGGAGGCAAGTGAGGTCTGTGTTTCTTCTAATAGGGGAAGTTAATCCTTCGGCTGGCGCGAGACGTCTAGGAATCATCGTAGGCACGTTCCCCGGCTACTGCTAGTTGTGTGTTTAGGTTCAGGATCGCGGTCAGCTCAGGTTCCATCACCCTAGAGCTTGTTTTGTTTTTGTGCTTGTCCTTTTGTGATCCCCTGCCATTGGGATCATGACAGTATAGCCGGCCCTAAAAAATTGGTCATCGTTTTGGCTGAAGTAGGAGGAAAAGTAGTCTGAGGAAGTTTTTTTTTTTTTGTTTTCCCCTCCTCAGTATTTGCTGCCTAGCCTTAATTGCAGCTTGGCTTTTTTTTTTCCTCCTCTTAATCCTTGAATGGCTCTGACCTCAGCTGTTTATCATGGACGTCCAGAATTTGGCTTCCAGCCTGAATAATCTTGCTGCTAAGGTTCAAAATATACAAGATTTTGTTGTACATACGCCTATGTCTGAACCTAGAATTCCTATCCCAGAGTTTTTTTCTCGAGATAGATCTAGTTTTCTGAATTTTAGGAACATTTGCAAGTTGTTTCTTTCTTTGAAATCTCGCTCCTCTGGAGACCCTGCTCAGCAGGTCAAGATTGTTATATCTTTCCTGCGGGGTAACCCTCAGAATTGGGCATTTGCATTGGCACCAGGGGATCCTGCGTTGCTCAATGTGGATGCGTTTTTTCTGGCATTGGGTTTGCTCTATGAGGAACCTAACCTAGAGATTCAGGCTGAAAAAGCTTTATTGGCTCTCTCTCAGGGGCAAGATGAAGCAGAAATATATTGTCAGAAATTTCGGAAATGGTCGGTGCTTACTCAGTGGAATGAGTGCGCTCTGGCTGCAAAATTTAGAGATGGCCTTTCTGAGGCCATTAAAGATGTTATGGTGGGGTTCCCGGCACCTACAGGTCTGAATGAGTCCATGACTATGGCTATTCAGATTGATCGGCGTTTACGGGAGCGCAAACCTGTGCACCATTTGGCGGTGTCTTCTGAACAGGCACCTGAGATAATGCAATGTGATAGAATTCAGTCCAGAAGTGAACGGCAAAATTATAGGCGGAAAAATGGATTGTGTTTTTATTAAGGTGATTCAGCTCATGTTATATCAGCATGCTCTAAACGCACAAAAAAGGTTGATAAGTCTGTTGCCATTGGTACTTTACAGTCTAAGTTCATTCTGTCTGTGACTCTGATTTGTTCATTATCATCCATTTCCGTCGATGCCTATGTGGATTCAGGCGCTGCCCTGAGTCTTATGGATTGGTCATTTGCCAATCGCTGTGGGTTTAGTCTGGAACCTCTGGAAGTTCCTATTCCTTTGAAAGGAATTGACTCTACACCTTTGGCTATGAATAAACCTCAGTACTGGACACAAGTGACCATGCGTATGACTCCCGTTCATCAGGAGGTGATTCGCTTCCTGGTACTGTATAATTTACATGATGTCTTAGTGCTTGGTCTGCCATGGTTACAAACTCATAACCCAGTCCTAGACTGGAAAACAATGTCTGTGTTAAGCTGGGGATGTCAGGGGGTTCATGATGATGCATCTCCGATTTCTATCGCTTCATCTACTCCTTCTGAGGTTCCGGTATTTTTGTCTGATTATCGGGAGGTTTTTGAGGAGCCTAAGCTCAGTTCGCTTCCTCCTCACAGGGATTGCGATTGTGCTATAGATTTGATTCCTGGCAGTAAATTCCCTAAAGGTCGTTTGTTCAATCTGTCAGTGCCAGAGCATATTGCTATGCGGAATTATGTTAAGGAGTCCTTGGAAAAGGGACATATCCGTCCATCTTCGTCCCCTTTGGGAGCAGGTTTTTTTTTCGTGGCCAAAAAAGATGGTTCCTTGAGGCCTTGCATAGATTATCGTCTTTTGAATAAGATTACAGTCAAATATCAGTATCCTTTGCCATTGTTGACTGATTTGTTCGCTCACATTAAGGGGGCTAAATGGTTCACTAAGATTGATCTTCGGGGTGCGTATAATCTTGTGCGGATAAGGCAGGGTGATGAGTGGAAAACCGCATTTAATACGCCTGAGGGCCATTTCGAGTATTTGGTGATGCCTTTTGGACTTTGAAAAAACAACACAAGAAATAGACCATAAAAGGGGATCACCCAAGGCAATGGATTAAATATGAAAATTACAAATTTTATTAGAATAACACTCATGGACATAGGAAACAACCACATGGAGCACACAATTAAAAGCATTTAAAATTGGTCACACATAGGACCTAGAAACATGAACAAATGGCCCATAATAGAACCCTCCTCCTAGATGCGATCCCTCCCCAAACACACTGTAATGGCTAATAATAATATATAGTACAGTGTAAGATGTCTGCATGAACAGCACTATTGGAATATAGGGTAAAGCAACACAACCTAAGAAGTATAGTTGTGACCATGATATATAATGCACCAGTCTGAATACCTCACACCAGCAGGATTACCTATGTAACACAAATAAGCAGATATGCAAAAAAAAAAAAAAAAAAAAAAATAACCTTTTTGCAATAACATAAGACATAGACAAAAGCTTAATAAAGCATACACAGTGAATCAGATTGATCCCAAACCACACATATAGCATGTAGGTCTACTCCATTAAGGTATAGAGTTGTATATAATGCAACGTTAGTTGTGTAGCGCTTCCACTGGTCTAGTCTAACGTGGTATATAACCTGTGCCATTAAGTTGCAAAAGCTCCCATAGTAAGGGAAATAAAAAGATCTGCTGAGGAGTGAGGATTCAGATCACCAATAACAAGAAACCAGTATGCAAACCCAAGAGCTGTTCAAGCTCTGTACATAGCCAAGGGGGGTATCAACAGGAGGAGCAGAGACCCTACGCGTGTCGCCACTGGTAGGGCGTCACGCGTAGGGTCTCTGCTCCTCCTGTTGATACCCCCCTTGGCTATGTACAGAGCTTGAACAGCTCTTGGGTTTGCATACTGGTTTCTTGTTATTGGTGATCTGAATCCTCACTCCTCAGCAGATCTTTTTATTTCCCTTACTATGGGAGCTTTTGCAACTTAATGGCACAGGTTATATACCACGTTAGACTAGACCAGTGGAAGCGCTACACAACTAACGTTGCATTATATACAACTCTATACCTTAATGGAGTAGACCTACATGCTATATGTGTGGTTTGGGATCAATCTGATTCACTGTGTATGCTTTATTAAGCTTTTGTCTATGTCTTATGTTATTGCAAAAAGGTTATTTTTTTTTTTTTTTTTTTTGCATATCTGCTTATTTGTGTTACATAGGTAATCCTGCTGGTGTGAGGTATTCAGACTGGTGCATTATATATCATGGTCACAACTATACTTCTTAGGTTGTGTTGCTTTACCCTATATTCCAATAGTGCTGTTCATGCAGACATCTTACACTGTACTATATATTATTATTAGCCATTACAGTGTGTTTGGGGAGGGATCGCATCTAGGAGGAGGGTTCTATTATGGGCCATTTGTTCATGTTTCTAGGTCCTATGTGTGACCAATTTTAAATGCTTTTAATTGTGTGCTCCATGTGGTTGTTTCCTATGTCCATGAGTGTTATTCTAATAAAATTTGTAATTTTCATATTTAATCCATTGCCTTGGGTGATCCCCTTTTATGGTCTATTTCTTGTGTTGTTTTTTCATGGCTTAGTATAGTATAGACCAGGTTGGATCCCCGTTTCCTATGTGGTGCCCCCGCTCTAGTTATTAGCCTTTTGGACTTTCTAATGCTCCTTCTGTCTTCCAGTCTTTTATGCACGATATTTTCCGTGAATATCTGGATAAATTTATGATTGTGTATTTGGATGATGTTTTGGTTTTTTCTGATGACTGGGAGTCTCATGTTCAGCAGGTCAGGAAGGTGTTTCAGGTCCTGCGGGCCAATTCTTTGTTTGTAAAGGGTTCTAAATGTCTCTTTGGAGTCCAGAAGATTTCCTTTTTGGGGTATATTTTTTCCCCTTCTACTATTGAGATGGATCCCGTCAAGGTTCAGGCTATTTGTGACTGGACGCAGCCTACATCTCTTAAGAGTCTACAGAAGTTTTTGGGCTTTGCTAATTTTTATCGTCGCTTCATAACTAATTTTTCTAGTGTTGTTAAGCCTTTGACGGATTTGACTAAGAAGGGTGCTGAAGTTACTGATTGGTCTCCTGCGGCTGTGGAGGCCTTTCAGGAACTTAAGCGCCGGTTTTCTTCTGCTCCTGTGTTGCGTCAGCCAGATACGTCGCTTCCTTTTCAGGTTGAGGTTGATGCTTCCGAGATCGGAGCGGGGGCGGTTTTGTCACAGAGAAGCTCCGATGGCTCAGTGATGAAGCCATGTGCGTTCTTTTCTAGAAAATTTTCGCCCGCTGAACGGAATTATGATGTTGGTAATCGGGAGCTTTTGGCCATGAAGTGGGCATTTGAGGAGTGGCGTCATTGGCTTGAGGGTGCTAGACATCGTGTGCTGGTCTTGACTGATCACAAAAATTTGATGTACCTTGAGTCTGCCAAGCGTCTGAATCCTAGACAGGCTCGTTGGTCACTGTTTTTCTCCCGTTTCAATTTTGTGGTTTCATACCTGCCAGGTTCAAAGAATGTGAAGGCGGATGCTCTTTCTAGGAGTTTTGTGCCTGACTCTCCTGGAAATTCTGAGCCCACTGGTATCCTTAGGGATGGGGTGATTTTGTCGGCTGTCTCCCCAGACATGCGACGTGCTTTGCAGGAGTTTCAGGCGGATAAACCTGATCGTTGTCCGCCGGAAAGACTGTTTGTTCCAGATAATTGGACCAGTAGAGTCATCTCCGAGGTCCATTCTTCTGTGTTGGCAGGTCATCCTGGAATATTTGGTACTAGAGACTTGGTGGCCAGGTCTTTTTGGTGGCCTTCCTTGTCGAGGGATGTGCGTTCTTTCGTGCAGTCTTGTGGAGTTTGCGCTCGGGCTAAGCCTTGCTGTTCTCGGGCCAGTGGATTGTTATCACCTTTGCCTATCCCGAAGAGGCCTTGGACGCACATTTCCATGGACTTTATTTCGGATCTCCCTGTCTCTCAAAAAATGTCCGTCATATGGGTTGTGTGTGACCGCTTTTCTAAGATGGTTCATCTGGTACCCTTGCCTAAGTTACCTTCCTCCTCTGAGTTGGTCCCTCTGTTTTTTCAAAACGTGGTCCGTTTGCATGGCATTCCGGAGAACATCGTTTCTGACAGGGGATCCCAGTTTGTGTCTAGATTTTGGCGGACGTTCTGTGCTAAGATGGGCATTGATTTGTCCTTTTCGTCTGCATTCCATCCCCAGACGAATGGCCAGACGGAACGAACTAATCGGACTTTAGAAACTTATTTAAGGTGTTTTGTTTCTGCTGATCAAGATGACTGGGTTTCCTTTTTGCCGCTTGCCGAGTTTGCCCTTAATAATCGGGCTAGTTCTGCTACCTTGGTTTCTCCTTTCTTTTGTTTCATCCTCGTTTTTCCTCTGGTCAGGTGGAGCCTTCTGATTGTCCTGGAGTGGACATGGTGGTGGATAGGTTGCATCGGATTTGGAGTCATGTGGTGGACAATATGAAGTTGTCCCAGGAGAGGGCTCAGCAGTTTGCTAATCGCCGTCGCCGCGTGGGTCCTCGACTTCTTGTTGGGGACTTGGTGTGGTTGTCTTCTCGTTTTGTTCCTATGAAGGTCTCTTCTCCTAAGTTCAAGCCTCGGTTCATCGGTCCCTATAGGATCTTGGAAATTCTTAACCCTGTGTCGTTTCGTTTGGATCTCCCGGCATCGTTTGCTATTCATAATGTGTTCCATCGGTCGTTGTTGCGGAAGTATGAGGTACCTGTTGTTCCTTCGCTTGAGCCTCCTGCTCCGGTGCTGGTGGAGGGTGAATTGGAGTATGTTGTGGAGAATATCTTGGATTCTCGTGTTTCCAGACGGAAACTCCAGTATTTGGTCAAGTGGAAGGGTTATGGTCAGGAGGATAATTCTTGGGTGATTGCCTCTGATGTTCATGCTGCCGATTTGGTCGTGCTTTTCATAGGGCTCATCCTGGTCGCCCTGGTGGTTCTCGTGAGGGTTCGGTGACCCCTCCTCAAGGGGGGGTACTGTTGTGAGTTCTGTTTTTGGGCTCCCTCTGGTGGTTACTGATGGTACTGGGTGACTTGTGTTCTCTGCGGTCTTTGGTGTCCACCTGTTCCATCAGGTTATGGGAGTTTCCTATTTAACCTGGCCTTTTTGTCATTTCCTCGCCGGCTATCAATGTAATCAGCGTGTCTTTTTACCTCTGCTCCCTGCGTCTGTTATCTTCAGGACAAGCTAAGTTTTGATTTTCCTGTTCCACGTTTTGCTTTATTTTTGTCTTAGTCCAGCTTGCTGATATGTGATTCCTTGCTGCTGGTTGCTCTAGTGGGCTGAAATTACTCCTCATGTTCCATGAGTTGGCACATGAGTTCAAGTAATTTCAGGATGGTTTTTTGAAGGGTTTTTCGCTGACCGCGCAGTTCACTTTTGTATCCTCTGCTATCTAGCTTTAGCGGGCCTCATTTTTGCTGATTCTATTTTCATAACTACGTATGTGCTTTCCTCTCATTTCACCGTTATTACATGTGGGGGGCTGCTATTTCTGTGGGGTGTTTCTCTGGAGGCAAGTGAGGTCTGTGTTTCTTCTAATAGGGGAAGTTAATCCTTCGGCTGGCGCGAGACGTCTAGGAATCATCGTAGGCACGTTCCCCGGCTACTGCTAGTTGTGTGTTTAGGTTCAGGATCGCGGTCAGCTCAGGTTCCATCACCCTAGAGCTTGTTTTGTTTTTGTGCTTGTCCTTTTGTGATCCCCTGCCATTGGGATCATGACAGTTATCATCCTCATTGTGTAGCAGGTGTAGACTCCCCTCCCTTCAGCTTGGTCCGCTGCTCTCTGTTGTGCTCCACGCTGGCCTTTACAGATTGCCCGGCCTGTGACATCATCTCCCTAGGCGTTTTAAGGTTCATTAGGACACACACCTGTGTCTTCAGATATTTATTCAAGACTTTAGTTTGTTACTCTCTTACTCCTTTTCACGCCGTGTTCCTGTTTTTTATCCCTGCTTCCCGTTTTTTGTCTCAGCCATTTTTTTCACTGACTCAGGCAGACTGTCTGAATGTTTTTTTATCCTTTGACTTTTAGCAATGGATCATGTGGATGCAACTCACGTGGAACTCTGAAGAACAAAGTCAGTCTTCTCTGTTTCAACCATTTTATTACAGATCCCCATAGATTTTAATGGCTGAGTGTGATCCGTAATATGGCTGAAAATAGGACCCACTCTGAGTCTCACGGGTCTGTTTTGAAAACTGATTTGTATATGGCTCAATCAAATTCTATGAGTCAGAGTGCTGGCCGAGGAAAAAAAGAGCTAGCACTGGGAAATGTACGACTGAGGCCACGTTCACACGTTCAGTATTTGGTCAGTATTTTATATCAGTATCTGTAAGCCAAAACCAGGAGTGGGTGGTAAATACAGAAGTGGAGCATATGTTTCTATTATACTCTTCCTCTTATTGTTCCACTCCTGATTTTGGCTTACAAATACTGATGTAAAATACTGACCAAATACTGAATCTGTTAACGTGGCCTTAGGCAACTGAATGCAGAAGGAGACCCGTCCCACCCTGCTCTTTTTGCAATACAATACTTAAAAAAATTCTGCACCAATGTAATCCAGGTTCCATGGAAAAAAGACTGTTCTACCCTGGTTAGTCTTGTCTACTTTCTTGTTGGTCAGTTAATATTGCAGGACTCTTCTCTTTCTGGGAACTGACCTATGGCTCATAGAGATGGTGCAGTAAGAGATGCAAATACAAAGTCCGTCCGTCCTCGATGGCAAAATACAACAACGAATTGGGAGGGCTTTTTATTTTACCTTTAGTATGTGGCTCTAGGCAGCATTGATTTTATTTTTTTAAAACATAAAGTAAGAAATTTTAGACTAAACCACTGGAAAAAAAAATATAATGAATATATTTCAAAGATATTCCAGGTTGTAGAAAAAAAAAATAAAACAAAACTATAAGGTCAGTTCCTTTTTCAGAAAATACGATGCTAGACTATCTGAAGTGTGTATCAGTAACAGCATTGGGGATGAGATTTTCCAAAATTTCATCCACACGTTATCACAAACTTCATGCAGTACGGATTTACAGCAAATTGATATATGATGAATACACAGCTACAACTCTCATGCAACATACTGTACAATATATCAGCAGAATAAATTGAAAATAAAATTTGCAGGTTTGGTATCCGCGGCAATTTCAACAGCGGATGTGGGTGCGAGATTTACCCTTTGCAGTGCAAAATCTAAAACGTGCTTCACATCTGCATTTACAACTTACAGCTGTGGCATCAACACAGGAGTTCTGAAACGTACCCTTAAAAACTGCTTAACATATCAATTTACTCTGTAGATAACTAGGGAGAAATCCCAAGCTGCAGATTTTGTTGCAGAAATTGAAAATTTGTACTATACATCTAAATGTTTTCAGGGCTTTTTTTTTTAGATGAATGGGACAATTGCAAAACATTGTACAACATAATAAGCGGCAAAAAGGCAACATGTGAACTTGGGCATTAACTCTTTGCAAAACCAAAATTATTGATATTTGTTGCAAATCGGCAACAAAATCTGCAGCTGTTTTTTTTGCCAATGCGGATTTTTCTTTGAATTTTTGACTATGTAAAGCTCCAAAACAGATCCCTGGCATGTGGACATGCCCTTATAAACTTATATCCTCTCTAAAATACTAATTCTGAAGCATCTTTACTATTTTTGATAACGATTTGAAACAGTTCATTCTTTTTGGGCAGTGTCAGTGTGTAGGAAGGAGCATCTCTGAGTGACCGGGTGAATGGTAGTACCAAGTTATCAATTTCATTGTACAGTTCCAGGAGGAATAACAAAAAACTGTCACAATGTGGAGTTCTGAAGGAATGAAGAAGACAAGCATTTACTAAAACAATTGTTAGGAGAGCTGACAAAAGATCATTAAATGGTCGCTAGGGTTGAGCGAAACAGGTCGAAATTTTTCAAAAGTCGCCAACTTTTGGCAAGGTCGGGTTTCATGAAACCCGACCCGACCCCAGTGTGGGGTCGGCCATGAAGTCGGCGATCTTTTGAATCTAGAATCGGAATTCCGATACCGATTCCTGATATGTTTAACCCCTTCAAGTCGCGGCCCTTTTTCATTTTTGCGTGTTTGTTTTTCGCTTCCCTCCTTCCCAGAGCCATAACTTTTTTATTTTTCCGTCAATATGGTCATGTGAGGGCTTATTTTTTACGGGACAAGTTGTACTTTTGAATGACACCATTGGTTTTACCATGTCTTTTACTAGAAAATGGGAAAAAAATTCCAAGTGCGGTGAAATTGCAAAAAAAGTGCAATCCCACACTTGTTTTTTGTTTGGCTTTTATGCTAGGTTCACTAAATGCTAAAACTAACCTGCCACTATGATTCTCTAGGTCATTACGAGTTCATAGACACCTAACATGACTAGGTTATTTTTTATCTAAGTGGTGAAAAAAAATTCCAAACTTTGCTAAAAAAAAAAAAAAAAAGTGCCATTTTCCGATACCCGTCGCGTCTCCATTTTTCGTGATCTGGGGTCGGGTGAGGGCTTATTTTTTGCGTGCCGAGCTGATGTTTTTAATGATACCATTTTTGCGCAGATACGTTCTTTTGATAGCCCGTTATTGCATTTTAATGCAATGTCGCGGCGACCAAAAAAACGTAATTCTGGCGTTTTGGATTTTTTTCTCGCTACGCCGTTTAGCGATCAGGTTAACGCTTTTTTTTATTTGATAGATCGGGCGATTCTGAACACGGCGATACCAAATACGTGTAGGTTTGGGTTTTTTTATTGTTTTATTTAGGATGGGGCGAAAGGGGGGTGATTTAAACTTTTATATTTTTTATATTTTTTCATATTTTTAAAAACATTTTTTTTTTACTTGTGCCATGCTTCAATAGCGTCCATGGGAGGCTAGAAGCTGGCATAGCCTGATCGGCTCTGCTACATAGCAGCGATCATCAGATGGATCGCAGGGCCTGAAGGAGAGTTTCCGCTCCTTCAGACCCTGGGAACCATGGAAACCCAATGCACTGCATTGGGTTTCGGGTTTCGTCATACGCCGACCCCGACTTTTTTATAGGATCGGCCGATTTCACACGACCCGACTTTTTCAAAAGTCGAGTTTCGTGAAACCCGACCCGATCCTATAAAAGTAAAGGTCGCTCAACCCTAATGGTCGCTAGAAAATGTCAAAAACTAAGCTAAGTGGTAGACTGTCATCAACTATAACACTAAAACCACTTACAGTAGAGTAACTTTGATTAGAGGTGGGATAAACTAGATCGCAAGTAAATACTCAGTTGTTACAAAATGGGAAAATGTGAGAATTTGACTTTTACGAGGACCAAATTGTGATGGCTAGACGACTTGTCCAAAGCAGCAAAATGTCAAGTGTTCCTGATATTTTGCACATAACAGTTGTTAGGAGTCGAGTTTCCTCTGCTGCACAGGGGGAATCTCGATCCGTGTCTGCTGCGGTCTCCCATTCTGCATCGGCCGCAGTGGAGCCTGCTCAGCGGAGACGTCGCTCCCAGAGTCTCACTAAGACTGATTCTGTGCAAAGGGTTACTACTGCCTCTCTTGGCTCAGCTATTGTACCCTGCACTGATCTGAGGCGAGCAGGCTTTTCTGGGACTAAGTCCTACTTTGCACACACTGAGCATGCCCAGGGCAAGATCTCTCAGTGGAGATCTAGGGTCACATGCTCAGGTACTGCAGCAACTTCCATTGGTCCTTCTCACGGAAGGTCCTGTAGGTGCTAGGACTAAGTTCTGCTTTGCACACTGAGCATGCCCAGGGCAAGATCTCTCAGTGGAGATCTAGGGTCACATGCTCAGGTACTGCAGCAATTCCATTGGTCCTTCTTTGAAAGGTCCTATACATGCTGCAGCTATTTAAGGCTAGCATTGCCACACGGCCATACGCTAGTATCCACTTATGTTATGTGCTCTGCGCCAGTGTGGTCATGTGTTTGCATGTGTTCAGGGACCCGGCTGAAATAAGCCCCTAGAATGCTGGCACCTCCGGCGAGGAGATTATGTTTAAGTGTGTTCAGGGACCCGGCTGAAATAAGCCCTTAGAATGCTGGCACCTCCGGCGAGGAGTTTTGTATGCATGCATGATCACTCACTGCTCACATCTGGGTAGTTGGCCTGTGCCTCTGTGAAAGTCTAACAGGGCACAGAGATTTGCCTTCTCGGCTGCTCTGTGAAGCTAACAGAGCTGGTGTATACCGCCATATAGTGCCGCCATTTATTTAGCAGCAGGTTCTTTCCTGCACGGTGGATCCCGGGTTGCGAACGCACCAATCCCACTTAATAAATATATTCGGTGCGTTCCGCCAAACCTAACAACAGTAGCGGTAAATTGAGAACAGAGTTACGATGAACTTCTAAGGCTCATTGATTGGGACCAAAGGGTAAATCATCATAAGGGGCATTCATACAGGAAACTAGTCTCATTGCCATATGTAGAGTCAAGAACAAATTTTTCCCCTAACATGGAGTTATTAGTCTCTGCCTCGTGTAGTTTTTGCCTTTCTCTGGATCAACATGTTAGTTTACAGCATGGACTTAAGTCTACCTTCAACCTTAAAAACTATGAAAACTATGAAGCTATCTGATCCATAAAGGCAGTGCCGGACTGGGTTGGCAAAGTCCCACCAGAAACATTGATTCTTCGGGCCCACTGTTCAGCTACAAGCAAAAATAACCTGATCCTAGTACACAATTTCACTTTAGCTTCTGTATAATAATCACTTGCCTAGCTTGTTTAATTAATGATTAGATTATAAATTTTTCTGCAAATTATGAATAAAGTGTACTAGCACTAATCATCAGGACTCCTTCATATGGGCTTACCAGAGGATTTTCCAGTTCTCCTGTGGGCCAGTCCGAGCCTGCAAAGAGGAGATACTGTTGCACAAATTGCCGGCTGTGGTGAGACCAGTCCATTGCCAAAAATGCTAACAATGGGCACAAGAGCAACAGAACTTGAGTATAAAGTAATGGAAGAAGATAACCTAATCAGATGATTCCCATTTTCTTCTACATCAAGTGGACATCTCCTTGTGTCTCTTCCCTATGGAAGGGGAACTATGGATAAATTCTATCATGCAACTGCCAACTAGGTGACTTGTCCCATGACATCATCAAACACCAAAACACCAAAAAATACAAACATGAATCCAAAAATGAATAACAAATTTTATTTAGATTTACTTAAAATATTCGAAAAGGAATCCATAAATACATCAGACACAGAAACACATAGTTGGGTGAGATATATGCAAAATATGAATAAAGTTCGGCAAAGAAATATAAATAAGAAGAAAACCAGACAGGAAAAAATAAATAAATATGAACATAGAAGAATTTTTGGTTGCCACCCCTTCCCACCTGGAGATTCAAGAAGATGTCCAGAACACTTCTCCCATTAATTTGCATTAAAAAATATTTTTTGAACCACAATAAGTAGATACTCATGTAGAGAATTGATACACAAAAAAGCACATAGGGGATACATACAAATATGATTCTTCCCTTGCTGAATTTTGCTCATTCCCATGTTCCCATGTGTTTTCAAACCAATGTGTTTTCTGTCTCTGAGGTACTCATGAGTTGTTCTTGAATTTGAAACTTAAATCCAAATCTCCTTTTTTTATATTTTTATATTTTGCAAAAGTATTTTTCCCACTTTTCAATTTTTGTTCTTGTTTTTTTAAGGATGCTCAATGGGTAACAGATAAGTTGGCAAAGATAGTGTGATGTTCTGGCATTTTTGCAGTTGGCAATTGCCTGCTTTTTCAGGATAATGTGCCCAGCTGCACTGCAAGATTTGTATAAGAATTGTTTAAAGAACGCCACCGCCACCACCATCAAGGGCTTAGCTATAGCATTTTGCAATGCTGTAGATAAGCCCCCCATGTAACTTGAAAGATAAGAAATCAGGTTACATTATACTCACCCAGAGGCGGTCCTGGTGCGGTCCTGTCCGATGGGCATCGCGGTCCGGGTCCAGCGCCTCCCATCTTCATACAATGACGTCCTCTTCTTTGCTTCCTTTAGCGGCTCCTGCTCAGGCGTACTTATCTGACCTGTTGAGGGCAGAGCAAAGTACTGCAGTGCACAGGCACTGGGTCTTTCTGACCTTTCTGACCTTTCCCGGCGCCACTGCACTGTAGATTAGACCCTGATGACGGTGGCCGCAGTTAATAGGCCAAAAATGGGGTGACAGATTCCCTTTGAAATTCCACAGAGCAATTTTAGAGGGAATCAATATCTTGATGGGTCAGAACCACGTTGATGGAACCAAGGAACCCACAGCAGATTGTTGTTGTGAATGATGAGTGTGGAAGGATTTTGTATGGGTTTCTTTTTTTCATTTTTTTCCAAGTCTATAAAATATTACAATCATTTCCAGCACCATTATTTAATAGCTTTTTTCTGAAAACAGTGGAACCTATTTCCGAGCTATAAATGAATTTCTAGAACTGCCTTGTAATCAAGCTCCTGTACCATTACTACGCCGGTCTACCACCTCCTGATGAATCAATACGTGGAAGAGGTCAAGACACCAAAATTTCTTATTTTTTTCTTCTATAACAGCGTTTAATTTTGTAATAGAAATTGCAGCACCGAACAATGAATTTGAAGGATCATCTCCTCCTCCATCTTGGCAGGTTGCGGTCATGTGACCATGTCATAAAACAAAAGTTTTTGATCTTCTGATAGAGTTAAAGCGTTTTCCTTTGCTTTAGTCCAGATAGCCAGGCAATGCATTTTCCTCCGTCTAAACGGAAAAAAAAGGCTTTTAGCGGCCAGGACTTTTAAGCTTTCCTATTTATTTGTGCTATGCTTCAGCAATTTACCAAATGAAAAATCAGATAAATAGCGGTATCAAACAGCCGCCATGTACACCAGGAGAGAACTGTAAATATAATAATTTCAAGAGCAATGGGAAATATTTGAATCATGAAAATGAAATAGTATTAGGATCACTCCATTACTTCCCATCTACGGGATTTGCTGTGTTATGTAACAAAGAGCTGTAACTTAGAGCAAAGATTGCCAATAGACGATAAACCTCCATTTAACTACCTCCGAGCTGCCCGACGGTCACATATAAAGTAGCCAAAAAAGTAATGGTTCCATGGAAATGTAAAATATTTCATGTGGGATTAAATAACTAATTGAAAAATATTGTAGATTAAGAGCACTTGATTCGGCAACGATCCAGGGAATTTGAAAGAGTTTTCCTTTAAAGCGCCACTCCAGCATTTCTTGTTTTTTTTTCAGCGCTAGAATGGTGTTTCTAATCTAAGGTCCTACTCTCATACCTCGCCACCGGCATCTTCACTAGTGATGAGCGATTATACTCGTTGCTCGGGTGGTCTCTGAGTATTTAGTTTTTAGTATTTAGTTTTCATCGCCGCAGTTGAATGATTTACAGCTACTAGCCAGCCGAGTAGATGTAGGGGCTGCCTGGTTTCTAGGGAATCCCCACATGTAATCAAGCTGTCTAGTAGCTGCAAATCTTCCAGCTGTGGCGATGAAAACCAAATCTCTGAACACTAACAAATACTCGGAGGTCACCCGAGCGTGCTCGGAAAAACCCGAGCAACGAGTATAATCGCTCATCACTAGTCTTCACTTTTTGTCCGCAGCGATCCGGTCCAGCGGTGCCATCTTGACTTCTGACTGGCCGGAAGTCAGTGGTAGCATTCATAAGCTCTCAATGCAAGCCTATAATAGCCAGAAGTAAGCTCTCATAGCCTTGCATTGAAAAGGGACCTCAGGCTCGATCCAGACTCCCTGACGAAGCGAAAGCGAAACGCACATTGCATTGGGTGTGTCATCTTGGTTGGTCTTGAGTTTTTACAATGCACGGCTTTTGATCACTATTTTCTTTTATAAATCATCATGTTGTACTGCTGGTTATATAGGCTGCAAGGATATTTCTGCACTATGCACTTTTTTGGTGATTAACCCTCCGTCACATAAAACTGATCTGACAGGCGCTTCTCTTTTACTTTCATTTCTCCTTCCTCACCAGATTGTGAGGAAACCCCCTCCCTCCAGGTAGTCTCCTGTCTCTTGAAGGTCTGTGAAACCTGATATCACAGTTGGATTTCAGAGCTTCAGGGGAGAGGATATAGCTGCACAGATCTCTCAGGCTCATTGTATGTGAATACGTCACATTCAGTAAGGTTGGTATTTTATGTTTTTATTCATCACAATAGTTTATTTAGCTTGTTTTATGAATGTATAGCACAAAATGTGAGGATATTTCATAGAAATAAGGGAGATTTTATAAAAGAAAGTGTGCTGCTCAGGCATCTACAGTAGTTCCCTAACATATTCCTTCTCTTGCTTCAGATTATCTGCTGAAATGGAGAGGAAAATGTACAATTTATCCAAACAACTTGATGTTGAGGAAGTAACAAACATGCTGTTAGATGATAGAGACCTCACACTGAATGAGGATTTAGGAGAGGAAAGTGAGATTGATTCTCATGATGAGGTGGAAGAATGTGTCCTGGATTCTGAAACAGAGCAAGATGGTGACAGTGGTGAGGATGAAGAAGTTGGATCATATTATATTGGAAAAGATAAAAATACTAAATGGAACAAGAAGCCATTCCAGAAAAAACGTAGGGAACCTTTAAACATTATTACTCACCTTCCTGCAGTAATAGGAACTGCACGTAATGCAAAAACTGCAGTTGAATGCTGGAACAGTATATTTACAGATGACATTCTGGACTCTATTGTCACATATACCAACCAATATATAGACATTATAAAGGACAAGTACATCTGCAACAGAACCATCAAGCCCACAGATGAAATAGAACTGCGTGCTTTTTTTGGATTACTGTACCTTGCAGGAGCTTATAGGGCAAATAGACAAAGTTTGGAGGAACTTTGGGGTAAAGATGGGGATGGAGTTGAAAAATTTAGCCTTGTTATGTCCATAAACAGATTCAAGATTCTAATTCGTTGCCTTCGGTTTGACGACAGAACTACCCGAACCGAACGCAAAACACATGACCGACTTGCTCCAATTCGTGATATATTTCAAAGATTTGTTGTAAACTGTAAACAAACTTATTACCCTGGAGAGAATCTCACTATTGACGAAATGCTCCCTGGTTTTCGTGGTAGATGTGCCTTTCGTCAATATATTCCATCAAAGCCAAACAAATATGGAATAAAAATTTATGCCCTTGTTGATGCCAGTAAGACCTACACTTACAACCTGGAAGTTTATGCAGGAAAACAACCAGAAGGTCCTTACTGTGTGAGCAACAAACCCATTGATGTTGTAAAAAGACTGGCTGAACCCTTATTTGGATCGGGTCGCAATATTACAGCTGACAATTGGTTTACAAGTTGTGATCTGATTGATTATCTGAAAATTCAGAAGCTGTCATATGTGGGAACTATAAGAAAAAACAAAAGGGAATTGCCGCCACAGTTTGTAAGTGTGAAAGAGAGACAACAGTACAGCAGTATGTTTGCATTCCATAATGGAAAGGCTTTAGTTTCCTATGTACCACATGCCAAAAAAATCGTACTTCTTCTATCAACACTTCATGATGATGCTGCCATCGATCCTGGGACTGGGGCAGAAAAAAACCCGGAGATAATTACATTTTACAATGCCACCAAAGGGGGTGTGGATACAGCAGATCAGATGTGCTCCACTTTCAACGTCAGCAGAAACATCAAACGCTGGCCAATGGTCATATTTTTTGCTATGTTGAATTTGGGTGGTATAAATTCACAAGTAATTTATCTTGAAAACAAGCTTGAACCACTCCGTAGACGATTGTATCTGAAAAAATTGGCCCATGAACTAGTACTTGGAGAGCTACGCAGGAGAAGCGTGAAAACAATCGGTATCCCCTCTCGCCTTCAAGTTCAGCTCAAAAGGTTCCGCCCAGAAGATGATGGTGAAAAGTCACCATCTGCACCACCTCACAAAAGAAGGAGATGCACCACCTGCCAAACGGAAAGCGGAACCAGAAGGCTTTCAAATTATGAATGTCTCAAATGTCATAAAGCAATTTGCCTGACACATGCAAAAATGGTGTGTAATTCTTGCTATTTGCTCTGCAAGTGTGACTTTTCTGGGGAAACCTCAGCATCTACTTCTGATTGAATATGTTTTTAATAGTACTTAAGGTACCTTAAAATTAAGTTTGTGTTCAAAAATTTTCTTTGTACATTTTTTTGAGAGAGTCGAACTGGGGACTATTTGGCGGGAGTTTTGAAAAGTTTGTATTTCATAGTTATTAGTTTTATGTTAAGTAAATGTTTTTTTTGCAACTGATTATGTGTAGTCTCTTTTATTACATCCCTATGAAGGTCACTGATCACTTTTAGAGCACTGAAATTGCAAACATTAGATATTATAGGTATTTTTCCAGCAGGCGCCTGACAGGCACATTGTATGTGAACTCGTTAGTCCGAATATTGTATGTGACAGAGGGTTAATACAAATTTCTATTATAGATTTACCTTTCTGATCATCTAATATCTAAACCATATATCTGCCTCATGTTCATTCATATCCTTTATATATTATATTAGCCACATTGGTATTTACATTATATATATATACAGTATATATATATATATATATATATATATATATATATATATATCAATACACACTTTGTTAATTTCTAATTTTCCATTAGTGAATAAGTAAGTTCCGCAGTCTCAATTAATTCTGTCCTTTATTTTGAATATTTCATTTATTGCTTTATCTACCATTTGCCTATTCAGTTGACATATCCTGCCTCCTGCATACATTGCGATTTTATATTTTGTTTTATCCCCTCCATTGTTTTGTGATATCATGTTTTAATTATAAATTGTTGTGTAATCATATTTATATATATATATATATATCAATAAAGGATTATTATTCCTGCATATTTCTTTGAATACTTTCTTTGGGTTATATCGATCCAGTTAACACTGATCCAGCAAATCACAAATTGTTTGAGACCTACGGGAGTGGTGGCGAATATAAAGTGAAGATGGCGACAGGTAGATTCGACACTGGGGGCAAGAACCTTAGCTTCAAGGTAAAAAATGCTGCAATGGTGGTTTAATATAGGACAATTAACATCTGATTTATGGTACCATTTTTTGGCTTTCTTCTGGATTAACGTCAGGTTATAGATTGAACTCAATGGACGTCTTTTGCTCTTCAATATTTAACCCATTCATTGTCATGCAATAGTGCTATGAATAAGAGCGTGGCAATGCTCGAAACGCTAGAATTTTGTTACCAATAAAGACATAAAAAAAGTTCCACCTATTAATCAAAATTTGCTAGAAATATGGATTGGCGGCTATGAACTTTTATAAATGCGTAATCATTTTATTCATACTGTGAGTGTAAATTGAGGGGTATTTTCTGATTTTTGCCATCAGAACTTGATTTTGGTGAAGTGCCGCAAAGTTAAAATGTTTGGCCAGATTTATGCTTTTCTAGTGCCTTTCTATTAGAGATAAGCAAATCTTTTGAAATTTGATTTTGATATCTTTGGAAAATGTAAAAAAAAATTGATTCATGGAGAATAAATTTAATGCAAATCTCAAGTACTCCAACTGCACTGAAAAGTGGTGTTTAATACTCGGAGGTCTCCTAGAAATGTATCAAACCTCTTCCAAGCAAATTAATGCAAACACAGGCTTAGTAATGTCAAAGTGACCTCCACAATATGACCATGGATAAATGAATGGTAACTATTTTTCTTACTGCTGTATAGTCACACACAGTATCTGTACATTATATTTAGAGGTGGGTTTCTTTGTTTTTTTCTATTGCTAAGCTGTGACATCCTGTCTCCCCCAAAATGGCTGCTGAATTCCCTGCCTTGACTTTTATACAGGCTTTTATAAACTGTGCTATACTATATGATGTGCTATACTATGTGATGTCTGTGCTAAACTATGCAATGTGCTAGCTGCAAGCCAGTCCAGTTGCACACGAAGTCACGGAAACTTCTCTGACTGATGCAATCTTCTGCATTCTGAAAAATAGCGGCAGGCATTTCTGGTGATTCGCGCAAATTAATTTAGCATAAAATCGATTCGCTCAGCTATACTTTCTGTGAATGTAAAACTGGTTGAGTCACATTTTTTCGCTTCTATCAGAGGAAAGGCCGAAGCTCTGCTATGTACAAGGACACCCTTGTAAATTACTCTTTGGGGAGTACTGTTACCTATTTTGAATTGGGGTCCTGCAGCTTTAAGTTATGTTATTTAAGATAATATTCTACTGCACAGCTAGAAACAATTTAGGTTTAGTGCCCTTACAGATGATATATTCCTTCTTTTTGTACTTCCAATCATGCAAATCACTTGGCCTTGACTACTGTGTATTAATATCCAACACATATTTTGTCCTTGTATATAATATGAGCTCTGCTCCCTTGAAGCCCATACTTATAGATCCTACAAACATGTGCCAAAATTGTGGTCTTTAACAAAGAACCAATCTCCATCCATCTACTATAGACCTGAAAGCTAGAATTTCTTTAGGTCTGAAATTGCAGAAAATTGTATACTAGTGCTATGAGTGTAACTTATCACCATTGCTCAAATTGTGCAATTTATGGTCATTTATTTGGATTATGCTCTTTTAGATGGATAGTAGATTTTCAAATCGCCTTTGCCAGTGTGTGACTGTATTACTGTGACTATATGATTGACAGGGTGTTTGCAACTAAGCCTAAGCTTTTCTTGGAGCTTTATGTTATACAATTCAGATTAGTGGTGGACTAATAGATAGTATACAGTATAGCAGTCACAGTGATGGTGCACGATTATCCCCATTCTGTCTTTTTCAATAATAAACATTGATGTGCTCAATAATTAACCAGATAAGTTCATCTTTACTGCAACTTTGATGAGTGGAGGATTGTGCAGTATTCTTCTATTTATATGGGGTTTTTTTATATGGGAAAATATCCAGCATCCACAATGGAATGACTATAAAAACATTATTTATTAGTAACTATTAAAATATCAAATGGGAAAAAAATAAAAAGAAACACGCTAGGTCTACGCGTTTCGAGCACTAAGAGCCTTAGTGCTCGAAACGTGTAGGTCTTGTGTGTTTTTTTATCCTTTTCCCCTTTGACATTTTAATAGTTATTAATAACTAATGTTTTTATAGTCCTTTCCATTGCAGTTGCTGGATGTCTTCCTGCCTTCTAACTGATCAATTTCATCCAGGAGCCGGCCCGTGGTCTCTGCCCGTGCACAGCAGAAGTGATATTTTTCTTTGACTTTTTTTTTAGCACAAAGCCATGGCAGACTGGTCAGAGATGGGACTTTCTGGAGTGTGTAGGAAGTTGGACCGGGCCGGTGATGCCTCTCTCGTGTCAGTTCCGGAACTATCGGGGCTGTCACCATTGTTGCTGGGGGGAAAGCTTTCTGACCCAGAGAGACCTTTGCAATCAACTGTTGGGGCATGTCAGGGATAAAAGGGATGGTGCACGGGAAAGCGCGACACTTGGCGGGAAGACAAAGCACGCAGCAGGAGAAGGTTAACTCACTCTCCGTGGGACTACGCGATAGTTCCTGCCTGCCTGATAGTTCAGGCCTGCCCTGCAGCTCCTCAGCCCCTGCGCACGTCGACTGTGAGGGACGTATATTCATTTGCCAGATCAACCCTGTGACTGAGAGTCCGACCTGCATCGTTCCGCAGACTGCCGTGAGTGTGTGGCCTAAATCTAACCAGGCTAATCATCCAGAGCCAGGTAGCTTCACCCCCCATCACCATTACTGGACTGAGACATCTTCCGGCTGTGTCAGAGACAGGTTCACTTTACGTACATCAATCTTGCAGCCCAGGACATTGCTTCGGAGAGCCAGGATACGCCGCTTCCATCTGGAGATAGTGCATCAGCTTCCTTCAGGAACAGGCCAGAGATTTCACGTGTCACTTACGGCACCACCGTGGGATTTCAAGCTTCCACATCCCGGAAAACACCAGTTTGATAAGTTTACCTGTTTCATAACCATTTGTTCTAACAATAACAAGATACCCAGTTTTACTTCCCTCTTAACCCTTTCTCTCCCTCCATGGAGTATCCCCTGTAATAAACCCTTTAACTCTTGCTCTGCCTCTTGCTCGTCACTGCATCCCCCGTTCCTGCTATTCTACAAGTGTGCTTGAGGATGGCAGGACTTTAAAGAAGCATTAACGTACATTTTTTCCTCCCTATGCCTGTGTAAATGTTACTGTAGAGTAGCTTTGCTTCACTCTTTTCAAAGTCACATGACAGCAATTCAGACTCTTCGTATCACACTGCCCTTCATGTGTCCTGGATGTACGAGGCTCCATTGGCTTATGTTGTGAAAGAGACTTCCAGCTGACAAGCATAATGCGTCATAAATAAGCTAGCTACAGAGAATGCATAAGGGGTGGATAAAGGTTGAACTTGATAAACCAGTGTCTTTTTTTCAACCTATACAACTATCTAATCATGGTCTTTGTTGTAATAGTCCAATATTAGACCAGTACACACCACAACAATACAGCTGCCTGCTGCAAGTTTAAATTTTAAGTGTGGTACTGCCGTATGCTGTTAAATCAGCTGTTGGTCACCACCAATTTCCATACATTTTCCCAAAGCCAGATAGGTTGTTTCAATAAGTCCTAGGAGACTTCGGATAGTTATACACATAATTTCTGGGCAATCAGAGGTTGTGCAGATTGAGAATTGAGAACAATGTATCTTGTGCAAATTTTGGCAGATTTGAATTTCAAAAGGTTTACTTATCTCTAGTAAAATATTACAGTTTGAGAGTCCTCAGTGGTTGATACCTTTAACCCCTTAACCCCAAAGGGTGGATTGCATGTTAATGACTGGGACAATTTTTACAATTCTGACCATTGTCCCTTTATGAGGTTATAACTCTGGAATGCTTCAACGGATCCTGATGATTTTGACTTGTTTTCTCGTGATATATTGTACTTCATGGTAGTGGTAAAATTTCTTTGATATTACCTGCGTTTATTGGTGAAAAAAATTGAAATTTGGCGAAAATATTGAAAATGTGGTCTCAAATCCACATTCAAGAAGTTTATTAACCCTTCAGGTGTTTCACAGGAATTTTTGGAATGTTTACAAAAAAATAAACATATAACTTTTTTCACAAAAAATTTACTTTAGCTCCAATTTGTTTTATTTTACCAAGAGTAACAGGAGAAACTGGACCCCAAAAGTTGTTGTGCAATTTGTCCTGAGTACGCTGATACCCCATATGTGGGGGTAAACCACTGTTCGGGCACATGGCAAAGCTCGAAAGGAAAGGAGCACTGTTTGACTTTTCAATGCAAAATTGTCTTGAATTGAGATGGGGACGAGATGTCGCGTTTGGAGAGCCCTTGATGTGACTAAACATAGAAACCCCCCACAAGTGACACCATTTTGGAAAGTATACCCCCTAAGGAACTCATCTAGATGTGTGGTGAGCACTTTAACCCCCAAGTGTTTAACTACAGATTATAACGCAGAGCCGTGAAAATAAAAATTCTGTTTTTTTACCCCAAAATTATTTTGCAGCCCCCAGTTTTGTATTTTCCCAAGGGTAACAGGAGAAATTGGACCCCAAAAGTTGTTGTACAATTTGTCCTGAGTACGCTGATACCCCGTATGTGGGAGAAAACTATGGTTTGGGTGCATGGCAGAGCTCGGAAGGGAAAGAGCGCCGTTTGGAATGCAGACTTAGATGGAATGGTCTGCAGGCGTCACATTGCATTTGCAGAGCCCCTGATGTACCTAAACAATAGAAACCCCCCCACAAGTGACCCCATATTGGAAACTAGACCCCCAAGGAACTTATCTAGATGTGTTGTGAGAACTTTGAACACCCACGTGTTTCACTACAGTTTATAACGCAGAGCCGTAAAAATAAAAAAATAATTTTTTTCCCACAAAAATGATTTTTTAGCCCCCCAAATTTTTATTTTTCCAAGGGTAACCAGAGAAATTAGACCTCAAAAAATGTTGTCCAATTTGTCCTGAGTATGCTTATTCCCCATATATATTGGGGTAAACTCCTGTTTTGGTGCACGAGACAGGTCAGAAGGGAAGGAGCACTGTTTTACTTTTTTAATGCAGAATTGGCTGGAATCGAGATCGGATACCATGTCGTGTTTGGAGAGCCCCTGATGTGCCTAAACAGTGGAAACCCCCAATTCTAACTGAAACCCTTACCCAAACACACCCCAAACCCTAATCCCAACCCTAAACATAACCCTAACCACACCCCTAACCCGAATATGCCCCTAACCCTAATCCCAACCACATCCCTAACCCCAACATATCCCTAACCCTAATCCCAACCCTAATCCCAACCATAAATGTAATCCAAACCCTAACTTTAGCCCCAGCCCTAACTTTAGCCCCAACCCTAAACCTTACTTTAGCCCCAACCCTAACCATTACTTTAGTCCCAACTCTAACCCTAACTTTATCCCCAACCCTAACCCTAAGGTTAACCCTAACCCTAACCTTAGCCCCAACCCTAACCCTAACTGTAGCCCCAACCCTAACCCTAACTGTAGCCCCAACCCTAACTGTAGCCCTAACCATAACTTTAGCCCCAACCCTAACTTTAGCCCCAACCCTAACCTTAACCCTAATGGGAAAATGGAAATAAATACATTTTTAAAATTTTATTTTAATTCCCTAACTAAGGGGGTAATGAAGGAGGGTTTGATTTACTTTCATAGCATTTTTTTAGCGGATTTTTATGAATGGCAGCTGTCACACACTAAAAGACACTTTTTATTGCAAAAAAATAGTTTTTGCTTCTCAACATTTTGAGAGGTATAATTTTTCCATATTTTGTTCCACAGAGTCATGTGAGGTCTTGTTTTTTGCGGAACGAGTTGACTTTTTTAATCATACCATTTTTGGGAACGTCACATTTTTTGATCACATTTTATTCTGATTTTTGTGAGGCAGAATGAACAAAAATCAGCAATTCGTGAATTTCTTTTGGGGGGGCGTTTATACAGTTCCACGTTTGATAAAATTGAAAAAGCAGTTTTATTCTTTGGGTTAGTATGATTACAGCGATACCTCATTTACATAATTTTTTTATGTTTTGGCGCTTTTATACAGTAAAATCTATTTTATATAAAAAATGATTATTTTTGCATCGCTTTATTCTGAGGACTATAACTTTTTTATTTTTTGCTGATGATGCTGTATGGTGGCGGGACAAGATGACATTTTCAGCGGTACCATTTTTTTATATCACTCTATTTGATCACGTGTTATTCCACTTTTTGTTCGGCGGTATGATAATAAGTGTTGTATTTTTTGTTTTTTTTACGGTGATCACTGAAGGAATTAACTAGTGGAACAGTTTTATAGGTCAGGTCGTTACGGATGCGGCAATACTAAATATGTGTACTTTTATTGTTTTTTTTTTAATTTAGACAAAGAAATGTATTTATTGGAACAATATTTTTTTTTCTTTATTTAGGATTTTTTTTACACGTATAAATATATATTTTTTTACTTGTTTACATTGCCCCAGGGGGAAACATGACTATATAGTGTCAGACCGCTGATCGGACACTTTGCAATACACTGTGTCAGATTAGCGATCTGACAGGCACTGCAGGGAGACTTGCTGGCGCCTGCTCTGAGCAGGCGCTTGCAGGCCACCTCCCTGCAGGACTCGAAAGGCCCCCCGAAATCATTTTGAATCCGGGCCCTGCAGGGAGGAGGAGATAGGAGACCCTCCGAGCAACGCGATCACATCGCATTGCTCCGAGGTTCTCAGGGAAGCACGCAGGGAGCCCCCTCCCTGCGTGATGCTTTCCTATGCCGCCAGAACACTGCGATCATGTTTGATCGCAGTGTTCTGGGGGTTAATGTGCCAGGAGCGGTCCATGAACGCTCCTGGCACATAGTGCCGTATGTCACCTGACACCTGTAGTCAGCTGACACCCGGCCGCGATTGGCCGTGCGCCTCCCCCCGTGAGCTCGGCTGATCGCGCTGGACGTACTATCCTTTCCGTCACTGGGAGTTAAGTCCCAGGCCACCTTGACAGGATAGTACATCCAATGGGATTAAGGGGTTAAATGGCTAACTGAAAAGATGGTAACAAATTGCAAGCTCACAAGACTACTCAGGTCTCTTCATCAGACATTGAATAACACAAAATATTAGACAAGTGACGTGAAGCAGAACTATCAATGTGGGACAGGCAGAAAACAGTTGTGGGCATAAATATTGGAACAGTTCATAGAGTGTGAAAGTTTAATTGTCCTATAATTGAAGTCTGGTCCATGGTTGTGAAGCCCCAAATGGTGTGAGGAGCACATTTCTTAGTTGATATAGAAAGGCATATATTCATTTGTGTGTCAAGGGTTGTCATAAGTAGAGATGAGCGAATTTGTTTGGATTCATTTCTGAATACGATCGGCATCGAATATTGTTTCTGCAAAATTCGTCAAACACAGCCGAACGTCATTAGAGTCAATGGGAGTACAAATTTCCGAATATGTTTGGAACCAATAATCAAAAATGCATTCCGCATGAATAGTGTTCGAATATGGCACAAATATGTCAACATCAGATTCTGGGACAAAAACTGAACAAATTTGCTCATCTCTAGTCATAAGTATCCTGTATACTCCCAAATGTTTCTGTCTCTCTGAGACTTGAAGTTACATTTTAATGTAAGTATCTCTAGTAGATATTTATTTTAAGTTTGTACTCAAACTTGTTGAAGATTGCAGTTAAATCCTCTACTATACTGAAAGGGTATTATATACCCAAAGAAACCACTGATGGAGTAGCCACAAACCACCAAAAATACAAATATTACTGAAAAAAATATACATATTGTAGTGGTCTAGTAAGGAAGACAAAAAGAAATGGAGGAGATTCAGAGAAAAAAATGGATCAAGATGAAGATGATATTATATAGCGTGTAAAAAAATGACATTATAGAGGTATGTTGAAATTTTTTTGATGATAAAATGTTAAATGCTTTTATTTGACACATATTATTTTTTTTCTCGGAAGCAATATTTTTTTCTCATTTTACTAATCTACCAATTCCAAAACTTTGCTTAACTTTTTGTAACATTTAAATTGACTCTCAGTATCCTGTGAGAAAAAAAATCTTAATGAGTAATTAAATTACACTGAATTAAACTTACTTAGTCTAAGTTCAACAGAAGGGGGGAAAATCTACACCCATGGGTTTAGCAATATCATCTAATTACCGAGATGAAAAGCCCCCACTTTTTTCCTGTCTTGCTTTTCTTTATAAAAAAAAACTTTGATTAAAAAATGGTAATGTCTACTCTTCATGCAATGTAAATGCTTAAAACCAACATCATAATCCTAAATTTTAATTAGTAATTATAATTAATCATTATTTCATTAATGGAATGTTTAGTTGGTAATTGTCTTTGAGCACCTTAGTCCCTTGACTTGTAATCATTTCATATAATTTAATTTATTGCAGTTGCAATCGCTCATTATGAAAAAATGTCAACTCTATATTTTTTAACTCTTATATACAGTTTTCCTGTTCAGCGGGCATTTATTACCCTAATTTTCTATACTTTATAAAAAAAATTGTTATTCTAGAAGAAACTGTTCAAACCTAATGTCCCAAATTTTTAGCAATTTTTGGATACTTGACTCCTAGAAATGAGGAAATTTTATGAAATTCAAATTTACTTGCTTGTTCATTTTTTCCCCATAATTTGATGCACTGTATATCTGAAATACAGCAAAGCATTCAATTGCCCCGAAAAGACGTGTAGCAATCTGTCTCCTAAGACTGTATTTAAAAGTTTTCAAACTTCTAATAAAGGTTTTCCATTACTTTTACATTGATGGTCTATCCTTAGGAAAGGTCATCAATTTCAGAACATTTGGGGTGAAACACCTAGGACCCTCACCGATCAGGTGTTCTTGGTGTTGACAGCAACTGGAGCTGTTTAGTTACTGAGCTACACAACGCAGGTCTGTCAACTTTATAGTGGCTATGGCCAGGTACTGCACAATCACCTCTATTAAAATCAATAGGGGGGCGAATATGTGTTGTTACTTTCAAGCAGCCGGTAGTCCATTGATGGAGCTGTACATCTTCGTAACTTAGCAGTTCTGGCCTCCACAGACAATGGAAACAGCTGATCTGTGAAGGTGCCAGGTGTTGCACCCCCATCGATCAGACATGGATAAGCTATTGTAAGCACAGAAAGCATCATGAAGACCAAGGAACACAACAGGCAGGTCCGTGATACTGTTGTGGAGACGTTTAAAGCCAGATTTGGATACAAAATGATTTCCAAAACTTTAAACATCCCAAGGAGCACTGTGCAAGTGATCATATTGAAATGGAAGGAGTATCATACCACTGCAAATCTACCAAGACCCGGCCGTCCCTCTAAACTTTCATCTCAAACAAGGAGAAGACTGATCAAGAGATGCAGCCAAGAGGCCCATGATCACTCTGGATGAACTGCAGAGATCTACAGCTTAGGTGGGACAGTCTGTCCATAGGACAACAATCAGTCGTACACTGCAAAAATCTGGCGTTTATGGAAGAGTGGCAAGAAGAAAGCCCTTTCTCAAAGATATCCATAAAAAGTGTTGTTTAAAGTTTGCAACAAGCCACCTGGGAGACACACCAAACATGTGGAAGAAGGTGCTCTGGTCAGATGAAACCAAAATTTAACTTTTTGGCAACAATGCCAAACTATATGTTTGGCGTAAAGGCAACACAGCTCATCACCCTGTACACACCATCGTCACTGTCAAACATAGTGGTGGCAGCATCATGGTTTGGACCTGCTTTTCTTCAGCAGGGACAGGGAAGATGGTTAAAATTGATGGGAAAATGGATGGAGCCAAATACAGGACCATTCTTGAAGAAAACGTGTTGGAGTCTGCAAAAGGCCTGAGACTGAGACGGAGAATTGTCTTCCAACAAGACAATGATCCCAAACATAAAGCAAAATCTACAATGGAATGGTTCACAAATAAACGTATCCAGGTGTTAGAATGGCCAAGTCAAAGTCCAGACCTCAATCCAATTGAGAATCTGTGGAAAGAGCTGAAAACTGCTGTTCACAAACGATCTCCACCAAACCTCACTGAGCTCGAGCTGTTTGCCAAGGAAGAATGGGCAAGAATTTCAGTCTCTCGCTGTACAAAACTGATAGAGACATACCCCAAGCGACTTGCAGCTGTAATCGCAGCAAAAGGTGGCGCAACAAATTATTAAGTTAAAGGGGCCGAATAATATTGCACGCCCCACTTTTCAGTTTTTGAATTTCCCAAAAAATTTTAAATAACCAATAAATTTCGTTCAACTTCACAATTGTGTTCCACTTTTTGCTGATTCTTCACCAAAAATTTACATTTGGTATCTTTATGTTTGAAGCATGGTATGTGGGAAATGGTTGAAAAGTTCCAGGGGGCCAAATACTTTCAGAGGGCACTGTATAACATATGCATGTTCAATGATTTATCATTTACTAATTTTGGTTTAAAGACATGGAATTATATTTGTTTATTATTCACTTAGTTTGTATAGTTTTGGTGTTTTCAATTCATGGTGAAAATCTTGTTTTTTCTAGATGTTTACAGCTGTCTGTTTCCAATTATGCTAATTGCTCTAATTGTTTTTCCATGTTGTTATATATAGTCATGTTTTTTGTTACCTCTTGTTTTTCCAAACAACTTTATTACCATTTTCAACCAAAACAAGACATAGAGAGAGCAAGGTTAACAAATTCAATGACATGAAACATTCATGAAGCATAAAAGTAAAAATAAAATAAAATAAAAATAGCAAAACAATAAATACAGTAAATTCTTATGGAAATATTTCCAGCCAGCGAGACCATTTTTTCAAAAAGGAAGGAAAGCAGCCATTCAGTAGCGCCAATTTTTGTTCATAGGATTTATGCAAAGCCAGTTTGTCAATAATTTCCTGTGAAGAGGATACTTTAGAAGATTTCCAAAAAAAAAAGCAATAGCATTCTTAGAAACTAAAAGCAGATGTATAACAAGTTTCCTAAAAGATGGAGTCAATTGATCTTCATTCAACGAGAGCAGGGCCAACTGAGGAGACAGAGAAAAATCTGAACGTTTTAATATAAAAGAAATAAGAGAAGAGATTTCATCCCAAAAAGGTCTAATATGTGGACAAAACCAAAACAAATGGGAAAGGCTACCATAATGTCCACAATCTCTACAGCAGAGAGGGGAATTGGAAGGATTAATAAATGCTATGCGAGACGGTGAATAATACCACCAATAATACTCATGAGGAGCCATGGACATGGTGGCAGAATAAGTCAAGGACATGGCCAGTTCCCAATCATCTAGAGCTACAGAAAGATACAAAGTAGATTCCCATTTGCTCATGTATGGGGATTTTATAATTTTGAAATCATTATTAAACCACTGGTAATTGTGACGCCCAGGAGACCGGGATACCCAGCACCGGACCAATGGAGTCTGTCTCTTGAGGGGGATGTCACGGGTGGCTTGACCCGGTGCTGTGGCCTCAGGCAATGCACAGTGTAAGGGGTATCATGAGGGGACAGGCACTTACTTGATCAGCAGCAGGTTCTCCCAGCGGTGACGATCCCGATCCTGGATAGATGGCTATTGTCCAAATGAAAGACTGAGGCACTGAAACGTTTAACCAGTTTACTTTAACATAAAAGGATTTACAACCAGTCCTGTCACCGGAGTCTGTATGGGAACTCTGAGTTACTTTGACCCTGCCGGGGTCTTCGCCTCTTATTGTGCGCAATTTCTGTGTGGCCCTGCTGCTGTATGTGAACTGGCTGCCGGCCCAATCTGTCCCCTCCGGGTCCTGGTTCGACGGGCAACCCGAGTCCTTTTATCGGTTTACCCCCTCTGGGAGTACCGCTGAACTCTGTGTCTGTTGCTGCATCCGGCCCTAGTGAAGTTGATATCACCTCACGTTTTTCCGGTTGCTGTATTATATATAATGAATACAGCCACGGATCCGGTATCCGTCTTTGCGCCTGTTCTGGGTAGTGATTAATGCTACCCGGTTCTCACAATGTCCTTTTTCTCTATCCCTCTTCTCCTCAGGCCGGTGATTTAGGCCTGGTAACAGTCACAGGGCTGTTAGAGATTCAATTGTATGACCTCTCACTTTCAGCTCCTTAGCCCAACTGCCATTTCTTCTCTCAGACCAGAATGGATCAAGGGGAGTCTCTGGAGCTCCCCCTTCTGGCCGGAGGTGGTAGTGCAGTCTTGCTATTTTAGTATTTGTACTTACTGTCAGTAACTATTTTTGTGGCAAATACCCCTAGGGGTGCCACATTCCCCCTTAGTTAAGAACAGTACTCCGGGACTGTGGGACAATAACATTTTGAAATAACAATTAATATGTACAGAGTCTTAAAAATGAAAAGTTACAAAAACCACTCAAGGAAACAAAAATAGAGTTCTGTAAAAAGTCACTTCAAATAGCGTCCATTAATACAGTTCTATCCTTGAAGGTATTAGGAAAGGCACTGTACTTAGTGTCCAGGAATTTAGTTCCATTTTTCCAACGGAGTTATCAATATAAAGTCTAAAGAAAGTTCAAAAAGAGCAAAAAGCAAAGTTCAAAAAGCAGTCTTTCCGGAGCTTTGATTTAGTGCCTCCGGGCTGATAAAAAGTTCAAGAATATGCAATAAGTTCATACAGACAAGTCTCTGTAGGCACTGGGCTTAAACGTTGCAGACTGATAACAATGACTATACTACATTTTCTGTTTAACTATATACGGCATAACATATATACAATTCACATTATGAGCTTTATAGTTGGTAATCTGCATACCTGGCCGGTAATTGACCCTGGGTACTACGCTGTGATCTACGTAATAGCGGTGTCTCTTCATGTGGTGTACTACTGTCTACTGCGGATGTAGTATCTGCCCGCTCTGCTAAAGATAATTCCACGACTATGGAGTTGGCAAGTCCACCGTGAATGGGATTACTCTGACCAGGAATCTGTTCTTCCTGGCCTGGAACCTCCTGTAGTACGGGGTCAGCCTCTTCCTGTCTTGGGACTTCTGGTATTGGGTTCGGTGTTGGGTAAAAGGCCACCATGGGAACCACTACTGCACCATGGTATGTTAGTAGAGTTTTGGGAAAGTCTCCTATACAGGTGTGATACACTTCCTCTTCTTTTTCCTTTACTGGTTGAACCTGTATGGGTTGAATAACTTCTGGTTCTGGCTGGACAACGTCTGGCTCTTTCAATGCTTCCGGACATAATTTAAGATTGTCTCTTGACACTAGTACAGATGTTAAGCCTCCGTTTTTGCTAATGAGACACATTTTAGGATTATCCACTCTTGTTGGTAAAACTGTGTAGGGTACGGCTTCCCACTGATTGTCCAGTTTATTGGTTCGACGATTTCTCTTGAGCACTTGGTCACCCGGTCTTAATGGGGTCGCTAGAGCATTCTGGTTGAAAGTTCGCTCTTGTCTTTCTCTAGTTTGCTGAAGGCTTCTTTCCACACTCTCTTGCACTTGGTGATACTGCTTTTGCCGTATGATATCCCAATTGGAGTCTTGAACTTCTGCGTCTGGTTTCAGAATTCCCATTTCTAGATCGATTGGTAATTGGCCGGGTCTTGCACGCATAAGGTAAGCTGGGGTGCAGTTGGTGGAGCTCACCGGGACATGATTATACAGATCCACCAAGTCAGGCAATTTCTCTGGCCATTGATTCCTTTCTGTCTCAGGTAAAGTCTTTAGTAGGTTTATTTTACAATATGGTTCATCTTCTCGCATAAGCCGTTTGTTTGTGGATGATAGGCCGTCGTCCGGATCTTTTTGCAACCATACATATTACAGAATTCTCTGAAGATCTCTGATTCAAAGGCTGTACCTTGGTCGGTGAGAACCTGTTCCGGATATCCATGGGGTCTACAAAAGTACGTTTGGAACGCTTTGGCTGCTGTTTTTGCTGTCAGATCTTTTACGGGTACTACTACCAAGAAGCGTGAATAATGGTCCACGATGGTCAAGGCATAGACATAGCCGGACCGGCTTGGTGTCAACTTCACATGGTCCATGGCTACAAGTTCAAGTGGTTGTTTGGTGATTATGGGCTGCAGTGGTGCTCTTTGGTTCTTTTGATCGTTTCTTCTGAGGTTGCACGGGCCACAATTTCTGCACCACTGTTCGATTGATTTTCTCATCCCGACCCAATAAAATCTTTCTCTTAGAAGTACTTCTAACTTTTTCCAACCGAAGTGACCAGCACCATTATGGTAAGCTTCGAGGACCATCTTCACATCTTGTTTAGCCACAATAATCTGCCAAACCAATTCATGTGTTTTCGGATTGGTGTATCTTCTACAGAGCTTCCCTTGATACAGGAACATTTTGCCTCTCTCTTTCCAGAGTTGATGCGTCTCTTCTGGGGCATCCTCATCGGGATATGCACTTTGCTCAGTCAACAGTCCTTTCACCAACTTCACAGCCGGATTGCTGTCTTGGGTGTCAGCCCATCTATGGTGTGCTAACGGATTAAAATTCACCTCTTGTTGTTTCTGATAGGTACTTGACTGATGATGTTTTGCCTTGGGATGATGGAAGGCTGGTAGTTCAATTTCTTCAAGCTCCCCCGTTTCCTCTTCTACATCTCTCAAGTGTGGCATCCGGGATAGGGCATCGGCATTTCCATTCTTGCGACCTGCTCGATACTTGATTATGAAGTTGTAATTAGATAACCGGGCTATCCATCGCTGTTCTAACGCACCTAATTTAGCTGTGTCCAGGTGGGTCAACGGATTGTTGTCAGTATAGACAATAAATTCTGCAGCTGCCAGATAGTGTTTGAAACGCTCCGTCACAGCCCAAACTACTGCCAGTAGTTCCAATTTGAAGGAGCTGTAATTTTCTGAATTTCTTTCAGTAGGCCGGAGCTTTCTACTTGCAAAGGCGATGACTTTCTCCCGACCTTCTTGCTTTTGTGACAGCACTGCTCCTAGTCCCACATTACTGGCATCGGTGTAGAGGATGAAAGGTTTATGGTAATCTGGGTATGCCAGAACCTCTTCTCCGGTTAGTGCCTTCTTTAGTTGTTCAAAGGAGTCTTCCCTTTCGTCGTTCCACTGAAAAGGAGGGTTTCGGTTTGAAGGTTTCTTCGTCTGCCCTACCAAGGTGTCTTGCAAGGGTGCTGCCAACTTGGTAAATCCTTTTATAAATCTGCGATAGTAACCCACCAATCCCAGGAATTGTCTCACTTCTTTTGCGCTGGTAGGTCTTGGCCAATCCCTTATGGCGCTTATTTTCTCGGGATCTGGTGCTACTCCCTCCGAACTCACGATGTGTCCCAGGTACTGTACCTTTGGCTTGAGAAGGTGACATTTGGATGGCTTGACTTTCATGCCATACCTGGATAAGGCTTCGAACACTTCTGCCAGGTCTATTAAGTGTTGTTCGTAAGTCTTTGAGTAGACGATCACATCATCTAGGTACAGGAGGACGGTCTCGAAGTTCTTGTGTCCGAGGCAGCATTCCATCAGCCGCTGGAAGGTACCGGATGCGTTGCAGAGTCCGAACGGCATGCGATTAAATTCACATAGACCCATTGGTGTGGTGAATGCCGTCTTTTCCTTATCTCTCTCAGCCACAGGGACTTGCCAATACCCGCTTGTTAAATCTAAGGTGGAAAAATAATTAGCAGATTTCAAAGCAGTTAAGGACTCTTCTATCCTAGGCAAGGGGTAGGCGTCTTTATGGGTGATGTTATTAATCTTCCGGTAGTCTACGCACATTCTCATGGTTCCGTCCTTTTTTTTGACAATCACTAGAGGGGCCGCCCAGGGGCTACAGCTGTCTCTTATTACCCCGGCCTGTTTCATTTCCCTCAGCATATCTTTTGCACATTGATAGTGAGCGGGCGGTATGGGTCTATATCTTTCTTTTATTGGGGGATGGTCACCTGTGGTGATTGTGTGTTCTACCCCTTCTATCCGTCCGAAGTCCAATGGGTGTTTACTGAAGACTTGTTCATATTCCGTCACTAGCCTATACACCCCTTGTTTTTGATGGGTAGGTGTTGAATTTATGCCCACGTGTAGCTGTTGGCACCAATCCTCCATTTCTCCATCTGAGCCATTGCCTTCCACCTGACAGGTTGGTTCTAAGGGCTCAATGGTTGTGATGGCATTGTTGTCAACAGTATATAGCTTTGCCATTGTAGCATACCTTGGCAAAGTGACCTCTTCCTCTCCACAGTTCAAAAGTCGTACCGGCACTCGTCCCCGGTGTACCTCGACTAGCCCTCGTGCTGTGAGTATAGTGGGCCTGCTGTCGGTGTACACTGGTTCTATTAAGGCTTGATAATCTCGTCCCTTAGTACCAATGGCTGCTCTACACCATACCAGCATTTCTGTTTTTGGTGGGATTACAATAGACGTTGGATCACTTACCCTCACACTGCCGATTTCTCCACCTGCAACTTCTACCTGTTGCCTTAACATCAATACTTTTATTTCCCTCCGGAGAACTCTCTGCTGGCAGGATTGGGCAGTTTCAGCAATTTGCTGTAAGACAGAAATGACTTCGGAAAAGCAGTTCTCTAACACATTCATTCCTATCAATACAGTTGGTTCACAGTTCCGCCGGTCAACATCAACAACAATTATACCCTGTTTCTTCAGTTCTACTTTACCAATCTTTATGGTCATCTCCCTGAATCCTAGTTTCGGTACCGACTTACCATTACTGGCCCATATATCTAGTTCAACATCAGAGGGCCCTTTATCAATATCTGCATCAGCCCAGTACCTTTTATAAAGGATATACGGTATAGATGAAATCTGGGAACCTGTGTCCAGCAAAGCGTTGAGGGGAATTCCGTCCAGCACGATCGGGATAATGGGTCGTCCTCCGATGTACCTGTCGTGCCAGGGAGTTGGGCCTTGAAAGTTCATTCCTGCGAAGCGGCCCGCATTCCCAGGGGATTCCCGTTTAAATCACAATCTCGTGCAAAGTGGCCTGGCTGCTGGCAACGGCGGCAAATGGGCTGTCCATCCGGTTGGTAGCGGTCGCGGGGTCGTCCTCTCCATGTCGGGTATCTCCGGGGTCTCATCCATGGAACATCCTCTCTACAGTTTGCCAACTCCATCTTGTGTCCTCTCATCTCCTGCATGGTTTTAGCCATTGAAGCAACAACATCAGCTAAAGAGTCAAGCTTTTGTTGAAGAGCCTCATTAGTACTGGGCCCCAGGGGCTTAGCAATGGCCCCAGACATAGCTGATGTCACTGGCACTCCCTGTTGTTGAGGTGCCTCTGCCATGGGTTGCGCAGGATCCTGATCCCGAGGTGCCTCTGCCAGCTGGAGACGTATAGCGCTCTCCTTTAATTGGGCAAATGTCAATTCAGTGTTCTTAAAAACAAGCATGCTCACATGCCCCCGGTGAGAAGGGGTGTAGAGTCCCTCAATAAATTGATCTCTTAGCAGTTTATCCGCTCCGGTGTTAAAAATGGGTTCAGCCAGTGTAAGTGATTTAAGGGCTTCCTGCAGGTTTAAGGCAAAGTCTCTCACGCCCTCATTAGCTTTTTGTTTGCAATTAAAGAATCGTATTTTAGCTTTGCTGCTGGCCGTGGTTTCAAATGTAGCCTTTAATCCAGCAAATATGTGTTCAACAGTGCCTTTTAGATCAGCTGCCCATGCTGTGACTTCTCGCTTAGCATGGCCACTTAACTGCATCATCAGGAGACTAACACGCTGAACTTCACCCACAGGGAACATGTCAAAATGGGCCAGCATCTTTTCTCTGAAATTGTCAAGGGTATTAGGCTCACCTTCATACATTGGAAGCCATGGGCCACCCGGGGTATATGGCATCAGCACCGGCATGATGGGCGCCACTCCTTGCACCGCTTCGCTGCCGGACTCTCTATTGACACTCTGTCTTTCAGCTGCATTAGCGTTGCCGGGTGCTGCGGCGTCTCCGTGCTGCGACATACTGTGCCCCCTTAGTTAATCCGGACCCTTCCGGTGCTCCGCTTCCGTCGGGATAGTGTAGATTCGTTCCGCTGTGCAGCAGGATCGATTTTCCCCTTGCTCTGATGTCAGAGCGCTCAGCTTGGTGCCGCCCACAATGACACGCCCCCTGCTGCTCCCACCCACCGCGCTCTGTAATGGCGGATTCTGAAGTTTTTCAGTTAGACTGGGGCTCAGGTGATGGCATAGCTCAATTAACAGTCTCGTGCCTAACGGTTATGAAGTGATTACCTCAGGGGATGGCGGCCATCTTTACTCCATTATAACCAATGGGGAAAAGTCACTTTCAATAGTTTTCAATGGGGAATGGATTTTTCTTTAATAAAGTCAATTTTCAAGATTTTTCATCCCAGTTTTCACAGTTTTGGGCTCCAATCACGGCACACAATACCCGGTATACGGGCTGGCTAGATCCTGTTCGTGACGCCAATTGTGACGCCCAGGAGACCGGGATACCCAGCACCGGACCAATGGAGTCTGTCTCTTGAGGGGGATGTCACGGGTGGCTTGACCCGGTGCTGTGGCCTCAGGCAATGCACAGTGTAAGGGGTATCATGAGGGGACAGGCACTTACTTGATCAGCAGCAGGTTCTCCCAGCGGTGACGATCCCGATCCTGGATAGATGGCTATTGTCCAAATGAAAGACTGAGGCACTGAAACGTTTAACCAGTTTACTTTAACATAAAAGGATTTACAACCAGTCCTGTCACCGGAGTCTGTATGGGAACTCTGAGTTACTTTGACCCTGCCGGGGTCTTCGCCTCTTATTGTGCGCAATTTCTGTGTGGCCCTGCTGCTGTATGTGAACTGGCTGCCGGCCCAATCTGTCCCCTCCGGGTCCTGGTTCGACGGGCAACCCGAGTCCTTTTATCGTTTTACCCCCTCTGGGAGTACCGCTGAACTCTGTGTCTGTTGCTGCGTCCGGCCCTAGTGAAGCTGATATCACCTCACGTTTTTCCGGTTGCTGTATTATATATAATGAATACAGCCACGGATCCGGTATCCGTCTTTGCGCCTGTTCTGGGTAGTGATTAATGCTACCCGGTTCTCACAATGTCCTTTTTCTCTATCCCTCTTCTCCTCAGGCCGGTGATTTAGGCCTGGTAACAGTCACAGGGCTGTTAGAGATTCAATTGTATGACCTCTCACTTTCAGCTCCTTAGCCCAACTGCCATTTCTTCTCTCAGACCAGAATGGATCAAGGGGAGTCTCTGGAGCTCCCCCTTCTGGCCGGAGGTGGTAGTGCAGTCTTGCTATTTTAGTATTTGTACTTACTGTCAGTAACTATTTTTGTGGCAAATACCCCTAGGGGTGCCACATAGACATATTCAGTAGACCAAAATATGCTATGACCGGAGTTGCATAAAATATTAATCGCCGGCTTCGATAAAGAAGGGCGACCAGTCACCAGTGGCCTCCAAAAATCCTTTAAAATAGTAAACTGCATAAAAACCGATGAGGGAACACCAAACCTTTCTTTAAGGTGGGTAAATGAAACAAGCTTGATACCATCAAAGATGTCATGTAGTTTAGAGATTCCCCAGTCAGTCCAACTTGAAGACAGATCAAATTTGAAAACATTAGCCAAAAAAGAGAGAGGAAGTCTCAGCATAAGCTCCATCTTGGCAAAACCACTTTTAATTTTTAGAAGTTTCCGCCTTGCCACAAGAACAGCTACAAAAATCGGATGATCAGACCGAAGCAAAGACTTAAAGGTGAATAAATTGATAATAATATTACAAGGTGGCGAATTTCTATTAAAATATTATTCCAATTCCACCCATGAAGGTGTATGATCTGCAGACCACCAATATAGACTCTGTTTAATTAAATTAGAGAAATAATAGGCCGAAACATTAGGAAGACCCATACTTCCATGGAATTTATGTTTATACAGTTGACTAGAGGCTATACGAGCTCTCTTGTTGCCCCAAACAAAAAGATTGAGGTGTGCCTTCAAACTGGTCAAATAGGAAGTAGAAACAAGTAAAGGAAGGGACCTGAAGAGATAGAGAATCTTGGGAAGAATTATTGATTTTACAATAAGGCACTTTCCCCACCACGATAATACTTTATCATCATAAAATCTAAGCTCTTTAGAAATGGAAGCAATAAGAGAATCCAAATTGCTGGGAATCAAGGAGCTAAGGTTTCTAGAAAACCTCAGACCCAACTAAACAATATCCCTCTCCGCCCAACTCCAGGGCGAAATATCCTTTATACTCCGGATTTGAGAATCAGTGAGATTTAAATTGAAATATTTTCGACTTGGACTTGTTTATTTTAAAACGTAAAAAAAATAAAAAATTTGTAAGAAGGGTTTGCAAACGTGGAATAGAATGACAAGGATTGGTAAGGGACAGGTGAATATCATCAGCACATAAACTGATTTTAAACTCCTTACGATCCGTGCGAACTCCCTCTATTGAGGGATTATCTCTAATGAGCTGGGCTAATGGTTCTATGGCAAGAAGAAATGGAGAAAGGGTGCCACCTTGCCGGGTACCATTAGAGATTGGAAATGGGGAAGAAAAGTGATTATTAATATAAATTTTTGCCTGAGGATCGGAATATAAAGCCATAATTTTATTTATAAAGTCCAAATCAAAGCCAAATTTTTGTAGGGAACATTTGAGAAAAGTCCAATTTAAGCGATCAAATGCTTTCTCTGCATCAAGGGAAATTAAAGTGGAGTTAATTTTTTGGGAATTAATTAATTTAATAATATTTATCAGCCTCCTGGTACCTTCAATGGATTGCCGGTGCTTGATAAATCCAATCTGGTCCGTGGAAATTAATTTGGGCAAAATAAGGTTAAGGTGGTTAGCTAAGACTTTGGGATAAATTTTGAGATCAGTATTAATTAATGAAATGGGACGGTAATTAAGTATTTGATCAGGATTTTGTTACCTCTTGTGTCCTATGAGTAAGGGTGTCGTTGAACACCAGAAACGCGTCAGCCTTTGAGATGTTTTTCAACCTTTTTAAATTGACTAAATAAAATTCTTTTTTTATTATCTTGTTGGAATGTGGTGATGAAATTTTACTTTCTACATACAGCACGTCAATCTGATACCAAAAAAATTAAAACTTTGTCACAAAAAAATCCCTCATGTAGATATGACTGTAGTAAAAAGTAAGCAGATAGTGTAGTATATTATAGTATAGAAAAATGTGGTAGCAAAAAACAATGGGAATGTACATGTGTACCACGTCTAAAGTGACAAGAGGTCTTGTTAACAGTTTTTTTGGTTTGTAATAGCCACACAAAAAAGCAGTTCTGGGTGAGATGTCAATGTGACCCCTTTCACTATTAAAGTTCTCAGTGTATAATGTAAAACACGCCTATGAGAAATAGTCTTTATTGGTAACTGAGGAAGAATTCCTCGCTTGCTATGATAATATACGCTGGATATCTAGTAATGCAAGAATGTAGGTCATCGCTACAAATATGTGAGTCAAGGAATGTATTTAATAGTCAGGAAAAATGAAACTGTAAGTAGGCTTGTGGAATTAGATATGTGTTATAGCTGGAGGACTGTATAAAGGGTTGCTAAGAAATATATGCTTTGAATAGATGCGATTACTGTATGGTATTGGTATTATTCTTTCCGCAGAATGGTTATTGACTACTGTATGGTGTGGGCGGTAATTAACTTGAACGACACATGTCTATATCGAAGGATACTTCATCATATGAGCTCTATTCATTCTGCTTCATTTCATCCACATTAAATGCCCATTAGAGTCTATCTCCCTTTTTAGATGTCAATGTTTGGTATATGTTTGCTTCTCGTTATTTCTATGGACAGCACACCAACATTTTTTGTTCTATTGGGTTCTTCACATATACTTCCATTAAAAAATAAACTACGATTATGTCACAGAAAGACTAAAGAGGCCAGTCCAGTTGATATGCTTTTTCGCTAATCTGTATGGAGAAAAGTTGAGAAAAGGTATTTGCATGACTGCGGTCTAAGTGCCTTGTTAATACTCGATGACAGCCCTATCAAAGCAGTAAAAACCTCCTACTACTTGCGGGCATCCTCCACAACTCTTCTGTTTATTAGGCCCCATGACGTCGTGCTCCATTAAAAATATAAGCTACTGTACAGTAGTAATGTCATGGAAATACTAAAGAGGCCTTAACTAGATAGTGGGCCAGTCTAGATGAAATCTGAGAGTTAGGACAACTTTTTGTTACTGTGTATGAAGAACAGTTGTGCAAAAGGATTAACAGGAACCTGCCCAATGGCCAAGTTGATTCTTCACGGCCTCAAAACTCAAATACTGCCAATGTCCTACTACTTGCTGTCATCCTTGGTGAATCATTTGAGTAATAGGCCTAGTGATATCATGTTCCATTAAAAATAGAAGACACAATGAGCATATCGTGTTAAGACTAAAGAAGCTCTAACTAGATGGTTGGCCCATCCAGCTGAAATCCGAGAGTTAGGACAGCTTTTTGTGACTGTGTATGAAGAAGAGTTGAGCAAAAGTATTCATAAGACCTCATCCAATGGCCACATTGAGACTCTATGGAAGCCTAACCAAAAGAAAGCACTGCAATCTTCCTGCTACTTGCCGGCATCTTTGGTGACTCTTCTGATTTAAAAAGTGTGTTTTCCCTCCTTATGGTCTTTGAATATTGACTGGAACTAAGAAGAGTGCATACTTTACCATTTTATGTTGATACATGTCATGCATAGTCATGACATCGCTGGGGTTACTCATTAGAAGATCTGCTGAAGATGATGGCTACTACAGAGTACCTGAGAGTTGTTCTGTTCAACTGAAAATTGTTTTGTCCAAAACCCATGAATTGTTTTGTTAATTTTAGTGTGGAGGGCTTCATAAAATCCAACTTTCCCGATTCTTCTTTTTTTCGACATCTGCTAACTAGGGTTGAGCGAAATGGGTCGGCCACTTTCAGAAGTCGCCGACTTTTGGCAAAGTCGGGTTTCATGAAACCCAACCCAACCCCTGTGTGGGGTTGGCCATGAAGTCGGCGATCTTCTGAATGTGGTATCGGAATTCCGATCCCGATTTCCGATATGTTTGCAATATCGGAAATCGGTATCGGAATCCATATTTAATGTAAAATAAAGAATTAAAATAAAAAATATCGCTATACTTACCCTCTGACGTGCCCTGGTACTAACCGGGAACGGCCGCGCGACCAATCACAAGCCGCGACGTCACCGCGATGTCACCCCAAGGTCCTGGAAGCGCTGATTCGAAGGAAGGAAGGTTCCCGGTTAGTACCAGGGCGCGTCAGAGGGTAAGTATAGCGATATTTTTTATTTTAATTCTTTATTTTACACTTAAATATGGATCCCAGGGCCTGAAGGAGAGTTTCCGCTCCTTCAGACCCTGGGAACCATTGGAAACCCAATGCACTGCATTGGGTTTCGAGTTTCGGCCGACCCCGACCCCGACTTTTTTATAGGATCGGCCGATTTCACTCCACCTAACTTTTGAAAAAGTCGGGTTTCGTGAAACTCGACCCGATCCTATAAAAGTAAAGGTCGCTCAACCCTACTGCTAACGGTGAAGATTAACCAGGCTCTTAGTGACATTGTTTTGTTGGTTATTCCCACTGAGATATATGGGTTTGGCTAACTTATCAGTGAAAACCCCCTTGAAATTAGAATCCAAACTACATGAAAAATTTAAAATAGACTAATAGTAACATGAGTAGGTTTTTAACATAGTTAGAGAGGGGTATTTTAAAGATAAAACGAGGTGTCAGCTCATTGTAAAGAGAACAACTTTTCTACTTAATAGTCCATTAATATATTAGAGAAGATATTCTTTAAATACATCTCATTAGTCCCACAGTCCATAAAAGACATTATTCCTCTAGTAATTTCTATGCCCCATTGAAAATAATTACTGCATTTAAGATATTGGCTCATCTGTAACTTGATTTAAAAGGTGACCTTATGAAAAGTAGATTTTATTAGGTCAGTTATGGCCTTCATTTCTTGGGGGCTAGATATGGATAGATTTGGTAGATATTTGATATAATTAGCTATAATAACAATACACAGCAATATAAAAATAATAAATAATACACACATCAGTATCATAAAGATCTACCAGAAAGGTAAAGTGTGATTATACAGATGCTAAATTGAAAGTTCCTGAACTCTTACTTAGGCAGATATAACATATTTTGGATTTCAAAAGCCAAATTTTTTACCATGGAAAGTAAATAATGAATGTTTCTGCAAGCAGAGAACTTGGAGACAGACCACAATTAATATAAACAAAAAGTAAAATATTTGCTGGGACCAAAATTTCTTTTTTTTGAATGCTGAAGTAGTTAGGTGAGACTACATTATGGTGATTATTACAAAACCACCTTGTAAGCCCAAAGTTCAGTAATTTCGTCTCCTCTGTTTGTTTTTTTGTTTTTGTTTTCTTTTTTTTAACTCCAAAAGACAGAACAGTCAAATTTACTCAACTGTTAAACTTTATCTGGACCAAAGTGATGGTTAGGACAGGTTGTAGTAGAGATGTTCTACTCGCGCAGTAAACTCAGAAGAGCAGGCATTTATTTATTAATGTCTCTATTAGGCACAAAATTTAAACAGAGTTGCAAATAATAATATAAAAATCCCAAAACTTAGCTAGTATCGCCGCCCTGATACATGACCTCTTGAGGCCTTTCTTAAGGCTGCATGGTTCTTCATTTCTTTACTCTCTCGTCTATTGCTCCGTGCCACTTATGTCTTCGAATGCTAGCATCCTGCCTTACACTGATTATCAAAGAGATGATCAAACCCTTTGAAATTTGAATTCACCAGCTTTGGTAGGTCTTTTAGCAAGATTTGATTTGTAGCTAATCTATTCACGGCAAATCTCGAGTTGTCCAATTGCGTTAGAACTATGTGTAGAACATTTTGCCATATCCCAATACTATATCCACACTGTTTTACTAATAATATATCCTAAGGAGTAGAGCAAGAGACTCCAAACTTTTGTGCTGCAAATGGCATGAGAAATCTGTGCAGCTTAAATTAATTAATCAATTACGCTGCCACTGCTACTGCCACCTACCATAACTCTGTTATGCACCATCCCTGGTCCGCTAGATTTGCTTGTGCTCCACATCGGGCTTTGCAAGTAGTCCGGCATGTTCCCATGTGTTGTATTTCCTAGGCATTTAAAAGACCTCACGAGACACATACCTGCATCTTGATATTGCATTAAGACTTTCTAGTAACTAAATATAATGACACGTGTATATAATAATATATACAGGATCGCGCTGGTAGAAAGCTACTAAAAGCACTCAATAGGTATCCACAAGTAATATAAAACTGGGTAATCAATAGTAAAAAGTATAGTCCATGATAAAAACAGCCATAATAAAAATAGTCCCTGAAAATGCAGAGTTTAGTTAGTATAGGTCTATTGACCTGCAATCTAAAAAGAGGACTCTCTTATCTTCAGGACCTTCCTAGAGGACCAATGAAAGCTGCTACAATACCAGAGCAACTTCAGGACCTTCCTAGAGGACCAATGGGAGCTGCAGCAGTACCTGAGCATGTGACCACTGACCTCCAATGAGAGGTCTTACCTTGGACATGCTCAGAAGGGAAAAAGCAGGACTTAGTCCCAGAGATGTCTGCTCGCCGCTGACCAGTACTGGCTACAATGGCTGAGCCTGGGAAAACAGCAGAAACCATCTGCACAGCACCAGGCTGAGCCAGATGCTGGGACTGACCTCTCTGCTGAGCAGGCTCCACTGCAGCTGGAGAGGAATGGGAGACCGCAGAGGAGATGGCTCAAGATTCCCCCTGTGCAGAGGCGGGAACTCGACTCCTAACAATGAGTAACACAAATTAGAATGTTTTTTAAGCTTATATGAAGAAACATTATACATGAGTATGCGAACTGCTTTGCCCAAACCTTACTCAACTAACTCTCCACTGTAAACAGGGATGACAAAGGACATGAAATGTGATGTGTGACCCTCAGAAAGAGATACATCAGAGGCACCATCATGATTTAGGTCACCCTCCCTTTTTGATAAAAATACTCATTTTACGTCATCATACTAAATGTTTTTGTGCCTTGGTTATAAAAATATTCAGTGTTATAGGGGTATTTAGGAAGTGCTAAAGTATCTTTGTTCAAGGGTAAAATGATTACTTCCAGATTACAAAGTTTTACATTTTCTGCAATAAAGTGGTTTTACAATTTAGAGGAGCAGAATATATAGGATAAATGTATCTTAGGTAGAATTCTTATCTCTGGGACATCTGGCTTTGCAGCCAATCTGCCAGGCAGAGTGGTCCGTCCAAGTTGTCAAGTCTGTGGCTTGATATGAATGTCTCACCTGGTATTACTATGGCCACGGGACTCGCTATTCTCCCACTGGGATTCCCACAGATGACTTTCTAAACTATCAGACATGCATAGAATATACTGCAGATCAGATCGAGAAACCCTTTTAAAATAAATAGATTTTTCACTGTCTTTTTGTAAATTTAGGAAACTTTAAGTCCAAACAATGTATTTTTTTTTCATAAAAATACTAAATTTTCATGTTTTTCTGTTTTTTAATCTAAACTTAATAGTTAAAGCATGAGATTGCAAAAAACAAAAGTTGAAATGCAATGCAAGTTAGTTTGAGAAATGTAATTTTGGTTACTTAAGGATAAAACTACCAACATTCTTACTTTCTAAAGAAAAAAAAACCCAGAATTTGTTTTATCTCCACAACAGATTTAGTGACAGATATCAAAAGCAGCGTGAGAAATAAATTGAGTTGCGACAAGTCTAGATTGGAATTCCTAAATATAATAGGGTATTAAATGACCGCAAGTAGAGGACAAAATAGAAATGAAGAAATCCTGATCTAATTGGGGAATAGGTTTTAGAAGAAAAGAGGAGAATTTGGTATTAGACTGCCTTGACAAACATTATTAAAATACTGACAAAACCATTGAAGAGCTCAGACGTTCCCCTCCCTCCTATGTGGCAGAGTTTGTCTTTTTACTGATCATACAATGAAGAGAACAAGAATGACTTTAAAGTGAATGTGTCATTGGAAAAAAACCATTGTTTAAATTACCGGTAAGTGTTTTAAACTTTCTTTTCCTGTTCTTTCTTACCTATTACTGTTTACAGAATATTGAAAAAATCCAATTTTTTTTACTCTTGCCTCCAAGCCTAATAATAGACCGAAAGTTCCTATTTTGTACAGATCACTTTTCAGCAGTCTCATTATCATCACAGGCAGAAAGGTAACACCGATAAAAAGCACTGGATTCACCATTCACCACATCACAGCTTACCTCTTCCCCTTCACCGCAAAAATGATCTCTGCACATTTGGTAAAGCATCCACACAATACTTGCCCATTCATAATTCTCCAGATAGAAGAAGAAGTGGAAGCACTCACCAGTCTTGGCAGCAGGTAAACCTTTATTAACACGTACTCTTCACGGCTCGGGGGTGCATATTTACAGATGAGTGTACAGGTAAAACGACGGCCGTTTCGCGCTACTCGAGCGCTTCAACAGGCCTGTTGAAGCGCTTGAGTAGCGCGAAACGGCCATCGTTTTACCTGTACACTCATCTGTAAATATGCACCCCCGAGCCGTGAAGAGTACGTGTTAATAAAGGTTTACCTGCTGCCAAGACTGGTGAGTGCTTCCACTTCTTCTTCTATCTGGATTATTGCATTGTTATATCTTCTTGGTGAGAGCACCCGAGGTCTTGCTGTTCGGCTGATATCAACGCTTACTGGGTCCGGTGTGTCGGCTCTGACGTCCTGGTGGTGCGGTCAGCTGTATCTGGATTTATGACTGCATTCATAATTCTGATCACCCAGGCTACTGAAAGTGCAGCTAGTCAGATACTCAGAGAAAATTATATTTATTCTTCCCTGGAGCCGCTGGCTTTCAGTCATAGAGGCACGCCCAGAATGTCTACTGATATCGCCACCAGGATTGTCAGCACTGACTGTAGGCATGCCCAGGCACATTGATTGATAGATTGCTCTGCACAAATGTGCTTCAGAAAGAGCTGTCAATCAAAGTTACCAAGTGATGACTGTAGCCATTCTAGACACGCCTTTATGACTGAAAGCCAAAGGAGGAATAAAGATGATTTTCCACTGGTAGTTCTACATTCAGTAAAGCGGCCAGTCAGCCAATATATTAAAAAGTTCATTTAAAAGCCCAAACTGAATTTTGAAATAGACATTTAGTTGAGTGGAAGGCAAAAACAACATAGCAACACAAATCAAAACTAATCCAAATACTGTGGTTGGCACACTTGTTTCTGAGGTTAACATTATATAGCTGGAGGAGGATCAAAGTACAGTATGATTAAACTAACAAAAAAAAACCATAAAGATATTATAAAATGATGTTGAATCTTCCTGAAACTTTAGGTGTTATGAAATAAATTAATAAATCAAACATTTTAAAGTGTTCAGCAGCATAAAAATGCATGTAAAGCGCCATGGAATAAATGGCACTATAAAAAATAAATAATAATAATAATAATTTAATCCATTTATACGTAATTATTTTACTATTTGTGTCAAATTATTACTTCATATTTGGACCGTCTGGAAGCTTTTTCGTCTATTTTTTGCAGCTGAGTCGCTGGAAAGTTTGTGTCTTAGGTGCTCTGTGCTGTTATTACATTGAATGTTCAGCAGTTTTCTCTTATAGACTAAAAGTGAAAGTTAATGGCCTGACCGTGTCTCTTAAGTAATAAAATTTCACACAGTTTTTCGAAGGTAATCATTTCTGTGACTTGGGCATAACTTCAAGCTCGAAAGAATCCACTTTCAACTCTAATGTTCTTTCAGTTCTAGCTAAATATTTTGTATTAGGTAAAAGAGGTATTGCTTGGTTCTAGGACCCTTACTTATGGGGTGAAAGAGGGTCATTTGACTATATACTCTGATTCACAGTACTCTCTATCTCCAGGATTTCCATCTCCAGAGTGCAGAGCAATTTTTAAAGAGGACCTATAAAAAGGAAAAAAAGTGTCCAGTTTTCGCTCTGATTTTGACTCCCAATGTTTCCCTGAGTATTCAGTTTTTAGTTTTATTTAAATCCGTCATATGGTTTCAGAGATATGGGCAGTTTTATTTAGTGCAAGTTTTTATGGTCTTTACTAAGAGGGCGTGGCTCACATGATCATTATTCAAAACACCCTAAACACACTCCCCAGAGGATCCTGTAAGCCACACAGCCATCGAAGACACTAAGAAATTAACACTAAATAAAAAAGACCCTATCTTTGGAACCGTATGGCAGATTTAGGAAAAAAAAACCTGAAAACTCAATAGAGTTGTGGGAATAAAATAAGAGCAAAAGCTTCTTTTTGACCAGATGACAAAATTGATTTATTCAAAACATACTTGTTCTTCCACGCAAAATCTGTGGAAAAACATGATTTTCCTGTCACTAGAATTTAAAACCGCTTTTGATGGATACCCGTTTAAATGATTCAGAACTATCCATTATGCTCTGTAACGTAATGCTATTTTGCTATTATTGGATAATTCCTCTTCATCGACATTCTTCTGTTAGCACTTCAAGTCCTGGAACTTCCTTAGCCTGAATTCCCCGAATGCATTGAGTCCTGATGTTGGGTAATGACTTGCTCTGACCTGGAAGCTTGCCTTCTTGTTATGTCTTCATGCAGTTGACAGAAGAGCAAGTGCAGAGAGATAAAGACCTGCCCGCACTTCCTGAAATCCATCTTAGTATCTCTGCTGCTGGACATGGATTGAACTTGACAACAGGCAGTGGACATAAAGTTTAAAAGAAGGAAGACTCCTAATGTTTGGGCAACATAATTTTATTTTGCACATATTTAGCACATTATCTATTAAACAAGATACATTTGTCTGATGGTACAGGGAACATTTAGCTCAATGTTTTAATTTGGATACCAGATACTAGGAAACTCCTATTGAAAGGGATTAGACACTTTTTCGTTAATTTAACAAATGTGCTTCAACCATAATTTTAAAGTACACTACTTAAAAAAATAAAGGGAACACTTAAACAACAAAACATAACTCTAAGTAAATCAAACTTCTGTGAAATCAAACTGTCCACTTAAGAAGCAACCCTGATTGACGATCAATTTCACATGACAATTATCAAGACACACTCAATAAAGGAGTGGTTCTGCAGGTGGGGACCACAGACCACATCTCAGTACCAATGCTGTTGTGAATTCTGCTCTTGGGTTCCCTCCAGTGGTTGTTGGTGGGAATGCAGTTGTCTCTGACTCGCAGTCCTGGCCAGGTGTATCGGATAATTACAATTCTGACTGGGATATTTAGGTGTGCAGCATCCTTTAGCCCTTGCCAGTTGTCATTGTTTCTTTGGAAGTGTTGGATCTGTGCCTGGCCTCTCCTGCTTATCTGCCAGTTCAGCAAAGAAAAGTGTCTGTTTCTGTTCCTGTGGTACACATGCAGTGTGCTTGTTTTCAGTACTGTTCGTTTGTTTTTCTTTTGTCCAGATTAGACTGTGTCTGTGTTTTCTCAGTCTGATTGGTTTCACTGGAGTTGCAGATATACGCTCCTACATCTTTAGTTAGATGTAGGAAGTTTTTTGTATATTCTGCTGTGGATTTTTTGAAGGGTTTTAATACTGACCGCACAGAACTCTGTCCTATTCTGTCCTATCTAGCTAGAGTGGCCTCCTGTGCTAAATCCTGTTTTTTCTGCCTGTGTATGTTTTTTCCTCTCCGACTCACCGCCAATATTTGTGGGGGGCTGTCTATCCTTTGGGGATTTTCTCTGAGGCAAGATAGTATTCCGATTTCCATCTTTAGGGGTATTTAGTCCTCCGGCTGTGAAGAGGTGTCTAGGTGTCTTAGGTACACTCCACGGCTACTTCTAGCTGTGGTCTTAAGTTCAGGGTTGCGGTCAGTATAGTGGCCACTTTCTCCAGTGAAAGTTCTCATGCAGCTCCAAGGTCACCGGATCATAACACAATGTTTTCTGGCTGATGTTTTGGTCACTTTTGAATGTTGGTTGTGCTTTCACACTCGTAGTAGCAAGAGACGGATGCTGTAACCCACACAAGTGGCTCAGGTAGTGCAGCTCATCCAGGATGGCACACCAATGCGAGCTGTGGCAAGAAGGTTTGCTGTGTCTGTCAGTGTAGTGTCCAGAGGCTGGAGGCACTATCAGGAGACAGGCCAGTACACCAGGAGAGATGGAGGGGATGTAGGAGGGCAGCAACCCAGCAGCAGGACCACTACCTCAGCCTTTGTGCAAGGAGGAACAGGAGGAGCACTGCCAGAACCCTGCAAAATTACCTCCAGCAGGCCACAAATGTGCATGTAAACAGTTAGAGACTGACTCCATGAGGATGGTCTGAGTGCCCAACATCCACAGATGGGGTTGTGCTCACAGCCCAACACCATGCAGGATACTGGCATTTGCCACAGAACACCAGGATTTTCAAATTCACCACTGGCTCCCTGTGCTCTTCACAGTTGAAAGCAGGTTCACACTGAGCACATGTGACAGACGTGACAGAGTCTGGAGATGCAGTGGAGTGAGATCTGCTGCCTGCAACATCCTTCAGCAGACCAGTTTGGCACTGGGTCAGTAATGGTGTGAGGTAGCATTTATCTGGAGGGATGCACAGCCCTCCATGTGCTTGCCAGAGGTAGCCTGACTGCAATTAGGTACCGAGATGAGATCCTCAGACCTCTTGTGAGACCATATGCTAGTGCTGTTGGCCCTAGATTCCTCCTAATGCAGGACAATGCCAGACCTCATGTGGCTGGAGTGTCTCAGCAATTCCTGCAAGATGAAGGCATTGAAGCTATGGACTGGCCCACCCATTCCCCAGATGTGAATCCAATTGAACACATCTGGGACATCATGTCTCGCACCATCCACCAACATCACATTGCACCACAGATTGTCCAGGAGTTGGCAGATGCTCTATTCCAGGTCTGGGAGGAGATCCCTCAGGAGACCATCTGCTGCCTCATCAGGAGCATGCCCAGGCATTGTAGGGAGATTATACAGGCACATGGAGGCCACACACAATACTGAGCATCATTTCCTTGTCTTGAGGCATTTCCACTGAAGTTGGATCAGCCTGTAATTTCATTTTCGACTTTGATTATGAGCATCATTCCAAATCCAGACCTCCATGGGATATTAGTTGTGATTTACGTTGATCATTTTTAGGTTTTATTGTTCTCAACACATTCCACTATGTAATGAATAAAGATTTACAACTGGAATATTTCATTCAGTGATATCTAGGATGTGGGATTTTAGTGTTCCCTTTATTTTTTTGAGCAGTGTATTTACTAATATAAATGTGTAACAAGATTCCCTCTTTTACTTGCTTGTGCGGCGTTACTCTAAGACTACACAGATCTGCTCTATATATGATGGCTGTTGAAAACAAACTTATGACCAGACCTGGCGATCAGTCTTGCCCAATTGTAAAACAGCTTTCTCTTGTGCAGTGTTCTTCTATTGGATGAGGATCTGGTCACATGATTCATCATCAGCATTAATTTCTTATTCTTACTTGCACATGGAAATACGAGAAGCAATGGAATGAAACTGAAAGGGAGAAGATACAGATTGAATATTAAAAAAAAAAAAACATTTTGACAGTGAGGGTGTTGAATGAGTGGAACGGGCTGCAACAAGAGGTGGACAATTCTCCTTCAATGAAAGTCTTCAAACAGAGTCTGGACAGACATCTGTCTGAGATGGTTTAGTGAATCCTGCATTGAGCAGGGGGTTGGACACGACGACACTGGAGGTCCCTTCCAACTCTAGCATTCTATGATTCTATGAAGAAGTACAGGAAGAGAACCGGTAATACTTATGTAATAGTGCTGTAAAATTGTTTTTGAAAAACATTTTTTAGAATTAGGTGGCCAACCTCTTTAAGCCATCCATAATGCATACATTGGTTGTCATAAACAGTTTAAATTCTTTAAAAAAAAAGTAAAGTACATTTGGGAATGGCAATGGAAATTTTTATTATAATGAAAATTGGAAATATTTAAGCTTGCCTAAAAGGGTTTTCGAAAATTGCATATTGATGGCCCAAGCTTACCTTTTGGAAAGTGCAGATAATTAATTCGCGACACCATTTTGCATTCAGCTTTGACATTTCTATACACAGAATAAAAATGGTTATTATTATTACGAAGCATTTTCACTTTGCTCGTGTTCAACTCCCATGTCTTCCTAGTACCATTGTCCTTGTTTGTGCCTCCAATAAAACAGAAAAAAAAACAGCCGCAATGTATTTTGCTTCTAAAGGCTGAATGCATTTGACTCAATGACAAGTTTCACCCAGTTTTCAAAAAGCGGAGCTGCCATTTCAAGGATGTTATGTTATTTTAACCATGTAAAAGAAAATCACATAAATGAGTCCACTGCGTAACTTCCAGATGGTTCTTTTGTTATTATTAAAAGAGTCTCTAAAGCCCTTGAGGCTCAGATGTGATATCCTGTAATGAAAATACAATCCTACCATCAGTAAAACTGCAGTGAGGTTTATGTGTACAATGAGGGACAGTAAAATGTATGCAGGGTAATAAGATGATATTTACAAAATGTAATAAGGATTTACAGTATCTGAAAATGTGTCTCTTCCGGAAGATTTATACCTGTATATACCTATGTATTGATATATAATTGGCCAAGTCTAGAAATAAACTACTGCTCCGATTCATCAAGGCCGACATTTTTTACAACAGTCTTGATTAGGGTTGAGCGACCTTTACTTTTATAGGATCGGGTCGGGTTTCACGAAACTCGACTTTTTCAAAAGTCGGGTCGAGTGAAATCGGCCGATCCTATAAAAAAGTCGGGGCCGGGGTCGGCCGAAACCCGAAACCCAATGCAGTGCATTGGGTTTCCAATGGTTCCCAGGGTCTGAAGGAGCAGAAACTCTCCTTCAGGCCCTGGGATCCATATTTAAGTGTAAAATAAAGAATTAAAATAAAAAATATTGATATACTTACCCTCTGACGCGCCCTGGTACTAACCGGGAACCTTCCTTCCTTCGAATCAGCGCTTGCAGGACCTTGCGGTGACATCGCGGCTTGTGATTGGTCGCGTGGCCGCCCATGTGACCGCTCGCGCGACCAATCACAAGCCGCGACGTCACCGCGACGTCACGCAAGGTCCTGCAAGCGCTGATTCTTAGGAAGGAAGGCTGCCGGAAAGAAGCAGGGCGCGTCCGAGGGTGAGTATATACCTAATAGGAATATACTCACCATTTTGTGAGTTTTGGATATAAATAATAATCAGTTGAGGGTAAATAAGAAGAATATAGCTGTTCATAGACAATTTCAAAATCATTGATTTTTTGCTGGGATGGGAACTATGAGACTTGGGTAGCGCATTATTCTGCAAAAAGAAGACAACTTTGTAAAGTTTTCTTCATCTTGTTTCCACAATTTTTGCCCAAAGTCTGGTTAATAGAGATATGTAATATTCTTTTGTAACTGGCTTTCCATGTTCAAAATAATCCACAAAAAATGATGCCATATTCATCCCAGAAAAAGGAGAGAAGTACTTAACTTTTCAGAAGACTTCTGAAAGCAAATCTTTTTGGGCCAAGGAGAATCTAAATCTTTTCACTTCTTAGACACCCCTATACTCCACCATAACATCTTTTTGTCCATATTTAAAATCAGCAGCCCAGTTTATAATGGTTGAATGAGATGGACATTAAACTTCTAATGTTGTTAACATGTAATTGTAAGATGCTAGCAGGTGCATAGGATGCAGGAGAAAGAGCAAGGGTTAACAGGGATTTTATATAACACAAAAATAGATCAATCAGGGGGGTATTAAAATAAAGGTAACAACTTATCAGTCTCTGGGCCTTGGTAGGAGGTGGCTGGAAGATCCCTCGGTGGCGCCACAGGCAGAGCGAGAAGTCTCCAATCCGGTCCCACACAAAGGCGATGCACTCCTTGCGGTGGTGAATCCTTTGGGTCCTTCGGCACATGGTCTCCTGGTACGGACATGAGATGTTGTAGAGGTGTAGGTCTGCGGTAGGGTTGAGCGACCTTTACTTTTATAGGATCGGGTCGGGTTTCACGAAACCCGACTTTTTCAAAAGTCGGGTCGAGTGAAATCGGCCAATCCTATAAAAAAGTCGGGGTCGGCCGAAACTCGAAACCCAATGCAGTGCATTGGGTTTCCAATGGTTCCCAGGGTCTGAAGGAGCGGAAACTCTCCTTCAGACCCTGGGATCCATATTTAAGTGTAAAATAAAGAATTAAAATAAAAAATATTGCTATACTTACCCTCTGACGCGCCCTGGTACTAACCGGGAACCTTCCTTCCTTCGAATCAGCGCTTCCAGGACCTTGCGGTGACGTCGCAATGACGTCGCGGCTTGTGATTGGTCGCGCGGCCGCCCATGTGACCGCTCGCGCGACCAATCACAAGCCACGACGTCACCGCGACGTCACGCAAGGTCCTGCAAGCGCTGATTCTTAGGAAGGAAGGCTGCCGGAAAGAAGCAGGGTGCGTCCGAGGGTGAGTATATTCCTATTAGGTCCTGGAAGCACTGATTCGAAGGAAGGAAGGTTCCCGGTTAGTACCAGGGCGCGTCAGAGGGTAAGTATAGCGAAATTTTTTATTTTAATTCTTTATTTTACATTAAATATGGATTCCGATACCGATTTCCGATATTGCAAACATATCAGAAATCAGGATCGGAATTCCGATACCACATTCAGAAGATCGCCGACCTCATGGCCGACGCCACACAGGGGTCGGATCAGGTTTCATGAAACCCGACTTTGCCAAAAGTCGGTGACTTCTGAAAGTGGCCGATCCGTTTCGCTCAACCCTAGTCTGCGGTACAGCAGATGTAGAAAACAGTTCAGAAGACAAGGCTGCAGGAGCAGGCCGGCACTCATTAAGCACCGCAGGGATAGACTCAGCGGTGCCTCTGCGGTGGTGAGCGGAACAATGCTCTCAAGTCCGTACTAGTCACTGTGCGGAATCTCTCTGGGCTCTGTGTCGTTAGTCGGGATGGCACTGCTAACCGAGTCGGAAGGCACGGATAGCTGGCATGGGTAAGTCGAGAGGGAGTCAACTGTCTCTGAGCTCTCACGCTGGTTCCCCACCAAAAGCCCCGCCTTCCCGCGCACACCGCTATTTAAGTCGGACCTGTCCCCATCCGTCAGGTGTCCTGAACTGCTGTGGTTAGAAATCTCTTCCCCCCAGAATAATGGTGACAGCCCCAACAGTTCCAGCCCAGACAGGCAAGAGGGACCGTTAGCCTGGCACTCCTCCCTAAATAATCATAAATTTCTTTATGAGATTGTCCTTTCAAAAACAGATACTTAAAGAGGATATTTCGGATGTTGTGAAAAACAAAAATTGTGCCTAAGCACTAACAGGTTGACTGCTCCTGCTGGTGATTCATCTTAATTTGACTCTTTCACGTCAACAGAGCGGCAGCTTCTTTTCCGCTCCACTCTGTTGACAGGACGGGACTTATGATGTAATTCTGATTGACAGCCGGACACCTACTTCCTAACTGGGAGAGCCGACTGTCAATCTGCATGACTTCGGAAGTCAAGCCCTGTTGACAGAGCAGGGTGGAAAAAAGCTGCCACTGTCGATGTGACGTCAGCAGAGGCAGTGAGTACACATAGAGAACTGTTAATCAGTGATTTAGACCATCCACTGGACTCCTAAGTTCAGAATAAGCAATTATTGAAATAAATACATTTTTAATTAATTAATTCTGTCCAGCTCTTTTCGTCTTACAATGGTTCAAACACAACTTCATTGTAACACATTTCCTTTAGTTATTCCAGCACTTTTTTTTGTAGTTGGAGCAGCCTGAAAAAGAGCTGGAGAAACTCAGAAAATAGGTGCTTTAGTGACAGGCGTACTATTCAAAATTATGCTTCTCTGTATACACAGAACTGTATATTTTTCAGCTGTGATGTGGACAACAAAGTTTGCTGTGGCCATTAAAAATTAATGCAATTTCACTGTCCCTTAACGTGCAGCCGTTCAGAATTGATAACTTAAATTGAATTATGACAATGCTTGGGATGGAACTTTGACGTGTGAGGCCAAGAAAACCAAGTTCTATGCTGGGACATCATGTAATTCATTAAAATATGAAATGCGACATTCTCCTGCTGCATTTCCCTCACAACTTAATAGGCTTTTAGACATGCCATGCTATAGTCTACATTCTGGACACCAATGCAAAATTTGTGACAGTTTTCCCTACATAGAATGCACCATTTACGGTGTTACTGGTGTCTTTTTAGGTCTTTTGGGTCCCTGAGGCACCTGGACCAAGTGGAACTGCTTCATCTACACCACCTAAAGCTGTGCCCTTGCTTTCCTTTGCCTTTTCCCGTTGAAACTCATGGATGGTAACAATGGCAAAGTATTGCACAGTAGAAAAAGCAACCTTTTTGTACAGCATGCCATTGTAAGAAAAAATAAATCACAGATTAAGTTCTCGGTGTGCCATGTAACCAAAAAGGCAGCCAAAGGGGAAGAGGAACCAGTTCCCTTGAGAGTGCAGAAATTGTCCCTGTGGACCGAAATCACAGGCAAGTAGACCTCTTCGAGCAGCTCCTCTTGGTATTATACTGCCCGTAGTAGTTTCAGCCAAATTTACTAATGCTTTGCAAACAGCAGCAACATGGAGGAAATTATACAGCAGTACTGAGCAATGTAGATGTTAATCCATCTCGGGGGTATTATAAAGCTCAGCACAATCTTTCTGTGTCTTTCTGTGCCTGTTTTCTGACTCTACTCCTCACACCTTCCCATCTCCCATACCCACAGAGTATAATTGGAGGTGTAACCTGACTCCTCACTATTATTACATGGACCAAGATACAGTTAAATAGTTTTTCAGAGTGGAAGGTGTAATCAAAAAGGAGGAGTATTCCTTTGATAAGATATACGGTATTATTAGTTTTCTTATATTCACCTGTGGTATTGATTTATACAAGGTTTGTTGAATGTATAGTTCCCTTGTAGTGATGAACGAATGTAATGGGGTAAGGTGTTATCCAACCATATTCGTGTGCCTACCGAGTGACTTCGGAGTGCTAGAATTATATATTCGAATCCCCACTCCTACATGTCTTGCTGCTGTTCGACAGCTACAATACATGCATAGATTGCCTAATCCCTGAATGTAGCGGCTGTCGAACAGCCGGGACTCAAACATAGCTTCCGAGCACGACTTTTAATATAGACATTTTTTTTCCTGACTTGGTACATGCAGTACATTGTTAATAATTCACACTGAAAATCTAATCGGTGGTAATGGAATGCCCGTGATCTATACGCTATAAGGAACTGGCTTACAGACCGCACTTAATAGACCTTCAATGTCATTACAAAATGAATCATTGTCTTCCTTGCCGTTATCTTAGCTCTTGCATCTGATCTATGTTTAATTAAATTGTTTGTGGCTATGGAAAATATGAAATATCTAAATCTGAAAAATATAAGGTGGCATTTTTTTGTTTGCATAGCGGAGGACTTGTTAGTCCTCCATTATGTAAATTTTTATATCACGTAAAGTCCATATTGCTTTTTTAACATATATTATTAGTAGCCCATGAAAAAAAAATTACAAGATGCAGGCATTAAAATTACAAAGTAGCACAGCATAGCAAGCGATTTATTTTGCCCCACAATCTGTGCTTATTCACTGCTGTATATGTCCTCTACAATGCGGTCATGTTGACCACATAAGTGGGGGGTTCGCCATATGATATAAGAGTTGCAAGGCATTATGGGAATTAAGGGTCATCTGAGCTGATTGTACCTCATACTGCAATATTAAATTATATAATCTAAATAACGGTCTTCTTTTAATCCCAACCATAGACTGGTCTTCACATGGTCTTCGGTGTTTTGCCGGCGGCTATGTGTCGGAAGAAGTGGGGCGCTTTAATTGCTCTTGCCAGAGATTGACTGTGGCATTGAAGGGATTAACAGCAGCATTCGGAGCACAGCTCTGCTTGCTGCTGTTAGAGGCAGATGATGGCTGTGTAGCAGAACCATCACTTGCTTGTATTATACACAGGAACCCTTCATTGGATAAACATGTGTCCAATGTCAAGAAGGGGTTGAACAAATGTCATCATCATATTCTGTGCCATGTGAGATCTTAGGCTTCCGTTTGACCTATTAGTGCAGTATGACATTTTATAAACTCTAGTTCTTGGGTCATTCCTCTTTTCTTTTCTTTTTAAACATTAAAGATGTGTCTTTCCTTACTTTCATCTTGGCTTGACATATCCAGAGGTGAGAAGCATGAGATTACCAGCTTTGAAAGATATATGATTTTACGATACTTTGTTGGAAGATGTTTACGTGTCTGTACATGGCCACTTAGAGGTTTGCATGTGAGCGACAGCTTGTGCGAGGCTTTGCAATTATGCATTATTATGATTAATTGAATTTGTATTGATGGAAATCGCACTTCTTACCAAATCTGAAAGTAGAAGATGGACAAAACTGTATTTGCAAACATATGCTAGTGGAACGCTTTTGAAAACTTCTTTATGATATTATCCGTGCAATGACTCGTGATTGAGAATGAGCATTCCTAGGCACACTTATTTCCTGAATATAAACTTTTTAAGTTGGCAGTGAAACAAGGATGAATGAGCAAAATGCTAGTTCATTTGATGGGATTATTTTTAAGCGTGCTTAAAAATTATCGTTCTCGGAGGCAACCTCACATGTGCTGCCAAGAACAATATTTAAGGGGCACATGAATATTGTACTAATAATCATTGTGCATGAAAGTGCATAATGATCTGTGTGCACGAAAGTGCCGTCAACCCATTTAGTTTAACACCCGCCGATCGGATAACATGTAGCCAATCGGTGTTCTTATTGGCCAGTGTACATACAGCATAAAGGATGAAAGTCAAACAACCTGATCTATGTTGGCAGAAAACACACTGATCAATATATTGGAAGATATAGTAACTAACAATGTATATGGTGCAATTAAAGAGAAGAAAACTAATTCTGATTATACAAGAACACTGTAACAACTCTGCTGGCATCACGGCATGGCCTCTCATCTCTCACACTATCTTACCCACTGCTCCAGGTCATGTTGTGGTTTCTGTTTCTTCCCAGCTCCATATTCTGTGCCTCTGCTCTCTGCATGCTTCCTGGCTGTGTGCATAGGGGGGCGGCACCTGAACTCTCTGGTTCTTATAGGAATTAGGTGCACCTGTCTAATATGTCATTGACCAATTACCAAGAGGCCTCCAGTATTTAGTGCAGCTTCATCCAGTGGACTGGGCCTGTGCAATGTGTTAACTCAGTTTGTGTTTTGCTTCTGAGCTGCCAGGTCTTGCTCTGTGACTTGCCTTCTCTGAAGACTCTTCTCCTTGCTTTGCCTTGTATCTTGTTTGTCTGCCCTCCAGGAGGCTGTATATCCTGGTCCCTGTGTCTTTGTTCTTATACTTTGTCTTGTTCCATTACCTTGTCTGAACTTTGTCCTATCTCTGTCTCCTTGTCTGTGGTTTCTTTCCCTGCAGTGCCTCTCAGCTCTGCTCTGGGATCCGCACTCTGCGACCTTGCTTTTCTTCTTACTCTGCAACCTGTGACTTTGCTCTGTACTCTGGGGCTTGCTCTGCTCTTGGCTCTGCACTCTGTGCCTTCACTCTGCTCTTGGCTCTTGGCTCTGCTCTCTGTGCCTTCACTCTGCTCTTGGCTCTGCACTTTGTGGTTCTACCCTTGTCTCTCTGCGGCTTTGCCTCTGCTCTACACTCCTGCGGTTCTGCTCCATTCTACTCTGCTCCGCTCCTGCTGCTGCTGCTGAAATCTCTTGCTGCAGCTCTCCTCTGCATTCCTTGTGGTTCCGCTCTGCTTAGCTTCTGCTTGCTGCAGCTCCTCTCCGCATTCCTTGCGGTTCCGCTCTGCTTAGCTTTTGTTGCTGTGCTATCTCTTGCTGCTCTACCTCTCCTTTCTGCAGCCTTGCGGTTCTCTTTCTGTGTGAACAGGTCTCAACCTGTTCCTTCATTCTCTTTTCCTACTGGTTTGCTTCTGTACCTGCACCTCCTGTGTGAAAAGGACCCTACCTGTTTCTTCATACACCACACCAACCAGCCCTGTGTCTCTGCCATTCCTGCCAGTCCTGTGTCTTTGCCATTCCTGCCTGCCCTGTGTCTCTGCTGTTCCTGCCAGTCCTGTGTCTCTGCCGTACCTGCCAGCCCTGTGTCTCTGCCATACCTGCCAGCTCTGTGTCTCTGCCATACCTGCCAGCCCTGTGTCTCTGCCGTACCTGCCAGCCCTGTGTATCTGCCGTACATGCCAGCCCTGTGTCTCTGCCGTACCTGCCAGCCCTGTGTCTCTGCCGAACCTGCCAGCTCTGTGTCTCTGCCATACCTGCCAGCCCTGTGTCTCTGCCGTACCTGCCAGCCCTGTGTATCTGCCGTACATGCCAGCCCTGTGTCTCTGCCGTACCTGCCAGCCCTGTGTCTCTGCCGAACCTGTCAGCCCTGTGTCTCTGCTGGCCCTGTGTCTGAGCCATGTCATCCTACTCATCTGAGTTTCTGCCAGTCCTGCCTGATGCCCGCACCTGTCCTAGTGTTCCTGTTCTCCAAGTGGGATCAGCAGCCACAGCCAGACACCACCCTGGAGTAGCACCTGGCAGCTGCCTGCCGCACAAGCCTGAGGCATCAGAGGCTCCAGTGAAAACCAAGGCAGCTGTCATAGTCACGCCACTTCCAGGGTAGTCTGGTTCATGGCACAGTGGGGCCACAAACCCCCCGAGCTCACGCCCACCAGTCAGGGTGTGAGCAAAACAAACACATTACACAAGCTCAATCGTTTAAAAAAAACAGGGGTGGGAAGGGGTGAAAGAATAAGCAGATAATGAAATGATGTGTCTGCATTTCCTCCTATTAGCAGGAAGATACATTATCTACAACTCAATTTTCTACAACTCTCCAGTTCAAGTAGAACAGTATCAATTAGGAGACTACGTAGGAGAAGCATTCTGATCAACAGAACAAGAAGCAAGTAAAATATGAATGCAGAATAATGTAAGACAAGAGCGGTGCTAGAGAACAATAGCTTGTTAAATACGCCATTCTATTATATAATGCCAGTTCAAGTTACCGTTTCAAGTAACAAAATAATACTTAACAGCAATGCTCACTTAGCATTCAATAAGAGTGTTCAGATAACATAACATAAACGTTAACAAAAATTTTGTTTTACTTTTCGGGTTAAATCTAGTTTCTTAAAACTTGTATTTTTCTTGTGTATATTAATTATTATTATAAATAATTAATTATATTTAAAGGGATTGTGTCATCAAAAAATAACTTAAAGGTTAAAACAGTAAATTGTGTTAAATGTATATTAGCCCCTTTCCGACATCTGGCGTAATAGTATGCAGATGTTGGACTTCCTCCCTTTGTTGTGGACTCTTGCGCTGAGCCCACATCTTTTCCGGCACATGTCAGCTGTTTGAACAGCTGACATGTGCCACTAAGGCTAGGGTCACATTGCGTTAGTGCAATCCGTTTAGCGCTAGCGGATTGCGCTAATGCAATGTTTTTCACGGGGCCGCGTCCCGGGGTCGCGGCAACATCCCCGCTCTCGCAGATCCCCGATCTGCGAGAGCGGGGAACGGACCGCGGGCATGCCTCGGACGCTGCAAGCAGCGTCCGCGGCGCGCCAGAAAACACCGGCGCGTCGCTAGCGCGTGCCGAACATGACACGCGCTAGTGCTGCGCATTCCCATTGCCGTGAATGGGCGCGCTAACGGACGCGTTGCACGGCGTTAATTTCGCCGTGCAACGCTGTCAGTTAGCGCATTCCCATTAACGCAATGGGAACCTAGCCTAGCAGCCGCAGGTGGAATCGCGATCCACCTGCTGCTGTTAACTAGTTAAATGCCACTGTCAAACTCTCACAGCAGCATTTAAAGTGCGCTTCCAGTAAGCGCGCCGGAAATCCCACCCATCGGTAACCCCATCACATGATCATGGGTCATCGATGGGTTGACATGACAATCAGAGGTCTCCAAAAGACCTCTATGGTTGTCACTGCTGGTTTGCTATGAGTGCCACTCGGTGGTCAGCGCTCATAGCAAGTGAGTAATTCTGTAACATACAGGCGATTAGATGATAGTCTGTTTGTAGCAGAGCCGATCGGATTATGGCAACTTCTAGTCTCCCTTGGATACTATCGAAGCATGCCAAAAGTAAAAAAATATATTTTTAAAAATATTAAAAAAAATAAAAAATTCAAATCGACCCCCTTTCGCCCCATTCAAAATAAAAAAAATAAAAAATCAAATATACACATATTTGGTATCACCGCGTTCAGAATTGCCAGATCAATCAATGTAAAAAAAGAATTAACCTGATTAATAAAACGGCATAATGAGAAAAAAGTCAAATTATGTTTTTTTCTGGTCGCCGCAACATTGCATCGAAATGCAATAATGGGCGATCAAAAGATTGTAAATTCCAAAGCAAATAAAAAAGTGAATGGCACTAAGGTACACAAATCACCACTTCTCAGACTCGGATCCACATAAATCTGAAACTCTACTGTAGAGTAACCGCTTGTATTGGTGCTTACATGAATTCAGGGCAAATCCGAGTGAACAGTATGAAGTTAAAGTGTAGCACTCACCAGCATGAAGAAAAATCCAATAGTCATTTATTCACATATGTGCCATGGACAGACGTTAGACATACAGGACGTGTGAGACATGCGGGGAAGGAGAGGACAACGGTCATTTCGCGATTACTCGCTTCTACGGGTCCAATCAAAAGATTATACCTGCACCAAAATGGTATCATTAAAAATGTCAGCTTGACACGCAAAAAATAAGCTCTCACCCAGATCACGAAAAATGGAGACACTGAAGATCTCGGAAAATGGCGCAATTTTTTTTTTTTAACAAACTTTTAAACTTTTTTTCACCACCTAAATAAAAAAGAACCTATACATGTTTGGTGTCCATGAACTCGTAATGACCTGGAGAATCATAATGGGAGGTCACATATTATACTGAAAAACGGAAAAAAAATTCCACGTGGGAAGAAATTGTGAAAAAAACACAATTCTGACATTGTTTTTTTTACTTTGTGCATTGTGTGGTAAACATTGTGATTCTCCTCATCGGTATGATTACAGTGATACACAAGATGTCCAGTTTTTCTTTTCTTTTAATGGTGAACAAAAATCTGAAGTTTAAAAAAAAAAATCTTGGGAAGGTGTTGCTATTTTCCAAGATCCGTAATATTTTCATTATTGAATCATTGGAGTTGTGTGGTGAGGACTTATTTTTTGTGATTGTTAGAGGCAGGTCTTAGGTCTGACATGGAGCCATTATCTGTCGAGCATGGGGCAAGCTCTCTCCGTACACGTACGGCGAATGTTGTGAAGGGGTTAATTCCTACATGTGATATTATTGAGACTACTGAAATGTCATCCGTAAAGAATAAGGAGTGTCGGCCTAGTCAATCAAGGTAAAAATTTGGCAAAATTAATTACTTTTCTATAAATAGTGACATGGAAAACAAAGAAATGGTAAAAATAATGTATGCAGTACTGTGCAAAAATGTAAGTAGGTGTGGAATAATTTCTAACTCTAAGTAAAAGTGCTTTAAAAAATAGAAGGATTTATATTTTATCAATTATCAATTAACAAAATTTGAGCGAATGAGCAAAAGAGAAATCTAAGTTTGATCAATAATTGCTGAGAAATAGAGGCAGATAATTATGCGTCATGCAATACCATCATGGACCTGTCAAAAACTGAATTCCTTGTGTTCTCTCCCTCTACAAACCTACCTTTGCCTGACATTGCCATCTCGGTGTGCGGTCCCACCATTACTCCAAAGTAACATGCCCGCTGCTTGGGGTCATCCTTGATTCTGACCTTTCATTCACCCCCCACATCCGATCACTGGCTCGCTCTTCTTATCTGCATCTCAAAAACATTTCTAGAATTCTCCTTTTTCTTACTTTCGACTCTGCAAAAACTCTTACTGTTTCACTCATTCATTCTCGTCTGGAGTATTGTAACTCTCTACTAATCGGTCTCCCTCTTACCAAACTCTCCCCGATCCAATCTGTCCTGAATGCTGCAGCCAGGATTATATTCCTCACCAACCGTTACACCGATGCCTCTACCCTGTGCCAGTCATTACACTGGTTACCCATCCACTCCAGAATCCAGTACAAAACTACTACCCTCATCCACAAAGCACTCCATGGCTCAGCACCACCCTACATCTCCTCTCTGGTATCAGTCTACCACCCTACCCGTGCCCTCCATTTTGCTATTGACCTGAGGTTAACATCCTCAATAATCAGAACCTCCCACTCCCGTCTCCAAGACTTTACACGTGCTGCGCCGATTCTTTGGAATGCACTACCTAGGTTAATACAATTAATCCCCAATCTCCACAGTTTCAAGCGTGCCCTAAAAACGCATTTGTTCAGACTGGCCTACCACCTCAACGCATTAACCTAACTATCCCTGTGTTGCCCATTCAAAAAACTTAAACCATAATCAGGTCCCTCACATCATGTTCTCATACACTTTATGCAGTTAATAGTCCTCTGTGTCTGTACTGCTACATACTTAGGCAGTTAACTGGTTCATGCAGCTTTACATGAACACCCGAGCCTTACACTATGGCTGGTCCGAACAACAAAAGCAACTGCTACCCTCCACCTCTCGTGTCTCCCCTTTTTCCTCATAGTCTGTAAGCTTGCGAGCAGGGCCCTCATTCCTCTTGGTTTCTATTTTGAACTGTGATTTTTGTTATGCTGTATTGTCTATTGTCTGAACAAATCCCTTCTATAATTTGTAAAGCGCTGCGGAATACGTTGGCGCTGTAAAAATAAAATTATTATTATTATTATTATGGAGGCATCTGATGGGCTCCACCTTTATTCTGAAAAAGGACATTAACCTCAAACATACAGCCAGTGTTAGTAAGGACTGTCTTCAGAGTAAAAAAATAAGGAGTCCTGGAAATCATGATATGAACCGAACAGAGCCCTGATCTCAACACAATTGAGTCTGTCTGGGATTGCATGAATAGACAGAAGGATTTGCACAAGCGACATCTACAGAAGATCTGTGGTTAGTTCTCCGAGATGTTTGGGACAACCTCCCTGCAAAGGTTCTTTCAAAAGCTATGTGCAAGTGTAGAACCTAGAAGAAGTGATGTTGATTTAAAAGCAAATGGTCACACCAAATATTGATTTGATTTCAATTTTCCTTTTGCTCATTCACTTTTCTTTTTGCCAATTGATAACATAAACAATTAACACTTCTATGTTTTAAAGTGTTTTTACTTTACAACATTTTTTTTCCACACTTGCTTAACTTGCAAGTTTTAAAAAAAGAGTTAAAATAACAACATATTTCTAAAAAAAAAATATATATATACAGAATCTGAAGAAAAAAATGGAAGGCCCCCAAACAAATTCTTAAGGAGGAAGTGACATTTCCAGAAAGCACAGCGCCATCTGGTAACACAGACGGTACATTACATAAGTAACTGTGAAAGCAGACGTCCTCTGTCAAGATGGCATATGAAATTCAACAGTTCATGTGTTTCATTCTTCCATCACTGAACACAGAACTTATATTATACATTCATGATACAATCTGTCCCTTGACTCTTTCTGGGACTCAAAATTTGTCTTTCCTGCATGTGTTTAATGAGGCCTTGATTTTTGGTGTCAGTGTGCACAATTTGGGATGCAAAAACATGGTTAACAGTGTGTCTAAAACAGACAGCGTTGTTATATCACCTAAAAAATAAAATATTCATTGAAAAATTTTTGTAAAAATGATCTAAAAGTTTTAATAAGTCTATTTTTCAGGCTAACAATTGCTTTTTATGTTGTTTTATATTCTTTTTTATGCCTGATTAGTCACGTACCAGCTCCCAGAGTCAAATAGTCCTCAGATGGCATGACGCATATCCCCTAGGTAAGGCCTCTGGTAAGGTATGACGTGATGTTGGGATGTCAAGACATGTTCTTCATGTAGTTGCTCATGACGCACATCCCCTAGGTAAGGCCTCTGGTAAGGTATGACATGATGTTGGGATGTCAAGACATGTTTTTCATGTAGTTGCTCATGACGCACATCCCCTAGGTAAGGCCTCTGGTAAGGTATGACATGATGTTGGGATGTCAAGACATGTTTTTCATGTAGTTGCTCATGACGCACATCCTCTAGGTAAGGCCTCTGGTAAGGTATGACGTGATGTTGGGATGTCAAGACATGTTTTTCATGTAGTTGCTCATGACGCATATCCCCTAGGTAAGGCCTCTGGTAAGGTATGACGTGATGTTGGGATGTCAAGACATGTTCTTCATGTAGATGTTCATGACGCACATCCCCTAGGTATGGCCTCTGGTAAGGTATGACATGATGTTGGGATGTCAAGACATGTTTTTCATGTAGTTGCTCATGACGCACATCCCCTAGGTAAGGCCTCTGGTAAGGTATGACATGATGTTGGGATGTCAAGACCTGTTTTTCATGTAGTTGCTCATGACGCATATCCCCTAGGTAAGGCCTCTGGTAAGGTATGACGTGATGTTGGGATGTCAAGACATGTTCTTCATGTAGATGTTCATGACGCACATCCCCTAGGTATGGCCTCTGGTAAGGTATGACATGATGTTGGGATGTCAAGACATGTTTTTCATGTAGTTGCTCATGACGCATATCCCCTAGGTAAGGCCTCTGGTAAGGTATGACGTGATGTTGGGATGTCAAGACATGTTCTTCATGTAGATGTTCATGACGCACATCCCCTAGGTATGGCCTCTGGTAAGGTATGACATGATGTTGGGATGTCAAGACATGTTTTTCATGTAGTTGCTCATGACGCACATCCCCTAGGTAAGGCCTCTGGTAAGGTATGAAATGATGTTGGGATGTAAAGACATGTTTTTCATGTAGATGTTCATGACGCACATCCCCTAGGTAAGGCCTCTGGTAAGGTATGACGTGATGTTGGGATGTCAAGACATGTTTTTCATGTAGTTGCTCATGATGCACATCCCCTAGGTAAGGCCTCTGGTAAGGTATGAAATGATGTTGGGATGTCAAGACGTGTTTTTCATGTAGATGTTCATGACACACATCCCCTAGGTAGGGCCTCTGGTAAGGTATGACGTGATGTTGGGATGTCAAGACATGTTTTTCATGTATTTTTCATACATCTTGACCCAATCACAGACCGCAATGCATGGACCAGTCTCAGGTCTCCCGTCCCAGGCATGACAGCAGTGGTATGCTCCGGTTGGGAGACCTGCGGACCATGATTAGACCAAGATCCATGGAAGACTGCAGGCTGAAGATGACAGAAAAGCTGAAGAATATGGATGAAACAATAAACAGTGGGCTACTTTGGTAGAACAAGTGTGGTTAAAAATATTGTTTCTGTTGTTTTATTATTCTTAAAAATTCTATTTTCTTTAATTCTTGCAATGTAGGTAGACAGGAATATAAAGTGTTGTGGAATATGTTGGCACAATATAAATAAAAGTATTATTATTATTACAGAGCACTCCGATAAAGTTATATTAAAGGGGTTGTCCAATATTTAAAAAAAACAAAACCATTACTGCCTTCTTCCAAGTTGTCCGCCAGTTCTTTATCTCCGGTATAATAACTTGGCTCAATTTGTGTAAATCGGATTGAGCTACAACACTACACACAATCTGTGGAGAGGTGTGACACTGTTTTAGGGAGAAAACAGCCACGTTTTTCAAGTTCTGCACATCCCCTTTAATTTAATGTATTTGCCTAATATTAAAATTATCATTTTATTAGCCCAACTTTGGATCATTTTTCAATATCGTGATTCGAAAGCTATTCTGACATTGACATTCAAATTAAGCACACCAGCTTCATATGGTCTAAGAATCTATATAATATCTATGCAGCTTATAACATGAACTCTGGTGACCTCTTCAAGCTTAAATTTCTCTTTAATATAACTACATTTTAGAAACTAATCTACTGTATGGACAGCAATAATTGTTTTATTATATACAGTGGAGCTTGAAAGTTTATGATTGTCAACCTTTTTACGTTTTTTCATATTTCTGCAGACATTTGATGTAAAACTAGATCAGATTTTTACACCAGTCCAAAAAGTAATGGTATATGGCATAGGAACCATAAAACTTAACACTTTTAATGTATGAGGGATAAAACTTAAAGCACCAAGAAACAAGTATATGACATAGACATACAAAGTGTTCACGACTAGGGTTGAGTGACTTTTGTTTTTATAGGATCGGGTCGGATTTCAAGAAACCCGACTTTTTCAAAAGTCGGGTCGAGTGAAATCGGCCGATCCTATAGAAAAGTCGGGGTCGGGGTCGGCCGAAACACGAAACCCAATACAGTGCATTGGGTTTCTAATGGTTCCCAGGGTCTGAAGGATTGGAAACTCTCCTTCAGGCCCTGCGATCCATATTAATGTGTAAAATAAAGAATAAAAATAAAAAATATTGCTATACTCACCCTCGGACGTGCCCTGGTTGTAACCGGGAGCCTTCCTTCCTAAGAATTAGCGCTTGTAGGACCTTTTGATGACGTCGCGGCTTGTGATTGGTCGTGTGAGCGTTCACATGGGCGTCACGCGACCAATCAGAAGCCGTGACGTCATCGAAAGGTCCTTCAAGCACTGATTCTTAGGAAGGAAGGCTCCCGGTTACAACCAGGGCGCGTCCGAGGGTGAGTATAGCAATATTTTTTATTTTTATTCTTTATTTTACACTTAAATCTGAATTCCAATACCAATTCCCGATATCTTAAACATATCGGGAATCGGTATCGGAATTCCGATTCCAGATTCAGAAGATCGCCGACTTCATGGCCGACCCCACACAGGGGTCGGGTCGGGTTTCATGAAACCCGACTTTGCCAAAAGTCGGCGACTTCTGAAAATGGCCGCTCAACCCTACTCACGACGAACCAGTGCAGTAAAAAATTGGGGGAATCTCACCGATTTCACTGGAGATCACACATGGAAGACTGTGTGGAGACAGGGATCAGTAATATAGTTGGTAATTATAGTCCCTGTTGGGCCCGAATGCAGGACTCTCACCCTATCAGGGGCAGTAGGGCAGGAGTCCTGCATTCGAGCACCACAGATCTCTATGTACCAAACTATATTGCTGATCCTTGTTTCCTATGTCACCTTCCGAGGGTGATCTCCAGTGAAAGGGTTGAGATCCCCACAATTTTTAGCTGCACTGGTTTGTCGTGAGCAATTTCTTTGTCTATGTCATATACTTGTTTGTTGGTGATTTAAGTTTTTATCCCTCATACATTAAATGTTAAGTTTTATGGTTCTCATGCTATATAACATTGATCCTTTGGAATGGTCCAGAGTGACAATATTAGCGACAAGTTGTTAGAGTTTGCAGATCGCACCAAATATAAATTATGAGAAGGTGTGATTGCAACCCGGGGTCCCCCACGCGGTAATGGAGGAACCGCAGCTAATAAACAATAAAATCCTTGAATTTGTATAGCTAGTAAACAATGGTAGAGCGATGCTGCGTGAAAGCACCATAAACACGCGGAGTTAAAGATCACTCCGTGTGGAAAGTGTGCAAAGTACCTGCTCAGTTACTCCACAGAGTGGTACTAAAACAGAGAGCACTATATCCTGTTAGATGTCACAGGGATATAGCAGGTAATAATTCTAGTTGGGGTCTCTATAACTTCCCCCCAACTAGGCTGGTGTTTGTGCTTGCTCTGAAACTCAGCTGTGCTAACCGCACACACGACCGGAATCAGATGCTAAGCCAAGAGGGAGTTCCTACCCTACACTGCCTGCCTAGACATACAGACGCCGTGCTAGTAGTGGCACACGTGCACACAGGGTGGAAATGTATCCACTGACACAAGCATAACATAAAGGATCTTAGCGTGCCGACGTGTGCCCCAAAGACCCTTTTATATGCTCAGCTTAAGTCCAGTCAGACAGGACCTTGCTCGTGGACCAATACAGAGCTGCCTCCTCACCCGAGCAGCTGACGACCGACCACCAGTGAGAGGTCACCACCTCACGATCATGATCAGTAGATTGATTCCTGGACTTAGTCTCAGGAAGGTCTGTTCGCCACTGCCTATTGCTAGTTACTATAGTTTTGGCTGGAGAGCCAGCAGTAACTAAGCAAACAGCATGAGTCTGAGCAAGGCACTGAGACTGACGTCTTTGCTGAGGAGCACCCACTGCGGCCGAGGCTGAATGGGAGACTGCAGAAGGAGACAAAGTTTTGGATCCAACCTGCGCAGTGGGAGAATCCCGACCCCTAACACAAGTCCTAAAAGTAGATAACAAAAATCAAGCAAATAAGTAAAAATTTTTAGACTTTTTTGATTGAGGAAAATGATGCAATATCACAGGTTTGTGAGCGTGAATATTTAAGATATTTTGAAGGAGAATTTAGAGCTTGGTGTTTTTTAATTAATTGGATGACAATCTGGTATGAGTAGGCGACCTGTTATATTAAGACAACAAGGTTCTATCTTAGTCTTATTTTCGTAACACATTTGAGGAAGTACATCATGCAAAATGCAAAAGTGAGAATCCTTAGGATCTCAGGAGAAAAGTTATTAATGTTCATCTGGCTGGAAAGGTTTTTTAAAAAAACGTTTCTAAAGAATTTGAACTCCATCACACCACAGTCATACAGATTGTGTGCACATGCTGGAAATGTAAAACCATTATTATCCTCCCCAGGACTGGTCAACCAATAAGGATGACTACTACAAGAGCAAAGCATATAATAGTCTGCAAAGTCACAAAGGAACCCAAGGAAATCTTTAAGCAACTAAAGGCCTCTCTAACATTAGCTATGCAGCAAGACAACTACAAAAAGTCCACAAGTTGTTCTACAAAAGATTTGTTGCAGAAGAATTAAGTTTTGGAAACGACAAATCAAAGTCCTGACTTTAATCCTAAAGAAATGTTGAGGAAGGACCTGAAACAAGCAATGTGTAGGAGGAAACCCACTCACATAACAGAGTTGAAGCTGATGTACAGCACAAATTAAAAATTACTTTTAACATTTAGGTTCACATACTTTTAGCACTCATAGACATGTGATAAAAAATAGCAATGTTTAATATTTTTTTAGCTATCTGTTTAGTTTGGTTCTTTATCTACTTTTAGGATTTGTGTGAAAATCTGATGTAGCTTTAAGTCAAAATTATGTAGAAATAAGAACATTTCTTAAAGGTTCACAAACTTTTAAACACTATCGTAGAGTTTATTTTCTGTAACACCGAGATAATTAACATTAAAAACAGTATAATTAGGAATTTCAGAAGGTTGAAGTTTTTGAAGGTGAATGTTCACAGCCTCTGAGTTGCATTACTCTCAGAAACAACTGTACACAGTAACTACGCAAATGTCAGCATCATAAGCGCGGCCATTAATAATCTATGTAACACACTTTTTAGGATGCTGCCTGTTCTAGGTTAAAATTACTTTTTTTTTTCATTTGCAGAGGCCTTAAAAAATTCATGGTGGTGTCAGACGGCTGATGAAATGTGATTTATATTGCTCAGCAGTTTTTATTTTTTTTACCCATTTCAATGCTAACCATTTTCAATGTAGACAGAACTACTTTATATAAAAGGAATGCAAAATATAGGACCCCTATTTATTCAGAACATCCATTATAAAAACAAATGTATACTTGCCTAATGCCCTCATGTCCCACCTGCTCTGGTCCAGTGGTCTGCTTTGCTCCGATGCTGCCTATTCTTCTGTCCAATGTGATTATGAAGTCTTCTTTTGGCTTTTGGCATCTACAGCACTGACTCAGCCCCTCGTTAAGAGTAGTTACTTTTATAAAGTTACAGGAAATTTGGGGTAATACTCTTTTGGGTATTTATTTAGTGTTAAAGGGGTTGACAGGGACTTTAACTTTGATGGCCTATCCCTAGGATTGTTCATCAATGTTTGAACGGTGGGTGTGCGGCACCCGGCACCCCCACGATAAGCTGTTACCGGTTTCACCAGAGGCCATAACTGCTTGGTTGCTGATCTACACAGCATAGCCCCGTTCACTGTATGGTGGCCGAGGCTTGGTACTGCACATCCACCACCTATTCAAATCAATAGGTGCTGGATGTTCAGTATCTGGTCACAGCCACTATTTCATCAATGTAGCTGAACTGTGCCACTCAGCAACTGAGCAGTTCTGGCCAACACAAGAAACAGTTGATCATCAGGGGTGCTGTCACCCCGTTAACGGCGATAAAGGGGCAGGACGGCGTACTGGGACCTGCACCTGTCCCAGTCACTATAAGGGGCCCTGGCTTTCCCTTATCTCAGGTGTACCTATGATGGTTAGGAGGCCTGAGCCGCCAGCGTATCCCTGTCTCCTGTGCAGACCCTATCAGTGGCCCCCTCTCCTCCCAAGGGAGGTGGACTGTTCCAGTGTATAAATACAACAATTAACAGGGTATACAGACAAGGTAACTAAAAGTCTCAAACTCACCAAATGCTCACACAACCACAGAGGTAACACAGAGAAGGGAAGAGAAGGAAAAAACTAGGAAGGAAAACAGGTTTAACATGCAACCAAAACAGCACCAATCTCTGTAAATAAACCTCCAAGCTCCTAATACCACGCTCCTTCACTCTCCAAGCCAGGCAGCAGAACTGATCACTGACAATAGCTGTAGTCAAGGCTGGGTCTATATAGAGGAGGAGATTACAAAATCCACTTCAGCTGAGAGACCCAGCTCTCAGCAACTCAGCAACAAGGTTAACTCCTGCACTGCTGGCACAAAGCAGCCAGGTCAGAATACAGGAGAAGAGCTTCTGTTCACTGTGTGTGAACGAGGCCCACAGTGCTTCGGTTCTCTGGAAGCTCCCTGTCGCGGTAGCCCCGTGACAGGTGCAGGGTGTCACACCCATACCGAGCAGATATTTATGACCTATCCTAACAATAGGCCCTACTGGACAACCGCTTTAAGAAAATACCAGGATGATAGTACTAAACAGGTCAGAAGCTGGAAGAAGACAACCAACAGAAGAAGAGACCTCCCTTGTCCAAAGAAGACCACTGGACGAGAGCAGGGCTTCACGATAGGCTAGATGAGGGCTGGTTGAATATACAGTTTATTTTTTATTTGTTTTATTATGTTCCCTGAACATTTGATTTACATAGCTTGCCAATCCAATTTTTGGTCTAATTTGAGCAAATCTGCCAAGTTAGAATTTCGACAGGTTCGCTCATTTTTAGTCCACATATCATTGGGGAACAAAAGATCAGTAAAGCCGGAGCCTCTCTCTTCCTCCTCTCTAGTAAGCAAATATTTAATAATAAATTATTTCCCTATGAAATAAGTATTCTGAAGCATCTTTGCTTTCAACTCTGCATTGTGTATTTTCCTCCTGGAAATGTAAATTTTTTAACAATATGAATAAATTGACAGCTTGTCGTTACCCGATGTGGGTGTCCCTAAGCCCTCCAAGCTGTACTGACAGTGTAATACTGACCATGTTGTTAATTTTAGCACATTTTCAGGAGGATTAAGAGAAAAGTCAGAATGCAGAGCATAGAATTGCTAAGTTTTCTTATCTCTGCACTCTGTGCAGGTTCTTAGATGGGTCTTGAGCATACGTGAGCCTGATATGAGCATACAGGGACCTGCCACAAGACAAATATAAATGCATTGATCTATAGAGACCAAGTAAGTAGTAATTAAAGAGTGATGTAAATGTCTCCCACCGACAATCTAGTTTTTGCCAAAACTGTCACTCAAAGGCTATGTACAACTTTGATTTTTTTATTTCTGATGTAATATTAAAAAGTAACATTTTCTTGCATAGGTTTCAAGGTCTATGCTTTCTATCTGCTCTTTGTGCACTCAGGCAGGAGCTGTAGTCTCATGAGCTGTGCACTTCTCAGGGATCTGTTGAGAGATCAGAGGGGTCTCAGAACATGGATCCCCATAAATTTGCATGCAATTAAAATGCCTGCAAAATATGTAAAAACCATAGTGAAAGTTTAGTTGCGGTACTCTTTTAGCAACTTTGTAAATATTCTGTATTACATTTTTCTACCATTTAGCTACTGCGGATTGCTAATAAATTTAACTAGCTGAGTGTTCTGCGAAAATGTAACAATTCTGTCCGAGTTCTTACATCTACTCCTGATGGCTATATCGGCTTTCCCTTCTCCCTTCTCTTAGTGTTAGAGATTGCAGTTGAGAAGACCTTGTAGACATAATTCCACATCATGGAGAGGGGAGAAAGTAACTCAGGGAGGGCAGACAAAACAGACCATAGAATAAATAAATGAGCATGAAGTGGAACATACGGAGGAAATAAGTGCTGTAACTACATGCATGATATGAACTAGTGAAGACAGCAGCATTGTGGATACACACAGACCTCACATCCAGCCTACCAGCCTATATTCCTTAGAGAAACTTCCACATGAATAAAATAATCTGAAACTTGAATCAAGGTATAAACTACATATCATGGTTCTTAAAATGATTGCAGGTTTAGTGAAAACTAAAACGTGTTAGCTTAAGGTAACCATTAGCATCTGTAAAAGTAATTTTCTCCATTTCAATGGTGCCTACATCCTTCAAATAAAACATGGATTCCATATTTTTGCCAATTATGCTTTTTATGGATTTCTTGGTATTTGCTCAATATAATATATATATATGTATATACTGCTAAAAAAAAAAAAGGGAACAATTAAAACAACAGAATCTAGCTCCAAGTAAGTCCAACTTCTGTGAAATCAAACTGTCCACTTAGCAAGCAAAACTTCAATTTCACATGCTGTTGTGCAAATGGAATAGACAACAGATGGAAATTATTGGCAATTACCAAGACACCCTCAATAAAGGAGTGGTTCTGCAGGTGGGGACCACATACCGCATCTGAGTACCAATGCTTTCTGGCTGATGTTTTGGTCACTTTTGAATATTGGTTGTGCTTTCACACTTGTGGAAGCATGAGACGGACTCTGCAAACCACACAAGTGGCTCAGGTAGTGCAGCTCATCCAGGATGGCACATCAATATGAGCTGTGGTAAGAAGGTTTGCTGTGTCTGTCAACGTAGTGTCCAGAGGCTGGAGGCGCTACCAGGAGACAGGCCAGTACACCAGGAGTTGTGGAGGGGGCCGTAGGAGGGCAACAACCCAGCAGCAGCAGGACCGCTACCTCTGCATTTGTGCAAGGAGGAACAGGAGGAGCACTGCCAGAACCCTGCAAAATGACCTCCAGCAGGCCACAAATGTGCATGTGTCTGCCCAAATGGTTAGAAACCGACTCCATGAGGATGGTTTGAGTGCCTGACATCCACAGATGGGGGTTGTGCTCACAGCCCAACACCATGCAGGACACTTGGCATTTGCTACAGAATACCAGAATTGGCAAATTCGCCACTGGCGCCCTGTGCTCTTCACAGATGAAAGCAAGTTCACATTGAGCACATGTGACAGACATGACAGAGTCTGGAGACACCGTGGAGAGTGATCTGCTGCCTGCAACATCCTTCAGCATGACCGGTTTGACAGTGGGTCAGTAATGGTGTGGGGTGGCATTTCTTTGGAGGGCCGCACAGCCCTCCATGTGCTCACCTGAGGTAGCCTGACTGCCATTAGGTACAGAGATGAGATCCTCAGACCCCTTGTGAGACCATATGCTCATGCGGTTGGCCCTAGGTTCCTCCTCATGCATGACAATTCCAGACCTCATGTGGCTGGAGTGTGTCAGCAGTTCCTGCAAGATGAAGGCATTGAAGCTATAGAAAGGCCCACCTGTTCCCCAGACCTGAATCCGATTGAGCACATTTGGGACATCATGTCTCGCACCATCCACCAACGTCACGTTGCACCATAGACTGTCCACCGAATGCTTTAGTCCAGGTCTGGGAGGAGATCCCTCAGGAGACCATCCGCCACCTCATCAGGAGCATGCCCAGGCATTGTAGGAAGGTCATACAGGCATGGGGAGGCCACACACAATGCTGAGCATCGTTTCCTTGTCATGAGGCATTTCCACTGAAGTTGGATCAGACTGTAATTTGATTTTCCACTTTGAGCATCATTCCAAATCCAGACCTCCATGGGATATTCATTTTGATTTACATTGATAATTGTTATGCTTATTTCTTCTGAACACATTCCACTATGCAATGAATACAAATTTGCAACTGGAATATTTCATTCAGAGATATCTAGGATGTGGTATTTCAGTGTTCCCTTTATTTTTTTGAGCAGTGTATATATTTATATTTATTTATATATATATATATATGGACAAAAGAGTTTTAGTCAATATTTCCTAGTATTTTATAGAAGAGACTAGCTATAAAGGGACATTATGGAGGTCACAGAGGTCATAAGCAGAAATATTGTGCTTCTCACATCAGGCCAAGGCAGGAGCTCCATATATTTTTCTATGTACTGGCACTTGTGATAAAAGTTAACTGCTGTGCTCCCTGGGATTTATTAAATGTAACAAGAATCCTCTCTTTTTGCTCCCAAATAAGGCCGTAGTTTATAAGAAAATGGATAAAAACTCTTACAAAAAGCTAAAGTGGATAATAGTATTAAACTGGCTACTTTGTGTAAAGGGTACATTTCATTTAAAAAGAAACTCTTGATGTGAAACAATATTTGATAAGTAGGAGACTAAATGCTAAGATCTCCACTGATGGCTAAAATGAGGGGACAAGATTTTTGAGCTCTTAGGCCTCATTCAGACGTATGATTTTTTCAAGTGCAAGAAAAACTGACAGATTTGATCCGATCAGTGTTGTCCAGAGTGTGGACCAAGTGTCAGCAGTATTTCTTATACATGGAAAAACAAAACCTTTCTCTGTCATATCCTTTCTGTCAGTCCGTGAAAATTGGACCTCACTCGGATGTTTTCCTTGTCTGGTCGGATTTTTCCACCGAGCCAATTTTTTGATCCCAAGCTCGAATCGAAATCTAACATGTCTCCGGGACTGAGTGAAAATTACGGACATGTGAATGACCCCATAGACTATCACAGATACAAGTGCGAACCGGATAGCACTCGTGCAAAGAAACCACATGTCTGAATGAGACGTTACCCAGTGTCGGTTCTGCTCCAAACTCCTGGGAGAGCCAAGCCCATACATGTATTCACAAACCTGTACAATACTCATTCTACCCTCTGAGCAGCACAAAGCAGAGCCAATCAGGAACAAATGGGGCACAGTATTTAGCTGAGAACGTCTTTCCTTATGGGCTTGTGTAGACAATCATATTTTTGGTCCACATCGGTTCGCACTTGGTCCAATATTATTTTATGGTCCTAATTTTTCTTTGAACCTAGGCTATCCAAGGAAAAAAATTGCAGTGTGCATAATCCGATATTCAGATAGCCCTCAGACATTCAAGTCTATGGGTCCATGGAAACAATTGGACCATACTCGGATGATTTGTAAATGCGGTCTAATTTTCATGGACTGACAGAATGGCGAAAATGGAGAAATTTTCTTTTTACCTCTTCTTGTCATCTGAAAATATCTGATCACACTCTGATCATACTCTGGTCAGAGTATAATTAGCATAATCAAATCAATTCTCTCGGATGAGAGAAAATAAGGTCGTGTGACACAAGCCTAAGTGTAAAGGTACCTTCACATTAAGCGACGCTGCAGCGATACCGACAACGATCTGGATCGCTGCAGCGTCGCTGTTTGGTCGCTGGAGAGCTGTCACACAGACCGCTGTCCAGCGACCAACGATGTCGGTAACCAGGGTAAACATCGGGTAACTAAGCGCAGGGCCGCGCTTAGTAACCCGATGTTTACCCTGGTTACCATCCTAAAAGTAAAAAAAAACAAACAGTACATACTTACCTACAGCCGTCTGTCCTCCAGCGCTGTGCTCTGCTCTCCTCCTGTACTGTCTGTGTGAGCACAGCGGCCAGAAAGCAGAGCGGTGACGTCACCGCTCTGCTTTCCGGCTGACCGACGCTCACAGCCAGTGCAGGAGGAGAGCAGAGCACAGCGCCGGGGACAGACAGCGATAGGAAAGTATGTACTGTTTTTTTTTTTTTACTTTTAGGATGGTAACCAGGGTAAACATCGGGTTACTAAGGCGGCCCTGCGCTTAGTTACCCGATGTTTACCCTGGTTACCAGTGAAGACATCGCTGGATCGGTGTCACACACGCCGATCCAGCGATGTCAGCAGGGAGTCCAGCGACAAAATAAAGTTCTGGACTTTATTCAGCGACCAACGATCTCCCAGCAGGGGCCTGATCGTTGGTCGCTGTCACACATAACGATTTTATTAACGATATCGTTGCTACGTCACAAAAAGCAACGATATCGTTAACAATATCGTTATGTGTGAAGGTACCTTAAGCATTCTTTGGGGCTATGATAGGTACTCTTAAATTGCCATCTAAAACTTTTGTTGGTGATATGTTAGGACCCTACAGAAGTGTATGACAGCTGTATGGATCTAAACAACTTGTTGGGTTAGTACAAATAGTGCCCAAAATATTTTTAAGTATTAGGACGGCATTTCAATCAGTAGCAACAACACACGTTAGGATTAATGTCAATTACAGCCGAACGAAGAGAACCATTAAAAATTATTAGATCTTTAGTAAATACAAGATAAAACAATTGATAATAAAATATGAAATAAAGAGTAACAATAGCACAGTGCCCAGTAGAGAGGGTATAACCAATACGTCCTAAGAAGAATTTTTATTTTAAGAATTGTGTAAAAAAAAAAAATTATTATTTAAATGAAAAAAATCTCATGTGCAGAGACTATGCACTACCACTGGCAAAGGCATTATGGCTCAAAATGTAAAAACTATATTACCAGATATATTGAATATGATATGTAGCTGCCCAGATAAAAAGGAATTACATAAAGAGTTGTGCAGTAGAAAAAAGCTATAAGTAGCGTTGTATATAATCCACCTATGCAATAAAGTAGGTACGAAAAGAAAAGAAAATCCATTAAAAATATTACCTTAGTAGAGAATATGTGCTATAGGATGGGTCAGAGTTTTCTTGTCTCCACCCCGACGCACGTTTAGCAACACCAGCTTCTTCCGGGGGCGCCCCTAGAAGATTCTGGTGTTGCGAAACACACGTCGGGGTGCAGGGGAGGAAACTCTGATCCATCTTATAGTACATTCTCCACTAAGGTAATATTTTTTATGGCTTTTCTTTCTTATTTTATTATCAATTGTTTTATCTTGTATTTAATAAAGATCTAATAACTTTTAATGGTTCTCTTCATTCGACTGTAATTTACATTAGTCCTAAATTGTGTTGTTACAACTTGTTGGGTATAAAGTGCCATGATACATCTTTATGACTGAAATCATAAACTAATTTATTCATTTTCCACATTTTTCGCTATCATATGTAATGGATGAAATTCAATATTTTTGTTACTAAAAATCCAAAGCATTTAGCAACTTGAAAAAACACATCACATATTGAAATTCTAGAATGAATGGACTCAATGCCACATTTGGGAATAAGGATTAAATATTTAGATGCTAAATAAATGAGTAGTTCCCCTCGTATTACCCTGGCTCGTCTATTAATAATAAGCCTGACACTTGTCAACCTCTGTCAAGGCTGCGTCTTGATCCAAACAGATGCTTCAATATTTGGGAATATTTTGTTTTTCAATTTCAGAGATTTTCATTTAAGTTTGAAAAACTCATGAATAACGTTTCCATCGGCAAAACAGGGAGTAAATAAATATTAAATAATTCACAAGATGATTTCCAGGAAAGATATTTTATAAAAATTAATTCTTTAGTATGGGTATAGTAAGGGTCAGCTACATAGTACCAAAATATAAGTAACCCTACAGTGTAGAAGAAAATCACAATGCAATAAATGCGTGCAATGTAATCAAAGGAATACTGTATTAAAAATACCTCTCTGAATTATAAATAATAATAAAAAAAGAAAACATTGGCAGTCAATAAACTTGGCAATAAAGAGGATGAATGTGAAAATATAGCCTTGGTCAAAAAGTGAATATGTAAAAAATGGTAAAGCTAAAGGGTAGATGATAGAGTTAAGCAAAGAGATTTGAGTGGAATTGAATTTTTCTCTTGTTTTAGAAAAATCTACATTTGTGAAAATAATAGCTTTAAATAACGGGCTATCAAATTATAAAAAAAATAGTAAAAAATTCCTCCTTATTCTCACCTCTCCACTCACCTATATGGCCTCTCCGCTCCTCACCGCCACCCATCCTGTCCGCGCCACAAGTTTTGATCTCCCCACCACTCACATTGGATTCCTGGAATCTCACACTGTGCCAGACTACTGGCTGCCATGGGATCTGGGATGCTTCTACACATGGGAGAAGTAAGGTACGGCACACGTCATGATGTCATATTGCCGTTGACCTCATGTGTATAGATGGGTGGACCCCTGGATGTTTGGGTCCTGCGGGTTAAGCCAAACAGTTAAAAAATTTACAAAAACAGTACCAGGCTCCAAACCTGAATCCGGACCCCTTTCACTTGGATGGGGGGCCCGAGCATCCTGTGTTTGCCACACTGCCATGTGCATGACAACGCGATAAACACTGCTTCTGATCGGTGGTAAAATCATTACCCCCTGTCAGAGAGCCGTGGTTCCCATGCTGTCAAATGACTGTTGTTGGCTGATAAGACTACTGCTCCCATCAGCCTACGCCTGCTGTCACTACTAACAGCGAGTTTTATGGTAAAGGTACCTTCACACTAAGCAACGTTTGAACGATAACGATAGCGATCCGTGACGTTGCAGCATCCTGGATAGCGATATCGTTGTGTTTGACACGCAGCAGCGATCAGGATCCTACTGTGACATCGCTGGTCGGAGCTAGAAAGCCAGAACTTTATTTCGTCGCTGGATCACCCGCTGGATCGACGTGTGTGACGCTGATCAAGCGATGTGTTCACTTGTAACCAGGGTAAACATCGGGTTACTAAGCGCAGGGCCGCGCTTAGTAACCCGATATTTACCCTGGTTACCATTGTAAAAGTAAAAAAAAAAAAAAAAGTGCATACTCACATTCCGATGTCTGTCACGTCCCCCGGCGTCCACAGGGTTAAAACTGCTTTCGGCAGGAGCGCTGCTAATGCACGCGCTGCTGCCGAGAGCTTTCCCTGCACTGTGTCAGCACCGGCCGGCCATAAAGCAAAGCACAGCGGTGATGTCACCGCTGCTTTACGGCCGGCGCTGACACAGTGCAGGGAAAGCTCTCGGCAGCAGCGCGTGCATTAGCAGTGCTCCTGCCGAAAGCAGTTTTAACCCTGTGGACGCCGGGGGACGTGACAGACATCGGAATGTGAGTATGTACTGTTTTTTTTTTAACTTTTACAATGGTAACCAGGGTAAATATCGGGTTACTAAGCGCGGCCCTGCACTTAGTAACCCGATGTTTACCCTAGTTACCCGGGGACTTTGGCATCATTGAAGACAGTTTCAATGATGCCGAAGTCTTTCCCCTGATCATTGGTCGCTGGAGAGAGCTGTCTGTGTGACAGCTCCCCAGCGACCACACAACGACTTACCAACGATCACGGCCAGGTCGTATCATTGGTCGTGATCGTTGGTAAATTGTTTAGTGTAATGGTACCTTAAGTCAGTGCACAGCAAGTATAAAGTCTTTTGTTTGGATAGCATCGAGGGTACCGAAGGTCACTGAGGCTGCATTCATAGCTCACAGCTGGTGGCTGCAACCCACAGCTGTCAGTGTTAGCAAGGCTGGTTATAGAGAATAGAGGGGTTCCCACACTGGCTTTTTTCCATTACTTAATTAAATAATTTTAAAAATTTGTGGGCCCCCCCCCCACTTATGACAATCAGCAAAGCTAAAGCAGACAGATTGTAGCTGGTATTCTCAGGCTGGTAAAGGGCCATGGATATTGTCCCTCCAGCTTAAAAATAGCAGCCCACAGCCACCCAGAAAAGATGGATCTATTAGATGCACCAATTCTGACACTTTGCCCGGGTCTTCCAACTTGCCCTGTGGTGGTGGCAAATGGGTTTTATTTTTGTGGGGTTGATGTCACCTTTGGATTGTCTGGTGACATCAAGCCCATGGGTTAGTAATGGAGAGGCATAAATAAGACACCTATCCATTACTAATCCTATAGCTGTATTGTAAATAAACACACACCCAGAATAAAATATTTTAATTGAAAGAATGACACAGACTACTTTAATGATTCTAAATTAAACCATACTCACATCATGGCCCATTCCACAGAAGCCTATGTCTCCTGTAATAAAACAAAAATAAATAACCATATCCCCTACCTCTCTGTCATTCTGTCCCATGCCATAATCCATGTCTGGGGAGAAACAATTTTCAACCTCGATGATGCCAAGATGTGATTGTCCAGGCTAAAAATCAGTGAGTGTATTATTTATAGCTTTATTTGAAACAATTGTACATGCTGATTCCAGGTCTTTCTGTAGATCTCCAGAGGAGGTCCTTGGCTCTTGGTCAACTCTTTTAATAATTCTTTTCACTCATCTATCTGAAATCTGGTGGGGAGCACTTGGTCATGGCTGGTTTATAGTGAAATTAGTTTCTTTCCCTTTCCAGATTATGGCCCCAACAGTACTCACTGGAAACTTCATCAGTGGTTTAGAAATTCTTCTGCTTCCAAAGCCATCATTATGGTTTGCAACAATAATGTTGAAAAAGTCTTGAGACAGCTGACTAGTTTTACGTATTTTGAGATATATATGCATAAATGTATTTATTTATTTTTTCTTAGTTTTCTTTTGATTTCTTATTATTATTATTCATTTTTATAGCGCAATTTATTCCATGGTGCTTTACATATGAAAAAAAGGGGTATATATAGACAAGTACAATAAACAAGAGCAATAGAAGGCACGCACAAGTACAGAAGGAGAGAGGACCATGCCACTGAGGGCTCACAGTCTACAGGGGATGAGTGAGGATGTGCAGCAGTTCAGTAGACTGGGGATCACTGCAGGTTGTAGGCTTCTCGGAAGAGGTTGGTCTTCAGGTTCCTTTTGAAGGTTTCCGTGGTAGGTGAAAGTCTGATGTGTTGGGGTAGAGCGTTCCAGAGTAGGGGGGAAGCATGGGAGAAGTCTTGTATGCGGTTGTAAGGAGAAGAAATAAGAGGGGAGTAGAGAAGGAGATCTTGAGAGGATCAAAGGTTGCGTGTAGGTCTTATTATTTTAAATGCCTTGTGTAGTACATTAAATGGTGCTATTAAAAATATAAATAGTTCTTCAGGAGTCAAAACTTCATAGAAATTGCAACTCTTACAGTGCAGTGATGAAGAAATTAAAACGCAAAAAATTAGCTGCTAGAGAAGGATATCTTGTTCACAGATCTCTATGGCACTTCATGTCCGGTCCAGTGAAGCTGCTGAGGATCAAGGATAAAAAAATATTAATTTTAGGTTAAAAATAATAAAATAATAAAATAATGAAAACTAGAACAAATAATTAATTGTGAGCATTCAGCGGTCAGTAGGTAGAAGGTGAATCAATAGTTACTCTAAGGCACAAGAACCGTATTTTTCGAAAATAGAAATCTTTTGGAACAGATCAGCATGAGGAGTCCCCAGCAGCCCAGAGGCAGGTTCTGTACGTGAGGCGCTTAGACATTTTGAAGGAACAGTGCATGTACCTTTTCACATCAGCCAGCTATAGTTATGAGTGTTTGTGAAATTACCTAGAGACTAAATGCCGCTCAGGACTCTACGAAGCAGAATACGAGGTGAATTCAGAAGCAAATGAAATAACTTCTGTTCTACCGTAATAACTTTTATACTCTTAATCCAAAAAGCTTCCGGCAGAACGTATTTAAGTGATAAAAAAAAGTGGACAAAATTTGTGATCATGATCAAAAATTATGTTTCTATAATTAGGTCGGAAAGAAGTTTCGAAAACTGGAATTGACCTAAAAATGATCAACAAAAAAAGTGTTAAAATTGGGTAAAAATTATCCTTCGTTTTTTTAACTGAAGTAATGAAAATATTGACATATGATATTTTAGACTCATAAATTTCATGATGTTTACTGTAGACTTTTCGGAAGTCTCATTGTCATCACAGGCAGGATTACATTGACGGCTGTTATAACAGGATCACCCAACGATTCACAATCTCACTTCATAATGTCCTGAAAAAACATGAAGTATGAGTCTAGGAGAGCCCTATTAACCAGTGGGAAAATTGCGAGCTTCTTTTTTTTTTTTTTAATACAGATTATGATAGAAAAGTAGAAAAAGTAAACAAAAACGTAAAATAAATTATATTTAGCAAAAGAAAAAAAAATTGGATTCATAAATAGAATGTCATTTCCTTATGAAATATGACATATTGGCTATAAAGGGAATCTGTCTCCCATATTTTTTGCTAACCCACAGCAACAAGATATAAGAGTAGAGACCCTGATTCCAGCCGTGTGCCTCTTACTGGGCTGCTTGCTGCAGTTTTGATTAAGAACAGCTCTCTGATTGCTGAGCTCTGTATAACCCCGCCCCCACATCAGTTATTGGCAGCCTTCTGTGTATACTGCGCATAGGCAGAAAGCAGCCAATCAGTGGTTGGGACAACATGGCAGCAAGTTTACTAATCCTCTAGTGATAATCTCCTGCTGATAAAACAGTGATTTTTATAAAAAACTACAGCAAGCAGCCCAGTAAGTGACACATCGCTGGAATCAGAATCTTAGATTGGGAGGCAAAAACCTGCCTAAAGATTATCTCTAAAGAATGTGATGGTGAAATAGGAATCCACATTTAATTATTTTTTTGTGTGTAAAAATTTGGCAAAAGGCATATGACCATCCAGAGCCTTTTTATGCACCTTTAACTTACAACATTGATACATTTCAGCCCAATTTTTTACATGCAGTGTTTTGGCAGTTGCCAATCCAAAAAGCCCCTAATGGTCCGTTTCATCCATTTTTGGACTGTTCTGTTGTTTTTGCAGTATATTAACAATACATTATTTCTGAGACCTAAGACCCAAGCGCACGGGACTAATTCATCATTCTTCAATGCGTCTCTGTATTTTATCCCTAGAACAGAATAGTGTCACATCTCGACTAACGAATAATGAGGTGTCCACCTTTGATCAACCCTTATTAAAAATGAATGTGATGGTATGTTTAGTAAACACGCTGCCTGCACCGAAGCACAAGGGCTGTAGGCGCCGTATGATTAGCCTGTCAGTGCCGCGTGTTTGAAGGACCACAGTGATTTCTTGGCCCGCAGCGACATCGAAGGAAAAACAACCATAAACATTGTAATATAGTAGGAGCTGAAATATTTGCCGGATGACGTAATTCAATCTTGTAATTGTCAATGAATAAAAGTAAAATTTAAGTAAAAAAAAAATGCAACTAAAACTTTTACACAGATGTATTTAATACAATAGTCTTAAAATCGTGCACATTTTGGTACAAATTCATGCCTAGGTTTAATTTTCTGACCTTAGCACAGTCCCAAATGTTCTAAATGTATTAAGAAATTAAATTATTTTATAAAGTTAACTCTATAAATCTTCATATAGACTGGTGTATGAATCTCTAATTAATGTTATTCATAGTTTTTGAAGGTTTGCACTACTCGTATTCTTTATATATAGATTCCACATGGCAAGACTAGTGGCTATCACCCGAACAAAAATGCCTTTATACGTCAGATAGATAGACAGATAATAGAAAGATAATGGATGATTGATAGATAGATAGATAGATAGATAGATAGATAGATAGATAGATAGATAGATAGACAGATAATAGATAGATAATGGATGATTGATAGATAGATAGATAGATAGATAGATAGATAGATAGATAGATAGATAGATAGATAGATAGATAGACAGATAATAGATAGATAATGGATGATTGATAGATAGATAGATAGATAATAGATAGATAGATAGATATATAGATAGATAGATAGATAATAGATAGATAGATAGATAGATAATAGATAGACAGATAATAGAAAGATAATGGATGATTGATAGATAGATAGATAGATAGATAGATAGATAGATAGATAGATAATAGATATATAGATAGATAATAGATAGATAGATAGATAATAGATAGACAGATAATAGAAAGATAATGGATGATTGATAGATAGATAGATAGATAATAGATAGATAATAGATATATAGATAGATAGATAATAGATAGATAGATAGATAGATAATAGATAGATAGATAGATAGATAGATAGATAGATAGATAGATAATAGATAGATATATAGATAGATAGATAGATAGATAATAGATAGATAGATATATAGATAGATAGATAGATAGATAGATAATAGATAGATAGATAGATAGATAGATAGATAGATAATAGATAGATAATAGATAGATAGATAGATAGATGATAGATAGATAATAGATAGATAGATAGATAGATAGATAGATAGATAGATAGATAGATAGATAGATAGATAGATAGATGATAGATAATAGATAGATAGATGATAGATAATAGATAGATAGATAATAGATAGATAATAGATAGATAGATAGATAGATAATAGATGGATAGATAGATAGATAGATAATAGATAGATAGATAATAGATAGATAGATAGATGATAGATAGATAGATAGATAGATAGATAGATAGATAATAGATAGATAGATAGATGATAGATAGATAGATAATAGATACATCGATAAATAGATAATAGAGAGATAATAGATAGATAGATAATAGATAGATAGATAGATAGAAGATAGATAGATAGATATATCGATAAATAGATAATAGAGAGATAATAGATAGATAATAGATGCTAAATTGAATAATAGATAGATAGATGATAGATAGATAACAGATGATAGATCGATAGATAGTTAGATATTAGATAGATAGATAGATAGATAGATAGATAGATAGATAGATAGATAGATAGATAGATAGGCAAGGGTTCTAAAAAAAAACTAAACCTTGCCATTCTTGGCTATTAAATAGCACAACATTTCTTCACTTTTTCAAACTGGTGTGCTGCCTCCATTTTTTCATTTTACGTTGTAGGTTTACTTTCGGCCTGGGAGGTCTGGCACCCTGATTTTTGTTCGTCCACCTGCTGAGGCGCCCCGTAGTGGCCGGGCCGCAGAGCAGGGAGATCGATTTTCCTTGCTCTGCCGCAGAATGTATCTGTATTAGCGTGCTGCGCGCACCAATACAGTTAGAATAGCGCAGCTCCAGGTGGGCGCCCTCAGAGCACAGGCCCCCTCTTCCCCCCTGGTAACTACGCTACTGGTAAGGTTTTAGTACTAGAGATTAGAACTGTACCAAATAGGGTCACCTTGATGTGGTGGGATGGCTTTTACATTTTTTTCTAACAAAATGATGTTAATGAAGTATTCTATGTTATTTTCATGAAATATTGCTGCCTTTTTATTTACTTCAAGGTATTTCTTCACTTTGATTTTTACATAGATAGATAAATGAATTTTGGCTCCCTCATCTTTGCAGAATTATTGTATATCAGCCCCATTGGAGGGTTTCCTGGCATGAACCGCCTTTTTAAAGCATCTCAATCGGATTAAGATCAGGACTTCAACTAGGTCACTCCAAAGTCTTTCTTTTCTTTTTTCTTAAGCCATCTATATATATAATTGTCTAAGGGGTACTTCCGTCTGTCTGTCTTTCTGTCGATGGGCAACTACCGTCACGGAAATCCCGCATCGCTGATTGGTCTCTCCAGCTGCCTGTCATGGCTGCCGCGACCAATCAGCGACGGGTACAGTCCGATTAGTCCCTCCCTACTCCCCTGCAGTCAGTGCCCTGCGCCCGCTCCATACTCCCCGCAGTCAGCGGCTGCATACTCCCCTTCAGTCACCGCTCACACAGGGTTAATGCCAGCGGTAACGGACTGCGTTATGCCGCGGGTAACGCACTTCGTTACCGCTGCTATTAATCCTGTGTGTCCCCAACTTTTTACAATTGCAGCTGCCTATGCGGCATCAATAGAAAAAAGATGTAATGTTAAAAATAATAAAAAAACAAAAAACCTGCTATACTCACCCTCCGTAGTCCGCGGCCTCCGCCACCTTCCATTCTCAGAGATGCATTGCGAAATTACCCAGAAGACTTAGCAGTCTCGCATGACCGCTAAGTCTTTTGGGTAATTTCACAATGCATTCTGGGAACAGAAGATGGCGGCAGCCGCACGCTCATCGCCTGCGCCAGAGCCTCGCTGGATTGGATCCCGGCAGGTGAGTATATAACTATTTTTTATTTAATTTATTTTTTTAACAGGGATATGGTGCCCACACTGCCGTATACTACGTGGCCAGTGTTACATACTGCGTGGCTGCTATATACTACCTGGCCAGTGTTAGATGCTATGTGGGCTGTGTTATGTACTGCGTGGGCTGTGCTATATATTACGTGGCCAGTGTTACATACTGCGTGGGCTGTGTTATATATTATGTGGCCAGTGCTATATACTGCGTGGGCTGTATAATATACCACGTGGCTGCTATATACTACCTGGCCAGTATTATATACTGCATGTGCTGTGCTATATATTGCGTGGCCAGTGTTATATACTGCGTGGGCTGTGTTATATATTACGTGGCCAGTGTTATATACTGCGTGGGCTGTGTTATATATTATGTGGCCAGTATTATATACTACGTGGGCTGTGTAATATACCACGTGGCTGCTATATACTACCTGGCCAGTGTTATATACTGCGTGTGCTGTGCTATATATTACGTGGCCAGTGTTATATACTGCGTGGCCTGTGTTATATACTATGTCGCCTGTATTATATACTACGTGGCTGCTATATACTGCGTGGGCTGTGTTATATACTGTTTGGGCTGTGTTATATACTGCGTGGCCACTGTTATATATTGCGTGGCCTGTATTAACGCATCAGGTATTCTAGAATATGTATGTATGTTTGTATATAGCAGCCACATAGTATATAGCTCAGGCCACGTCGTATTTGTCTGCTATATACTATATGGCTCCTATATACTATGTGGCCTGTGCTATATACTATGTGGCTGCTATATACATGCATACATACATATTCTAGAATACCCGATGCGTTAGAATCGGGCCACCATCTAGTTAATAATAAAGTTCTTAATTTAAAAACTGCATTTTGTGTTTACTTGTGTTATCTTTGTCTAATGTTTTGTTTGGTGATCTGAAACATTTAAATATGACAAACATGCAAAAGAATAGGAATCAGGAAGGGGGCAAACACTTTTTCATACAATTGTAGATAGATAGATGGACATCTGATCTGCTAGAAGCATATATCAATGATAGCCTCCCCTAAGAATGGAAAAGTTACCGAATGTCGAGTGTGATATACAATGATATATCATGGGAAGGCAAATACACTGCTCAAAAAAATAAAGGGAACACTTAAACAACAGAATACAACTCCAAGTAAATCAAACTTCTGTGAAATAAAATTGCCCACTTAGGAAGCAACACTGATTGACAATAAATTTCACATGCTGTTGTGCAAATGGAATAGACAACAAATGGAAATTATTGGCAATTATCAAAACACGCTCAATAAAGGAGTGGTTCTGCAGGTGAGGACCACAGACCACATCTCAGTACCAATGCTTTCTGGCTGATGTTTTGGTCACTTTTGAAGGTTGGTTGGGCTTTCACACTCATTGTAGCATAACATGGACTCTACAGCCCACACAAGTGGCTCAGGTAGTGCAGCTCATCCAGGATGGCACATCAATGCGAGCAGTAGTAAGAAGGTTTGCTGTGTAGTGTCCAGAGCCTGGAGGCGCGACCAGGAGACAGGCCAGTACACCAGGAGAGGTGGAGGGGGCCATAGAAGGGCAACAACTCAGCAGCAGGACTGCTACCTCAGCCTTTGTGCAAGGAGGAGCACTGCCAGAGCTCTGCAAAATGACCTCCAGCAGGCCACAAATGTGCATGTATCTGCACAAATGGTTAGAAACCGACTCCATGAGGATGGTCTGAGTGCCCGACGTCCATTGACGGGGGTTGTGCTCACAGCCCAGCACTGTGCACGACACTTGGCATTTGCCACAGAACACCAGGATTGGCAAATTCGCCACTGGCGCCCTGTGCTCTTCACAGATGAAAGCAGGTTCACACTGAGCACATGTGACAGACGTGACAGAGTCTGGAGACACCGTGGAGAGCGATCTGCTGCCTGCAACATCCTTCAGCATGACCGGTTTGGCAGTGGGTCAGTAATGGTGTGGGGTGGCATATCTTTGGAGGGCCACACACACAACTCCATGTGCTCGCCAGAGGTAGCCTGACTGCCATTAGGTACCGAGATGAGATCCTCAGACCCCTTATGAGACCATATGCTGGTGCGGTTGGTCCTTGGTTCCTTCTAATGCAGGACAATGCCAGACCTCATGTGGCTGGAGTGTGTCAGCAGTTCCTGCAAGATGAAGGCATTGAAGCTATGAACTGGCCCGCCCGTTCCCCAGACCTGAATCCGATTGAACACATCTGGGACATCATGTCTCGCACCATCCACCAACATCACATTGCACCACAGATTGTTCAGGAGTTGGCGGATGCTTTAGTCTATCCACGGCATCATCAGAAGCATGCCTAGGCATTGTAGGGAGGTCATAGAGGCACGTGGAGGCCACACACATCATTTCCTTGTCTTGACGCATTTCCACTGAAGTTGGATCAGCCTGCAATTTGATTTTCCACTTTGATTTTGAGCATCATTCCAACTCCAGACCTCGATGGGATATTAGTTGTGATTTACATTGATCATTTTTAGGTTTTACTGTTCTCAACGCATTCAACTATATAATGAATAAAGATTTACAACTGGAATATTTAATTCAGTGATATCTAAGATGTGGGATTTTAGTGTTCCCTTTTTTAAGCAGTGTATATAAAATAAGGTTTTTCTAAGCTTCATTTCTATAATTATTACTAGTACTACTGTTAATGTTCTACAATATTTTCAGTAGCTTGTATTGTATCAGGAGACCTTGGCGTTCTTTACGCCAGGAGTCACTATAACATACACACTCAAGGCTCCATCTTTATTTCCTCATAACTTCTCGTCGTTACCTGTTCATCCATGACAATGGTTTTAAAATATTTGTATTCACTTTTTGCATGTAACTTTCCATTTCATACTGCTGTGTCTATAAGTTATCTAAAGCTTTCTCAGCAGAGATTCTCGGTGAGCTCCTACCGTACAGCTTTCATCCTGTCTTTTTTTTCCGATGGCGTTTCTATATAATTAAGTTTGAATGTTTATCTGTAATATGTAGTTATCACAGCTGCGGACAGGTTCATGTAGAGTAAGTGAATAAGGCTATTTGTGATTCATACCTTAAGGAGCTAGTGATCTGCTAACAAGATAATCCGCAGTACTGGAAATCTAAGTTATAGCTTAGATGTGTTAGGTAGTCAGCAATCACTGTGCACAATGAGCAATGTAGGTTTTATAGTCATTAACATTTGCAAAAATGCATTGCTTGCAGACCTCATATAATGTAAAAAAATGTTCATAATCACTTACAAACAACAATACTCATGTTTTAACTCGGGAAGAGTTCAGAAATCAATATTTTGTGGAATAACCATGATATATAATCACAGCTTTCATGTGTCTTGGCATGCTTTCCACCAGTCTTTCACACTGCTTTTGGGTGACCTTATGCCACTCCTGGTCCAAAAATGTATCAGCAGTTCTTCTTTGTTTGATGGCTTGTGACTATCCATCTTCCTCTTGATTATATTCCAGAGGTTTTCAATGGGGTTCAGGTCTGGAGATTGGGCTGCCCATGGCAGGGATTTGATGTAGTGGTCCTTCATCCACACCTTGATTGACCTAGCTGTGTGGCATGACGCATTGTCCTACTGAAAAAAACAGTCCTCAGAGTTGGGGTAACATTGCCTGAGCAGAAGGAATCAACTGTTTTTCTAGGATAACCTTATATGCGGCTTGATTCATATGTCCTTCGAAAAGATTAACCTGCCCAATTCCAGCCTTGCTGAAGCATGCGCAGGATATTCCGCATGATATTTCCCGCGCACGCGCACAACAACAGATCGAACGCTTGTCACGTTTAGTGTGGCACCCACTACCCCATAATCGTAATACTCAGGTATAATGAACTAAAGTAATAATCTGGCACTAATATTTGATATAAAGATAATTTTTTTTAAGCATATACTGTTTGTGTGCCATTATAGTATTAACAGATTTTATTGTAATGGAGTTTCAGACGTGTATAGTACAGCCATTGGGAGCTGCGCATGCGCAGTATTGCTAATGAAATATGCCTCACTAAACATGGCGCTGACAAGCGTCCGATTATTTGTTGTGCGCATGCGCAGGAAATATCCTGCGGAATTGATTTTCTGATTGGCTATGCAGCTAGTGAGAGGGAAATGACGCACGTTGTGTATGCAGGTACACCCTAAACACGCTGACTATGGCATGTATGCCAAATACAGTAGCGATTATAGCAATGCACACCTGGGTGAGTAATAATACATTAATGCGATTTACATGATACCACTTGATTTATAATAAGCGATATATGCTTTTTAATGTATTTAATTTTTTGCATAAATTTGCACACCTCTGCTTTTGTTTGATTGCTGGCCTTTATGATGGAGATATGACTATTTATTTTGTTATATTCATATGCACTATGCACTTTTTGTCTTGCATAGTTAATTAATACCCCTGGCCGGTATATTGCATAATTATTGGTGGGTTTGGGTTAGCCTCTCTTTTTTCTATGTGTCTTAGCTTATGGTTTAACCCCTGTTTAATTTGTCCGTCCCCAAGAAAACACATGTATATTTATATATATATATATTTTTTTTAAAACAAAGAATTTTAGTGTGTTATTTTTATTTTTCTTGTCTCCAAGTACAGGCACAGTGTTGGTGCCATTGCCATATATACTTAAATAAAGGCATTGTCTAAATATTATTTTGTCCTCCTATTTGAGTATCTTTTATTTATTCTTCATCCTTGGTTCTCTTTTGATTGGTGCTATTGTTATTTTTTAATGTATGTCTAATTGTCACTGAGCACTTTAAAACATACTTTTAATTGCATAGATAACAGATTGTTCTGAATCTAGATAGATAAATAGATAATAGATAGAAGATAATAGATAGAAAATAGATCTAATATATAATTGCCTAGAATACTACTTCCTGCAATTTGTGCCAACTTCCGTGGCTTTGTCCGGAGCTAATGTCCGGAGCTAATGTGCGGAGCTAATGTGCGGAGCTAATGTCCGGAGCTAATGTCCGGAGCTAATGTCCGGAGCTAATGTCCGGAGCTAATGTGCGGAGCTAATGTCCGGAGCTAATGTCCGGAGCTAATGTGCGGAGCTAATGTGCGGAGCTAATGTCCGGAGCTAATGTCCGGAGCTAATGTCCGGAGCTAATGTCCGGAGCTAATGTCCGGAGATAATGTCCGGAGATAAGTGACGTCAACAGTGTCCAGTGTCTGATTGGTTGCCGCCTGCTGCGAGCGACCAATCAGAAACGTGCCGTACTGTGACACACTCCGCCCGCCATTTTGGTGTGATTTTTGAATTTTTACCTCACAGCAAGTTTCTACTGCGTGGAGGCGGGCCCAGTGACGTTGCTCTTCAAGCTCCTGCCGAATTTCGTCAAAAAAATGATAATACCATTTACCAAAACTATATATATTTAGTTGTGAAGTGGTTCAGTGACATTTTCACACCAATTTTGAACTTTTGTTTGGTGTTTTCTCCATATACTGCCTATTATTTTTGTTCTTTCTTACTATTATTTATTAATTGTATTATTCTTACATTTGAATAAATAAAGTATATATGGATTCTAGACTCCCGATTCTTTAGAATCGGGCTGCCATCTAGTAAATAGATAAATAGATAATAAATAGATAGATAGATAGATAGATAATAGATAGATAGATAGATAGATAATAGATAGATAATAGATAGATAGATAGATAGATAGATAGATAAATAGATAGATACAGTACAGACCAAAAGTTTGGACACACCTTCTCATTTAAAGATTTTTCTGTATTTTCATGACTATGAAAATTGTACATTCACACTGAAGGCATCAAAACTATGAATTAACACATGTGGAATTATATACTTAACAAAAGAGTGTGAATCAACTGAAATTATGTCTTATATTCTAGGTTCTTCAAAGTAGCCATCTTTTGCTTTGATGACTGCTTTGCACACTCTTGGCATTTTTTTGATAAGCTTCAAGAGGTAGTCACCGGGAATGGTTGTCACTTCACAGGTGTGCTCTGTCAGGTTTAATAAATGGGATTTCTTGCCTTATAAATGGGGTTGGGACCATCAGTTGTGTTGTGCAGAAGTCTGGTGGATACACAGCTGATAGTCCTACTGAATAGACTGTTAGAATTTGTATTATGGCAAGAAAAAAGCAGCTAAGTAAAGAAAAACAAGTGGCTGTCATTACTTTAAGAAATGAAGGTCAGTCAGTCCGAAAAGTTGGGAAAACTTTGAAAGTGTCCCCAAGTGCAGTGGCAAAAACCATCAAGCGCTACAAAAAACTGGCTCCCAGGAAAGGAAGACCAAAAGTCACCTCTGCTTCTGAGGATAAGTTTATCCGAGTCACCAGCCTCAGAAATCGCAGGTTAACAGCAGCTCAGATTAGAGACCAGGTCAATGCCACACAGAGTTCTAGCAGCAGACACATCTCTACAACAACTGTTAAGAGGAGACTTTGTGCAGCAGGCCTTCATGGTAAAACAGCTGCTAGGAAACCATTGCTAAGGACAGGCAACAAGCAGAAGAGACTTGTTTGGGTTAAAGAAGACAAGGAATGGACATTAGACCAGTGGAAATCTGTGCTGGTCTGATGACTCCAAATTTGAGTTCTTTGGTTCCAACCACCGTGTCTTTGTGCGACGCAGAAAAGGGGAACGGATGGACTTTACATGCCTGGTTCCCACCGTGAAGCATGGAGGAGGAGGTGTGATGGTGTGGGGGGGCTTTGCTGGTGACACTGTTGGGTATTTTTTCAAAATTGAAGGCATACTGAACCAGCATGGCTACCACAGCATCTTGCAGCGGCATGCTATTCCATCCGGTTTGCGTTTAATTGGACCATCATTTATTTTTCAACAGGACAATGACCCCAAACACACCTCCAGGCTGTGTAAGGGCTATTTGACCAAGAACGAGATTGATGGAGTGCTACACCAAATGACATGGCCTATATAGATGGTTGGGGTGAGCTGTACCGCAGCGTGAAGGCAAAAGGGTCAACAAGGGCTAAGCATCTCTGAGAACTCCTTCAAGATGGTTGGAAGACCATTCCCAGTGACTACCTCTTGAAGCTCATCAAGAGAATGCCAAGAGTGTGCAAAGCAGTCATAAAAGCAAAAGGTGGCTACTTTGAAGAACCTAGAATATAAGACATATTTTCAGTTGTTTCACACTTTTTTGCTAAGTATATAATTCCACATGTGTTAATTCATAGTTTTGATGCCTTCACTGTGAATGTACAATTTTCATAGTCATGAAAGTCCAGAAAAATCTTTAAATGAGAAGGTGTGTCCAAACTTTTGGTCTGTACTGTAGATAGATGATAGATAGATAATAGATAGATAGATAGATAGATAGATAGATAGATAGATAGATAGATAGATAGTCAAGAGATGGGTAAATAGATAGATAATATATAAGTTATGTATAGATGATAGATATTGGCTTTTGATGGTAAATAATGTTCTTAAAATACCAATGCCTAAATTATAAGACACAGTCAATATATTATTGAGAGTCACTGTGGAAGAAGAGAAATATCCATAATCCACCCAAAGAGGAAGGCAAAAAAAAAGTAGACTAAAGCTGTGAGTATTTTTTAAGAGATAGCCAGAAGGATGAAGGTGATAAGATTTTAGACTCTTTCCAAGACCATGGAAGTGGGAACTTTAATAAAATTCCATATTCCTCAGCTGTCAAGCCAACAAACTATCTCACTCTGGGAGATATGTGTGAGAAAAGAAACACTTTGCACAAGTAGAAATATTCAAAGGACTTGAAGTAATCAAAACTGACAGTCAGAGATTACTGGCAAAAGTGCCTTTTCTGCTTTAGGCAAGAGATAAAAAAGCCATTTATCAGGCAAAGCTAGGATGGCAGAAATCAGTGACAATATTCCTGAGAAACATATATTATAAGGAGAGTGCATGTATTTTCCATAAGACATGAAGGACTAGAGGATGGCAGCAAATGTAGTCCCGAGATAGATAGAGAGATAATAATTAGATAGATGATAGATAGATAATAGATAGATAGATAATAGATAATAGATAGATAGATAATAGATAAATAATAGATAGATAGATAGATAGATAGATAGATAGATAGATAGATAGATAGATAATAGATATATAATAGATAGATAATAAATATATAATAGATAGATAGATAATAGATAGATATAATAGATAATAGATAGATAGATAGATAGATAGATAGATAGATAGATGATAGATAGATAATAGATAGATAGATAATAATAATAATAATAATCTTTATTTTTATATAGCGCTAACATATTCCGCAGCGCTTTACATCACATTATCATCACTGTCCCCGATTGGGCTCACAATCTAGAATTCCTATCAGTATGTCTTTGGAATGTGGGAGGAAACCGGAGTGCCCGGAGGAAACCCACGCAAACACGGAGAGAACATACAAACTCTTTGCAGATGTTGTCCTGGGTGGGATTAGAACCCAGGATCCCAGCGCTGCAAGGCTGCTGTGCTAATAGATAGATAGATAGATAATAGATAAATAATAGATAGATAGATAGATAGATAGATAGATAGATAGATAATAGATATATAATAGATAGATAATAAATATATAATAGATAGATAGATAATAGATAGATATAATAGATAATAGATAGATAGATGATAGATAGATAATAGATAGATAGATAATAGATAGATAGATAGATAGATAGATAGATAGATAGATAGATAGATAAATAATAGATAGATAGATAGATAATAGATATATAATAGATAGATAATAAATATATAATAGATAGATAGATAATAGATAGATAGATAGATAGATAGATAATAGATAAATAATAGATAGATAGATAGATAGATAATAGATAGATAGATAGATAGATAGATAATAGATAGATAGATAATAAATAAATGATAGATAGATAGATAGATAATAGATATATAATAGATAGATAGATAATAGATAGATAGATATAATAGATAATAGATAGATAGATAGATAATAGATAAATAATAGATAGATAGATAGATAGATAGATAGATAGATAATAGATAGATAGATAATAGATAGATAATGATATAAGCAGACAACATGCTAACTAGGCCTCGTCTGACGAACCTTGTGAAATCTGAGGACTACTCAGAAGAGTGAGTTATGATGAGTGGAGCACCGAAGGATCAGCAGGCTGCTGTGGCAAGACAGCTTGAGGATGATTCAGTGGACAATGAAAACAAAGGTGAATTAAAAAAAACCCTCAGAATAAATTTGAATGAATTTCAATACTGTAATGCTTGAATTTGATCAGAAAATGCAATAGGTGAAAAGGAGAAAGCTAGCAAGAGAGAGCGAGTGTAAGGACCCTGCTGACCATAAGAGCTTACACTCTTTAGGAGAGAGAGATTCCTACTGACCATAAGATTTTACAATCTAGAGGTAGAGACGTAACGATCGTGGCTGCAGAGGATGTGACTATGACCAGGCCTGTGCAGGAGAGGGGCCTGCCAATGCCTACTTCAGCTGGATGTGCATCCTCGGGTGCATACCCAGCTGAAGTGTATTGCAGAGTTAGGACCCTTTAGCTCCCTGTGCTGCAATACATACTGCCGGCCAATCAGAGGCTGGAAGCTGAAGCTGGTGTGCCAGGCATCATATGTCGCCATAGCAATCATGGCGATGTCTGGTGCTGGACTCCGCGCCGGCTACAGAAAAGAATATCACACGTTGAGGGACTGAAGGACGGTGAGTAGAATGCTGTTGTTTTTTATGCAGAAGCAAAAAGGAGAATGGAGAATATATCTACCAGAAAGTGACCCATAATGAGAAACATATAGACCAGGATGAAGGACATATATCTCAGGAAGGGACCCAAGATTAGGGACATATATACAAAGATGGGACATGTATACCATAAAGGGGCCCAGGAAGTACAACATGAAGGGATAAGGGAAAGGGAACTAAACACCAGGGAAGGGGGAATGGAGGCTCCTAGACAGTTCTAATATCACCCCGTCTGCCCTCCTATCATTCCTATATAGGTTACGCACCTATCACCGAGCAGGATTCCTAATCCCTGCCTGACCCTGGCAATAAGCTCTATACCGGGAAGGACAGGATGTGCGTTACTCAATCCCCACTACCACTAAAGACAGATGGATACACAAACATGGGGGAACACTTAGCTTGAGTAGACTCAGAGAGAAACACGGACGTCCTCCAGCAACACCAAAGAGGAAGTTAGCCAACTGCAATAGCTCCCAGCAGCAACAAGGAACTGGAAATAGGAATATCAACAGTGCCTTCCAGCAGCAAGCTGGGAGTTATATACACCCCGGGCCAGGTGTGTCAACTAAAGCAGGGGGAGGTTGGCACTGGGTCCTAAAGTCAGAAGGCCTAGGAAGAAGTCTGCAGAGCAAACTGCTGAGACCTTCTGCAGTCAGATGCAGAGCGACGGTTTGCAGCCTCTGACACATCCGTGACAGATGAAGAACACATACCAGAAAGGGGCCCAGGATTGGGGACATACAGTATATATCTGGAAAAGGCCCAGGGTGGAGTGATATATATAGTTGGAAAGGACCCAGGATGGGGGACATCAGTACAGGATAAGAGACATTACTACATGACGAAAGGGAATAGGGTAAAAAAATGTATTTCTTTATAGGATTTAGAATGTTACAAGAGGCCTGCTGAGCATAAAAGCTTACACTCTACAGGAAAGCGAGACAGAGGTCCATCATGAAAATAAGAGCTTATACTCTAGAATAGGGAGAAAGAGTGGACTCCTCTGACCATAAAAGCTTACACTTTAAAGGAAAGAGAGAGAGAGAGAGGTCCATCATGAAAATAAGAGCTTATACTCTAGAATAGGGAGAACGAGTGGACTCCTCTGACCATAAAAGCTTACACTCTACAGGAAAGAGAGAGAGAGAGGTCCATCATGAAAATAAGAGCTTATACTCTAGAATAGGGAGAAAGAGTGGACTCCTCTGACCATAAAAGCTTACAGGAAAGAAAGAGAGAGGTGCATCATGAAAATAAGAGCGTATACTCTAGAATAGAGAGAGGACCCCTCTGACCATAAAAGCTTACACTCTACAGGAAAGCGAGAGAGAGAGGTCCATCATGAAAATAAGAGCTTATACTCTAGAATAGGGAGAAAGAGTGGACTCCTCTGACCATAAAAGCTTACAGGAAAGAAAGAGAGAGGTGCATCATGAAAATAAGAGCGTATACTCTAGAATAGAGAGAGGACCCCTCTGACCAGGGCCGTATTTGCCACTAGGCACTTGAGGGCACGTGCCTAGGGCGGCGGGATGCGGGGGGGCGCCCTTGAGCTAGGTTTTTTCCTTTTTTTTTTTTTTTTATTTTATAAAACTCCGGGGTCAAGTTTCCGCCCCCCCTCCTCCCTCCCCCCTTCCCGCCCCCCCCTCCTCCCTCCTTCCCGCCCCCCTCCCTCCCTCCCTGAAGACGTAATACTCACCTTCCTCCAGCGGTGGCTGCAACTGCGTCTCAGCGCCGTCCTGCCTTCAGCGGTCACATGGTACCGATCATTAAGGGTGATGAATATGCGCATATTCATCACCCTTAATTAGCGCTACCATGTGACCGCTGAAGACAGGAAGGAAGACGCTGAGATGCCAGGAAGTTCTGTGCTGCGCGCCGGTGAGAGGTAAGTATGACAGGGAAAAAAGTGGGGTGCCGTGCACACAGGGGAGGAGGATGGGGAGCCATGCATACAGGGGAGAAGGATGGGGAGCCGTGCATACAGGGGAGAAGGATGGGGAGTCGTGCATACAGGGGAGAATGATGGGGAGCCGTGCACACAGGGGAGAAGGATGGGGAGCCGTGCATACAGGGGAGAAGGATGGGGAGCCGTGCATACAGGGGAGGATGGGGAGTCGTGCATACAGGGGAGAAGGATGGGGAGCCGTGCACACAGGGGAGAAGGATGGGGAGCCGTGCATACAGGGGAGAAGGATGGGGAGCCGTGCACACAGGGGAGAAGGATGGGGAGCCGTGCACACAGGGGAGAAGGATGGGGAGCCGTGCATACAGGGGAGAAGGATGGGGAGCCGTGCATACAGGGGAGGATGGGGAGTCGTGCATACAGGGGAGAAGGATGGGGAGCCGTGCACACAGGGGAGAAGGATGGGGAGCCATGTACACAGGGGAGAAGGATGGGGAGCCGTGCACACAGGGGAGAAGGTTGGGGAGCCGTGCACACAGGGGAGAAGGATGGGGAGCCGTGCACACAGGGGAGAAGGATGGGGAGCCATGTACACAGGGGAGAAGGATGGGGAGCCGTGCACACAGGGGAGAAGGATGGGGAGCCGTGCACACAGGGGAGAAGGATGGGGAGCCGTGCATACAGGGGAGAAGGATGGGGAGCCGTGCATACAGGGGAGAAGGATGGGGAGCCGTGCATACAGGGGAGAAGGATGGGGAGCCATGAACGCAGGGGAGAAGGATGGGGAGCCATGAACGCAGAGTGGGAGGATGGGGGAGCCATGAACGCAGAGTGGGAGGATGGGGGAGCCATGAACGCAGAGTGGGAGGATGGGGGAGCCATGAACGCAGGGGAGAAGGATGGGGGAGCCATGAACGCAGGGGAGAAGGATGGGGAGCCATGAACGCAGAGTGGGAGGATGGGGGAGCCATGCTTGCAGGGGAGAAGGATGGGGGAGCCATGAACGCAGGGTGGGAGGATGGGGGAGGCATGAACGCAGTGTGGGAGGATGGAGTATAAATATGGAGTATAAATACTGGGCCCTATAAGGGGGACACAGTGTGAGAGGACAGTGTGAAGAGGGGACTGGTATAGAAAGGAGAGGACAGTGTGAAGAGCATGTACCATAAGAGGGACAGTGTGGGGGTCATACTTTGTGCAGACAATATAGTGAGGGGCAATTTTTTATTTGGGAGCATTATAATGACACTTGTATCTTTAAGGGCGTCATGTGGAGACTTTCTGCAAAAGAGCGGCGAAGATGGAAGTCTGCAGAGACGGCTGTGGATGAGAAAACTCATCATGGGATCTGGACAAGATGAAGAAAAGGAGAACGGCTCCAGAGGCGACGTCATCTATCAGGTACCTGGATGTAAATGTTATTTGTGATGCTAACTCTCATGTTTTTATATATGTTAGGAGATTTAAAGGGACACTGTCACCTGAATTTGGAGGGAACAATTTTCAGCCATAGGGGTGGGGTTTTCGGGTGTTTGATTCACCCTTTCCATACCCGCTGGCTGCATGCTGGCTGCAATATTGGATTGAAGCTCATTCTCTGTCCTCCGTAGTACATACTGTACCTGCACAATCTGCAATCTTGCCTTGCGCAGGCGTGTACTATGGAGGACAGAGAATGAGCTTCAATCCAATATTGCAGCCAGCATGCAGCCAGCGGGTAAGGAAAGGGTGAATCAAACACCCGAAAGCCCCGCCCCTATGGCTGAAAATTGTTCCCTCCAAATTCAGGTGACAGAGTCCCTTTTAAAGGGGATGTCCAGGCTTGTGATGAGTCTGCAGTCATTCTTTGTGACTGCAGACTTCTGAATTCTCACAGTGCACACTGCACGCTGTCAGGATTCTCTCATGCTGGGGATTTACATTAATGCGATCACGTGCTGACTAGACATGCGTGACCTCCGTCAATGAAAATGAACTGAGCGAGGCCGGGCACATCTAGTCAGAATGTGGTCAGAAGTCTACAAATCACATACTTGTGCTGACATGACCGTCCACCGGCAAGGGAGAATCCTAAAAGTGCAGTGCATGCGTTGTGAGAATTCAGAAGCTGCGATGTCAGGATTCAGCTCTGCAAGTTCCAGTAGTCGTCACATGGACACGTCACTCATATGCGATTTTTCAGACATAGGGTATGTGTCCACGTTCAGGATTGCATCAGGATTTGGTCAGTATTTTACATCAGTATTTGTAGCCAAAACCAGGAGTGGGTGATAAATACAGAAGTGGAGCATATGGTTCTATTATAGTTTTCCTCTAATTGTTCCACTCCTGGTTTTGGCTACAAATACTGATGAAAAATCCTGACCAAATCCTGATGCAATCCTGAACGTGGACACATACTCTTATGGTCCTGTGACATCGAGCTTCTCTTCTGCTTCTCTTAGTTTTTCACTGAACATTGAGAGCATTAGGGAGAGGAGCTCGTGGGCACATGACTGAGTGTGCAAATCACATATGTCCTTGGCGGAGGGGGGGCACCAAAATGAATTCTTTCCCCGGGTGCCAGAAACCCTAGATACACCTCTGCTGGTATGCTACTGCGAGCGGTGATTACCGGGTGCGGTGGAGGGAGGTCTGTGCACAGGCAGTGAGGCAGGGACTGAGGGTGTGCACGGAGAGGATGGAGACCCGGAGACTGCCCGTCCCAGTCTACGCCGTAGCCTAGAGCCCTCATTATCATAGGAATATGGCAGTTAATAAATTGCTTTTCTGAAGCTTTATAGTGTAGTTTTAGGTCAGGGAGGGTTGGATAGGGATGAGCTAGCAAGGTGCAGGGACAGGTAATGATGGCTACTTGCGAACATGTGCGGCAATTGCGGTTTTGCACTTACGATGATACATAAAACACTGCTAGTAGTGTTTTTTCTCATTGCTGCAAGTACCGCATTTGCCGGATGGCGGCAAAACCGCAAGAGCCGCACATGTCTGTAAGTCCCATAGGGAATGAATGAGGCCGAACGCAGTGTTGCCCTAAGTGATCCATTACGCGGCAGATGCGGAAAAACTGTCGGATCTGCTGCAAAAGGCGACTTTCACATCAGCGATTTTTGCCAAAGTCACTGCCGATAGTGTCATACTCACCAAAGGGGGAGGCAGCACTAAAAGTGCCTAGGGCAGCAGAAACTCTAAATACGGCCCTGCCTCTGACCATAAAAGCTTACACTCTACAGGAAAGCGAGAGAGAGAGGTCCATCATGAAAATAAGAGCTTATACTCTAGAATAGGGAGAAAGAGCGGACTCCTCTGACCATAAAAGCTTACATTCTACAGGAAAGAGAGAGCGAGAGGTCCATCATGAAAATAAGAGCGTATACTCTAGACTAGGGAGAAAGGGCGGACTCCTCTGACCATAAAAGCTTACATTCTACAGGAAAGAGAGAGCGAGAGGTCCATCATGAAAATAAGAGCGTATACTCTAGAATAGGGAGAAAGAGCGGACTCCTCTGACCATAAAAGCTTACATTCTACAGGAAAGAGAGAGCGAGAGGTCCATCATGAAAATAAGAGCGTATACTCTAGAATAGGGAGAAAGAGCGGACTCCTCTGACCATAAAAGCTTACATTCTACAGGAAAGAGAGAGCGAGAGGTCCATCATGAAAATAAGAGCGTATACTCTAGAATAGGGAGAAAGAGCGGACTCCTCTGACCATAAAAGCTTACTTTCTACAGGAAAGCGAGAGAGAGAGGTCCATCATGAAAATAAGAGTGTATACTCTAGAATAGAGAGAAAGAGTGGACTCCTCTGACCATAAAAGCTTACTTTCTACAGGAAAGCGAGAGAGAGAGGTCCATCATGAAAATAAGAGCTTATACTCTAGAATAGGGAGAAAGAGCGGACTCCTCTGACCATAAAAGCTTACATTCTACAGGAAAGAGAGAGCGAGAGGTCCATCATGAAAATAAGAGCGTATACTCTAGAATAGGGAGAAAGAGCGGACTCCTCTGACCATAAAAGCTTACATTCTACAGGAAAGAGAGAGCGAGAGGTCCATCATGAAAATAAGAGCGTATACTCTAGAATAGGGAGAAAGAGCGGACTCCTCTGACCATAAAAGCTTACATTCTACAGGAAAGAGAGAGCGAGAGGTCCATCATGAAAATAAGAGCGTATACTCTAGAATAGGGAGAAAGAGCGGACTCCTCTGACCATAAAAGCTTACACTCTACAGGAAAGAGAGAGGTGCATCATGAAAATAAGAGCTTATACTCTAGAATAGGGAGAAAGAGCGGACTCCTCTGACCATAAAAGCTTACATTCTACAGGAAAGAGAGAGCGAGAGGTCCATCATGAAAATAAGAGCGTATACTCTAGAATAGGGAGAAAGAGCGGACTCCTCTGACCATAAAAGCTTACTTTCTACAGGAAAGCGAGAGAGAGAGGTCCATCATGAAAATAAGAGCTTATACTCTAGAATAGAGAGAGGACCCCTCTGACCATAAAAGCTTACATTCTACAGGAGAGAGATGTCCTCAATAACAATAGGAGCTTACATTCTACAGTAGAAAGAGAGAAAACACCCCCTGATAAAAGAGCTTACACTCTACAGGAGGTAATCCAAAGATATCTGAGGCAAAACATATCAAAAATATTTAAACCATCACAGTAGCGAGGAGATAAAAATAGAGCAACATTTTGGGCAAATGGCCTTTCTCAAGCCCAAATTACAGTCCTACAGACTAGAGTTGAGCGACCTTGACCTTTTTAGAGTCGAGCCGGGTTTTGCGAAACCCGACTATGTCCAAAGTCGGGTCGAGTGAAATCGGCCGATTATGACGTAAAGTCGGGATCGACCGAAACACGAAACCCAATGCAAGTCAATGGGGCAGCATAGTCGGCAGTGAGTGGGGGCCAGGAAAACACCTAGAGTGGCCATTTTAATGTCAAAACCATCCATTCTTCTTAATGAAGCTTGTCAAGCGTAATTTACCTTATAATAATTGGAAGGCATTTGAAATTGGGGGTCATTTGGCTAAAGTTGTGGGGGGTAGGGCTGGTTCAAGTAATTAGTGGGCCCAGGAAATCTGGACCACGTCACGGCAGTGGAGCAGGGAGAGGTAAGTATTTCAACTTTGCAAGTGCTGTGAACCTGAGCAAGCAGGGGGGGCCCACTCGTTGGCATTGGCACTGGCACAGGGCCCCTCAAAGTACAGCGGTGTGTTTGCACGGCGGGGGCGCCTCCCACCGGCAGCAACACTTTTGCGTACTATGAGAGGCCCTGTGCCAGTGACGTCGCCAACTAGTATTCCTCCCCCCACCTGATGAAGGAACCTGCACTTTCATCTGCACCTTCCTCTTTGTCCCCGTGTAAGGTGGTATGGTATGCGGGAAGAGCAACCTGACTTTCAGCAGGGTCACAATGTTGTTGTGTAGCGTGCACGGGGAATGTTGCGTTATGGGTCAATGTACCAGCAGACTCATCTATCACTGGCTGGGCAATGGGCACGATGAAGTGGAAACACAGATATAGGCCCAAAGAAGAAAGTGGGCTAAATGCAGTTCAAAATTGGTAACACAGGAATAACCAGGGGGCATTGCAGTGGAGGACAACTGGAATGAGAGGCTGACACAGAGAGTAGGGCCAAATCAGTAAGTAGTCGAAATGCAGTTCAAAATTGGCAACCGTAGTAAACAGGCGGCACAGCTTTGTTCAGTGGAGGAGAACAGCAAGGAGTGGCAGACACCGATAGTAGGCCCCAAACCAACTAGTACGCCAAATGCAGTTGTTCCATTTAACCACAATTTAATGAGAGCCTGAAGATAGAAGCTCAGGAAAGGCAACCTGGGGAACACCTTGGAGTGTAACACACCATCTCTCTCCACCCCATACCCATTTTGTATGGCCTAATGCAGTGTACTTTTCTACAACTACTAAACGAGAGTCGGAAGACCGAAGCAATGGCAAGGAAACCTGGGGAACACCTTAGAGTGTAACACACCCTCTCTCTACACCCCATACCCAATTTGAAGGCCTAATGCAGTGTAGTTTCCAAGAACTACTAAACGAGAGCCGGAAGATCGAAGCTCAGGAAAGGCAACCTGGGGAACACCTTGGAGTGTAACACACCCTCTCGCTACACCCCATACCCAATTTGAAGGCCTAATGCAGCGTAGTTTCCAACAACTACTAAACGAGAGCCGGAAGATCGAAGCTCAGGAAAGGCAACCTGGGGAACACCTTGGAGTGTAACAAACCCTCTCTCTACACCCCATACCCAATTTGTAGGCCTAATGCAGCGTAGTTTCCGACAACTACTAAACGAGAGCATGAAGATCGAAGCTCAGGAAAGGCAACCTGGGGAACACCTTGGAGTGTAACACACCCTCTCTCTACACCCCATACCCAATTTGTAGGCCTAATGCAGCGTAGTTTCCGACAACTACTAAACGAGAGCCGGAATATCGAAGCTCAGGAAAGGCAACCTGGGGAACACCTTGGAGTGTAACACACCCTCTCTCTACGCCCCATACCCAATTTGTAGGCCTAATGCAGCGTAGTTTCCGACAACTACTAAACGAGAGCCGGAATATCGAAGCTCAGGAAAGGCAACCTGGGGAACACCTTGGAGTGTAACACACCCTCTCTCTACACCCCATACCCAATTTGAAGGCCTAATGCAGTGTAGTTTCCAAGAACTACTAAACGAGAGCCGGAAGATCGAAGCTCAGGAAAGGCAACCTGGGGAACACCTTGGAGTGTAACACACCCTCTCGCTACACCCCATACCCAATTTGAAGGCCTAATGCAGCGTAGTTTCCAACAACTACTAAACGAGAGCCGGAAGATCGAAGCTCAGGAAAGGCAACCTGGGGAACACCTTGGAGTGGAACACACCATCTCTCTACACCCCATACCCAATTTGAAGGCCTAATGCAGAGTAGTTTCCAAGAACTACTAAACGAGAGCCGGAAGATCGAAGCTCAGGAAAGGCAACCTGGGGAACACCTTGGAGTGTAACACAACGTCTCTCTACACGACGGAAGGGCTGATTCTTAGGAAGGAAGGCTGTTGGAAATAAGCATTGCGCGTCCGAGGGTGATTATATTCTTATTAGGTATATACTCACCCTCGGACGCGCCCTGCTTCTTTATTTGGAATGAATGTTTATTTGCAATGTGGTGTTGACTTTCTCTATTATTTTGGTAATTAATGATTTTATTATTTTCATTATTTTGCATCTTCTCGGCAATAATATAAAGAAGACGCGACAGGACAACACTCGGTGGATGCCATATGTGTGTTTTCAATTTAAAAAAACTTTCAGTTAACTACTTGCAGGAGAAAGTAATTGTAGCTGGTGGCCATTTTTAGTACTGTACCAGATTAGAGTTGTGTGTTTGTTTTTAATGTTAAAATGTCTGCATTTGATATCTCACCAGTATTTTCTTTTTTATAAGCAAAATACTTATTTTTATATTTTCTGATGTTGGTTCCAGGGGTACACGGCCAGCAGTGCCCTGGTCAGTGTAGTAGTAGTTGAAAGAATGGACCGCAGACAGGCATCGAAGGCCTAAAATAATAACACATGGCTGTAGGCAATTTTAAATTGGTTCCAGGGGTACACGGACAGCAGTGGTGTGGTCAGTGGAGGCCTAGTGGAAGGAGTGACCGCAGACAGGCATCGAAGGCCTAAAATAATAACACATGGCTGTAGGCAATTTTAAATTGGTTCCAGGGGTACACGGACAGCAGTGGTGTGGTCAGTGGAGGCCTAGTGGAAGGAGTGACCGCAGACAGGCATCGAAGGCCTAAAATAATAACACATGGCTGTAGGCAATTTTAAATTGGTTCCAGGGGTACACGGACAGCAGTGGTGTGGTCAGTGGAGGCCTAGTGGAAGGAGTGACCGCAGACAGGCATCGAAGGCCTAAAATAATAACACATGGCTGTAGGCAATTTTAAATTGGTTCCAGGGGTACACGGGCAGCAGTGACCTGGTCAGTGTAGTAGTAGTTGAAAGAATGGACCGCAGACAGGCATCGAAGGCCTAAAATAAAAAAATTGGGCTGGCTGTAGGCAATTTTAAATTGGTTCCAGGGGTACACGGGCAGCAGTGGTGTGGTCAGTGGAGGCCTAGTGGAAGGAGTGACCGCAGACAGGCATCGAAGGCCTAAAATAATAACACATGGCTGTAGGCAATTTTAAATTGGTTCCAGGGGTACACGGGCAGCAGTGACCTGGTCAGTGTAGTAGTAGTTGAAAAAATGGACCGCAGACAGGCATCGAATGCCTAAAATAATAACACATGGCTGTAGGCAATTTTAAATTGGTTACAGGGGTACACGGACAGCAGTGACCTGGTCAGTGTAGTAGTAGTTGAAAGAATGGACCGCAGACAGGCATCGAAGGCCTAAAATAAAAAAATTGGGCTGGCTGTAGGCAATTTTAAATTGGTTCCAGGGGTACACGGACAGCAGTGGTGTGGTCAGTGGAGGCCTAGTGGAAGGAGTGACCGCAGACAGGCATCGAAGGCCTAAAATAATAACACATGGCTGTAGGCAATTTTAAATTGGTTCCAGGGGTACACGGACAGCAGTGACCTGGTCAGTGTAGTAGTAGTTGAAAGAATGGACCGCAGACAGGCATCGAAGGCCTAAAATAAAAAAATTGGGCTGGCTGTAGGCAATTTTAAATTGGTTCCAGGGGTACACGGGCAGCAGTGACCTGGTCAGTGTAGTAGTAGTTGAAAGAATGGACCGCAGACAGGCTTAGAAGGCCTAACATAACAAACTTGGGCTGGCTGTAGGCACTTTTAAATTGGTTCCAGGGGTACACGGGCAGCAGTGGTCTGGTCAGTGGAAGTCTAGTGGAAGGAGTGACCGCAGACAGGCTTCCAAGGCCTAACATAACAAACTTGGGCTGGCTGTAGGCACTTTTAAATTGGTTCCAGGGGTACACGGGCAGCAGTGGTCTGGTCAGTGGAAGTCTAGTGGAAGGAGTGACCGCAGACAGGCTTCGAAGGCCTAACATAACAAAATTGGGCTGGCTGTAGGCACTTTAAATTGGTTCCAGGGGTACATGGGCAGCAGTGTATGGTCAGTGGAAGTCTAGTGGAAGGAGTGACGGCAGACAGTCTTCGAAGGCCTAACATAACAAAATTGGGCTGACTGTAGGCACTTTTAAATTGGTTCCAGGGTAACACGGCCAGCAGTGGCCTGGTCAGTGTAGTAGTTGTAGAAAGAAGGGACCGCAGACAGGCTTCGAAGGCCTAACATAACAAAAATGTCAAAACAATGGTATTGTCAGTGCCAGGCATTGAAGGATGTCAGCGGCTAGACTACACATTGGTGAAGCTGTGAGAGATAATTTTGCTAGTGGTAGAGCACTGTTTGAGCTGGGGGGGGGAACTGTCTTGTGGCCGGCGGTACAGGCACAGGGCCCCTCATATTACAACGGTGTGTCTGACGTTGGGTGCGCACCACCACCGCCAGAGACACTTTATTGTACTATGAGGGACCCAGTGGCAGTGCCGTCGACCAAAAGCGGCCACACCCACCTCTTCAGACAAACAGCACTCTCAAGGGTCCAAGCGCAAAGTGGCGATAGCACGGCCCCGTGTGGGGAGTTTGGCCATTTCGTGAGGTGGAAACATGTCGTATGCTGGACAATCAGGTGAAGAAAATTACGAGATTGGAAAAGTCATTCAGAATAGTCCACAGGCAAGACCTTTTCATAGGAAAGCTAGGTGTCAGCCGGGCAGGGTGGGGCAAAAGATTTTGAAATCCAGTTGTGGTTCATTTTAATGAAGGTTAGATCATCTACATTTTGGGTAGCCAGACGAGTCCTTTTTTCTGTTAGTATTGAACCTGCAGCACTGAATACTCTTTCTGATAGGACACTAGCTGCCGGGCAAGCAAGCTCCTGCAATGCATATTCTGCCAATTCTGGCCAGGTGTCTAATTTGGATGCCCAGTAATCAAATGGGAATGACGGTTGAGGGAGAACGTCGATAAGGGATGAAAAATAGTTTGTAACCATACTGGACAAATGTTGTCTCCTGTCACTTTGAATTGATGCTGCAGTACCTGTCCTGTCTGCGGTCATAGAAAAATCACTCCACAACCTGGTCAGAAAACCCCTCTGTCCAACGCCACTTCTGATTTCTGCCCCTCTAACACCTCTGGTCTGCTGGCCCCTGGAGCTCGTGTGAGAACGATCACGGGCGCTGTGTGCAGGGAATGCCAGAAGCAAACGGTCAACAAGAGTTGATTGTTTTGTTGCTAATATTAGTTCCAAGTTCTCATGTGGCATAATATTTTGCAATTTGCCTTTATAGCGAGGATCAAGGAGGCAGGCCAACCAGTAATCGTCATCGTTCATCATTTTTGTAATGCGTGTGTCCCTTTTGAGGATACGCAAGGCATAATCCGCCATGTGGGCCAAAGTTCCCGTTGTCAAATCTGCGGTTGTGCTTGGTTGAGGGGCAGTTGCAGGCAAATCTACGTCACTTGTGTCCCTCAAAAAACCAGAACCCGGCCTTGCCACGCCACCAATTTCCCGTGCCCCCGGGAAAGCTTCCTCATTAAAAATATACTCATCCCCATCATCCTCCTCATCCTCCACCTCCTCTTCACCCGGTACCTCGTCATGTACACTGCCCTGACCAGACAATCGCTGACTGTCATCAAGGCTTTCCTCTTCCTCTGGTGCAGACGCCTGATCCTTTATGTGCGTCAAACTTTGCATCAGCAGACGCATTAGGGGGATGCTCATGCTTATTATGGCGTTGTCTGCACTAACCAGCCGTGTGCATTCCTCAAAACACTGAAGGACTTGACACATGTCTTGAATCTTCGACCACTGCACACCTGACAACTCCATGTCTGCCATCCTACTGCCTGCCCGTGTATGTGTATCCTCCCACAAAAACATAACAGCCCGCCTCTGTTCGCACAGTCTCTGAAGCATGTGCAGTGTTGAGTTCCACCTTGTTGCAACGTCTATGATTAGGCGATGCTGGGGAAGGTTCAAAGAACGCTGATAGGTCTGCATACGGCTGGAGTGTACAGGCGAACGGCGGATATGTGCGCAAAGTCCACGCACTTTGAGGAGCAGGTCGGATAACCCCGGATAACTTTTCAGGAAGCACTGCACCACCAGGTTTAAGGTGTGAGCCAGGCAAGGAATGTGTTTCAGTTGGGAAAGGGAGATGGCAGCCATGAAATTCCTTCCGTTATCACTCACTACCTTGCCTGCCTCAAGATCTACAGTGCCCAGCCACGACTGCGTTTCTTGCTGCAAGAACTCGGACAGAACTTCCGCGGTGTGTCTATTGTCGCCCAAACACTTCATAGCCAATACAGCCTGCTGACGTATGCCAGTAGCTGCCCCATAATGGGAGACCTGGTGTGCAACAGTGGCAGGTGCGGATGGAGTGTTTGTGCGACTGCGGTCTGTGGACGAGCTCTTGCTTCTGCAGGAGGACGAGGAGGAGGAGGAGGAGGGGGTGCGAACGGCTACAGACAACTGTTTACTAGACCGTGGGCTAGGCAGAACTGTCCCAAACTTGCTGTCCCCTGTGGACCCTGAATCCACCACATTTACCCAGTGTGCCGTGATGGACACGTAACGTCCCTGGCCATGCCTACTGGTCCATGCATCTGTTGTCAGGTGCACCTTTGTGCTCACAGATTGCCTGAGTGCATGGACGATGCGCTCTTTAACATGCTGGTGGAGGGCTGGGATGGCTTTTCTGGAAAAAAAGTGTCGACTGGGTAGCTCGTAGCGTGGTACAGCGTAGTCCATCAGGTCTTTGAAAGCTTCGCTTTCAACTAACCGGTAGGGCATCATCTCTAACGAGATTAGTCTAGCTATGTGGGCGTTCAAACCCTGTGTACGCGGATGCGAGGCTAAGTATTTCCTTTTTCTAACCATAGTCTCATGTAGGGTGAGCTGGACTGGAGAGCTGGAGATCGTGGAACTAGCGGGGGTGCCGGTGGACATGGCAGACTGAGAGACGGTGGGAGATGGTATTGTTGCCGCCGGTGCCCTAGATGCAGTGTTTCCTACTACGAAACTGGTGATTCCCTGACCCTGACTGCTTTGGCCTGGCAAAGATACCTGCACAGATACAGCAGGTGGTGCGCTAAATGGTGGTCCTACACTGCCGGAAGGGATGTTGCGTTGATGACTAGCTTCATTGGCCGAGGGTGCAACAACCTTAAGGGACGTTTGGTAGTTAGTCCAAGCTTTCAAATGCATGGTGGTTAAATGTCTATGCATGCAACTAGTATTGAGACTTTTCAGATTCTGACCTCTGCTTAAGGAAGTAGAACATTTTTGACAGATGACTTTGCGCTGATCAATTGGATGTTGTTTAAAAAAATGCCAGACTGCACTCTTTCTAGCATCGGATACCTTTTCAGGCATTGCAGACTGAGCTTTAACCGGATGGCCACGCTGTCCTCCACCAGGTTTTGGCTTTGCCACGCGTTTTGGGCAAGATACGGGCCCGGCAGATGGAACCTGTGGCGATGTTGATGCCTGCTGCGGCCCCTCCTCCTCCTCTGCTTCAGAACTGCTGCCGCCTGCACCCTGTTCCCCCAATGGCTGCCAATCGGGGTCAAGAACTGGGTCATCTAATAACTCTTCTTGTACCTCCTGCGCAACTTCGTCTGTGTCACCGTGTCGTTCGGTGGTATAGCGTTCGTGATGGGGCAACATAGTCTCATCAGGGTCTGATTCTTGATCAGCACCCTGCGAGGGCAATGTTGTGGTCTGAGTCAAAGGACCAGCATAGTAGTCTGGCTGTGGCTGTGCGTCAGTGCACTCCATGTCAGATTCAATTTGTAATGGGCATGGACTGTTAACTGCTTCACTTTCTAAGCCAGGGACGGTATGTGTAAAGAGCTCCATGGAGTAACCCGTTGTGTCGCCTGCTGCATTCTTCTCTGTTGTTGTTTTTGCTGAAGAGGACAAGGAAGTGACTTGTCCCTGACCGTGAACATCCACTAACGACGCGCTGCTTTTACTTTTACCAGTTTCACGAGATGAGGCAAAAGAGCTAGAGGCTGAGTCAGCAAGATAAGCCAAAACTTGCTCTTGCTGCTCCGGCTTTAAAAGCGGTTTTCCTAATCCCAGAAAAGGGAGCGTTCGAGGCCTTGTGTAGCCGGACGACGAACCTGGCTCCACAGCTCCAGACTTAGGTGCAATATTTTTTCCCCCACGACCACCTGATGCTCCACCACTACCACTACCCTCATTACCAGCTGACAATGAACGCCCCCGGCCACGACCTCTTCCACTAGACTTCCTCATTGTTTTAAAAACGTAACCAAACTAACGTTATTTGTTGCAGTCACACAACTTACACGGTGAGCTATAACTTCAGTATGATTTAGCTACCCCTTTACAGGTTGGTGAGACCACAGCGAAAATCAGGCCCAATGTTACACACTCTTTTTTTGGTGGCTGCAAATTAGAGAGATGCCCCACACGCAGGACTGTCACTGAAGCACAAATGTTAATATTAATGTCACACTATTATTTTTTTTTTATTTTTATTTTTTTCAGGAACACTTTAGAAACCCCCCAAAAAAAAAAAAATAGATTTTTGCAGGGAGAATTTAGAAAACAAATGTAACAAACTATATGCTTTCTATGGGCCACTGAGTGAGAGATGACGCACACAGGAATCAGGAGTGGCACACAAGCCCAGAGGCCAATATTTTTCTACCAATGATTGATGGAGTTATTTTCTCTGGTAGATTTTGGAACCCAAATCAAGGAAAAAAAATGTAGGCTTTCTATGGACCACAATTGGAGAGAGAGAGAGAGAGAGATGGCACACCCAGGAGTCAAGACTGGCACACAAGCAGAAAGGCCAATATTAATCTCCCACTGTTTTTTTTTTGTTTTTTTTTGTTTTTTTTTTTTTCAGGGAGACTTTAGAAAAAAAAATAATTAAAAAAATATGATTTTATCAGGAAGAATTTAGAAACCAAATAAAATAAAATGATTTTTTCAGGGAGAATTTATAAAACAAATAAAAACAAAAATAGGCGTTCTATGGCCCACTGACTGAGAGATGACGCACACAGGAGTCAGGAGTGGCACACAAACCCAGAGGCCAATATTTTTCTACCAATGATTGATGTAGTTATTTTCTCTGGTAGATTTTAGAACCCAAATCAAGGAAAAAAAATATAGGCTTTCTATGGACCACAATTGGAGAGAGAGAGAGAGAGAGAGAGAGAGAGAGAGAGATGGCACACCCAGGAGTCAAGACTGGCACACAAGCAGAAAGGCCAATATTAATCTCCCACTGTTTTTTTTGGTTGTTTTTTTTTTTTTTTTTTTCAGGGAGACTTTAGAAAAAAAAATAATAAAAAAAATATGATTTTATCAGGAAGAATTTAGAAACCAAATAAAATAAAATGATTTTTTCAGGGAGAATTTATAAAACAAATAAAACCAAAAATAGGCGTTCTATGGCCCACTGACTGAGAGATGACGCACCCAGGAGTCAAGACTGGCACACAAGCAGAAAGGCCAATATTAATCTCCCACTGTTTTTTTTGGTTGTTTTTTTTTTTTTTTTTTCAGGGAGACTTTAGAAAAAAAAATAATAAAAAAAATATGATTTTATCAGGAAGAATTTAGAAACCAAATAAAATAAAATGATTTTTTCAGGGAGAATTTATAAAACAAATAAAACCAAAAATAGGCGTTCTATGGCCCACTGACTGAGAGATGACGCACCCAGGAGTCAAGACTGGCACACAAGCAGAAAGGCCAATATTAATCTCCCACTGTTTTTTTTTTTTTTTTTCAGGGAGACTTTAGAAAAAAAAATAATAAAAAAAATATGATTTTATCAGGAAGAATTTAGAAACCAAATAAAATAAAATGATTTTTTCAGGGAGAATTTAGAAAACAAATAAAACCAAAAATAGGCGTTCTATGGCCCACTGACTGAGAGATGACGCACACAGGAGTCAGGAGTGGCACACAAACCCAGAGGCCAATATTTTTCTACCAATGATTGATGTAGTTATTTTCTCTGGTAGATTTTAGAACCCAAATCAAGGAAAAAAAATATAGGCTTTCTATGGACCACAATTGGAGAGAGAGAGAGAGAGAGAGAGAGAGAGAGATGGCACACCCAGGAGTCAAGACTGGCACACAAGCAGAAAGGCCAATATTAATCTCCCACTGTTTTTTTGGTTGTTTTTTTTTTTTTTTTTCAGGGAGACTTTAGAAATAAAAATAATAAAAAAAATATGATTTTATCAGGAAGAATTTAGAAACCAAATAAAATAAAATGATTTTTTCAGGGAGAATTTAGAAAACAAATAAAACCAAAAATATGCGTTCTATGGCCCACTGACTGAGAGAGAGAGAGAGATGGAACGCTTAGTACTGGCACACAAGCCCAAAGGGCAATATTAATCTCCCTTTTTTTTTCCAGGGAGAATTTCTGAAACCCCAAAAAAAAATAAAATAGGCTTTCTATGGCCCACTATTTGTGAGAGAGATGGGACGCTCAGGACTGGCACAGATGGCACGCTCAGGACTGGCACAGAAGCCCAGAGGCCAATATTAATCTCCCTTTTTTTCTGGGAGAATTTATAAAACCAAAAAAATATTTAAATAGGCTTTCTATGGCCCACTATTTGTGAGAGAGATGGCACGCTCAGGACTGGCACAGATGGCACGCTCACAACTGGCACACAAGCCCAGAGGCCAATATTAATCTCCCTTTTTTCAGGGAAAATTGATAAAACAAAAAAAAAAATTAAATAGGCTTTCTATGGCCCACTATTTGTGAGAGAGATGGCACGCTCAGGGCTGGCTGGCACAGATGGCACGCTCAGGACTGGCACACAAGCCCAGAGGCCAATATTAATCTCCCTTTTTTTCTGGGAGAATTTATAAAACCAAAAAAATATTTAAATAGGCTTTCTATGGCCCACTATTTGTGAGAGAGATGGCACGCTCAGGACTGGCACAGATGGCACGCTCACAACTGGCACACAAGCCCAGAGGCCAATATTAATCTCCCTTTTTTCAGGGAAAATTGATAAAACAAAAAAAAAAATTAAATAGGCTTTCTATGGCCCACTATTTGTGAGAGAGATGGCACGCTCAGGGCTGGCTGGCACAGATGGCACGCTCAGGACTGGCACACAAGCCCAGAGGCCAATATTAATCTCCCTTTTTTTCTGGGAGAATTTATAAAACCAAAAAAATATTTAAATAGGCTTTCTATGGCCCACTATTTGTGAGAGAGATGGCACGCTCAGGACTGGCACAGATGGCACGCTCACAACTGGCACACAAGCCCAGAGGCCAATATTAATCTCCCTTTTTTCAGGGAAAATTGATAAAACAAAAAAAAAAATTAAATAGGCTTTCTATGGCCCACTATTTGTGAGAGAGATGGCACGCTCAGGGCTGGCTGGCACAGATGGCACGCTCAGGACTGGCACACAAGCCCAGAGGCCAATATTAATCTCCCTTTTTTTCTGGGAGAATTTATAAAACCAAAAAAATATTTAAATAGGCTTTCTATGGCCCACTATTTGTGAGAGAGATGGCACGCTCAGGACTGGCACAGATGGCACGCTCACAACTGGCACACAAGCCCAGAGGCCAATATTAATCTCCCTTTTTTCAGGGAAAATTTATAAAACAAAAAAAAAAATTAAATAGGCTTTCTATGGCCCACTATTTGTGAGAGAGATGGCACGCTCAGGGCTGGCACAGATGGCACGCTCAGGACTGGCACACAAGCCCAGAGGCCAATATTAATCTCCCTTTTTTTCAGGGAGAATTTATAAAACCAAAAAAAAAAAAAAATAGGCTTTCTATGGCCCACTATTTGTGAGAGAGATGGCACACTCAGGACTGGCACACAAGCCCAAAGGCCAATATTAATCTCCCACTGTATTTTTATCAGGGAGAATTTATACACCCCACAAAAAAAAATACAGAAAAATGAAAAGGCTTTCTATGGCCCACTATGTGAGAGAGATGGCACACACAGGGATGGCACTCTAGCAGAAATGCCAAATTGCCAATCTTAATCTCCCACCAAAAAAAAAAAAAACAGGGAATGTCCTACAATTACTATCTCCCTGCCTGCAGTAATCTCAGCCAGGTATGGCAGGCAGCTACTATCTCCCTGCCTGCAGTAATCTCAGCCAGGTATGGCAGGCAGCAATAAGGAGTGGACTGATGCACAAATGAAATAAAAAGTGTGGACAAACAAAAAAGATAGCTGTGCAGAAAGGAAGGAACAAGAGGATTTGTGCTTTGAAAAAAGCAGTTGGTTTGCACAGCGGCGTACACACAGCAATGCAGCTATCAGGGAGCCTTCTAGGGCAGCCCAATGAGCTACAGCGCTGAGGGGAAAAAAAAAAAAAAAAAAACTTCCACTGTCCCTGCACACCGAGGGTGGTGTTGGACAGTGCAAATCGCTGCAGCACAAGCGGTTTTGTGGTTAATGGACCCTGCCTAACGCTATCCCTGCTTCTGACAAAGCGGCAGCAACCTCTCCCTAAGCTCAGATCAGCAGCAGTAAGATGGCGGTCGGCGGGAACGCCTCTTTATAGCCCCTGTGACGTCGCAGACAGCAAGCCAATCACTGCAATGCCCTTTTCTAAGATGGTGGGGACCAGGACCTATGTCATCACGCTGCCCACACTCTGCGTTTACCTTCATTGGCTGAGAAATGGCGCTTTTCGCGTCATTGAAACGCGACTTTGGCGCGAAAGTCGCGTACCGCATGGCCGACCCCGCACAGGGGTCGGATCGGGTTTCATGAAACCCCGACTTAGCCAAAAGTCGGCGACTTTTGAAAATGTTCGACCCGTTTCGCTCAACCCTACTACAGACTCTACAGAAGGAAGAGAGAGAGAGAGGACCCTGTTAACTATAAGATCTCAAACTCTACATGAGAAGGAGACCTTCCCAGTAACTCTAGAAATGGAAAACAACTCTGTTGTCCAAACTGTGCTCCATTGGGAACCGCTGATCTGTGATGGCTCCAGTACTGACCACCACTGTACATGGTTTGATGTCAAAGCTGCAGCGGTATTATGGGGAGGCCTTTGTGGAAATGCAAAATTACACTTCATCAGTGAGAGAAATGGTGCAAGGAGATAATTATTTTTCGGAACCGGAAATGAAATCTCAACATGCTCGAATTTGTGCGAAACCACAAATTTCAGGAAATTTGACTCACACTCAATCCTTCACGGATCAATCCGAACATCTCTAAAAGAGACCAGAGGCCAAATTTGATATTTTGTTTATGAAAGCCCGTACAGAAGAAAGAGGCCACAGACAATGTCAAACATGCAGCCTGGAGTTTTTCAGAATATATTGAATTTTCTTCTGCTTCTCATGTTGGCACGATGAGATGAATTATAAGGTTCTTTTGAATATCAAAAAAGCTATCAGTGCATATTGAAGGGTGTCCCGTCACCACGGATGTATTTTCTCTTTTTATACCCTGCCTGTTTTCCATGTATTGAAAAGAGAAACTGAACAAAATTGGTTTTATTTATTATGTGTACTTGATTATAAAAATAATGTATCACACTTAATTTGATTCAAATGGATTCCAGTGGAGGTGATAATGATTATACATTTGCAACAATGTCACATCGCTCTTCCTTACAATATAATGGCTTTAGAACAGTATTAATCATGATGTACTCATAGCCATGCAGATAGAGTGTGATAATAAGATTTCAACAGTAAATCATCACAGAGTTTATTTTTTTTTAGATCTCCCAGCCTTGATAATGACTACATTTGCTTAAAAATAAGTGTAAGAATTGTTGTGAAATATATGTGGAGATATAGCTAAAGGAAGTCTAGATTTAAAGGGAAATTACACTACTAAATGCTGAAAAAAAATATTAATAATAATAATAATCAGCTCAACACCAGTACATTTTCCCCCATTCATAATCAGTCAAACTTATTTTGTTTTTATCATATATATATATATATATATATATATATATGGATTGAATAGTGCTAAAATGTTTTTTTTTTTGTTCTTGAACTGTGACAGAATCTAAAAATAAAAGCCAGAAATTCGCTTTTTATGATTTTTTAAAAAATAAATAAATTGTATTTTATTGCATGAAATAAGTATTTGATCACCTACCAATCAGCAAGAATTCTGGCTCTCACAGACCTGTTAGTTTTTCTTTAAGCAGCCCTCCTACTCTACACTCATTACCTGTATTAATTGTACATTTTGGAACTCATTACCTGTATAAAAGACACCTGTCCATACACTCAATCACACTCCAACATCTCCACCATGGCCAAGACCAAAGAGATGTCTAAGGACACCAAGGACATAATTGTAGACCTGCACCGGACTATAGGCAAGCTGTTTCATGAGAAGGCAGCAACTGTTGGCACAGTTATTAGAAAATGGAAGAAACACAAGAGGACTGTCAATCTTCCTCGGTCTGGGGCTCCATGCAAGATATTGCTTTGTGGGTGAAGGAAGATTCTGAGAAAGGTCAGGAATCATGTCAGAACGACAAAGGAGGACCTGGTCAATGATCTGAAGAGAGCTGGGACCACAGTCTCAAACATTACCATTAGTAAAACACTATGTCCTCATAGATTAAAATACTGCCAGCACATATCCAGGCCTGTTTGAAAATCGCCAATGACCATTTGGATGATCCAGAGGAAGGGAGAAGGTCATGTGGTCAGATGGGACCAAAATAGAACTTTTTGGTATCATCTCCACTCGCCGTTTTTGAAAGAAGAAGGATGAGTTCAACCCCAAGAACACCAACCCAACCGTGAAGCATGGTGGGAGAAATATCATTCTTTAGGGATGCTTTTCTGAAAAGGGGACAGGACGACAGCGCCGTATTAAAAAGATGATGGTAGGGTCATGTATCGCAAGACTTTGGCCAACAACCACCTTCCGCCAGTAAGAGCATTAAAACTGGGTCGTAGCTGGGTCTTCCAGCATTGCAATGACCCAAAATACACAGCTAGGGCCTCTAAAGAGTGGCTCTGTAAGAAGCATTTCAAGGTCCTGGAGGGGTCTAGCCCATCTCCAGACATGAACCTAATGGAAAATGTTTGGAGGAAGCCGAAACTCGATGTTTACAAATATCAAAAGACTGATTGTCACTTCTAAACATAAATCAGGTGTGAACAGGTGCTTACTAAGAGCATCCATATCCATATATAACCAACAAATAAAGTTGCACTCTGTAGCGCTATAGCATGCAATCATGAAATATATGAAATTTGAATTACATTACTCAACTAGAAAATATGAACAATTGAGAATACTTAGCGCATAAATTGACCAATTCATGTGTACCCGGCAGCCATGACAGGGCGAATCTCATTGCTGGGAACCTATCTAATGTGAATCCTCTCTTTGACTGAACGCTACATTTATTTGGCACGGTAGGATCCTGCTGTAATGAAAAATGCCTAAGACTGAGGGGTGGAGTGCTCAATAGGCTGAGAGGTGGAGTGCTTTGACTGAGTACTAAACCCCTCAGCCTCGGAAGTTTGTAATTACAATGTTTTACCAAGGTTTTGTCCCTCAGACAATTTTGAGTGTTCCTGATAGATTTTTTCATGCTGATTTCAGAAATTACTTTAGATTTTTCCTATCACGTAAGGTTTTTGAGAAATGATATGAAACATTATAATATTCTGTTATAATTCTAAAAACTCAAGTATGAACTTTTTCTGAAACAGTGTATTCTGAATTTTAAACTGAAATAACATAAATCGCTGATCTACACATATGCAAGCACTTATTATGCGGATTCCGTACGGGCGCAGTGAATCATTCTGCTGACCGTGTACGGAGCATCTCTTGGGCAAGGGAAGAATCAAAAGACAGTACTGACATTACAGCAGGGGATCACAGAGGATTCATTTTGTGAGGTAAATTATTTCACTGACTGTTTTTAAACAATATTTTACGTCACAAAATATATCCTCTGCAATCTCCTGCTGTAATGTCAGAATTGTCTTTTGCTTCCTCCCCTGCCCAGGAGCTGTAAGCACAAGGGGGGAGAGATTTTCAATGCTGCAAAGCCTCCCCTCATTGTGACGTTACCACCCTCCTGATGCGATGGCATCGGGCCTCCATCTAGTTACTATCATATATTCGATTCGCCTTAATACTTCTCATTGTAAAAACTGAAGATTTATTTTGAAATGTTGCATCGGTGTCTCAACAGCAGTGATAATTTCTGCTACATATGCGGAGAATATACAATTAAAGCACAAAAGAAGGAAATGACTCCACTTGTTAAGAAAGCATATGAACTATACTTTGAATGTTCTATTGGAGATCAGGACAAACTGTGGGCACCTGATATATGCTGTGCATCTTGTTCTAGAAGCCTTAGAGCATGGCTAAATGGATCACGACCTTCAATGCCGATCGCTGTCCCAATGATATGGAGAGAGCAGAGAGATCATGTAACAGATTGCTACTTCTGCCTTACAAATGTAACAGGATATTCAGCAAAGAACAAGAAATCAATAGAATATCCTAATCTTCCTTCAGCCATAAGACCAGTGCCACACGATGAAAGTCTTCGTGTTCCAAAGCCGCCCAAAGTATGGACAATGGAGGACGACGAAGATGAACTAACAATGTCAGTGGAAAATGAAACTGCTGCAGACCCAGACTTTGAGCCTTCTACATCTAATCCACATCTGTCCAGTCAAGCTGATCTGAGTGACTTTGTCAGAGATTTGAAATTGTCAAAGAGGCAGGCAGAATTATTGGGATCAAGGCTACAAGAATGGAATCTCTTATTACCAGGAACAAAAGTTTCTGTATTTTTTTGCAGTCATCAATAAGACCTTAATCAATTATTCAACCATGTCGACAGTTTTACCTTTTGCAATGATGTCTTGAGGTTGTTTTGGTGCTCTTGGATACGAACATGACCCGAAGGAATGGCGACTGTTCATTGAGTCGTCAATTTTAAGTCTGGAGGCTGTTTTACTACACAACGGAAATATCTATCCTTCTATACCTATTGGACATGCCATACACATGAAGAAAACGTATGAGAATATGGAGTTACTGTTGACCCACATTAATTATAGAAATTATAACTGGAACATATGTGGTGATCTAAAAGTTGTTGCACTTCTTCTTGGACTGCAGCTTGGATATACCAAGTATTGTTGTTTTATTTGTGAGTGGGACAGTTGTGCACAAGAAATGCAGAAAGGACTGGACACTCCGCGAAAACCTGGTTGCTAGACAGAAGAATGTTAAACATAATCCTCTCGTTGATCCAGCAAAGATATTTCTCCCTCCTTTGCATATTCAACTTGGGCTTATGAAGAATTTTGTCAAAGCAATGAACAAAGAATCGGAAGCCTTTTCTTACTTGCGACAGAAATTTCCAAGAATAAGTGATGCAAAGATTAAAGAAGGTATTTTTATTGGCCCACAGATTAGAGATATAATGAATGACGGTAGCTTTGATGGTCTTTTGCAAGATTCTGAACAAGTGGCATGGAGAGGCTTTAAATATAGCCTTAAAGATGTGACCTTCAACGTCCTTGGCAACAGCAGGGCACCAAACTTTGAACAACTCATGGACTACATACTCACAGCATATCATTTGATGAAATGCAATATGTCACTAAAATGCATTTTCTACATTCTCACGTGGACTTTTTCCAGCCAATCTTGGAGCCGTTAGCGATGAACATGGTGAAAGATTACACCAAGACATTGCGCTGATGGAGAAAAGGTACCAGGGAAAGTGGAGTACGTCAAGGCTTCCTGGAATCTTATTCGAGAAGCATCTGACACAGATTATAAACGAAAGTCATCTGCAAAACACTTTTGAATAATTGCTTTTGCTACTGACATCGATGTACATGTATGTAGTGTCTCGGAAGTCATAACGTACACTATAAACTGTTGTTTCTTAAAAACCTTACGTGATACAGACTTTTGGAGCACATATTCGTGTTCACCATATCAAAATCTATAAGATACAATAACATTTTCTCAGGGGACAAGAACTTCCCTGAAATTTTTTGCGCAGTGTTATAGCTGGATCCTACCTTCCCATAGTGCAATAGTAGTGCAATTCAAATTTCAGATATTTCATGTTTGCATGCTATAGCGCTACAGAGTGCTACTTTCTTCGTTGATTATACATGGAGATGGCTACTCTTAGTAAGCACCTGTAAACCTATAAAGACACACTAAGTTATGGAGCAGGCGGATGTCAATAGATCCAATGACCATCAAAAATATTGGTTTGACCAAAAATCCACAACAGAGCGATAGAGGTATCAGAGATAGTAAGACAATTTTTATTAAAGTGTCAAATGCACAAAATTGTAATAAATATACATGGACAAAAAGCAATGAATGGGAGAGAAACAAAAACCAACACAATGGTCTTTGTGGAAAAAATCCACAGAGAGTCAACCCTAAGGGGAGAAATTATGGTGTGAAAATATATATAACAAGCCCATAAGAGCAGCCCATCGGAGTAAAATATCTCCCTAAAAAATAAGTGCTGATGTACACAGAAAGACCAAGCGCATAGAAATGTGAACGTCACCAGCAACCCAGGATCCTAAAAAATGCATGTACATGCCACTGGGGATGCTGCATAATTACCTTGGGACATGCTGGTAATAGGACGCTGGCGTGGTGGGAGCAGGAAAAGGCCTCGACGCGCGTTTCACCGTCGCGGCATTGTGCTCTTCATCAGCATTGTGTTTAACATCTTCCATGCTGGTTTCTTTTTGTTGTTTCTCTCCTATTCATTGCTTTTTGTCCATGTATATTTATTACAATTTTGTGCATTTGACACTTTAATAAAAATTGTCTCACTGTCTCTGATACCTCTATCGCTCTGTTGTGGATTTTTGGTCACACCAATATTTTTGATGGTCATTGGATATATTGACATCCGCCTGCTCCATAACTTAGTGTGTCTTTATAGGTTTACATGTTTTTGGCTTAGAGGTATGCCCTCTGTTGGCCGAGAGGGCACTTTTTGTTTAGGTGTTCTTAGTAAGCAACTGTTCACACCTGATTTCTGTTTTGAAGTGACAGTCAGCCTCTTGATATTTGTATACATATGCTCTCCGATTGAGCAATCCACCCCTCAGCCTCAGGCGTTTTTAATTACAGCAGGATCCTACCTTCTCATATAAATGTAGACTTCAGTCTAAGAGAGGATTCATATTAGATAGGTTCCCAGCAATGAGAATTGCCTTATCGTGGCTGCTGGGTACACATGAATTACCCAATGTATTCTGTATGTATTCTCAATTTTTCATATTTTCTAATGCAGTAATGCAATTCAAATATCATATATTTTATATTTGCATGGTCTAGCTCTACATATTGCTACTTTATTTGTTGGCTTGAAACTCAATGTTGCCCAACGACAGATCTCTGTTGCAGTGAGGGCAAACTTGGTCAAGAACTATAGGAAACATCTGACCTCTGTAATTGCAAGCTAAGGTTTCTGTTAAATATTAAGCTCTGTTTTCCTGTTGTATCAATACTTATTTCATGCAATAAAATGCAAATTAATTAAGTTAGAATCATAAAATGTGATTTTCTGTTTTTTTTTTTCTTTTAGATTCTGTCTCTCACGGTTGAAGTGTACCTACAATAAAAATTACAGACCTCTCCATTTTTTGTAGGTGGGAAATCTTTGTATCAAATACTTATTTTATCCACTGTACATATACAGTATATATTTTTATATACTCATGTTTTTATTTACAAGGTCTCCATACTATCAACTGCATTGTGTCAAGCTTGGGTTCACGAGTTACAACCAATGTAATAGATAATGCAGCAGTTTTGCTTTTTAAAGGTATTGTTCTACTAAAATGAAAAATCCAAATATTCAGTCAATGCATGTATGAATCATTTACTTAACTTTTCTATTTCCAGTCAATGGCATGTAAAATAGAAAAAGAAGAATAACATTGCAAATGCCTATTTCATTTGTTAGGACTGCTTGCAAATCATCTCATTACATTTCCAAACTAGATATGTCATACTATATTCTAAGCATTAGGCTAAAATGCAGTGTGTGTTCTGTGGAGGTGGAGGAGCAGTCTAAAATTTTCATATAGATAGATTTGCAGTGGGTACATAGAAACTGATCTTCGGAGTTTGCATTGAAAGAAATATTAGACTCACTTTGCAAACAGCACTTAATATCCAGGACCAAAATTAAGAAAAGGGTTATTTTTCCTTCTTCATTCAGAAATAATAATAATAATAATAATCTTTATTTTTATATAGCGCTAACATATTCCGCAGCGCTTTACACACATTATCATCACTGTCCCAGATAGGGCTCACAATCTAGAATCCCTATCTGTATGTCTTTAGAATGTGGGAGGAAACCGGAGTACCCGGAGGAAACCCACGCAAACACGGAGAGAACATACAAACTCTTTGCAGATGTTGTCCTGGGTGGGATTAGAACCCAGGACCCCAGCGCTGCAAGGCTGCAGTGCTAACCACTGCGCCACCGTGCTGCCCTCGTTTGCATCTCGGCTTTGGGAAATGGCCGCCGCGATCTCTTCTGCGCACGCGCGGCATCCCGCGGCCATTTTCCTGAAGCCCCGTGCAGCAGAGCACTCCATCTGCGCACGCGCGGCCCCAGGAAGATGGCCACCCCCACCGATGACAGGGGGTAATAGCGCAGATCGCGCGCTGCTTCTTCACGTGCGTGCAGTGGATTCGTCACTGCGACATGCGCACACCACTACGCCACCAACGGAAAGCTGGGGAAGAAAAGAGCGATGTCACCACGCCCACCTGACCAGACCAGCCTGATTGACAGGCGAAAACGGCGACGTTGGTAATGTATTTCTCAGCATAGGTGGGGAATCAGGGTACACTACATACACTATAGTAACGCACAGCGCAGGCCCTATTTAACAGTATTAATATGTCAATCTGAAAAAACGGGGTGACAGGTTCCCTTTAATTTAGTGCAATCCGCCAATCCTAACAGAGAGAGAGAAACTTCACAGGAAAAGCCCACTGAGCTCAAAACTTGCAGCCGGACATGCAGGCAGGTCAAAGAAAGCAGATCTTAAAGTGCAAACATCATTTTAATTTTTAGTTCATACATCATTAGTGCACATGAAAATAGGAAACTCTGTAATATATCTTATCAGAGAATTCTGCTCCTTTCTCCTCCTTCTTTCTTCACCGCTCACTGGTATAAAATTCTGTGAGGCACATGTGGTGTCAATATGATCACTGCATCACTAGACGAATTCATTGGGGAGTGTAGTTTGTAAAATGATTCACGTATAGGGGGTCTCTGTTGTTCTGGCACCTCAGTGGCTCGGTCAATGTGACATGGCACCCTCAAAACATTCCAGCAACATCTGAACTCCAATGTGCTTCCCTTCTGAGTTTTGCACTGTCCCTCAAAAGTAGTATTGCCCCACATATGGGGTATCAGGGTACTCAGGAGAAATTGCACAACAAATTGTATGGTGCAAGTTCTCCTGTTACCCTTATGAAAATACAAAAATAGGAGCTAAAATAATATTTTTGTGGGGAAAATGTGACTTTTTTATTTTCATGGTTGAACGTTATAAACTTCTGTGATGCACCTGGGGGTGATTCAGAAGAAAGTCACTATAATAAGGCAGCAGAGCTACTCTGGCCTCTGTTCAGCGGTGTCCTTCGTTTCAAATGTGCAGAAGACTGAGGCCAAAGGCTCTTTTATGCAATCATAAAAAGACAGACACCGCTGGGTCATAGGTCCTATGAAAAAAGTATAATGTTACAGGGTATATATACTAGATTCCTTGATAGGGCGTTGATCCAGGGAACTAGTCTGATTGCCGTATGTGGAGTCGGGAAGGAATTTTTTTCCCCAATGTGGAGCTTACTCTTTGCCACATGGGGTTTTTTGCCTTCCTCTGGATCAACATGTTAGGGCAAGTTAGGTTAGGCTATGGGTTGAACTTGATGGACTTAAAGTCTTTCTTCAACCTTAATAACTATGTTACTACGTTTCTATGTTACATGATTAAAAACTGACTAGCTGAATCCTTTTAATCTCTATGTAGAAATAGGAGGTCAATTTTCCTTGAATAACTCATGAATCACTGCAAAAGACCCTGGCAGGAGAGTAGGAGTGGAGCAGCCGGGTCAGGAAGTGAAAAGGGGATGATAAATGCAGGAGCAAGAGACTTCCTGTTTCTTCATAGAGCAGTGAAAACAGAAGAATTAACTGGGTAGAAAGGCAAAATGAGCAATTGTAAGTATACAGTGAGATATAATATATTGACTGCAATATATTAAGAGGATAAAAAGTTTGATGGAAGCATTTCTTTAAGTGAAGTATCCGCATGGCAACTATTGATTCTAAATAAAACTTCTTCTCGGCACATAATGTATGGAGAGCGGCGCTCAATCAAAGCATTTCATTTAATACCAATTCCTGAACTTGAAACTGTTTCAAGGTTATTAAAATAAGATAAAAACTGTCAAGGAGATTAAAATTAAGAAGCCTTATAATTTTAAATGGCAGAATTTCATTTTGGCTGATTGCTATTTATAATAATTATTTTGTCTGCCTTGATTTGGTTGAGAAGGACTGAAACTCAGCGCCCTGCTTCAGGGTCACTAGATTTCTTTATCCCCTTCATGTTGTGCAGTAATGTGAATTTACTGTATAATTGCATTAACACTGATATTTCATATTTTAAAAAAATGCTCTGACAATGTATTTTTATTTCCAAGATTCTTGAAATACCTATTATTCATTTCTAGTGCCAATGCATACATTTAGTAAAATACTAAGAAGTACTAAAATACTAACAACAATTCAAAGTCTAAACTGTGATCACATTTAGGCAGTTTATATACTAAAAATGACTTATTTTCTACCAATTTTTGTTATATGATGGTTTCTTCCCCATTTGCACCCAAAGCTGTTTGAAACATTCTGCTGCCAAATGGAGCCAATTCACTAATCAGAGTTGTCAGAGTTGTCAATTCAAATAGCGCCATGGGTGCAAAATTCATTACATTGTATTGAAACGTTCACTAATCTACCTGGGTCAGTAAAAGCCCATAGTAAAAAAGCATGACAACATGCAAGGGGTTCTTCAAAGATTATTCCGTTGGCGATCTGTTTTTTTTTTTTTTTGCTATTTCCTTTTGGCCAATCCAGAAAAATTGGGGCTGGCAGGCTCCCAATTTTATGGATACAAAAAAGGCTGGGAAAGGGTTATAAATTATTAAAATATAATGCCTCTCCTTGGCCTTCACTTCTCTCTTTGTCTTGGGTTTCTCCTCTAGGTTCCTCTTGTCAACTTCTTGGTGCCGCCTGTCTTTTTTAATCTTCACAGTGGTCTTTAGTGCCTTTGCCACTGACTACACCTCATGATGGGGCGATGGACATCATGACATTGGGCTAAAGGCACCAAAGATCACTGTGAAGATGAAAGAGCATGGATGGCTCCTAGAAGAGGTCCAGAGAACCTTGAGGGGAACTTCGCAGAAGGACAGGTGACTCTTTTCATAATGCATAGGCCTCAGATCATAACAAATCATGTTCAATACACGTCAAATAAATATGATGCAAATTGATTTTTTACATGCTGAATTCGAGTGAATAAGCTTAATTTAAATTTTGGCACATTCTCTCATCTTTCCAAGCACAGTTTCGTCCCTCACAGGGTGAATAAAACTATAAATGAAGTTGATGAACACCCCTGTAAGGGTAGAACCGTTTGTATTCAAATTTGCTGATGGAATAAACTGTGAATATTCATCAAAAACCCTCCTAGGTACCGTCACATTTTTAAGGCTATGTCCACACAATGACTTTAGTACTTCAGCAGAACAGCTTTCATAATGCCAGAGCAAGAAAAAGCCAGCGTCTTTTTCATGAAATGGAAAAAGAAATGCGGCGCTCACCCAGTTTGCAGGGAAGTTGATGTCTTTTATGTTACCATATCGAGGTTACAGGCATTTTCTTGGAATCGGCAGGTAAATAGTGAGGGTGCGGGGAGTGAACACCATGGTTTTACTTATGTTTTATGTTTCTTGTTATTGTGTGCCAAATAAAACTTGATATATTTCTTATATTTGTGTGGTGTAGTGTGCAGGCATTACAGTAGTGCTTTCTTTTTCTTCTAATACAGTGTCATTTACTACCGGCTTTTTGCACCTCCCTTAAACTGCATTGATTGGGGTTGTGCACCTGACCTTAAATTGTACAAAATACTCGGAGACCACCCGAGCAACGAGTATACACGCTCATCACTACTAGACACTCTTATTCCTTGGCCTTCCTAAGGATCTTATAGAACTTAGAGGACAAATGGAACTTTACTTATTTCTTCAGCTTGAATTAATAGTCACAACTTTACAATTTCAATTTAGTACAACATTAAATGGAAGCTGTCACTAGTTTTTCTGTCTCTGAACAAATACTGCCACCTTTATCTGCTCCTTCACTGCATTCCACAAACATTTCTATCATCTTCTGACTCCTGTATACCCCCCAAAATACCATTTTAATTCTCTTGTGCTGTCATTAAATGAGGATGGTCCAGACTGATCACCATCCTCGCTGCCGAATCTGTACCTGCTCTCTGCTCCTAATTGCCATCCTCCAGTTTTGATTTAGGTGGATGAAACCTTCTGCATCATCCACACAGCAAAATGACATTTCACACCAGTAGCCTCACAGGCCTGTTAGGCACAATTTGCTCTACCCTACTGCGGGCAGAGGATAAAACAACACTGCTCAAGCGCCGAGTGGCATGATTCCGGCCTTATACAGTGGCAGGGTATGTTGGAGCTGGAACGACATCACTTGGCACATGTGCAGTGAAGTTTTATGCTCTGCCCACAGTAGGGCAGAACAATGTGCTCCTATGCGGCCCATCAAGGCTACTGCATAGGTGTGAAATCTCTTTTCGCTATGTGGATGATGCTGGAGGCCAGTGATTAGGGGCAGAGAGGAGATACAGATTTGGCAACAAGGATGCCCATTGGATCGGACCATCCTCATTTAAATACATTGTAGGAGCAATTAAAATGTAGGGGGGGAGTCAGGAGGTGATAGACATGTTTGCGGAATAAATCCAGGAGTAGACAAAGGAGGTAGCATTTGTTCAGAGACACAAGAACTGATGACGGATTCCCTTTAATGATGTCTTTGTGCACCAATCTCGTGTATAGGTACTGTATCTCAGACACTGTTACAAGAGTGTCTGAGAACAAAAAAAAAAAACACAGCAGAACAAGGAAACCTGTTATCCTGACTTTCCAAAACAAAGATGCAAGAAGACAAAAAAAAAAAGAAGAAAAGAGCGGAATCCAATTTTAAGAAAATAGAGCACTCAATATGCAAAGGTTGTGTTCTCATTCCTCTGTGTTCCCTTAGCAAATCTTTTCTTAATATCTTGAAGTCTCAATTTATTTAACATTGAATGTGTAAAAAAAAATCCTAGGTAAATATTTGATGACTGCAGCACATTTATGATGATATCATCAATAGTAAGAGGAATTATGTTACATAGTTACATAGTTATTAAGGTTGAAGGAAGACTTTAAGTCCATCTAGTTCAACCCATAGCCTAACCTAACATGCCCTAACATGTTGATCCAGAGGAAGGCAAAAAAAACCCATGTGGCAAAGAGTAAGCTCCACATTGGGGAATAAAAACTCCTTCCCGACTCCACATACGGCAATCAGACTAGTTCCCTGGATCAACGCCCTATCGAGGAATCTAGTGTATATACCCAGTAACATTATACTTTTCCAGAAAGGTATCCAGTCCCCTCTTAAATTTAAGTAATGAATCACTCATTACAACATCATACGGCAGAGAGTTCCATAGTCTCACTGCTCTAACAGTAAAGAATCTGCGTCTGTTATTATGCTTAAACCTTTTTTCCTCCAGACGTAGAGGATGCCCCCTTGTCCCTGTTTCAGGTCTTTGATTAAAATGATCATCAGAAAGGTCTTTGTACTGTCCCCTCATATATTTATACATTAAAATAAGATCACCCCTTAGTCTTCGTTTTTCCAAACTAAATAGCCCCAAGTGTAATAACCTATCTTGGTATTGCAGACCCCCCAGTCCTCTAATAACCTTGGTCGCTCTTCTCTGCACCCGCTCCAGTTCAGCTATGTCTTTCTTAAACACCAGAGACCAGAACTGTGCACAGTATTCTAAGTGTGGTCGAACTAGTGACTTGTATAGAGGTAAAATTATGTTCTCCTCATGAGCATCTATGCCTCTTTTAATGCATCCCATTATTTTATTTGCCTTTGTAGCAGCTGCCTGACACTGGCCACTGAATATGAGTTTGTCATCCACCCATACACCCAGGTCTTTTTCATTGACGGTTTTGCCCAGAGTTTTAGAATTAAGCACATAATTATACATCTTATTACTTCTACCCAAGTGCATGGCCTTACATTTATCCCCATTAAAGCTCATTTGCCATTTATCAGCCCAAGCTTCTAGTTTACATAAACCATCCTGTAATATAAAATTGTCCTCCTCTGTATTGATTACCCTGCAGAGTTTAGTGTCATCTGCAAATATTGAAATTCTACTCTGAATGCCCCCTACAAGGTCATTAATAAATATGTTAAAAAGAAGAGGGCCCAATACTGACCCCTGTGGTACCCCACTGCTAACCGCTACCCAGTCCGAGTGTGCTCCATTAATAACCACCCTTTGTTTCCTATCCCTGAGCCAGCTCTCAACCCACTTGCACATATTTTCCCCTATCCCCATTATTCTCATTTTATGTATCAACCTTTTGTGTGGCACCGTATCAAAAGCTTTTGAAAAGTCCTTATACACTACATCCACTGGGTTCCCTTGGTCCAATACGGAACTTACCTCTTCATAGAAACTGATCAAATTAGTCTGACATGAACAGTCCTTAGTAAACCCCTGCTGATACTGGGTCATGAGGTTATTCCTCTTCAGATACTCCAGTATAGCATCCCTTAGAATGCCCTCCAGGATTTTACCCACAGTAGAGGTTAAGCTTACTGGCCTATAGTTTCCGAGTTCAGTTTTGTTCCCTTTTTGAATATTGGCACCACATTTGCTATATGCCAGTCCTGTGGTACAGACCCTGTTATTATGGAGTCTTTAAAGATTAAAAATAATGGTCTATCAATGACTGTACTTAATTCCTGCAGTACTCGAGGGTGTATCCCATCCGGGCCCGGAGATTTGTCAATTTTAGTGATTTTTAGACGCCGCCGCACTTCCTGCTGGGTTAAGCAGGTGACATTTAATTAAAAAAAAGTTAACTTTTTGGGGGCGTTTTGTATACACCTGTAATGTAACACTAAGCATGCTAAACTCTATGGCTGACTAATTCAATCTACAAAAAAAGTTTTACTTTTTTTTACAGTTTTATATACCACCCTAATGTAATACTAATCACATTAAACTCTATAGATGACTATTTCAATCCAGAAAAAGAATTTGAACTTTTTTAGAGTTTTATATACCACTGCAATGTAACACTAACCATGTTAAACTTTATGGATGATTAATTTAATCCAGAAAAAAAACATTTTTAACTTTTGGGGGTTTTTATATACCACTATAATGGCACACTAAACATGTTAAACTGTATGGATAACAATATAGTCAATTTTTTCACCTCTAAAAAAGAATGTGGTCACGTGCACCAACAATATATTTAGCAACGGACTGCAAAGCCCTAAGCCCTGCCTAGAAGCTATGTTCTGCCACTCTCCACACTCCTGCAAATGTCGCTAGGCTAACTGCAGTATGTATCTGATACAAACAGCAAAGCATAGGATTAGCCCTTCGAAGGATTGTTAGTATGATTGTTCAGCATCAGCACTAGTATCAACACTAGAGGACTCTGATTAGTTAAACTGTTGACACACAGGCCTGGATAACTACTTTCTCCCTCCAATCAGATTTGTCCTTGAGCTATGCAATGGCATCAGTATGCCGAGCGTGGAGGCACTTGCTCTCTTATAACCTTTGATGAGGTAATGTGTCCAGCCAATCTCAGTAATGCCAATACCAAAATGGCTATGGGATTACAGCGACTGGCAGGCAATCCTCGCATGCTTATTGGCTGTTTAACGGGTGCCAAACATGCAGGGATTCAAGCTTCAGAATTCGAACACCAGACAATGTTCATTGAGTGTCCAGAATATACAAGCACCCAGATACTCGAGTGATATCTGAGTATCATTGAGCACGTTCGCTCATCCCCAAGTATTACACAACGTTTGGCATGAATATTGGTTGAAACAATTGCTTGCCAGAGACCATGACTTTTGATATGATGGATGATACTTGTGGCGCCATCATGACATCTAGAATATGTCTCAAATATCACGGTAAACAGTTTATCCTTGGCTGGAATAGAAAATTCTGTGCTTTCCCATGATTTCTGAGCAAAAGGGGGTTTTGTACTGCCAAAAATTTCCATCTGTCAAGGTCAACTATTGCTCAGTTTAAGGAGATCAAGGATGCTTATGGAGATATAGATGATAACCACAGAAATACAAATATACTCCGAAAAACAGATGTTAACCATTTCTTTAACAACACGAACATGTGATCAACCCTGTAGACAATGATAGGAATGAGAAAAACTAAGAACAGGTACCACTGATACATAGCTTAGAACAATACCGGGTTACACCCCATATTACTTTGGACAAAATATAAGTCACCATGACACTCCAGAAACACTAATCCTACAAAGAACAAGGAGTAACAAGTCCCATACACAAATATAAAAAAGTATATAAATTTTATTAAACAGATATAAAAATACAGACTAACAATACAAGGTCCAGAGAGTGGTGCATATACAGATGACACAACTACTGTAGTAACACAGGGGGTATACTAAACGGATATCCAATAGTAACAAGCAATGGGTACTTTGAGCATATATCACTACGGTGCTACATATCATGCATGGTATCAGGGTATAAGGTGACCTTTACCCATTCCGATTGCTAGTCTCCACATGCTTCCTATCACATATAGGGTTAAATGCTGGCATATATGGAATGTATACCGTTAGTCTTACCCGTATAAGTGTGCCAGTCAGTGTCGCCAGCAGCCCCGAGGAAGCCCAACGCGAAACGCGCGTCGGGGCTGCTGGCGACACTGACTGGCACACTTATACGGGTAAGACTAACGGTGTACATTCCATATATGCCAGCATTTAACCCTATATGTGATAGGAAGCATGTGGAGACTAGCAATCGGAATGGGTAAAGGTCACCTTATACCCTGATAATGTGGCACCCCTAGGGGTATTTGCCACAAAACTAGTTACTGACAGTAAATACAAATACTGAAATAGCAAGACTGCACTACCACCTCCGGCCAGAAGGGGGAGCTCCAGAGACTCCCCTTGATCCATTCTGGTCTGAGAGAAGAAATGGCAGTTGGGCTAAGGAGCTGATAGTGAGAGGTCATACAGCTGAATTTCTAACAGCCCTATGACGGTTTCCAGGCCCAAATCACCGGCCTGAGGAGAAGAGGGACAGAGAAAAAGGACATTGTGAGAACCGGGTAGCATTAATCACTACCCAGAACAGGCGCAAAGACGGATACCGGATCCGTGGCTGTATTCATTATATATAATACAGCAACCGGAAAAACGTGAGGTGATATCAGCTTCACTAGGGCCGGACGCAGCAACAGGCACAGAGTTCAGCGGTACTCCCGGAGGGGGTAAGCCGATAAAAGGACTCGGGTTGCCCGTCGAACCAGGACCCGGAGGGGACAGATTGGGCCGGCAGCCAGTTCACATACAGCAGCAGGGCCACACAGAAATTGCGCACAATAAGAGGCGAAGACCCCAGCAGGGTCAAAGTAACTCAGAGTTCCCATACAGACGCCGGTGACAGGACTGGTTGTAAATCCTTTTATGTTAAAGTAAACTGGCTAAACGTTTCAGTGCCTCAGTCTTTCATTTGGACAATAGCTATCTATCCAGGATCAGGATCATCACCGCTGAGAGAACCTGCTGCTGATCAAGTAAGTGCCTGTTCCCTCATGATACCCCTTACACTGTGCATTGCCTGAGGCCACAGCACCGGGTCAAGCCACCCGTGACATCCCGCTTAAGAGACAGACCCCATTGGTCCGGTGCTGGGTACCCCGGTCTCCTGGGCATCACAATTGGCGTCACGAACAGGATCTAGCCAGCCCATATACCGGGTATTGTGTGCCGTGATTGGAGCCCAAAACTGTGAAAACTTGGATGAAAAATCTTGAAAATTGACTTTATTAAAGAAAAATCCATTCCTCATTGAAAACTATTGAAAGTGACTTTTCCCCATTGGTTATAATGGAGTAAAGATGGCCGCCAACCCCTGAGGTAATCACCTCATAACTGTTAGGCACGAGACTGTTAATTGAGCTACGCCATTACCTGAGCCCCAGTCTAACTGAAAAACTTCAGAATCCGCCATTACAGAGCGCGGTGGGTGGGAGCAGCAGGGGGCGTGTCATTGTGGGCGGCACCAAGCTGAGCGCTCTGACGTCAGAGCAAGGGGAAAATCGATCCTGCTGCACAGCGGAACGAATCTACACTATCCCGACGGAAGCGGAGGACCGGAAGGGTCCGGATTAACTAAGGGGGCACAGTATGTCGTAGCACGGAGACGCCGCAGCACCCGGCGACGCTAATGCAGCTGAAAGACAGAGTGTCGATAGAGAGTCCGGTAGCGCAGCGGTGCAAGGAGTGGCGCCCATCATGCCAGTGCTGATGCCATATACCCCGGGTGGCTCATGGCTTCCAATGTATGAAGGTGAGCCTAATACCCTTGACGATTTCAGAGAAAAGATGCTGGCCCATTTTGACATGTTCCCCGTGGGTGAAGTTCAGCGTGTTAGTCTCCTGATGATGCAGTTAAGTGGCCATGCTAAGCGAGAAGTCACAGCATGGGCAGCTGATCTAAAAGGCACTGTTGAACGCATATTTGCTGGATTAAAAGCTACATTTGAAACCACGGCCAGCAGCAAAGCTAAAGTACGATTCTTTAATTGCAAACAAAAAGCTAATGAGGGCGTGAGAGACTTTGCCTTAAACCTGCAGGAAGCCCTTAAATCACTTACACTGGCTGAACCCATTTTTAACACCGGAGCGGATAAACTGCTAAGAGATCAATTTATTGAGGGACTCTACACCCCTTCTCACCGGGGGCATGTGAGCATGCTTGTTTTTAAGAACCCTGAATTGACATTTGCCCAATTAAAGGAGAGCGTTATACATCTCCAGCTGGCAGAGGCACCTCGGGATCAGGAGCCTGCGCAACTCATGGCAGAGGCTCCTCAACAACATGGAGTACCAGTGACATCAGCTATGTCCGGAGCCATTGCTAAGCCCCTGGGGCCCAGTACTAATGAGGCTCTTCAACAAAAGCTTGACTCTTTAACTGATGTTGTTGCTTCAATGGCTAAAACCATGCAGGAGATGAGAGGACCCAAGATGGAGTTGTCAAACCGTAGGGAAGGTGTTCCATGGATGAGACCCCGGAGATACCCGACATGGAGAGGACGACCCCGCGACCGCTACCAACCGGATGGACAGCCCATTTGCCGCCGTTGCCAGCAGCCAGGCCACTTTGCACGAGATTGTGATTTAAACGGGAATCCCCTGGGAATGCGGGCCGCTTCGCAGGAATGAACTTTCAAGGCCCAACACCCTGGCACGACAGGTACATCGGAGGACGACCCATTATCCCTATCGTGCTGGACGGAATTCCCCTCAACGCTTTGCTGGACACAGGTTCCCAGATTTCATCTATACCGTATATCCTTTATAAGAGGTACTGGGCTGATGCAGATATTGATAAAGGGCCCTCTGATGTTGAACTAGATATATGGGCCAGTAATGGTAAGTTGGTACCCAAACTAGGATTCAGGGAGATGACCATAAAGATTGGTAAAGTAGAATTGAAGAAACAGGGTATAATTGTTGTTGATGTTGACCGGCGGAACTGTGAACCAACTGTATTGATAGGAATGAATGTGTTAGAGAACTGCTTTTCCGAAGTCATTTCTGTCTTACAGCAAATTGCTGAAACTGCCCAATCCTGCCAGCAGAGAGTTCTCCGGAGGGAAATAAAAGTATTGATGTTAAGGCAACAGGTAGAAGTTGCAGGTGGAGAAATCGGCAGTGTGAGGGTAAGTGATCCAACGTCTATTGTAATCCCACCAAAAACAGAAATGCTGGTATGGTGTAGAGCAGCCATTGGTACTAAGGGACGAGATTATCAAGCCTTAATAGAACCAGTGTACACCGACAGCAGGCCCACTATACTCACAGCACGAGGGGTAGTCGAGGTACACCGGGGACGAGTGCCGGTACGACTTTTGAACTGTGGAGAGGAAGAGGTCACTTTACCAAGGTATGCTACAGTGGCAAAGATATATACTGTTGACAACAATGCCATCACAACCATTGAGCCCTTAGAACCAACCTGTCAGATGGAAGTCAACGGCTCAGATGGAGAAATGGAGGATTGGTGCCAACAGCTACACGTGGGCATAAATTCAACACCTACCCATCAAAAACAAGGGGTGTATAGGCTAGTGACGGAATATGAACAAGTCTTCAGTAAACACCCATTGGACTTCGGACGGATAGAAGGGGTAGAACACACAATCCCCACAGGTGACCATCCCCCAATAAAAGAAAGATATAGACCCATACCGCCCGCTCACTATCAGTGTGCAAAAGATATGCTGAGGGAGATGAAACAGGCCGGGGTAATAAGAGACAGCTGTAGCCCCTAGGCGGCCCCTCTAGTGATTGTCAAAAAAAGGACGGAACCATGAGAATGTGCGTAGACTACCGGAAGATTAATAACATCACCCATAAAGACGCCTACCCCTTGCCTAGGATAGAAGAGTCCTTAACTGCTTTGAAATCTGCTAATTATTTTTCCACCTTAGACTTAACAAGCGGGTATTGGCAAGTCCCTGTGGCTGAGAGAGATAAGGAAAAGACAGCATTCACCACACCAATGGGTCTATGTGAATTAAATCGCATGCCGTTCGGACTCTGCAACGCATCCGGTACCTTCCAGCGGCTGATGGAATGCTGCCTCGGACACAAGAACTTCGAGACCGTCCTCCTGTACCTAGATGATGTGATCGTCTACTCAAAGACTTACGAACAACACTTAATAGACCTGGCAGAAGTGTTCGAAGCCTTATCCAGGTATGGCATGAAAGTCAAGCCATCCAAATGTCACCTTCTCAAGCCAAAGGTACAGTACCTGGGACACATCGTGAGTTCGGAGGGAGTAGCACCAGATCCCGAGAAAATAAGCGCCATAAGGGATTGGCCAAGACCTACCAGCGCAAAAGAAGTGAGGCAATTCCTGGGATTGGTGGGTTACTATCGCAGATTTATAAAAGGATTTACCAAGTTGGCAGCACCCTTGCAAGACGCCTTGGTAGGGCAGACGAAGAAACCTTCAAACCGAAACCCTCCTTTCCAGTGGAACGACGAAAGGGAAGACTCCTTTGAACAACTAAAGAAGGCACTAACCGGAGAAGAGGTTCTGGCATACCCAGATTACCATCAACCTTTCATCCTCTACACCGATGCCAGTAATGTGGGACTAGGAGCAGTGCTGTCACAAAAGCAAGAAGGTCGGGAGAAAGTCATCGCCTTTGCAAGTAGAAAGCTCCGGCCTACTGAAAGAAATCCAGAAAATTATAGCTCCTTCAAATTGGAACTACTGGCAGTAGTTTGGGCTGTGACTGAATGTTTCAAACACTATCTGGCCGCTGCAGAATTTATTGTCTATACTGACAACAATCCGTTGACCTATCTGGACACAGCCAAATTAGGTGCGTTAGAACAGCGATGGATAGCCCGGTTATCTAATTACAACTTCATAATCAAGTATCGAGCAGGTCGCAAGAATGGAAATGCCGATGCCCTATCCCGGATGCCACACTTGAGAGATGTAGAAGAAGAAACGGGGGAGCTTGAAGAAATTGAACTACCAGCCTTCCATCATCCCAAGGCGAAACATCATCAGTCAAGTTCCTATCAGAAACAACAAGAGGTGAATTTTAATCCGTTAGCACACCATAGATGGACCGACACCCAAGAAAGCAATCCGGCTGTGAAGTTGGTGAAGGAACTGTTAACTGAGCAAAGAGGATGCCGCAGAAGAGACGCATCAACTCTGGAAAGAGAGAGGCAAAATGTTCCTGTATCAAGGGAAGCTCTGTAGAAGGTACACCAATCCGAAAACACATGAATTGGTTTGGCAGATTATCGTGCCTAAACAAGATGTGAAGATGGTCCTCGAAGCTTACCATAATGGTGCTGGTCACTTCGGTTGGAAAAAGTTAGAAGTACTTCTAAGAGAATGATTTTATTGGGTCGGGATGAGAAAATCAATCGAACAGTGGTGCAGAAATTGTGGCCCGTGCAACCTCAGAAGAAACGATCAAAAGAACCAAAGAGCACCACTGCAGCCCATAATCACCAAACAACCACTCGAACTTGTAGCCATAGACCACGTGAAGTTGATACCAAGCCGGTCCGGCTATGTCTATGCCTTGACCATCGTGGACCATTATTCACGCTTCTTGGTAGTAGTACCCGTAAAAGATCTGACAGCAAAAACAGCAGCCAAAGCGTTCCAAACGTACTTTTGTAGACCCCATGGATATCCGGAACAGGTTCTCACCGACCAAGGTACAGCCTTTGAATCAGAGATCTTCAGAGAATTCTGTAATATATATGGTTGCAAAAAGATCCGGACGATGGCCTATCATCCACAAACAAACGGCTTATGCGAGAAGATGAACCATATTGTAAAATAAACCTACTAAAGACTTTACCTGAGACAGAAAGGAATTAATGGCCAGAGAAATTGCCTGACTTGGTGGATCTGTATAATCATGTCCCGGTGAGCTCCACCAACTGCACCCCAGCTTACCTTATGCGTGCAAGACCCGGCCAATTACCAATCGATCTAGAAATGGGAATTCTGAAACCAGACGCAGAAGTTCAAGACTCCAATTGGGATATCATACGGCAAAAGCAGTATCGCCAAGTGCAAGAGAGTGTGGAAAGAAGCCTTCAGCAAACTAGAGAAAGACAAGAGCGAACTTTCAACCAGAATGCTCTAGCGACCCCATTAAGACCGGGTGACCAAGTGCTCAAGAGAAATCGTCAAACCAATAAACTGGACAATCAGTGGGAAGCCGTACCCTACACAGTTTTACCAACAAGAGTGGATAATCCTAAAATGTGTCTCATTAGCAAAAACGGAGGCTTAACATCTGTACTAGTGTCAAGAGACAATCTTAAATTATGTCCGGAAGCATTGAAAGAGCCAGACGTTGTCCAGCCAGAACCAGAAGTTATTCAACCCATACAGGTTCAACCAGTAAAGGAAAAAGAAGAGGAAGTGTATCACACCTGTATAGGAGACTTTCCCAAAACCCTACTAACATACCATGGTGCAGTAGTGGTTCCCATGGTGGCCTTTTATCCAACACCGAACCCAATACCAGAAGTCCCAAGACAGGAAGAGGCTGACCCCGTACTACAGGAGGTTCCAGGCCAGGAAGAACAGATTCCTGAAAAGAGTAATCCCATTCACGGTGGACTTGCCAACTCCATAGTTATGGAATTATCTTTAGCAGAGCGGGCAGATACTACATCCGCAGTAGACAGTAGTACACCACATGAAGAGATACCGCTATTACGTAGATCACAGCGTAGTACCCAGGGTCAATTACCGGCCAGGTATGCAGATTACCAACTATAAAGCTCATAATGTGAATTGTATATATGTTATGCCGCATATAGTTAAACAGAAAATGTAGTATAGTTATTGTTATCAGTCTGCAACGTTTAAGCCCAGTACCTACAGAGACTTGTCTGTATGAACTTCTTGCATATTCTTGAACTTGTTATCAGCCCGGAGGCACTAAATCAAAGCTCCGGAAAGACTGCTTTTTGAACTTTGCTTTTTGCTCTTTTTGAACTTTCTTTAGACTTTATATTGGTAACTCCGTTGGAAAAATGGAACTAAATTCCTGGACACAAAGTGCAGTGCCTTTCCTAGTACCTTCAAGGATAGAACTGTATTAATGGACGCTATTTGAAGTGACTTTTTACAGAACTCTATTTTTGTTTCCTTGAGTGGTTTTTGTAACTTTTCATTTTTAAGACTCTGTACATATTAATTGTTATTTCAAAATGTTATCGTCCCACAGTCCCGGAGTACTGTTCTTAACTAAGGGGGAATGTGGCACCCCTAGGGGTATTTGCCACAAAACTAGTTACTGACAGTAAATACAAATACTGAAATAGCAAGACTGCACTACCACCTCCGGCCAGAAGGGGGAGCTCCAGAGACTCCCCTTGATCCATTCTGGTCTGAGAGAAGAAATGGCAGTTGGGCTAAGGAGCTGATAGTGAGAGGTCATACAGCTGAATTTCTAACAGCCCTATGACGGTTTCCAGGCCCAAATCACCGGCCTGAGGAGAAGAGGGACAGAGAAAAAGGACATTGTGAGAACCGGGTAGCATTAATCACTACCCAGAACAGGCGCAAAGACGGATACCGGATCCGTGGCTGTATTCATTATATATAATACAGCAACCGGAAAAACGTGAGGTGATATCAGCTTCACTAGGGCCGGACGCAGCAACAGGCACAGAGTTCAGCGGTACTCCCGGAGGGGGTAAGCCGATAAAAGGACTCGGGTTGCCCGTCGAACCAGGACCCGGAGGGGACAGATTGGGCCGGCAGCCAGTTCACATACAGCAGCAGGGCCACACAGAAATTGCGCACAATAAGAGGCGAAGACCCCGGCAGGGTCAAAGTAACTCAGAGTTCCCATACAGACTCCGGTGACAGGACTGGTTGTAAATCCTATTATGTTAAAGTAAACTGGTTAAACGTTTCAGTGCCTCAGTCTTTCATTTGGACAATAGCCATCTATCCAGGATCGGGATCGTCACCGCTGGGAGAACCTGCTGCTGATCAAGTAAGTGCCTGTCCCCTCACGATACCCCTTACACTGTGCATTGCCTGAGGCCACAGCACCGGGTCAAGCCACCCGTGACATCCCCCTCAAGAGACAGACCCCATTGGTCCGGTGCTGGGTACCCCGGTCTCCTGGGCATCACAATACCATGCATGATATGTAGCACCGTAGTGATATATGCTCAAAGTACCCATTGCTTGTTACTATTGGATATCCGTTTAGTATACCCCCTGTGTTACTACAGTAGTTGTGTCATCTGTATATGCACCACTCTCTGGACCTTGTATTGTTAGTCTGTATTTTTATATCTGTATAATAAAATTTATATACATTTTTATATTTGTGTATGGGACTTGTTACTCCTTGTTCTTTGTAGGATTAATGATAGGAATGAGGTCTGTCCATGAAAAACACGGATAGAACCCATATATGAAAAAACGATGTCTGAATGAGCTCTTAGAGAGAATGTCATCGCAAAATGACAGTAAATGCCGACTAGCACTGGTGACAAGCCAAAGTCAGTCTCATGTGAGCCATTGAGTAGAAACATTTGTTGGAAGCAGACACCCAATAGTGTCTTCCAGAGCTCAGAATCAGGAATAACCCACACTACTACCAATGTTCCACTGCCTAAGCCATGCCAGAAATCCTATGTTAGGGAATTGTACTTATCCTTGAATTTTCACAGAGCAATGCATCCAAAATCAGAGCAGAGAATTTCTGATGCATATGAATGGGGTAAGGAAAAAGCAAATTCTCATGTATAGGATGTAAATTTAACGAAATCGGAAACATATGAACATACCCTAAGGCTACAACACTCAGGAACTGCAGGAGGCACAGGTGTTACAGCCGTAATATGGCTGCTGAAATGTGTCCATATTAAGCCAACCTGTAAGTAGGTCATTGCTAGACTTTACAGATTAATGGTTTAACTACGAGACAACTAGGTTTCGACTTTCATAGTTGCTTAGTCTGAAGCTTTAGATGATTTATTCCCCCTTTATTTCACCATTGTAATTTGTAAAGTGAAGAAACATGGCAGCCAGACTGTCACTGTATTGGACAATGATCTTCCTTTATGCGCACATTTCATATTCTTTACCAAACTATCTTAAAAGTCGTTAACTAAATGGGAAATCTTTTCAAATCGGTCTTTAAAACATATTTTCATCCAAGTCAAACTGAGCATTGAAGACATTTAATTAAAGGCGGTGTTGAGATGCAGACAGTTTATCCGGATTGTTGCAGCAGCGTGAAACACCTGTGTGCTCCAGACAGACATGAGCTTTGAAGATGAAATTTGGCAGGGTCATAATGGAAAAACTCAGATGCATTATTTCAAAGTGGAAGCGAACATAGCGCTAGGAAACTTTCCTTCCTTCATGGAAGAGCTGATCTACAAAGCAACTAATTTTTCGAAAGCTTTAATCTGATGTCATATACTTTAATAATAAAAGGAAATGAGCAATTTTATGTCTGGCTTTATGTTTTTATTCACATTTTTACAAATAGACGTAGCATATCTGAGTCTTTAATTTATTAGCTTTTCAGATGTCACAGTTGGTTATTTTTCATTTTATTACGTTTAGACAAATGGCAATTTCATGTCACTCGGGGTCAGGGGAAGTTAGCAAAAAATCCTATGGGCAATGTGATGGCAACTCCAGTATATGATACAAAAAGCCTGTGAGCAAGAGGGAAGGCAGCTGCCACCTGTTCAATGTTGCTGCCTTTTTATCTAATTTTATTAAACTAAAAAATCTGGTGCCAATTTATTTAATAATTCCTTTTGTGTATGTCTTGTACATACCTGTTTTAGCAGATATGCCATTCAGGAGATATCTGATTTCCTCTAAATACTAATATAATTCCAATAACACAGACTACACTTTCCATAATTACTTTGCAGTAGGGAAAATCTAATCACACATATCTTTCTTTGCACCTGGTCTTATATAAGGGCAACATTGATAGAGCAGTGCGTAATGTTCTTAGACTTGCAATTGAGAATCACACTGAATTCTATGTAGTATAGCCTTCCCTGTCTTCTGCTTGTAATTGGTTTTTGCCTGTCAGCTCTTACAAGCAGGAGTCAGGGAAAAAAACTGAAGTTTAATTTTTACAGGATACACTGAAGATTCTGTGCACAACAATCATAAATACTATAGATAGTCAATGTGAGTTAAGGGAGTTTTATAAATCACTCTAATCACTTACTATATCATTGCTCTCATTTATAAAGCAGAACTGATATCTACAGCTACATAAGAGAGATTAAGAGAATCAAGGAAGGTAGAACTCCGTGGAGAGGTGTCTTACATCTGCCAGGATGAATTAAAAATATGATGTCATCTGATAGTTTACAAAACATCATGCTTGCCATTTTTTTAAAATAGGATGGAAGTTTGGGGGAGATAGCAGAATTTTTATTTGCATAGTAACATCACTTTCCGTTAGGTCATGATTCTTCAACACTGTGTTCTCGACCCTCATTGTACCTTTGGACACGTGGATTTGGTGTCATAAGTCATAAAATGTTTGGAGAGCTCTGTTATTTTAAGAGGTTCTGAGAGACTTCTCTGGACACCTAGTAGATTTGCCAACTCTCCCTGATGTCTGAGAGGTCTTCCACTCTTACATGAGAAATAAATGGTATTGGAAAAAGTTTTTTTCCGAATATAAGTAGTTTATTTTAGTAATAAAACTGCACTAAGTGCATCCATCCTTCTTCAGGTGTAAACTTGGCGAGTAAGCATTAAATGTCTAATAAAATGTTACTTTAATGATTGACAACTGCAGGAAAGCAGCTTTTCAACCTTTTGTGGTTATTCTTCACAATTGCACAAACTACACTATGTCTTTATTTTTCATTCAATGGAAGCCTGACCCCTTGTACCAGTCGGGCACTCATTCTAGAGGTAGAAGCTGTAACAAGAGGCCCACATATTGCACAAAGGTCCCTTCCTGGACACACTTGTTGACCACAAGCTGCCACTGTTTGGCCTCATTAATGGAAGTATAATGGTGGGTCTGAGACATGGAGCTTGCACTCATCACTGGGATATGTTTTATCATTGCAAAATGAATCTGATGGCTGACACAGACAGAAGAGCGCCCATGTACAAGAACATTGTCATTGTAGGACAGTAGTTCATCATAATGTAAAATTCCACCGACTAAGACCCCCTTTACGTCTTGGGCCCCGTGTGGCTGCACAGGTTGCACCAATGGTATGTGATGGATAATAAATGTGAAGCAATGCTCAGAACTATCATGTCCCATCCTTGTACAATGTGGAGGGAGGTTAACACCTGAGTGATACGATTCTCGGCTAGACTGATGTGGGCAAGGAAGAAGAAAGGAGCAGACGTCAGCAGCAGGACAAGTCCTTCATGTTGGTTTTAGAATGGCTGTGTTTATGGCAGTTTGCTAAGCAACTCCAGGCTGTAACTTTGATGTGTCTGTGAGTCACCAGGGTACCTTATCAAGAAGAATACAATTTTCCACAAAAGAAAAAGGAAACACGATGACAGAGATCTTTCAAGCATACACATATATAAACCTAATGTATTTATATTCCCCCTGTACTTTGAAACCAGGCAAACTAAAACATCAAAGGCAGCGACAAATTTAAACAGCAGTAAAAAAGAAAGGAGAACACATGGTCATTTCAAACCACTACACCACTACAAATACAAGGGCTGCAGAAACAAAGAAGTGAGAATTTTGCCTTCTGGTTTTTTTCGTGTGTGATAAGGATGAATATTTCCAAAAATTTATGATAACGTCAATCAGAGCTGTAGCAAGGTTTCACTTCAACCAGGGAAAAGGTTCAGTTTGCTTCCCAGGACGACCAGGAAAAAAGTGCTACCGATGTAGCCAAGTGTATATTGACGAATAATGCGTCATCTGCATAACTTATAACAGAGGGTTAATTTACTTATAAGGATTAAGATAATTTAAATGGGTTGTCCGGTCTAAAATGAAAAGTCACTCACAGGCAGAAGCTGTCCAGTTGGCGTACTCCATACAAGTGTATTAAACGAGGCCGCGCTCACTAGACAGCCGCGCCTTTGCTCCATACATTTGTATGGAGCAAGGCCGTGCCTACTAGATGGCATCCGCCCGGGAGAATGCAAATCCTATACATCACAACCGTTCCCGGCTCAGAAACCAGCGAATCTTCTGAGAGCTGTAGGCTGTACGCATACATTATCCCCGTATCTGACTCAGAAACCAGCAAATCCTACTTTAATTTGGGGGCATTCAAAAGTCGATTGATTTATCCCTCCTAGTGTTCCATTGATTTCCACTCTGTTGTTTTGTGAGTGCATTTGTATGATTGTAATTTTCTTTTGTTCTTTTATCCTTATCTGTTTCTCCTGTCTGTCAGGTTTGTATTATGCTATACCTTGCTGTCCCAGACCTCCATGGATGGGTTAGGAAAAATTCAGCGTGCATACAGAAGCAAAGCAAGATACGAGGCCCCAGCATCTCCACCATCAGGGGCAATCTGGGGAATAGGGACAGCCTACAGTCCCATTCCCCAAGGAAATCCTGCTACAGTATTGTTATAAAGCAACAGAATACAGCACAGAAGAAGCAGCAGCATAGCTCTAGTGAGAGAAGATGTTGCAATACCACCCATGGTGCTTTACGGTGAGCCCACAACCTTGTTTCAAATTGTCCCTCTCGGATATTTTAGATTATGGTCTACAAGCTTTAAGTTACAGGACTACATGCAAAGTCTTATGCAAGGAAGAATAACATAACACTCTCCAAGGGAACCTGATGAACCTGACATAATGGACACATTGTTAGAGAAGGTAGAGGATTTGGGAGGGCGTTGCTTGATCATGGAACATTAATCAATAGAACAATTTGTCCTATTGTGACAGACAGACTAACTTGTCACCCCCTATAGCTACTCCCCTAGCCACTGATGTGGGAGAGGGTATTAGACCACCATGTACTGAGGCTGGGTTCATATTGCGTTCCGGCAGTCCGTTAGACAGACTGCGTTACACCGTGGCAGTCCGTTAATGTTGCCATTAATCTCTATTTCTGGCGCATCGCTAGCGCACGCCCAAAATCGGCGTGCGCTAGCGATGTGCCATCATTGATTGACGGACCTAGGACGCGGGCTGCAGCGTTTCCGGGTCCATCACCGCTAGCGGAGATAGAGCATTTGCTAGCTCTATCTGCGCTAGCTCGATGGCATGTCGGCACTTGCGTTAACGCATGTGTTGAACTGGCTACTGTTACCGCAGTGTGAACCTAGCCTTAGACTTCTTTATCAAATCCATGTAGAGTTCACCAGAACTTCCACTGTGGCAAATACTCTTGAAAAGAAGAGAAAGTGCACCTATTGCATCTTTCTCGGTTTATCATTCTTTTCACACGCAAACACTCTATATTCATTCTCCACTTCGATGTAAGTAGTACTCTTTGTAACAGTTTACATTGTGGATAGATTCTAATTCATAACCTTCGAGAAGAGAAGATTAGATCTGTGTAGCTGCTTGTTGGGTAATTTTTCACAGTTATGTGTATCACGTCCGATTTAGGATTTCATTTGCGAATTTATTTTGTTTGAAGTAAATATACACATGAAAATGGTCTCAGTGCGAGAAGGAAGCTGGAGGATGTGAGAAAATTAAGTGCACAGGATGAAATCTGCTTAAATTCAAGGAGCGTAAAGGGTGTAGTCATCTGGATAATTCAAGCAAGGTGTTAATATTCCATCATTGTGGCACATAAACCGCTTTACTTGCTCACTGGAGCATGACCGCCGAGTAAATTAACTAGTCCTCTTGGTAGAAAAGTAGATTAATGAATTAAAATATCAATAAGGACTGTTGTGACTACTACTCTTAGCATGCCCTCATTTACCCTAATTGCCAAAACATGCAGAGAACCATAAAATGATAAGAGTTGAAGTTGAATAAAAGGATTTAAAGGGAACCTGTCACCTGAATTTGGTGGGATCGGTTTTCGGTCATATAAGCAGAGTTTTTGGATGTTTGATTCACCCTTTCCTTACCCGCTGGCTGCATGCTGGCCGCAATATTGGATTGAAGTTCATTCTATGTCCTCCGTAGTACACGCCTGCATAATCTGTTCTGATTACTTACTCTGTGATATTTACCTTTATGTGTCATAATTGATTTCTAAAATAAAATTTACTGTTTTATGATACACGGTTTTTGTGGTTTAATGCTCCATTTTGTGGTGTTTTGATACTGAGAGGGAGCTCCATAGGATAGTTTCCATTGTATGCCTGATCTTTGACCCAAGGACTAAGTGTTGTTATTATATTATGATATTTGTATATGAGATATTGTGCTTGAAAATTTTGGATGAAAGTGGGGGATTCATCTTATGGTCTGGATGTACCGGACTGTGGATGTGGAGGGGGGCGGTGATTGAGGAGTGTGTCACAGGAGGCAGGATCCAGCACTGGGGCTAACATGTGTGCCCGCTATTAAAGCAAATGAATATGCATTGCTTCCCACGCTAATGATCCCACCTGCCTCTCTAAACAGATGCCAACACTCAGAGGTGGGCAGGACTATGGGCATGGGGAGAAGTGCATATTCATTTCTTTTAATAGCAGGCACACCAGATTCCTTCAATGGGTGGGAGATCACGTGTATCCGCTATTAAGAATAATTAATATTCACTGCACCTCACACTCACAGTCCCGAGCGTGGATAGCAGTGAATATTCTGGCAGCTGACTTCGGTATGTGTGGGTGCATATCAGGATTGGGGGGACATATATACCAGGATAGGGATCATATACCAGGATAAGAATCATATATACCAGGATGGGGATCATATATAACCGGATGGAGGGCCATATATACCAGGACAGGGATATTATACGATATACCGAGATGGGGATCATATATACCAGGAAGGGGATTATAAACTGTATACCAGGATGGAGATCATATATACCAGAATCGGGTTCATATACTCCATGATGGGGGCCATATTGACTAGGATGGGGATCTTATATCCCAGGATGAGGGCCATATATACCCGGATGAGAGCCATATATACCAGGATGGGCCCAGGATAGGGATCATATATACCAAAATGGACCACATATACACCATGATGGAGGACGTTAATACAGAATTGTTATTACCCCAATAACAGTGTCAGCAGCATATCCCACGCATAACAGTGTGTCATGACCACATTTTTTGATTCAGCTTTTTTTTCTATTTTCCTTCTCTAAAACGTAGGTGCATCTTATAATCCGATGAATTTTATAGTCCATAGAATATGGTACTTACAGTTTACCCCAGTACCTTCCTTAGTGCACAATAAATGATCCCCAGATGCACTGATGTTCATGAATTCTGGTGCTCTGCTTTGGCTTGTACACAGGAGCCTGTTGTGAATTCTGTGGTCAAGCTCCCTCCTGTGGTCATGAGTGGTACTTCGGCTGGTTCTGTCTATGAGTTTCCTTCCTCAGGTGACGAGGTTAAGTCGTTAGGTGCTGCTCTATTTAACTCCACCTAGTTCTTTGTTCCTGGCCTCCAGTCAATGTTCCAGTATTGGTCTTGCTTTCTCCTGGATTGTTCTTGTGGCCTGTCTGCTCTGCATAAGCTAAGTTTTGCTTGTGTTATTTTTGGTTGCTATATTTTCTGTCCAGCTTGCTATATTGGTTTTTCTTGCTTGCTGGAAGCTCTGAGACGCAGAGGGAGCACCTCCGTACCGTTAGTCGGTGCGGAGGATCTCTTTGCCCCTCTGCGTGGTTGTTTGTAGGTTTTTGTGTTAACCGCAAAGCTATCTTTCCTATCCTCGGTCTGTTCAGTAAGTCGGGCCTCACTTTGCTAAATCTATTTCATCTCTGTGTTTGTATTTTCATCTTAACTCACAGTCATTATATGTGGGGGGCTGTTGTGAGTTCTGTTTTTGGGCTCCCTCTGGTGGTTACTGATGGTACTGGGTGACTTGTGTTCTCTGCGGTCTCTGGTGTCCACCTGTTCCATCAGGTTATGGGAGTTTCCTATTTAACCTGGCTTTTTTGTCATTTCCTCGCCGGCTATCAATGTAATCAGCGTGTCTTTTTACCTCTGCTTCCTGCGTCTGTTATCTTCAGAACAAGCTAAGTTTTGATTTTCCTGTTCCACGTTTTGCTTTATTTTTGTCTTAGTCCAGCTTGCAGATATGTGATTCCTTGCTGCTGGTTGCTCTAGTGGGCTGAAATTACTCCTCATGTTCCATGAGTTGGCACATGAGTTCAAGTAATTTCAGGATGGTTTTTTGAAGGGTTTTTCGCTGACCGCGCAGTTCACTTTTGTATCCTCTGCTATCTAGCTTTAGCGGGCCTCATTTTTGCTGATTCTATTTTCATAACTACGTATGTGCTTTCCTCTCATTTCACCGTTATTACATGTGGGGGGCTGCTATTTCTGTGGGGTGTTTCTCTGGAGGCAAGTGAGGTCTGTGTTTCTTCTAATAGGGGAAGTTAATCCTTCGGCTGGCGCGAGACGTCTAGGAATCATCGTAGGCACGTTCCCCGGCTACTGCTAGTTGTGTGTTTAGGTTCAGGATCACGGTCAGCTCAGGTTCCATCACCCTAGAGCTTGTTTTGTTTTTGTGCTTGTCCTTTTGTGATCCCCTGCCATTGGGATCATGACAGTATAGCCGGCCAAAAAAAAAAATTGGTCATCGTTTTGGCTGAAGTAGGAGGAAAAGTAGTCTGAGGAAGTTTTTTTTTTTTTTTTCTTCCCCTCCTCAGTGTTTGCTGCCTAGCCTTAATTGCAGCTTGGCTGCTTCTTTCCTCCTCTTAATCCTTGAATGGCTCTGACCTCAGCTGTTTATCATGGACGTCCAGAGTTTGGCTTCCAGCCTGAATAATCTTGCTGCTAAGGTTCAAAATATACAAGATTTTGTTGTACATACCTCTATGTCTGAACCTAGAATTCCTATCCCAGAGTTTTTTTCTGGAGATAGATCTAGTTTTCTGAATTTTAGGAACAATTGCAAGTTGTTTCTTTCCTTGAAATCTCACTCCTCTGGAGACCCTGCTCAGCAGGTCAAGATTGTTATATCTTTCCTGCGGGGTGACCCTCAGAATTGGGCATTTGCATTGGCACCAGGGGATCCTGCGTTGCTCAATGTGGATGCGTTTTTTCTGGCATTGGGTTTGCTCTATGAGGAACCTAACCTAGAGATTCAGGCTGAAAAAGCTTTATTGGCTCTCTCTCAGGGGCAAGATGAAGCAGAAATATATTGTCAGAAATTTCGGAAATGGTCGGTGCTTACTCAGTGGAATGAGTGCGCTCTGGCTGCAAAATTCAGAGATGGCCTTTCTGAGGCCATTAAAGATGTTATGGTGGGGTTCCCGGCGCCTACAGGTCTGAATGAGTCCATGACTATGGCTATTCAGATTGATCGGCGTTTACGGGAGCGCAAACCTGTGCACCATTTGGCGGTGTCTTCTGAACAGGCACCTGAGATAATGCAATGTGATAGAATTCAGTCCAGAAGTGAACGGCAAAATTATAGGCGGAAAAATGGATTGTGTTTTTATTGTGGTGATTCAGCTCATGTTATATCAGCATGCTCTAAACGCACAAAAAAGGTTGATAAGTCTGTTGCCATTGGTACTTTACAGTCTAAGTTCATTCTGTCTGTGACTCTGATTTGTTCATTATCATCCATTTCCGTCGATGCCTATGTGGATTCAGGCGCTGCCCTGAGTCTTATGGATTGGTCATTTGCCAATCGCTGTGGGTTTAGTCTGGAACCTCTGGAAGTTCCTATTCCTTTGAAAGGAATTGACTCTACACCTTTGGCTATGAATAAACCTCAGTACTGGACACAAGTGACCATGCGTATGACTCCCGTTCATCAGGAGGTGATTCGCTTCCTGATACTGTATAATTTACATGATGTCTTAGTGCTTGGTCTGCCATGGTTACAAACTCATAACCCAGTCCTGGACTGGAAAACAATGTCTGTGTTAAGCTGGGGATGTCAGGGGGTTCATGATGATGCATCTCCGATTTTTATCGCTTCATCTACTCCTTCTGAGGTTCCGGTATTTTTGTCTGATTATCAGGAGGTTTTTGAGGAGCCTAAGCTCAGTTCGCTCCCTCCTCACAGGGATTGCGATTGTGCTATAGATTTGATTCCTGGCAGTAAATTCCCTAAAGGTCGTTTGTTCAATCTGTCAGTGCCAGAGCATACTGCTATGCGGAATTATGTTAAGGAGTCCTTGGAAAAGGGACATATCCGTCCATCTTCGTCCCCTTTGGGAGCAGGTTTTTTTTTCGTGGCCAAAAAAGATGGTTCCTTGAGGCCTTGCATAGATTATCGTCTTTTGAATAAGATTACAGTCAAATATCAGTATCCTTTGCCATTGTTGACTGATTTGTTCGCTCGCATTAAGGGGGCTAAATGGTTCACTAAGATTGATCTTCGGGGTGCGTATAATCTTGTGCGGATAAGGCAGGGTGATGAGTGGAAAACCGCATTTAATACGCCTGAGGGCCATTTCGAGTATTTGGTGATGCCTTTTGGACTTTCTAATGCTCCTTCTGTCTTCCAGTCTTTTATGCACGATATTTTCCGTGAATATCTGGATAAATTTATTATCGTGTATTTGGATGATGTTTTGGTTTTTTCTGATGACTGGGAGTCTCATGTTCAGCAGGTCAGGAAGGTGTTTCAGGTCCTGCGGGCCAATTCTTTGTTTGTAAAGGGTTCTAAATGTCTCTTTGGAGTCCAGAAGATTTCTTTTTTGGGGTATATTTTTTCCCCTTCTACTATTGAGATGGATCCCGTCAAGGTTCAGGCTATTTGTGACTGGACGCAGCCTACATCTCTTAAGAGTCTACAGAAGTTCTTGGGCTTTGCTAATTTTTATCGTCGCTTCATAACTAATTTTTCTAGTGTTGTTAAGCCTTTGACGGATTTGACTAAGAAGGGTGCTGATGTTACTGATTGGTCTCCTGCGGCTGTGGAGGCCTTTCAGGAACTTAAACGCCAGTTTTCTTCTGCTCCTGTGTTGCGTCAGCCAGATACGTCGCTTCCTTTTCAGGTTGAGGTTGATGCTTCCGAAATCGGAGCGGGGGCGGTTTTGTCACAGAGAAGCTCCGATGGCTCAGTGATGAAGCCATGTGCGTTCTTTTCTAGAAAATTTTCGCCCGCTGAACGGAATTATGATGTTGGTAATCGGGAGCTTTTGGCCATGAAGTGGGCATTTGAGGAGTGGCGTCATTGGCTTGAGGGTGCTAGACATCGTGTGGTGGTCTTGACTGATCACAAAAATCTGATGTACCTTGAGTCTGCCAAGCGTCTGAATCCTAGAAAGGCTCGTTGGTCACTGTTTTTCTCCCGTTTCAATTTTGTGGTTTCGTACCTGCCAGGTTCAAAGAATGTGAAGGCGGATGCTCTTTCTAGGAGTTTTGTGCCTGACTCCCCTGGAAATTCTGAGCCCACTGGTATCCTTAGGGATGGGGTGATTTTGTCGGCTGTCTCCCCAGACTTGCGACGTGCTTTGCAGGAGTTTCAGGCGGATAAACCTGATCGTTGTCCGCCGGAAAGACTGTTTGTTCCGGATAATTGGACCAGTAGAGTCATCTCCGAGGTCCATTCTTCTGTGTTGGCAGGTCATCCTGGAATATTTGGTACTAGAGACTTGGTGGCCAGGTCTTTTTGGTGGCCTTCCTTGTCGAGGGATGTGCATTCTTTCGTGCAGTCTTGTGGAGTTTGCGCTCGGGCTAAGCCTTGCTGTTCTCGGGCCAGTGGATTGTTGTCACCTTTGCCTATCCCGAAGAGGCCTTGGACGCACATTTCCATGGACTTTATTTCGGATCTCCCTGTCTCTCAAAAAATGTCCGTCATATGGGTTGTGTGTGACCGCTTTTCTAAGATGGTTCATCTGGTACCCTTGCCTAAGTTACCTTCCTCCTCTGAGTTGGTCACTCTGTTTTTTCAAAACGTGGTCCGTTTGCATGGCATTCCGGAGAACATCGTTTCTGACAGGGGATCCCAGTTTGTGTCTAGATTTTGGCGGACGTTCTGTGCTAAGATGGGCATTGATTTGTCCTTTTCGTCTGCATTCCATCCCCAGACGAATGGCCAGACGGAACGAACTAATCAGACTTTAGAAACTTATTTAAGGTGTTTTGTTTCTGCTGATCAAGATGACTGGGTTTCCTTTTTGCCGCTTGCCGAGTTTGCCCTTAATAATCGGGCTAGTTCTGCTACCTTGGTTTCTCCTTTTTTTTGTAATTCGGGGTTTCATCCTCGTTTTTCCTCTGGTCAGGTGGAGCCTTCTGATTGTCCTGGAGTGGACATGGTGGTGGATAGGTTGCATCAGATTTGGAGTCATGTGGTGGACAATTTGAAGTTGTCCCAGGAGAGGGCTCAGCAGTTTGCTAATCGCCGTCGCCGCATGGGTCCTCGACTTCTTGTTGGGGACTTGGTGTGGTTGTCTTCTCGTTTTGTTCCTATGAAGGTCTCTTCTCCTAAGTTCAAGCCTCGGTTCATCGGTCCCTATAGGGTCTTGGAAATTTTTAACCCTGTGTCGTTTCGTTTGGATCTCCCGGCATCGTTTGCTATTCATAATGTGTTCCATCGGTCGTTGTTGCGGAAGTATGAGGTACCTGTTGTTCCTTTGCTTGAGCCTCCTGCTCCGGTGCTGGTGGAGGGTGAATTGGAGTATGTTGTGGAGAAGATCTTGGATTCTCGTGTTTCCAGACGGAAACTCCAGTATTTGGTCAAGTGGAAGGGTTATGGTCAGGAGGATAATTCTTGGGTGATTGCCTCTGATGTTCATGCTGCCGATTTGGTCCGTGCTTTTCATATGGCTCATCCTGGTCGCCCTGGTGGTTCTCGTGAGAGTTCGGTGACCACTCCTCAAGGGGCGGGTACTGTTGTGAGTTCTGTTTTTGGGCTCCCTCTGGTGGTTACTGATGGTACTGGGTGACTTGTGTTCTCTGCGTTCTCTGGTGTCCACCTGTTCCATCAGGTTATGGGAGTTTCCTATTTAACCTGGCTTTTTTGTCATTTCCTCGCCGGCTATCAATGTAATCAGCATGTCTTTTTACCTCTGCTTCCTGCGTCTGTTATCTTCAGGACAAGCTAAGTTTTGATTTTCCTGTTCCACGTTTTGCTTTATTTTTGTCTTAGTCCAGCTTGCAGATATGTGATTCCTTGCTGCTGGTTGCTCTAGTGGGCTGAAATTACTCCTCATGTTCCATGAGTTGGCACATGAGTTCAAGTAATTTCAGGATGATTTTTTGAAGGGTTTTTCGCTGACCGCGCAGTTCACTTTTGTATCCTCTGCTATCTAGCTTTAGCGGGCCTCATTTTTGCTGATTCTATTTTCATAACTACGTATGTGCTTTCCTCTCATTTCACCGTTATTACATGTGGGGGGCTGCTATTTCTGTGGGGTGTTTCTCTGGAGGCAAGTGAGGTCTGTGTTTCTTCTAATAGGGGAAGTTAATCCTTCGGCTAGGAATCATCGTAGGCACGTTCCCCGGCTACTGCTAGTTGTGTGTTTAGGTTCAGGATCGCGGTCAGCTCAGGTTCCATCACCCTAGAGCTTGTTTTGTTTTTGTGCTTGTCCTTTTGTGATCCCCTGCCATTGGGATCATGACAGGGGGCTGCCTTTTCCTTTGGGGAATTTCTCTGAGGCAAGGTAGGCTTATTTTTCTATCTTCAGGGCTAGCTAGTTTCTCAGGCTGTGCCGAGTTGCATAGGGAGCGTTAGGCGCAATCCACAGCTACCTCTAGTGTGGTATGATAGGATTAGGGATTGCGGTCAGCAGAGTTCCCACGTCTCAGAGCTCGTCCTATGTTAGTAACTACCAGGTCACTTGTGTGCTCTTAACCACTAGGTCCATTGTGGTTCTGAATCACCTGTTCATAACAGGAGCCTATCTGAACATAAAGAGCTGCATGTATAATGGGGGTGAGAATAAAGCCTTGACTAGGCAGAAGTGGCACTCTTTAGTTATCAAGTATGCTCTATGCTGATGCAAAAGATCTTGGGTCATGACATGAAAGGTATAACTACCTGATTTACTTATGTCTCAAGATCCACTGGCTTTTTCGTTATGATCATGGTAACAGCACAAAAAGAATTGTTCAAAGTAGGAATTTTAGATTAATATGATAGAATCTATTAGGCACAAATTGTCTGTTGCATGTAACTACGCCAGTAGACAATAAATCATGACTTGCTTGCTCGATGGCCAACCATATCAATTTAGGTGATAAATTGCCGATTGTTGGGTTCCAAATGCAGAGAGCGACCCAATCTTGGGCTCTGAAGTTCTTTGTATAAACTAGGCTAGGCTCACACGAGCTTTTATTCTTTCATCAGCCAGAAATGAGTCAATTACTCAAATCACATTCTGATCCGATTCTCTCGGATGAGGAGATAAAAAGAAAAACATTTCTCCATCTTCTCCATTCTCTAAGGCCAGAAACCATACTGTGCTCAGTAATCATTTGAGTGCAGCCCGATGGTTTACACGGACTTAAAGAAATGGATGGCTGAGTGTGATCCAAATATCAGATGAAACTAGGGCATGCAGCAATTTTTATCCCCGTACCCGCTCTGTCAGAGGAAAAAATCAGACAAGTGCACAGCTCCAAGGCCGCTCCCCTCTGTCAATCCCTTCGCTGGCTCCCCATTGCCCAGAAACTCCACTACAAAACCCTAACCATGACGTACAAAGCCATCCACAACCTGTCTCCTCCATGCATCTGTGACCTCGTCTCCCGGTACTTACCTACATGCAACCTCTGATCCTCACAAGATCTCCTTCACTACTCCCCTCTTATCTCCTCTTCCCACAATCGTATACAAGATTTCTCTCGCGCATCCCCCCTACTCTGGAACCCCCTACCACAACACATCAGACTCTCACCTACCATCGAAACCTTCAAAAAGAACCTGAAGACCCACCTCTTCCAACAAGCCTACAACCTGCAGTAACCACCGATCGACCAAACCGCTGCATGACCAGCTCTATCCTCACCTACTGTATCCTCACCCATCCCATGTAGATTGTGAGCCTTCGCGGGCAGGGTCCTCTCTCCTCCTGTACCAGTTTTCACTTGTATTGTTTAAGATTATTGTACTTGTTTTTATTATGTATACCCCTCCTCACATGTAAAGCGCCATGGAATAAATGGCGCTATAATAATAATAATAATAATAATAACATGGAGATGAGTGCTGCCTGTCAAATTGACGGAGAGCATTCGCCCGATTATTATAGTCATCTGCACAAGCCCAGTGATGATCGCATATGCAAATCATCGCTCTATTCACTATCCATAACAGAGATAGGTCAGTATAGTCGGCTGCCAGTGATCGAAACCTTGCGAACCTCAGCTTATCCTTTATCCAATGGAGAGGTGGTAACTAGTAATTTGTTACTGTTGACCAATTTTATTAATTTTGCGTTCTTGGATACATATAGAATAAGTCCAATTTCATAACAATGTGTATAAATTGCTTCTTCAGGATGGAAGATGTTAGGAACTCTAGTGCCAATTATTGGAATCAACAATCCAATATCAAACCTTTAAAGAGCTTTACCGCATGACTTAGGGTAAGAAGCCAAACCAGAACCCTCATTTCCAGACAAATGTTTAGGGATGTTTGACCCTCATCAGTGCAATACAGGTAAACTGGTTTGGCTGGGTGAGAGGGTCTAAGGAGAAACATTTCTCATTGTGGATGCTGTTTAAAGGGTCAATACTGAATTCTAGGACTTCTCCTTTCAATAAATGACACTAGAGTTTCTGTCCTCTTTCTCTCTGAAAAGGCTTTGGGCATATTTACATTTCTAGAAGAGCATTGTATGGTCTATAACTTTGCCCCTTAGAAACCCTATAGGAAATATAGCTTTCTTTATAGACGTCAACATGCAAATATTGGTGATATGGTACAGTGGCGTAATTTATTTGCTTCAGATGAAAACAGTGCACTATGTTTCTATGTACACCTATCTGAGCTTTATAAAAATTCTGAATATTGCCTATTGCAAAAGCTTTCCCAGTAACCTGTGTTGTAAAAAAAAAAAAAGCTCACACTCACGTATGGTCACGGTAAAAGTGCAGAGAGCTATTTCCTAGACATCATAAAACTTCTGTAACTTTATTTACTGTAATTCACTGACTGTTTCCACTGGTTTGGATCGAGACAATGGCAGTTATGTGTCAGATTTTGTTACAGTCTTGGTCACCAAAGTAATGAGACTATCAATCACTCGCCCCTCGCAGGGTGAGTAAAGATGTAAGCAATTTGTATAATAGTCTTAAGGAGAATCTGCCAGAGTTTCAACAGAATAGAGCAGAGTGCTCACAAAATAATCTTTTACAGACAAGACCCTTAAGCCTCTCTCTCCTGTAGAGTGTAAGCTCTTATGGTCAGCGGGGTCCTCTCTCCTGCAGAGTGTAAGCTCTTATGGTCAGCGGGGTCCTCTCTCTCTCCTGCAGAGTGTAAGCTCTTATGGTCAGCGGGGTCCTCTCTCCTGTAGAGTGTAAGCTCTTATGGTCAGCGGGGTCCTCTCTCCTGTAGAGTGTAAGCTCTTATGGTCAGCGGGGTCCTCTCTCCTGTAGAGTGTAAGCTCTTATGGTCAGCGGGGTCCTCTCTCCTGTAGAGTGTAAGATCTTATGGTCAGCGGGGTCCTCTCTCCTGTAGAGTGTAAGCTCTTATGGTCAGCGGGGTCCTCTCTCCTGTAGAGTGTAAGCTCTTATGGCCAGTGGGGTCCTCTCTCTCCTGTAGAGTGTAAGCTCTTATGGTCAGCGGGGTCCTCTCTCCTGTAGAGTGTAAGCTCTTATGGTCAGCGGGGTCCTCTCTCCTGTAGAGTGTAAGCTCTTATGGCCAGTGGGGTCCTCTCTCTCCTGTAGAGTGTAAGATCTTATGGTCAGTGGGGTCCTCTCTCTCCTGTAGAGTGTAAGATCTTATGGTCAGCGGGGTCCTCTCTCCTGTAGAGTGTAAGCTCTTATGGTCAGCGGGGTCCTCTCTCTCCTGTAGAGAGTAAGCTCTTATGGTCAGTGGGGTTAACGCTCTCTCTTCTGTAGAATGTAAGCTCTTATGGTCAGTGGGTTTAACGCTCTCTCTCCTGTAGAGTGTAAGCTCTTATGGTCAGCAGGGTCATTTCTCTCTTTCTCTTTCCTGTAGAGTGTAAGCTCTTATGGTCAGTGGGGTCTTCTCTCTCCTGTAGAGTATAAGCTCTTATGGTCAGTGGGGTCCTCTCTCTCCTGTAGAGTGTAAGCTCTTATGGTCAGTGGGGTCTTCTCTCTCCTGTAGAGTGTAAGCTCTTATGGTCAGTGGGGTCCTCTCTTTCATGTAGAATGTAAGCTGTTATGGTCAGCGGGGTCCTCTCTCTCCTGTAGAGTGTAAGCTCTTATGGTCAGCGGGGTCCTCTCTCTCCTGTAGAGTGTAAGCTCTTATGGTCAGCAGGGTCCTCTCTCTCCTGTAGAGTGTAAGCTCTTATGGTCAGCGGGGTCCTCTTTCTCTCCTGTAGAGTGTAAGCTCTTATGGTCAGTGGGGTCCTCTCTCTCCTGTAGAGTGTAAGCTCTTATGGTCAGCGGGGTCCTCTCTCTCCTGTAGAGTGTAAGCTCTTATGGTCAGTAGAGTCCTCTCTCTCTCCTGTAGAGTGTAATCTCTTGTGGTCAGTGGGGTCCTCTCTCTCTCCTGTAGAGTGTAAGCTCTTATGGTCAGTGGGGTCCTCTCTCTCCTGTAGAGTGTAAGCTCTTATGGTCAGCAGGGTCATTTCTCTCCTGTAGAGTGTAAGCTCTTATGGTCAGCAGGGTCCTCTCTCTCTTTCTCTATCCTATAGAATTTAAGCTCTTATGGTTAGTGGGGTCATACCTCTCTCTTTCTCTTTCTCTCTTCTGTAGAGTGTAAGCTCCTACGGTCAGTGGGGTTCTCTCTCTCTCCTGTAGAGTGTGAGTTCTTATGGTCAGCAGGGTCCTCTCTCCCCTGTAGAGTGCAAGCTCCACCGCTTGTCTCTGCCGCGTCGGAGAGCACTGCAGCTCCAGGAATCTTCCTATTTGCTCATAGCAGGTTTGCCTACAACAACCACACTGAACTAATTTTGATATATGATCGTGCAGCCATTATAATTCCCGTTACCGGCTTTTATTTAATAACCTCCTGTAACTGATGAAGGTCACAATTGACCGAAACGTTTTCCTGCATTTACTACAATAAATTTTTCCTGCTGCATCTTACCTAAAGTTGAGTGCTAAGTCTCTTACTATTAATCTATATGGTCTGGGAACCTGTCCTTAGCACCCCTTCTCTAGTAGTGCTCACGGTTAAATTTTCCAATAGTTATTATGGCACTGCAAATTCATCCTAAGTCTGTCCCTACATCTATCCTAATCTACCTAACTAAAAAACTTCCATAGAGATTACTTTTATACCCTTTAGATTATTTTCAAAAAGAAGAACAAGACAAGCACAACTCTCTTGTGCTACCACTGCAACTTCTTGATTTAACCTCCGCTCACTCCCTCCAGTCTTTGGATGTTCCAGTATAGACTAAGTCTCACTGGTTACAGTAGTGATAAATCTTTCTCCGTTCACCAGGATGGAACAGAATGTTCTGCAATTCCTCCTGAGTCCATGGAAACATATGACTTTTTTGGGCTATCACTGGTTGGCTGCAGCAGTCACATTCCCACCCATCAGGAAGTAAAGAGACCGGCAGGGGAACTAATGCAACGCTGGAACAGGAGAGGAGGGTGCCAGTAAAGTGACTATTATTAATTGCATTATTTTATAGCCTTCTCATTTTTTTCCTTAAGTTTTGAGCATGAAAATCCGCATTAATTAATAGTGACTTTCAGACAGATCATACGTTTTCTAAGATGTCACTCATTTATTCATAAGCAAATTAATAATTTATTTAGCTACCTGACATTTTCATTTGGTTATTTATTGACAAAATGTAAAATTGGAAAGGGCTGTATGCTTAATTAGAAACAAAAGACCAGACAAGCTTTTTAATCATAAAATCAGTGCAAACGTTGTCAAAATAGATTAGACTTTGACATTATGAAGTTGTAATCACGCCGAATATAATGAAATTAGTAGTGACAACATCAGAGGCTTTCTCAGAAGTGGACAATCAGGCTTGATGTTAGCTTTTCAGATGGCTGGTAAATTATGAACACTAATAATATCACCGCAAGTTTCATTGACAGCTTGTACATGAGAGGTTGACCTACATGGGTATTTGACATACTAAGATAGGAATAGTTGCAGCAGTAATTGGTGTAATACGATTGCATGAACTTGTTCTAAACTTTCGGATTGTATCAAAATTATTTCTCATAGATCTGAAAAAAAAATACAGCATGCACATTTTTTGTGAATTTTTGGGGGGTTCCACAAGAAGTAATTTTGATACAAACCCACAATCAAGGACAAGTACATGGCCATGTAGTGACATGGACAGGCGAAGAATATTAAAGGCTAAAGGTACCTTCACACTGATCAACTTTCCAACGATCACGACCAGCGATACGACCTGGCCGTGATCGTTGGAAAGTCCTTGTGTGGTCTCCAGCGACCAACGCTTAGTAACCCAATGTTTACCCTGGTTACCCGGGGACTCAACGCTGGATTGGCGTCACACAGGCCGATCCAGAGATGACAGCGGGTGAACTGATGACAAAATAAAGTTCTGGCCTTCTAGCTCCGACCAGCGATGTCACATCAGGATCCTGATCGCTGTTGCGTGTCAAACACAACGAGATCGCTATCCAGGACGCTGCAGAGTCACGGATCGCTATCGTTATCATTCAAAAGTTGCTCAGTGTGACGGTACCTTTAGGGTATCTGTGAAATTACTAGTGATGTCTGGGCAGTAAACTGCTGGGGTGCTCGGTATTCAAATTAAAACAGGTAGAACGCTCAGATCTACTAGACTCGAGTTGTAAGTCAATGGAGTCGCGCATTTTTCTTAGAGACCTGTACTTGATGGTCGGGTAGGAGAGAGAGATCGAGAAATGCTCCAGTCCCTGTAATAAGCTCATTTGAATCTGATCCGCGTGCTGCACTGAAGTAGGCAATTCCCCTGCAGGGACTCCTGTCAGCGGGACTGTTTGTGAGCTCTCTCTTATCTACACCAACCAACCATATGTACACATCCCCCTCCAGAGGCCCAGCCACAGCAGGCTCTCTTGACATCCTCTGTGCTGCTATGGTTGACTTTCCTGACATCATCAGTGCTGCTGTGGCTATCACTCCTGACATCCTCTGTGCCGCTGTGGTTGGCTCTCCTGACATCCTCTGTGCTGGTGTGACTGGCTCTCCTGACATCCTCTGTGCTGCTGTGGCTGGGTCTCTGGAGGGGTCGTGTTTATATGATTGGATGACGGACATGACAGAGAGCTCACAAAGAGTACTGGCTGACAAAGGAGTCCCTGAGCTTCCAACAGGAAAATTCTCGGCTTCAAAGTGGAGTGTGGATCAGATTCAAATGAGCTTATTATAGGAACTGAACACTTCAGCACCACGCGATATTCGGCACTGCTCGATACTCGATCGAGCACCCCAATGCTCAATCAAGAATAAACCAGGGCTGAGCATGTTTGGCCATCACTTAAAATTACCAAAAGTGGGATAAAAACAAAAATGAAAAAATCAGTTCACGGCCACTCCTACCAAGAAGTTATTCTATTGTCTGGTCTACATCTTTTCTTCTTCTGTTCTGTCACTGGTTTGGTAATTTCAAAGCCATCTTCGTCTCCTCCAGAGTCTAGACTCTTCAGCGACTCCGTCATGGACTAGGCCTGCAATATCAT